>NC_080673.1:120342243-121542243 GCF_030445035.2 Dasypus novemcinctus
ACATTACCTCCTCTTTCTCAGCCTTTAGTGATGGCCTCTGGGAGGAAGGGTTTCCTTACAATCAATTGACTGAGGAAGAGAAAACTCAGGCCTGGTTTAGATGGTTCTGCATGATATACAGGTACCACCCAAAGTGGACATCTGAAGTTCTGTAGCCCATTTCTGGGACATCCTAAAGAATAGTGGTGAAGGGAAATCCTCTCAGTGGGCAGCACTTTGAGCAGTGCACCTGGCTGTTCAGTTTGCTTGGAAGGAGAAATGATCAGAAGTGCATTTGTATACTGATTCAGGTTGATTGCCAATGTAATCAACCATAGATGCAGTCAACTAACTAATGATTTAAACCCAGAAAATACCCTCACAGTAACAAACAGGCCAGTGCTTTCTTGAATGGACACCATAACAAATTAGACAAGATAGCCTGACCAAGTTGACACATGAAGTTAAACATACAGTCCAACCCTTGACAACTTGGCACCCATACACATCTCCTTTAATCAAGCTTAATCTCTAAGTAAAGAAAATAGTATAGTCATACTTTTCTAAACATATTTCAACTGCCCTGCATACAATGGAAAACATACTAACGCTTTCCCCAGTAGAGACTATAACTCCTTGGGTAATATTCACTTTTAAACTTGATATTCTGTATCTTAAATATTATGATGTAAAGTCAATGCAATTTATATGACAAGGGGATAACATGGGAAACAAACAGATAGTTGCTCTATGTATACGTATAAACATAGTCATATAAAACAGGAAGAAATACTTACACGCATTATAGTCCTCATTCTTCAACTGGTCACATGATCATTTTTCCTATTTTTCACTACCATCTTCCATTACCCATTTCATATTCCCTTTACCCTCAGCAAGTACCTCAGTTGGTTAGGGTCTTTGCCCACTAGGGTGACCCAAACATTCATTCGTGAGAAGTCTGGACCATTATCATCCTGTCTCGATAGGGCTGTTATAGTTTTCCATTGATTTTGATCACAGGACATGGTAGTACTGAGAAACATCCTAAGGGATCTTGTGTACTCCAACCAAACTTTTCTTTATTCCCTTTGTATAGTAGCAGTCCTATTTACTCTTGACAAATCAGGATCAATCACCCTAGCCAGTACAGTAATTGCCTTCTCTGACTGTTGACTAAGAAGACTGAGGATCCCAAACTGGCCAGGTAACAGTCTTAAGTTGCAGTTCAATGGAATCATTATTGAGTCTCCTGATGTAGGATTCCTCCTTTTGGAACTGAGACCTGTAGACCAGCAGAACTTAAAGTTGCAGGGACAGGAAGCAAAAATTTTTCCTGGGGGTAATAGTAAGTGGTGCCACTTACATTTCACTCCTTTGATTCCTAGCCCCAAGAAATCTTGGCTATGGGAGAGATAGCACATAGAGTTGATGCTGATTTAGAGCATACACAGCCTGCTGGAAAACATTGCCCCACCCCTCCAAGTTATTTCCACCTGTTTGGGACCATAATTGAGTCTTCAAAAGGCCATTCTGCCATTCTATCAATTCAGCTGCTTCAGGATGATGGGTAACATGGTAAGACTAGTGAATCCATGAGCAGTGTCCAAAAATCATTTGCTTTTTTTTTTAATGTTGCATTCAAAAAACATAAGAAGTTCCCATATACCCCCCGCCCCTCCACACACCCCACTCCTCCCACATCAACAACCTCTTTCATCATTGTGGTACATTCATTGCATTTGGTGAATACATTTTGGAGCACTGCTGCACCACATGGATAATAGTTTACATTGTAGATTACACTTTCCCCCAGTACATTCAGTGGGTTATTGGTTTGCTTTTAAATGGTCCCTTCATCAGAAGGAATGCTAAGTGGAAGACCATCATGGTGGATAAAGCATTCTGGAAGTCCAAAAATGGTTAAGGAAGGCAAATCCATATCCAGAGCATATGTCTATTTTAGTAAGAAAACAAAATGCTGCTTTTTCCATGATGGAAGTGATCCAGGGTAATCAACCTGTCACCAGCAAGTAAGTTGATCATCTTGAGGAATAATGCCATTCCAGGCCTGGGTGTTAGTCTCTGTGTTGACATGTTGGGGCTCTCAAGAATGGCTATAGCCATGTCAGCCTTTGTCAATGGGTATCCATATTGCTGAGCCCATACATAACCACCATCCTTACCACCATGGCCACTTTGTTCATGAGCCCATTGGGCAATGACAATAGTGTCTGAGAAAAAAAGGATAACTGGTATCCACAGAACAGGTCATCCTATCCATTTATTTAAATCCTCCTCTGCTAAAGTCATCCTCTGGTGAGCATTCATGTGGGACACAAATACCTTCGTGTTTTTGCCCATCAGATAGTCCTATCCACATACCTCTCTCCTGACCTCTTTGTCACTAATTTTTCAATCATGTTCCTTTGAAAAGTCCCTAATCATCCAGCCAAATCATTGGCCTTAGCCTGTGAACCAGTGTAGAAATGCACTTCTGATCATTTCTCCTTCCAAGCAAACTGAACAGCCAGGTGCACTGCTCAAAGTGCTGCCCACTGAGAGGATTTCCCTTCACCACTATTCTTTAGGATGTCCCAGAAATGGGCTACAGAACTTCAGATGTCCACTTTGGTGGTACCTGTATATCATGCAGAACCATCTAAACCCAGGCCTGAGTTTTCTCTTCCTCAGTCAATTGATTGTAAGGAAACCCTTCCTCCCAGAGGCCATCGCTAAGGGCTGAGAAAGAAGAGGTAATGTGGCAGGAGTGGGGCCGTGGGCATTGAGGCCACTTCCTCATGTAATGTACATGCCTTCAGGGCCTGCTCAAGACAAATTCACATATACCACTTTCATTTGATGGTGGTGTTCTGCTGTGCATACCCAACTTTCAGGCTTAGTCAGTCAGACAACACCCAGTTCATGATGGATAATTCAGATTTCACAGTAAGTTGGTGGCCTATGGTTGAGCATTCAATCTTTATAAAAGGAGAATAGTTATTTACAGAGGATAGCATTGCTTTGCTCCAAATTTTTGAGGGTCTTTACTGTGATTCTCCTAGAGGGGCCTACCAAAGGCTCCAAACAGTATCTATATTTGCCACTGAAACTTCTAGCACCATTGGATTTGCTGGATCATACCAGCCAAGTGGCAGAACTGTTCACACTGCCACCTGAACCTGTTGCAGAGCCTCCTCTTGTTCTGGTCCCCACTCAAAGCTAGCATCATTTTGGGTCACTCAGTAAATGAGCCAGATTAGACCCAAATAAGGAATATGTTGTCTTCAAAATCCAAAGACCAACTAGGCATTGTGCCTCTGGGTTTTTTTGGTTGTAGGAGGAGCCCGATGCAACAGTGTGTCCTTTGCCTTAGAAGGGCTACCTATCTAAGAATGTGGTTTTGCCTGCTTTTTGGCCTTGAATAAAAGGGGGAAATGGAAAGGACAAATGAGTTTATATGGCTATGAGTCTCCAAAAAAGAGTCGGGTAATCATCAGAGTGGTCACACTTACGCAAGCCTCAGCAGAGTCCCAGAGACAGCCAAAGCAGATGCAACCCCAGGTACTGATTCTCCTGAGGGCTACAGAGATCCATAGGTTCTACGGTCATGGCAGATGGCTCTGGAGTTCAGTGCCATGTCAGTTGCCCCTACTTTGGAGTTTGTGTTCCTGAGTGTGATGGAGTTGGACTCAGATGTGACCTTTCTACACATGCCTCTTTTGTTAATTTTTACCAGACTTGCGGTTGGCATTTGGGTTGGTGTATACTCAGGAGACCTGACTCTCTGGACTGTCCACATAACAGCCAGGCCCCAAGCCTTAGCAGACTTGCAACTCCTACCCTCTGGTTTATTGGACTTACCCCAGTCAGTGAACAAGGAGGTGAAGAGTGTCAACCACCACACCAGGGAGCCAAGAGTGCCTACAACTGCAAGCAGGAGAATTGCATCTATCATCCATGTGGAATCTAAGCCCCCACTTGATATAGAGGTGGAGTGGATACAACCATCCCAGGGCCCACAGGATAGAGTATGGATTACAGTGGATTTACTGATAATCTACTATGGAACTATTGTGATTAGTAATGGGAGAAATGGTAGCATTGATGTAGAGAAAGTGGCCGTGGTAACTCCTGAGGGTGGGGAGAGGGAAGAAGAGATACAATGTGAGGGCATTTTTAGGACTTGGAGTTGTCCTGAGTGGTGCTGCAGGGACAGATGCTGGACATTGTATGTCCTGCCATGGTCCACTGGGTGGACTGGGGGAGAGTGTAAACTACAATGTAAACCATTATCCATGTGGTGCAGCAGTGCTCCAAAATGTATTCACCAAATGCAATGAATGTGCCACAATGATGAAAGAGGTTGTTGATGTGGGAGGAGTGGGGTGAGGGGGATGAGGGTATGTGGGGACCTCATATTTTTTAAATGTAACATTTAAAAAAAAAACAAAGAGAAAAAAAAGAATGTGGTTTTGCTTTTGATATACTATTTTGCTAAGCAGAGGCAGTTCTAGTGGCTTCCACTTGATCTTTCTTGTCATAATAGCCCTCACTCCACAAGTCAGGGAATTAATGTGGGGATTCTGCAAGTTGCTGAGTATGTCTACTCTAATTATGCATTCCAGAACTGGGTAAATAAACACAGAATTGGTTTAGTGCCCCACTGGGTGCACTGTAAAATTGACCTGGGCTCAAACTCTAGTGGTCATCTGACCTCCATAAGTTCTTACTGTAACTGGTGGACCACAGTGATGCTTTGGGTTAAGAACAATTGAGAGTCAGTGTCCAATAATCCTGAAAATTGCTGATCATATCCTTTTCCCCAATTCACAGTCTCCCTGGTACAAGGCTGTAGGTCCTTTTAGGGAAGGCTGGAAGGAAGATTAACAGTAAAACTTTTGACAGAGTAGCACAATCCTTCCCCAAGTAGTCCTGAACTTCCCTTCATTCCAAGGGTCCTGAGTCTATAAACTGTCTCAAGTCTGAGAATTGAGGGGCCATCATCCTTTGTTTTTATGATTAAAGTTGGAATATTGTTCACTTCACCTAGAACTCTTCTGACTATACAGATCAAGTAAGAATTTAGTGGACTGCCCATCTGTTTCACTTCTAGGTTCTCCATGATCAAATAGCCAACACCATAGCTCTCTGTGAGTCAGGCTATTCTCATACTGCTTTAACTCTGCTGTCCACTATGGTAGCTATTCCTACACTGTCTTTGGTGATTAAGTGCCACCTCTTTACACCTGCCAACCCAGGATCCAATCATCCCCATTGTGTTTAAGGATCCATGTTCAAAGGCAGGAGTTCCCACAGTAATATCTGAATTGCAGAGAAGAGAGACCACAGATCTCTTCAGGGATGATAGAACTACTCTCACAAATTCACTCCTTACAGTAATGTTGAAAGATGTGTCCTCTGGACGCCCCCAGGATGGTTGAGTGGGTCTTATATGATAAATCCACCTTTAACATTCCAATCTCACTAAGTCTTTGGATCCCCTTATCTACATTACATCAGGGTAGTTCTGCATTTCAACTTTAATTAATGTAGGACACATTTCAGTCCATGCTTTAGCCAACCACCAGAACAAAGAGAGTGCTTTCGAACCACTCAAGTTACAACATTGAATCCAGAATCTCGGTTTAATGGGCCCATATCAATAAATTCAGTCTGATCCACCTTTATGTTCTTTCCACTATTGTCTCACACCCTTAATATTCATCTCACACAAATTCCCCCTGATTTCTGTCTATATAATCTGAAAAAAATCATGCAGTTCTTTTAAAATGGAGTGCATTTCTCATGGGTCACATTTTGTACCTCCCATTTTGGGGCCTGTTAGGACTTCAGTATGGAAGAAAAGAGTGGTGGTGGAGATGGGTCATGAGAATTAGCAGCGTCTTGCAAGCCACCTACCTCAGCACATTTCCATTACTATTCATCTAGCAATACAGGGTTAGTCTCTTCAGAAGGAGGTGTGAGGGATGTTTCCTAGGGGAAGTAGTTAAAGTAACTGCAGGGTTACTCTCTTCAGGTGGAGTTGGGACAACAAATTCTTCAGGGCAGACTGGAGATTGTGCGGCTGATTTCTCAGGGCAGGACTTTAAGAGGTTATCCAGCAAAGAGGATTCACCAGAATCTAGGGTTTCAATGATCTCGCCATCATCATTGTCAACCCATATGTACTTATTCTAATTTTCAGGACCCCATTCTTTCCCAAGGAATGTCCTCACTTTAACAGCAGACACCTAGCAATGGTTGGAATTTCAATTTACATTGTAATTCAGTTACTCACACAAGAAATAAGAGTTTCTTTCAGGGAAGACATAGAACCTTTCATGACTTTCATATAGCTCTTGAGCTGGAAATTTGAAGTCTTGATTTCATCCCTTTCTTAAATAAATGAATCCACCATATTTCGGAATAATCAACCAACATCATTATACATTTTAACTTCACAAAACTTTGTTAAGGTATCAAATACACTGTCATCCAAAGTCTTCTTATAAGCATTTCAGTAACAGTGTCCATTGGTGATATTTTGCATATCTTTATGCCATGGACCTTCAGTGCTGTCTTGATCATTGGAAATAGAGTCATTAGCGGTTTATAATCTAATAATATTAGAGTGCCAACCCCAAAAACCCCAGAAAAAAACTCAGAAATCCAATCCTTAAGATTTTGTTTCTCAATAACCACTCCAGTACAAAAATCTATAGTAATCAGTGTTCTCCAGATAAACAGAAGTGACAGGGTGTGTGTGTGTGTGTGTAAATATTAAGTCATTTACTATAGGAATTGTTTCACATGACTACAGGATTGACAAGTGAGAATTCTATAGGCTAGAGTGCATTAGAGAATCTTAATGAAGATGAATTCCCTTCATGAATTCCCCAGGAGAAGCTGGATGACTGAACTAGGGATAGAAATTAATGTTTATAACCGCTGAAATCATCAGTTCTTCCTTTAGGGCCTTCCAATGATTGGATGAGACTTCTCTCATTGCTGAAGGCTAGCTCCCTTGTTTGTTGTAGATGTAATCATCCATAGATCAGTGATTAATGATTTAAATTCACAAAACATCGTCAAGTAACTTGAACGGACACCATAAAAACTGGACACCATAACCTAGTCAAGTTGACACATGAAATTAGCCATCACAAGGGCCAAGACAAAGCAACAGTGTCTTTCACCTAAGATAATAATGTAAGGGAGATAAAAAATAACGCCTCTGCTCAGGCACTGGGCTCATGGGATAGAGACCATAGTAGATAGAATAAGGAACCTTAGCACTGTACCACCCTTTTTCCATGCACTCTTGTGAAAGATGAAACAGATGCATAGTAGAAGTAGGAGGCTCTCTTCAACCTCTGCCCAGCCCTGAGCAGGTCTTAGTTCTGGTTCTGGGTTATTCCCCCTTCAGCCAGGTGACTTTCATTTCTACAAAAGCAATACTTGTCCAGGTGTCCAGGACCCCACCTTCCATTCTGAAGACTAACAGGTGTCCAAAAGCATTTTTAAAAGGCATTTGGGAAGCAGAGAGAGTGCAGCTGGAAGGTGGGGTTGCTCCACAGAATGGACTAGATGAGAACTGAATAAATATGTGGGATACAGATCAACCTACTGCAAAGTCCTGTCTATTGTTAATGCTTTATCTTCATCAGGCAGCAAAGAGAAGGACTAATATGCGAAGGTGTATGCTGAGTGAAGCAACCCAGACATTGAAGGACAAATACTACATGACCTCAATGATATGAAATAAACAAGCTGCCCTAGATAGCAAGAGACTGAACGATAGGCTTACAGGAAATCGGAGGGTGGAGGAAGGATATGAGCCGATGTCTGCAGGGGTGGAACTTAAGACGAGATGGTGGTAAGTATGAACACAAAGAAGAGATAAAATGGGGGCAAGGGGTTGCCTTTGGTTGGGGCTTTACGGGTTTGAGGGTGGCTGGGGAGGGACGGTTGGGTAATGTTGCCCAAAAGTGGGGGGAGGGAGGGGTAGCATACGAACACAGGAGAGGGTTAGGAGGTGGTGGAGAGTAAAATGCCGAGAAAATAATATCAAAATATAATAAAGAGGGTTACCTGTTTAGAATGCTCGGAGGGGAGGGTCTGATGCAGGACGGGCTTCTGGGGAATGTCTAAATGCTCATTCTGCCAGAGTGGGTGACACCATGGGGTAGAATCCCAAGTAGTGAGAGTGGGGGTGGACCCACATCCTGGGGAGGACTAATGCCACCAAATAGAGGGAACTCTATCCCTCGAGAGAAAGGGTGGCTCCCAGGGCATTGGGGCAGATGAGTAAGTTAGGCCCTAAACACTATTCCATCTATCTCTGGAAGTGGCTCCTCAGGAAACGGAGGTTGACTGTCACTGTGGGCACCAAGGTGGAAGGGAAAATGGACGTTAAATGTGTGGAACCAAAGTAAATGGGGGGCAAGGGAGGAGTTTCTTGAGAGTACACAAGGATGGATATAAAACATGTAATATTACACCATAACATATAGGAGACGACAGACTGATAATGTAAACCATAATGTAAAACATAGGAGAACTAAAAATGTAAAGAACTATGTATCCTAAAGTATGCACCATAATGAAAGCACAGATATTACCATGTTAGAAAGCTAATATCTCAGACTCTGTACATCACCTTAAGTAAATATGATGTGAATAGGGTGTAAGAGTATCGCTGTGGAAGGAAAAAGGTGTTGTGGTGGATGTATGGGAGTGCTGTATATTATATATATGCATTGCTGTGGTCTAGGACTCCTACGAAGAAACGCTGAATAATTAGGGGGGGGGGGAAAAAAGGATAGGATGTGGAATTTTTTCAAGTCAACATTCTTTATCTAAGTTCTTTATCTAACTTTATCCAAGTTCTTTATCTATCCTTTAAACCCATCGCTATATGCCATTCCCTAGTAAGGGACCATGACATTATATTGGGCTTCAAATTTCGGGGAGTTCTGGATCACAGAGTGTTTCAACAATGGCAATGGAGGGATACTGGTATGGGATACCAATGACAGGTGATATATGGCTGACAGGGAGCTGTACAGAACATATGTCCAGGGTGCATGGTAATGATTGGATATACTCATAGTGGCAACAATTAAAAACCCAGCAGGGGGGGTACTGGGTTCCTGGCCAGTGGTGCTCTGTCGTGGTCCCTAGGGGAGCAGCGATAGTCTCCCAGGTACAGCGGCGGGGACCGGGAGGGAGTGAGGGTTCAACAGTGAGCCCCTGATGCTAATGACTATGCTTGTGAGCTGATAAACCTAAAATAAGAACAAGGCCTAGAGCAACATTGTGCCTGGGAATTTCCTCCTGTCAGCCTTCATGTTACTCAAATGTGGCCAGTCTCGAAGCCAAACTCAGCATGTAAATGCAATGCCTTCCCTCCAGCGTGGGACATGACACCCGGGGATGAGCCTCCCTGGCAACGAGGGACCACTATCAAATACCAACTGATGATGCAACTGGAAAAGGACCTTATATGGAAGGTTCAATGCGGATCAGCAGAATATCCATGTCTACATAAAATAACATGACTTTAAAATGCTGTTTGACCTAAAGTAAGGGGGAAATGGAAAGGAGAAATGAGTTTATATGGCTACGAGTTTCTAAAAAAGAGTCTGGAGGCTGGCAGAAGGATTGCCCTCATGCACAACTGAGCAGAGTCAGAGAGACAGATAAAGCAGATACAACCCCCAGATATTGGTTCCTATGAAGGCTAAAGAGACCCATGAGAGTTATGGTCATGGCCGATGGGGTTTACTACCAGGGCAGATGGCCCCTCTCTGGAAATGGTGTTTATGTGTGATGAATCTGGACTCAGATGGGATCTCCCTTCATAAGACTTTCATACTAATCTGCTGGAGGTGCAGTTAACGTTGGGGTTTAAGATATAGTTAGGGGATTTGAATCTCTGGACTGATAATGTGATAGCCAGGTCCTGAGCCTCAACAGACTCCAGCACCTACAATCTGATTTATTGGACTTACCACACTCAGCTAAGATGGAGTTGAAGAAGGACAATCACCACACCATGGAGCCTAGAGTGATTACAACTGAAAATGGGAGGATGGCAGCCAGCATCCATGTGGAATCTGAGCCTCCTCTTGACATAGAGGTGCAATGGACACAACCAATCCAATGTCCACATAGAAGAGGTGGCATTGGATTGGGAAAAGTGGACATGGTGGACGAGGGGTATGGGGAAGGGCAGGAAGAGATGAGAGGTGGGGGCGTATTTGGGACGTGGAGCTGCCCTGGATGGCGCCTCGGGGGTGATCACCGGACATCGTGGATCCTCACAGGGCCCACTGGATGGAATGGAAGAGAGTATGGGCCATGATGTGGACCATTGTCTATGAGGTGCAGAGGTGCCCAAAGATGTACTTACCAAATCCAATGGATGTGTCATGATGATGGGAACGAGTGTTGTTGGGGGGAGTGATGATGTGGACCATTGTCTATGAGGTGCAGAGGTGCCCAAAGATGTACTTACCAAATCCAATGGATGTGTCATGATGATGGGAACGAGAGGGGGGGTGGGGGGGTGGGGTTGAATGGGACCTCACATATATATTTTTAATGTAATATTATTACAAAGTCAATAAAAAAAAAAAAATATGCGAAGGTGGTTTCTCAGTCTGGCAGTACACAGTGACTCCCAAATGGTTAAATGAGAGTCTTAAGAGCTGACCTGCTCCTTTTCATCTGGTATCTTCCCTCGTACTCTCTCCAGCTGAGAAATCTTTATCCTGTGAAGGATAGCAGAAAAAAATAAAGCAAATATTCTTCCAAATTTCCTACCTTATTAGGGGACTGTGGCTTTTGAATATAAAAGTCAAATATTTGGTGTTGTCATTCTCTGGTTTTTTTCTTGACCTAGACCAGTGCCTTCCAATTGAAATACAATGTGAAGCACATATGTAACCTAAAAATTTCTAATAGTTACATTAAAGAGGTAAAAAGAAATAGGTAAACTTGCTTTTAATAATTTAATTTCTAATAGAATGTGTGCAAAATATTGTCAGTTCCACATGTAATAAACATAAATATTATTAGAAATCTGATGTATACAAAGCATCACAATTCAGATGCTAAATACCTGATATGTGTTTAGATTTCAAAAGATGTGGCATTGAAAGTTGTCCCAAATATATGCAAAAATTTTTCAATAACTAAATCCTGTATAGATTTTTTAAATTTAAGTTTGTTTAAATTTTATAAAATTAACCTTGGAATGCTTTAGTTGTTCTAGCCACGTGGAACTGGAGGCTACTCTATTGGACAGCTCAGTCTAGGTGCCAAGGCTGTGGTGGGTAGAAAAGCCTCAGATCATAATGTGGAAGGAACTTTTTAAAATGTCCGAAGGGGGCTGGGAGAAGCACCGACCAGTTAATCCTTCAAAATATTTTCCTGATGTATTATATAAAATTAGTGGTAGATTCTGTTCTATTCTGCACCAAGTTTAAAATTCTAATATTACCAAACCAAACGGTCAAAAAGCAAAAGACAAAATAGAATGATTTCTTATGAAAGACAAAGGTCCATCCTGGAAACCCTGAACTTGTGTAAGGTTGTAGTATTGGGCTGATTCTGGCCAGGTCAGAGGTTTTTCCAACAGGTCAGTCGAGCTCTCCCCTCCTACAGCCCTCAGCATAAGGACTGACACACCGCTTTTTCCTACTCTTTAGCTGGGTTTCTGTCTCTTCTAATTCAAGATGTGATTGAATTGAATTGCTTTCTTAATCTGTTATGTAATTTGTATGTAATGCCCCTAATATTGGGTTTGAATACAACTGAAGCAAGATACACTAATTGATTCATTTAATTTTATTTTCCATCCTTTGAATTGAAACCTTTGGGACTCAATATGTAAAGGAATATGCAAATTAGGACTTTGATGCAAAAAGACTTGGCAGTTTTTTTTTTTAAACAAGACTCAAGCATTACTTGGATAGTAATTCCAAGCAAAGCAAACTCTACTTGTCCAGTGTGATTAAATTTTGGTACACACAGACATATCTATGTACAAACTCACTCAAAATCATGGAATATTAATTGAAAATATAAGTCAAAGAGTGATTATACTTCTCACAATATTTTTCTATCCCTTACCCTAAAATAAAAGAAGGAAAAGGTTACAGGTTCACATAAGTTTCCTCCAAATGAATGAAGCAGAGAATAGTTGCAAAAGAGAAATCAATCCATCCAAAACTAGTGAGAATCTATTATACTTTGGGCTAATAATACTAACAGCTAGTATTTGTTGAGTGCTTATGATGGGACAGGCACTGTGCTCAGAATTTTACGTACATTATTTTACTGTACATTTCTTATATCCAAGGAGTTTAAATTTTACATGACAAACTTGGCATTTAAAAAGTTGCTCTAGGAGTTGAGAGAAGAGAGAGGCATCTTTTGAACCCAAAGAAATTTACCTTTCAGTGTTCCTTATTCCAAAACTCTGTTACTATGGCTATAAGTATGAGTTTGATCCTAGGAGACAGATTGCCTTAATTTGCAGCTAAGTTACTTTTAAAATAACTCTGTTATGGGCCCTCCACTTATTCCTCCCAAATAAATGCCATTTCTCTGGGTTCAGAAGAGATCACAAACTTTGAGCCATGGATGTAATCTCTCAGGGTTTGTCATCATTTCTAAAGTGTATTTCATACAATAGCACTGCTGGCAATTTCATCACTCAGCACAGTTAATGTATTTCAGTATGATCAAACCATAGTTTACAGGAAATTGCTATACTATTGATGTCATGGATGAGGAAATCAGTCCATGACATAGCCAAGTCCTAGAAATTTGAGAAAATGAGAAGTTGGGGGAACAGGGCTTGTTTCGTTGTTGAGATGCATTAACAGTGTCAGCACCATGACTAAGACTTCAGTTTGGAAAGCAATGTGTCAAGGGCAAGCAGCAGCCTCAACAGTCACGGAGAGACTTCTTTGAGTCTAAGTACCATGGGAGGAGTGGAGTCAGCTCTTTTCAAGAGATGTGTGAACTCTCATAGTCTATCACATAGATTTTTTTCCAGAGTTTTGGAACTGAAGAGGTCCTAAGATCAAGGAGTCCAACCCTTTCATATTTCAGAAGAAGGAACCAAAAACCATTCTTGTTATGCATTCTTTTCAAAAAGAACCAAGGGCTGAAAACAGTACAGCAGGGGCCAGGTGCTCCACATCCTAAAAGGAGGGGCTACACTATAGAAATTGGATGTGCTGAGAAATTGGGAAAACATGTTAACATTAATGTGTTCCCACTCTCAAACTACATGACAGGAGACTAAAAGTTGGGGTTGAGAATATTGGGGAGAATTTTTAGTAGCACAGAATATTGTTCCTGGGCTCATCCGGTCTCTTCCCAACCTCATAGGGGAAAAGAATGGATCTTTTTCTCCCTAGTGGCAGTATGTGCAACAAAAACTGGTCAGGTGGCCCCAAGGATTTAGAAGATCCACAAACTGGTGCCTGATTCTCTAGAGAAGTCTAACAGTGAAAGACAATTAACTAGAGAATAAGAGAAAGGAGAGAGCCTTGACTAATTCTCTCTGGGTCTCATAGTCCCTATTATTTAAGAGTTAGGTGTTGGACTCAATGAGGTCTATTGTTCTATGATTTCTTTTTCAATTCTCTTCTAAATCCTTCAGCTTCATGCAGGCAAAGTCATTCATTTGAAATCTCTAAATATCTTAATCCTAGAAGCAATACCCTAATTCAAGAGTTGAAGAATCAGAGACCTAAAAAGCATCAAAGAGTTATCCCACATTACACAGTGAATTAATAGCAATGCCAAGGAAGTGGTTGTGGCTCAACTGATAGAGCATCCGTCTACTATATGAAGGGTCCATGCCATGCCATGCAGGGGTGTTCGCTGCATAGGGGTGCCCCATGCACAAAGAATGCACCCTGCAAGGAGAGCCAGCCCGTGAGAAAAAAGTGTAGCCCACCCAGAAGTGGCGCTGCACACACAGAGAGCTGATGCAACATGATGACACAACAAAAATAGCAACACAGTTACCTTGTGCCGCATGACAAGAATACAAGCCGACACAGAAGAACACACAGCAAATGGACACAGATAGCAGACAACAGGGGGGAAGGGGTGAGAAATAAATAAAAATAAATATTAAAAATATATATAACTATGCCATAACAAGAAACCAATTCTCTGGAATCCAAAGTCATGGATATTTCAAAATGCTATGTTGCTAGAGGTGCAATGGACACAACCAATCCAATGTCCACATAGAAGAGGTGGCATTGGATTGGGAAAAGTGGACATGGTGGACGATGGGTATGGGGAAGGGCAGGAAGAGATGAGAGGTGGGGGCGTATTTGGGACGTGGAGCTGCCCTGGATGGCGCCTCGGGGGTGACCACCGGACATCGTGGATCCTCACAGGGCCCACTGGATGGAATGGAGGAGAGTATGGGCCATGATGTGGACCATTGTCTATGAGGTGCAGAGGTGCCCAAAGATGTACTTACCAAATCCAATGGATGTGTCATGATGATGGGAACGAGTGTTGTTGGGGGGGGAGAGGGGGGGTGGGGGGATGGGGTTGAATGGGTCCTCACATATATATTTTTAATGTAATATTATTACAAAGTCAATTAAAAAAATTAAAAAAAAAAGAAAAAGTATCTTAAAAAAAAAAAAATAATGCTATGTTGCCTTTTTAGACAAAGGACATGATTTCTCTAAGACTGCTATAGCTACTGATGAACAATGTCTGCAGTTACTTTTTTTAATAAAAAAAAACTATTTTATTGATACATATTCATAAAGCTTACAATCTATCCAAAGTGTGCAGTGGTATTTGGCATAATCATGTAGTTGTGTATTCATCACTTCAATTATCGCTAGAATATTTTCATTATATGAATAATAAACAAAAAACAGACAAAAAATTCATCATCTCTCAATGTTCTTATGCTTCCCCTGCTGGACATAGCTGCTATCTCAGGCTATTCATGCATATTTATTTAATATAATGCAGTTTTATTGAGATATATTCATATACCATGCAATTTATGCTAAGTGTATAATCAATAGGTCTTAGTGTAATCACAATGTGGTGCCTTCATCACTAAAAAATTTCAGAAAAATTTCACTACTCAAAAAAAACCTCCGCACCCCTTAGCAGTCATCTCTCAATCCTTCTACTCCTCCATAGCGCTACATAAGTACTAATCTAATTTTATCTTTATAAATTAATTTATATTTACATATTAAATAACTGGAATCATAAAGTCTTGAGTTTTATTTTTTATATCTTGTGAGGTAAAGGTTTATCTATTTTTTACTCATCACGGTCCAGTTTTCCCAGCAAATTTTATTGAAGAGAAAACAGAGTTACTTTTGACTATTAAAGTCTCTCTACTACTACTGTAATATTGTAAAAAATGCCATAAATTCATTCATTTTCTGTATCCATGCCCCCCTGTCATGTAAGTTTTAGTGCATCCCATTCTGACTCTGGGCTTTGGCCAATGGGACACGACTCAAGCTGAAATTTGACAAGCACTTGTGCAGTAGGGCGTGTCCTCTTTCTGTCTGTCCTTAGAACTCTGCACCACTATGTGAATGAGACCAGGCTGGCCTGCTGGATGACAAAGGACAAAAGGCCCAGTCCCTGTATCACTCCATCCAACAGAAAACCCCCAGAAACAAAACAATAAAGCAGACCATAGACACATGAGTCTGGTCTAGATCAGCAAAAGAACATCCAAATTGAGCCCATCCCCAGCTGACAACCCACAGAATCCTGAAATAAATAAATGGTTGCTATTTTTAACCCACTAAATTTTGGGATAGTTTGTTATACAGTAAAAGATACCTGATATAATGTCCTAAGCAAATTCTCAAAGGGATTTTTACATGAAGTTGAGAGCTATAACTAATTAATGCAATTAAGAAGATGAAGTTATTTTAACGTTCCATAGAACCTGATAATCAAAGATAGCATGCTCTAGGTCCATGTGATTAGTTTTCAAATCTAAATGGGTCCTTGAGATTCCAATATTTCTCTGAAAATCTTCAGACCCAGATTTCACAATTCATTTGCATGCACTGTTCACATCTTCTCAAAAGGTCAGTGGCTCCAGACTTTACTGTTATGGGATTCATATTTCAAGACTGAATCTGAGCTCTAACAAATCATCAATGAGGTATTATGAGGGAAAAAAATGAAATACATGGTAACTCTTCTCAATAGCTAGGTTCACAATTGAGTATTTGAGTGGAAAACAGGCTTGCTTCTAAGTTTATCTACACTAGTTTGACCAAGCTGCTAAAAAATTACTTCTGATATATATGTCTATGGTAATTATTTTGTCTGTTCAATAGAAAATATCTAAAAAGGAATAAAAATTTCAAGACCAGATTAATTTTTAAAATTTATAATCCCCTAATTTAGCAAAAATACTAAATCAAAAGCAATTCTGTGAATTATAGTAACATATTTAGTGATGATTTTTGATCCTGTAGATTTTTTTTTTCAATTGAATTTTGAATATGATCTAACATCTCAGCCTGTGGAGAGATGGACTGAGAATATTAAACACTCACTTGTATGTTCCCCCAGGGAGCCTTCTGCTAATATTATACATTGCAACAACATTGCTTGAATGGTTTATTAATGGCAGCAAAACAGAGTGAATGCTACATATAATGATAATAACAATAAAGGTTATTTATACTCTTCCTAACTGCCAGATAGCTTTAGAAGTCTTACAAAGATACACTTACACCATTAGCGATACAAAATAAAAATGGGACAACCTGCCTTTAGATATGAAAAAGAAACAGAGTGATTGAATTTCCAGGAAAACTGAACTGTGGACAGTTGTTCAACAATTCTAAGTTTATAACCATTTAAATCTTTTCTTTATTCCAGGGTTTCAAATATATCTATTATTAAAATAAATAGAGTACCTAACTCAAGACCCATTGCATTTCAGCATTTCCAGTTCTCCATAAGGAATTTCCTTCTGAAAAAGTTCCTTAAAATGTTAGAATCAGAAGAAAGGAACAGGAGAGGAAGGGAGTAGCATTGAGACGGTGGAATAATAATGACTGCCCATTCTCTCATTTGGAAATTTTATCAAGGAAGCTAACTACATTACATGTCTTCTTGGCCTACAACCATCCTCTCCCCCAAGTCAAATACCTATTAGTAAAATATCCATCAGGTCAAATATCTTGCAGTAACTTACTCACACAGAGGCTTTAGAGAAACCCAAACATGGTAATATATATATATACAGTGAACGATAAATTTCCAAATAGGAATACATCTTTCTAGTCCTGGACACCCTGCCCTACCCACACCTATCCAAGAATATTTTACATGCCCAATTTAAATCAGCTCTATATTCAGAAGCCTTTTATTTTTATCACTTTTTATGAGTGACCCCAAAATTTGTGATTTATGCTCTCCTTCCTGTATTCTGAGTGTCTTTTGTCTGTTGAATGAAGTGATGCGCGAAGGAATGCAGGTTTGGTTGAGCTGGATTAGAGTTAAATTACTCTGAGTAAGAAAGATCTACTGGCTGTGGACCATAACTAGGAGACTATGAAGAAAAGATAGAAAAAGAAGAGGATGGCCAGTATCTGAGGACCAAGCAGGCATGTGGAAGAAATGAGTAAGAGCGATTTTGGCAGTTCAAACCTACTTGCTATGCAGTATATCCTCCTCTCTCTCTCCCCTGTATATGTTCAAGAAATTCTACATTGCTTACCAATGCCTGATGAAGAAAATTTTCAACTTGAGGAATGCAAAGAAATACTGTGTCTTGCTTGGAGGATTTGGGTAGGTAAGTTTTACAGAGTATGGTGGAAACAGATTGAATATGAAGGCAGCTATCATATGAGGTATATATGCCATCAAAATTAATTATCCATTTTTTCATTCACTTTTTAAAGTATCGAATATCAAAAGTCTTCTAGGAAATTCATGCACAGAAAGTTTTAGGAATCTTGCAGTTGCAAGTGACAGAAGCTAATGATCCAAATTAAAAAGAGACCTTTGCTTTCCCTGCTACTATATATTAAATCTCAAGAAAGGCTCTAATTAGCCATGGTTATTTACACATCTTTGAAACAATTATTGTGTCCAGGAATGTGGAGTACTCTGATCCAACATAGAATTAACTCAATTTAATAAAAATAATGAAATAAAAAACAATGACTTTATTTTATTTTGTAGCCAGTTTACTTGTTTGCCTCTCCAAAAATAGTGAAAGCATACTTGGGTTGGATATAAGCATATTCCAAACAGAAACCAAGTATTATACAACTTTGAACCCTGAGCACTTAGAATAGCGCATGAAATATAGTGACACTAAGTAAATATTTGATAAAGGAATGAACAAATGAATATTCTGGGCTATTTGCTTTTCCTCTTGCTCCAGTGCTCGTTAGTCCCATCCCATATCCAACACTTCCCCAACCTATTCCTTCTTCCACTTTCTTGAAATAAAAGAAAATTAAACTATAAGTAATCAATCTTGTCACTTGTAAGATCTTCTGAGATGTTGGTAGAAGTTGTTGATTAGATATACTTAATGAAAGAACTGGTATAATATGCAATTTGCAGTAAATTTAAGATGAAAGGTCTTGATAATTATGTTCTCCAGTGGAAAGGATTAAGTAGGAATTGTTGCTTTTATTTTATTATTTTCATTTAGTCTGTGACTTCAAATACTCTTTTTATATCCAGCCCCAAAATTATAGGTACCTTGGAAAAATTTACAAATTTCAAGTCTATCTCAGGCACTTGAGAATTTACCGCTGCAAAATATTGTTACTGTGGTTTACTACCTCATCAGAAATTCTCAGTTGATTTATGCCTTCTTAATCTAACTGTCCTTTTCATCATTTCATATTTAACTAATGTGAAATTTTGTTGAGGTTACCAAAAGACAATGTTAATTATACAAACAGGAAAAAAATGCTGTAATAATGATTTTGGCATATTTTTAATTTGTCATCCCCATCTACAAAAGTTGGTTGTGTTTTTAGGTTGCAAGAGGTTGTTCTAGTTTAGATAATAACTAAGAAAGTTTGTTGTTCTGATTTGGATAGTTTATTAAGTGAGATTGTGTGTATATGTATTCATACATATGTACGTATATATTTATTTACTTGTGTTTGTGTGTATATCTATTGTAACAAAAGGATGAAAAATAACAGTGGCTTAAATGAGATAGAAGTTTCTTTCTTATGAAATCGTTCAGATTGGAGATTCAGAGCTTGTATAATTTCCCCACAATCATCAGGGACCCAGCTCCTTTATCTTCCGCTCTGCCATTTTCATCTTCTCCAGGTTCTGCTGGATAAATGCTCCAGCAGACAGAATGTTCACATTACAGCCAGCAGGGGGAAGAAACAAATGAGCTCATTTTACTCCTTTCATTTAAAAACATAATGTGGAGCTTCTACCCATCACATCCGCTTAGAGCCCATTAGAACTCCACGGAACTTAGTTCCATGGCTAGAGCTTAGTACAGAGAAGCCTAGGATGTAATCTTTAGCTGGGTAGCCATATGCTCAGGTAGGTATCTATTATATATATTCTATTAGAAAGGGAGAACAAATTGGAAGATGACCTCCATCTCTGCCATTGTGTTTTCCTTTTTTCCTTAATAATAAAATATTTCCATTCCAAGTATCTGTCCAATAAAGATCTGAACTACTATAAAGATTGCACTCATTTAGAGTAATAACGGACTGTAGGTACTGCGGTCCTCATGATACTTTAAAAAATCAAACAGTAATTTCTATAAGTTACAATGAGGTGAGATGGGAGGAGGAATGTTTTATTAACATTGCACAAGAAGTGTCATACTGTGCAATGAGGTTTTATTTGTCAACTTGAACTTGAAAGAGAAAATTACCCTGCCAAAAGCATTACTAAATGCCATTCTCAACACCACTACTCTCAGTTAATACTCTGATCTTGGTATTAGGTTAGTGCAAAAGGAATTGCGGCATTGGACCATGAATTTTAAATCATTGTAACTTGGTTCAGACACATCTTTATTAATCAAAATAGGAACCACTACAATCAACACATTTTTGCCAATGAGAAATAAGTTTGTGTATTACTGTAGCATAAAAGCCCATGCTTTGGGATTTGATGAACTCTTGGAAAGCATTTTCTGCATCCTGTTCATTATGGAAGCATTCTTCCTGCAAAAAGTTGTTGAGATGCTTGAAGAAATGGTAATCAGTTGGCAAGAGGTTAGGTGAATATGGCAGATGAGGCAAAATTTCATAACCCAATTCATTCAACTTTTGAAGCTGTTGGTTGTGCAATGTGCAGTGGGGCATTGTCATGGAGAAGAATCAGGCCCTTTCTGTTGACCAATGCTGGCTGCCGACATTGCAATTTTCAGTGTAACTCATTGATTTGCTGAGCATACTTCCCAGATGTAATGGTTTCGTCGGGATTCAGAGAGCTGTCATGGCAGCAGAGCACAAAACAGTGACCATGAATTTTTTTTGGTGCAAGTTTGGCTTTGGGAAATGCTTTGGAACTTCTTCTTGGTCGAACCACTGAGCTGGTCATCACCAGTTGTACAAAATTCACTTTTCTTCACACATCACAATCCAATCGAGAAATGGTTCATTGCTGTTGCGTAGAATGAGGGAAGGTGACATTTCAAAACAACATTTTTTTTATTTTCAGTCAGCTCATGAGGCACCCACTTATCAAATTTTTTCCCTTTCCAATTTGCCTCAAATGCCAAATGACCATAGAAGAGTTTGGCAGCTTCTCATATAGTTATAAGAGGATCAGCTTCAATGACTACTCTCAACTGGTTGTTGTCAACTTCCAGTGACCAGCCACTATGCTCCTCATTTTCAAGGCTCTTGTCTCATTTGCAAAACTTCTTGAACCACCACGGCACTGTAGGTTCGTTATAAGTTCCTGGCCAAATCCATTGTTGATGTTGTGAGTTGTCTCTGCTGCTTATGACCCATTTTGAACTCAAATAAGGAAACCACTCAAATTTGATTTTTGTCTAACATTATTTCCGTAGTCTAAAATGACTATAAAATAAACATCAAGTAATAAATCATTAGCAAAAAGCATAAGGCAAGAAGATACACATTAAAATGATGTATAACTAACCACATTTTTAAAGAATGTATGCCAATATAAAACAGCAAATTTCAACAATGCTAAACAGTCATTATTTTTGCACCAACCTAATAGAAGAAACTACAAGGGAAATTCTGAAGCACAAAGATCAGATGAGAGAGAGAAATAGAGCATCATGCATCTTTTACTGGGATTGATAGGCAAAGCAGTGGTCTCATTTCAGATTATGCTAGAGAGAAGCAAAACCTTCTGGAGAAATAAATTTGTAACAATTCAGTGCTTAAAAGATCAGATCTTAAGTGCCTGGATGAACAAAGACCCAGAACTTAATATAAATCTCTTGATGCCAGAAGCAGATTTCTTAAAATAACAGTGAAATGAAATAATATATGGTGTTCATATGAAACCCACCATCTTCCCACAACAGACCAAGACCTTGAGGAGAAGAAATCCAGTTCAGCCTGGTTAGCAGCTACTATCAGTTCTTGGTAAGAGTGATAAGAGAGCATTACCAAAAACTGTTCTGTTTATTCTTTGAAATTGTTATATATAAATATATTAAACCATTTGTAATTTTCATTGCAGAGTTTTGTTAGTTTAGTCATTCCCCATTAGTTATTTTGCCTTCTTTTTAATGCCACAAGGTAAAGATTCAGCATTCCACTTTGGGCAATTTATCCTCTAGGTATATTTCCACAAGCATGCGGTCACCCCTCGGGCTGAAGTGTGGTTTGCTGACCTGGCAGGGGAGCGGCCGCGGTAGGCCTAATTCCACTGCCCCCATAATAGGGTGGCTGGTCGGACTCACCGCCACCCCTGAAGGAAGCTCGGCATGGGCGCAGAGTGCCCTCGGGTCTCCCCTTCTCGGCAGCCATGCTTCCGCGGCCGCCCCTCCTCCCAGATGGCGCCACCCGATGCCTTGTGGGGCGGCACCCTTCTTCTTCCTTCTCCCTAGGGCAGAAAATTCCAGTCTGCCCTTTTCCCCTCCCCCGACAGCAGCAACAGCCAGGTGTGGGCGGAAAAATCCAGCCCGCCCTTTTCCCCTCCCCCGACAGCAGCAACAGCCAGGTGTGGGCGGAAAAATCCAGCCCGCCCTTTTCCCTTCCCCCGACAGCAGCAACAGCCAGGCGTGGGCGGGAAACTCAAGTCTGCCCTCCACCCCAGCAACAGCAGCCACCAATCCCTAAACCCTGCCCCTTCCCCCAGCAACAGCGACAGCCAATCCCTAACCACCACCCCTCCCCCGTCCAGTACCGCCCACTGACCTTTCGCCGGCAACCAATCAGAACAGGGCGTGGCTTCGACCAATCAGCCTTCCCCAGCCCCTATAAAACTGTTGCCTCTCCCTCAGTAAAGTGGACTTGCGTGTTTACCTTGTCTCCACGGTAGTTCTTCTGCCGTGCGCCCTCCAGTCCTGAGAGCCCCCGACAAGGGCCTGGCCTCCCTTGTCCCCAGTTCGTCGCCTGCTTCTCCGGGCGACCCCTTCGTCGCCGGCTTCGCCGGGCGACCCCGTCAGCCGAACCGCGCAACCCCTTGTGAGACCGATCCCTCGTCTGCTGCCGGACCGATCCCTCATCCCAGGTGGGACCGACCCCTCGTCCCAAGCGGGACCGACCCCTCGTCCAGAGCTGGACCGACCCCTCGTCTGCAGCCAGACCCCACCTCTACTGACTGAGCAAGCCGTCGCAGCTGGCACCCAACGTGGGGCAGACCACCCCCACTGCCACCGACTGAGCAACCCGCCGCAGTTGGCGCCCAACGTGGGGCAGAGCACCCCCACCGCCACCGACTGAGCAAGCCGCCGCAGCTGGCGCCCAACGTGGGGCAAGGCAACTCCACCACAGCCTCACTCCATAACCTGGCGGCTCCCCCCCCTCCTCTCTTCTCACCTTGGGACTTCTCTCGTGCAACATTGCTGCTACCTGAGCCTTGGCTACCTCATATGATCCACGGCGGTCTGGGAGAATCGCTGGATGGCTTTCTCCTTCCATGTCGGGGGTTTATACCGACCCGCTATGATTAAGAGGAGCCTTGGATTTCTCGGGAGCGCGCGCTTGCACGTCTGAAGTAATCCTACCACAGCCCTACGCCCTCCTCTCTTCTCACCTTGGGACTTCTCTCGTGCAACATTGCTGCTACCTGAGCCTTGGCTACCTCATACGATCCACGGCGGTCTGGGAGAATCGCTGGATGGCTTTCTCCTTCCATCTCGGGGGCTTATACCGACCCGCTATGATTAAGAGGAGCCTTGGATTTCTCGGGAGCACGCGCTTGCACGTCTGAAGTAACCCTACCATAGCCCTACGCTCTCCTTTCTTCTCACCCCTATCTTTTCGCTCTGCATTGCTGCTCCTGAACCTTGGCGACCTCATACGATCCACGGCGGTCTGGGAGAATCGCTGGATGGCTTTCTCCTTCCATGTCGGGGGCTTATACCGACCCGCTATGATTAAGAGGCGCCAATAAAACTCTCAGGAGCGTGTGCCTGAGCACCTCCACCCCTGCCTTCACCTTTGCCTCCTCCCCTCTGCGCTTGCTCCCCTTTGCCTTGCTCCACTGCTCGTCGTCCCGCCCTCCCCTCGTCAGGGCCTTCTCTTGGCCTGCGACCACCGTCGGAGCCCCACCGGCTCCGACCCCTCATCTCACCGCGCACCTCGGCTCCCATCGCCGTGCTCTCAAGGTAAGGGCCCCTTTTCTTATCGGCTCCAAAAGGCCATTAGCAATGGGTAACATCCTATCTGCTAAGCGAGCCCCACAAGTTCGGGCTCTCGCCGGTCTCCTAGACACTCACCGGTGTAAGATCTCTTTCAAACAGCTTCAAGTATATTGGGACCTTTTTCTCCCCTTTAATCCGTGGCTTACCACGTGTCGGCTCTGGGACCCGGACACCTATACTCGCCTTATAGATAGGGTCACTTTTGCTGTGGAGCAGGAAGGTAAAAGATTCCCTCCTGGCTTATTACAGGCAACATGAAGTCCACAAGAAATCTTGAAGGGTATAATCTATGATATGCTATATAAAAAAAGATTTAAAAGCAGCTATACCAAGAAAGTAAGAATTATGAGTCAACTGTAAATAAATTATATATTTCTGTTAATGTGTTGTAATTGTTCTGTGTTTGTCTGTCTGTTCGTTCAATGTCAACGTATATTGTGATACCTCCGGATGGTAAATATAAATTACTAGAAATCTTTAAAAGAGCTCTATTCAAATGGCCAAAAATTAAATAAGTGCTTATATTAATACTTAAGTTTATTATATTAATACATAAGTTTAAATGTTAATAAGATATCTACAATTAAAAAAAATTGTAAGTCTTAATTAACAAAATTAACTGTACGTCTTCATAAAAAGTTGTTCTTGCCTAGATTAAAATGAATAACTTATTTTTCTTCACAGGATAATATGAAGAATGTAAAACTTATATGAATATTAAAAAGGTTAAAAGTTTGTAAAAATGCTAACGGAAATGTAATAAGTTTTGCAAAAAGACGTATTTTGTCCTAAAGTAAGATGGCTAATTTTTCATAAACTCTTGAAACTTAATTTGCATGCGGCAAGTGTAAAAGGTATTGTGATAACTTTACGTGGGGGAATGTGTTCTGTAAAGATAAAATTTATCTTCAATAGTTTACATTAAGGTATTAAATGGCTAATTCCAAAAGGTCATTCTTAAATATATATATAAAACTAAATTGATGATAATAATAATAAAAGGTAATTTTATAACAGGAAAGATTAACAGCAACCAAGCTCCCCTACCAACTTGCTTTTAGGAAACGGTTTCTAATATTGCATGCTACTAAGTATTTAAAGAAAAGTTATTCTTAAGGAAACAAAAAATGGTTTTGTCTTTGCAGCCATTGTCTATTTAGCAACACCCCTCGCTATCGGCCTAGCCACTGTTGCGCCAGACGATTGGAACCTTAAACAAAGACTCCTCCTCACTGTCATCTTCCTATCTATCGTTACTATATTTACTGCCCTCATTCTCCTTCGTTTATAAAGCAGTCTCCTACAAACCACAAAGCTTCTGTCTTAAACATACCATTCTCAACCCTCTCCTCTAAATGATCTTCTCACTTCCCCCACAGCCTTTAATACTTTATTTCTTCCTCATAACCTTTGCTTTCTTGATAATATTTTCCGCCATCTGTCTAGCTGCTACCGCACCAGAAGATTGGAACCTCGGCCAACGAATTCTACTCTCCATCGCCTTTCTGTTTATTATCCTCTTTTATGCTTTACTCCTTATCTTCCTCCCATAATGACTTCACCAAGCCTCCTCTTGTCCAAAACTGTCACCCTTCTTTTCCTCACACTCCCCATTGCACTCACCAACCCCAGCCATCAGCCTTTTAATTGGACAGTAAGCCTCTGGCAGGAAAAGGTAATCCTCTCCTACAATGTCTTCGCTGCCAAGGAGAGATCAACTACCTGCAACGCGCTGTCATCCTGGACTTTTAACAACAGATGGATCTTATAGCCACCGAGATCAACAAGAATTGGACATTGGCCACCCTTGCTTGCAACGGCAAGATACTGCCCCCAAATTGTACATTTGTATCCCCGTCATACTCACCTCCCTCTTCAGCCCCGCTTCCCTCATTGCTTACTGCCTCTTGGGCCTCGGCTACTTGTTGCTGCTGCCATCCTGGCCCTTATTTGAAAAGAAGGGGGAAATGCGGTCACCCCTCGGGCTGAAGTGTGGTTTGCTGACCTGGCAGGGGAGCGGCCGCGGTAGGCCTAATTCCGCTGCCCCCATAATAGGGTGGCTGGTCGGACTCACCGCCACCCCTGAAGGAAGCTCGGCATGGGCGCAGAGTGCCCTCGGGTCTCCCCTTCTCGGCAGCCATGCTTCCGCGGCCGCCCCTCCTCCCAGATGGCGCCACCCGATGCCTTGTGGGGCGGCACCCTTCTTCTTCCTTCTCCCTAGGGCAGAAAATTCCAGTCTGCCCTTTTCCCCTCCCCCGACAGCAGCAACAGCCAGGTGTGGGCGGAAAAATCCAGCCCGCCCTTTTCCCCTCCCCCGACAGCAGCAACAGCCAGGTGTGGGTGGAAAAATCCAGCCCGCCCTTTTCCCTTCCCCCGACAGCAGCAACAGCCAGGCGTGGGCGGGAAACTCAAGTCTGCCCTCCACCCCAGCAACAGCAGCCACCAATCCCTAAACCCTGCCCCTTCCCCCAGCAACAGCGACAGCCAATCCCTAACCACCACCCCTCCCCCGTCCAGTACCGCCCACTGACCTTTCGCCGGCAACCAATCAGAACAGGGCGTGGCTTCGACCAATCAGCCTTCCCCAGCCCCTATAAAACTGTTGCCTCTCCCTCAGTAAAGTGGACTTGCGTGTTTACCTTGTCTCCACGGTAGTTCTTCTGCCGTGCGCCCTCCAGTCCTGAGAGCCCCCGACAAGGGCCTGGCCTCCCTTGTCCCCAGTTCGTCGCCTGCTTCTCCGGGCGACCCCTTCGTCGCCGGCTTCACCGGGCGACCCCTTTGTCGTCGGCTTCGCCGGGCGACCCCGTCAGCCGAACCGCGCAACCCCTTGTGAGACCGATCCCTCGTCTGCTGCCGGACCAATCCCTCATCCCAGGTGGGACCGACCCCTCGTCCCAAGCGGGACCGACCCCTCGTCCAGAGCTGGACCGACCCCTCGTCTGCAGCCAGACCCCACCTCTACTGACTGAGCAAGCCGTAGCAGCTGGCGCCCAACGTGGGGCAGAGCACCCCCACCGCCACCGACTGAGCAACCCGCCGCACAAGCACACAAACATAAATCTATAAAGATATGTTTTAGTTTGCTAGGCTGCTGAAAGCAGATACCATGAGATGGGTTGGCTTTAACAATGGGAAATTATTAGCTTACAAGCTTACAGGTTTGAGGTTGAGGAAAATGTTCAAATCAAGGCATCATCAGGGCAATGCTTTCTTCCCAAAGACAAGCTGCTGTAGATTCTTGTCTTTCCTTCTCTTCCAGGTTTTGTTGCTTTTAGCTTCCTGCTTCCATGGCATTCTTTTCCTGTATTTCATCCCATTATTATAAAGGACTCCAGTAAAAGGATTAAGAACCATCCTGAAAAGTGTGGGTCACAACTTAACTGAAGCAGCCTCATCAAAATATCCTATACAATAGGTCCACACCCATGGGAATGGATTAACTTTCAGAACATAATTTTCTGAGTTACATACAGTTTCAAACAACCACAGGATGTTTACTACTGTTTTTACATAACAGAAGTGCATACGGTCATTAAAGAAAAGTAGGAAATATGTATATACATATATTTTTATATATTTTATGATCCAATATCTATTCTTAAATGCTCATAATTGCATATCATCTTTCTGTAAGTATTAGGGGGAGTGAGGAAGGGACTTACATTTTTCACCTTATTATATTCTGTACTATTCTAAATTTTTACCATAAATAAACACTACTTTAACTGATTAATAAAAATAAGTCTTCCTGGGCATTGTTACATATAAATATCTGAATTGAAAAGAGCCCCTGGCTCATGATTCAGGTGTCCAGAGGGGGTAAAACCCAATCTGCAATATTTCCTAAAGAATTCTGCATTAATGGGATTTATTTCTGTCTGGTTTTGCCTTTGAGGATGTCGTCTCTATCTCACCAGGCATCCTTAATGTAAATATAATTTTTTTTTCTCCATTATGATAAGGGAACCTGAGGCATCTCCGATGCTATCAAGGGATAAGTGTTACACTCATAGCTTCAGAAAAGCACAGAAAATGCTTGTAAGAAACCCATATGGGACAGTGATCTGACTCTCAAATTCAGAATCCTAGAGGTCAATCCTTTTGGAATCTGCCCTGAAATCAGAAACTTCTGAGCTCCTTTCCTGTCTTCCCACACTGCATAACCATGAGCAATTTACTGATTTTCTCTAATCTTCAATTTGGTCACCTGTAATGTTGTCACCATAATATTGCCTAAGATTTCTTTGGTTCTAGAGAGGATTAAGTTAGTGAATACATGGAAAACTTTTAGCCAGTGAGCAAAATGCCATGATTCCAGTAGCCTCAGGCAAATAAATATATGTGCTTTTCCTATGAGAGAGTCAAGACCTGGTCCTGGCTTATTTTAAGATTGCAATAGTTTACAATATATGCACTTGCTATTAAAATCAGAGTAAGAAGAAAACATAATTGAGAGTCCCATCCATTAGCCATCATAAAATCCAGACCAATAATTCAAGTCAACATATATTTATTGATACCCTGGCCAGCTGACAGGGAGATGAAGAGGGTCAACCACCACACCAGGGAGCCAAGAGTGCCTAAGCTGCAAGCAGGAGAATTGCATCCATCATCCATGTGAAATCTAAACCCCCTCTTGATGTAAAGGGGGACTGGACATAGCCATCCCAGGTCCACAAGATGGAGGAATAGAGTATGGATTAGAGTGGACTTACTGGTGTTCTGCTGGGGAACTACTGTGATTAGTAAGGGAAGAAATTGTAGTAGTGATATAGGGAGGGTGGCCACGGTGGCTGCTGATGGTCGGGAGAGAGAAGAAGAGATATGGTGTGGGGGCATTTTCAGGATTTGGAGTTGTCCTAGATGGTGCTGCAGGGATGGATGCAGGACGTTGTGTGTCCTCTCGTGGCCCACTGGCTGGATTGGGGGAGAGTGTGGACTACAATGTGGACTACTGTCCATGTGCTGCAGTGGTTCTCCAGAATGTATTCGCCGGGTGCAGTGGATGTGCCACAATGATGAGAGAGTTTGTTGATGTGGGAGGGGTGGTGTGGGTGGGGTGGGGGGTATATGGGGACCTTATATTTTTTTAATGTAATATTTAAAAGAAAATAAGGAAGAAAAAGAATATAAAAAATAATAATAAAGTAATTGTGGTTATAAAAAAAATTTATTGAGAATCTGCTATGCACAAAAATACATCATTTTCTATCCTCCAGGAGCTCACAAACTTATTGTAAAGACAAACTCACAAGAAAATGAATAGTGAATATTCTTTAAGCATGTTTATGGAAGTATAGAAAAGGGAAATTAAGTCCAGCTGAGGGAAATGAGATTTTTTTGAAAGAGGTATGATTTAGTGTAAGCTTTATAAAAAGGTAGTTTTGGAGAAAAGAGTATTCAAGGAAAAAAGAACAGTTTGAATAAAAATGCAAAGACAAGTAAGCAGAGTATATTTGGAAATAGCAAGTAATGTGATAGAAGTAAACGTGTGAGGAGACTTAGAGGGGATAAATATAAGAATAAGCAAAGTAACAATTTCTTGAGCACTTATAAGCCAGGCATTATTCTAAGAGCTAGTCTTGTACAAACTCATTTAATCTTCACAATAGCCCATTAAAATAGGTATTTATTATCATCAGTCCATTTTAAAGATGATGAAATGAAACACAGAAGAATGGAACCAGAAGGTCCTATCTCAGGGTTCGTGCTCTTGATCTCTATACAGAACTTTCTGCAGAAAATTAGAGAGTGGTCAATTGTGGAGCACTTTCAATGCCAATCTGAGATGAATATACTTAATTCTGAAAACAAAAAAAATGGGGAGCCAATGCTAATTGAGCAAAGGAGTAGAAGAATCTTTTTTTTTCCTTTGAGAGCTCCATCATCAGTGTATAGAATGGACTAAAATGGAAATAAGCCAGGACATCATTATATTACCTATATGAGATTTTTACAACTTTGGCTATTGGTATGGATATGAACCACTTCATAGAAAATACAAAAGAATTTTTGTAATTCATGACCAAAGTCCAATAATTTTAAGAGGACAAGTTTATTACTGTAATAATAGATTTATGATGAGCTCCTAAATGAAGTGCACAACTTTTTCTGTTATTTTTGTGCTCCCTATATTTATAGCAGAATATCAGTAGTAAGAACTCACATGATCTTAATAGTGTCACCTATTTAGCCATGCCAATGTTTGGTATTTTGTTAAATTGATTTTTGTTGTTGTACAGATTACATCATTTTCTTTTCACAAAAACACTGTGACGAGATTTTGTACATGCAAGAATTGAAGACTAAGGAGATTAGTAACTTGATGAAGGCCTGTCAGTCATAGAACAGAGATGCTCAAACCAAGGTTTTGCAGTCTGTGGAATCTGAGCTCTTAAATATATGGTAGAATTTTTAAACAATTTTATAAATGACACACAATAAATTGCACGTATTTAAAGTATAGAATTTTATTATACCCAGAGAGCTAGCTCCAAATCAAGATAACAGACAAATTCATCACTTCTGAAAGTTTCCTCGTGTCCATTTGTAAGTTCTTCTTCCCACACCCTACTGTTTACTCCTTTGACAAGCAATTCAGTGATCTGCTTTCTGTCACTATCTATTTGTGTGCAATTTCTAGGGCTTCATATTAATGTGATCATACAATAGGTAGTCTTTTTTTGGTTTGCCTTCTCTTATTCAGTATAATGCCTATGAGAGTCCATCCATGTTGTTACATGTTCATTCCTTTTTATTGTTAAGCAGGGGGTATATGGGAATCCCTTATATTTTATATATTTTATGTAACATTTATATAATCTAAAGCCTCTTTAAAAATAAAAAAAATTAATTGTAAAAAAAGTATGTGTTGTTTAACATTCATATATATCAAGGTTCTTGATTCTTATGATTTCTAGCTTCATTCCAATGTGGTCAGAGAAAGTGCTTTGTATAATTTCAACCTTTCTAAATCTTTTGAGATTTGTTATGTGACCATCCTGGAAAATGATCCATGAGCACTCAAAATAATATATATCCTGTTGTTTGGGGTTAGAATGTTTTGTATATGTCCATTATCTCTAGTTCCTCTAACATTTTTTGCAACATGTCTGTTTCTTTATTGATCCTCTGTTGAGATGTGCTATTAGTGATAGTAGTGTATTGCAGAACTCCCACTATGTTTATGGAAGCATTTATTTCTCCTCTTAGCTTTGCCAGTGTTTGCCTTGTGTATTTTGGAGCACCCTAGTTAGGTGCATAAATATTTTTTATTGTTCTTACTTCTCAGTGGAGTACCCATTTTATTAGGATATCCTTCTTTGTCTTTTACAATAGTTTTGCATTCAAAGTCAATTTTGTCCTATATTAGTATAGCTACCCCTGCCTGTTTTCGGTTACTGCTTGCAGGGAAAATAGTTTTCCAACCTTTCACTTGCAACCTATTTGTTGTAAACAGCATATAGTTGAATCATATTTTCTTATCCATTCTGCCAATCTCTGTGTCATAATTGGACATTAATCCATTATCATTCAATGTTTTACTGTAAAGACAGTATTTACTTCGCCTGTCTTTTACTTAGGCTTCTATGTCATAGTTTACTTGTGTTTCTCTTTTTATCCTTTTTGTTACTCTTACAAATAATCTTCCTTTCTACACTCTCCTCCAGACCTCACTCTCTTGTCCTTTCCCTTCAACTTCAGAGCTCCCTTTATTGTTTTTTGTCTTTATTTATTTTTTAATATTACATTTAAAAAATATGAGGTCCCCATATACCCCCCACCACTCTCACCCCACTCCTCCCCCCATAGCAACAATCTCCTCCATCAAGAGCCATTCACTGCATTTGGTGAATGCATCTCTGAGCATCATTGCACATCATGGTCAATGGTCCATATCATAGCCCACACTCTTCCACATTCCACTCAGTGGGCCATGGGAGGACATACAATGTCCAGTAACTGTCCCCGCAGCATCACCCAGGACAACTCCAAGTCCTGAAAACTCCTCCACATCTCATCTCTTCCTCCCAGTCCCCATGCCCAGCAGCCACCATGGCCACTTTCTCCACACCAATGCCACATTTTCTTTGATTACTAATCACAATAGTTTATGAAAAGAATATCAGTAAGTCCACTCTAATCCTTAATCTATTCCTCCATCCAGTGGACCTTGGAATGGTTGTGTCCACTCCACATCTATATCAAGAGGGAGCTTAGATTCCACATGGATGCTGGATGCAATCTTCCTGCTCTCAGTTGTAGGCACTCTTGGTAGAGCTGCCTTTAATATATTTTAAAGGGCAGGACTCTTGTTGACAAATTTTCTCAATTCCTGTTTATCCGTGAATATTTTGATTTCTCCCTCAATTTTGAATGACAATTTTGCTGGATTTGGAATTGTGCCTGGATGTTCTTTACTTTCAGCACTTTAACTATATCATATCCTAGTCACCCCTATGGTTTCAGATGAGAAAATTAGCACATAATCTTATCAAGCATTCCTTATATGTCATGGGTCTCTTTTCTCTTGCTGCTTTCAGGTTTCTCTATCTTCTGCATTTGACAATTCAATTAGTATGTGTCCCAGGCTAGGTCTGCTAGGATTTATTCTGTTTGGAGTACACTAAGCTTCCTGGGCATATATATCCATGTCCCACATGAGTTGGGAAACTTTTGGCCATTATATCCGCAAACACTCCCTCTGTCCCATTTCCCTTCTTTCACTCTGGGATGCCCATAATGCATATGTGCATTTCATGCTGTCATTCAATTCCCTGAGTCCCAAATGAATTTTTTCCTTTTTTAGTCTATCCTGCTACTTGTGTGATTCCAGATGTCCTATCTTTGATGTCACTAATTCTTTCCTCTGCCTATTCAAATCTGCTATTGCATGATTCTGGTGTGTTTTTAACTTCTTCCATTGTGCCTTTCATTACCATAAGATCTGTTATCTTTCTATGTATGTTTACAATTTCTTCTGTATGTTCTCCCAGTGTCTTCTTAATATCCTTTATCTCTTCCCTCAACTGATTGTGTTGATTTAGGATATTTGTATGGAAATCCTTGATTAGTTGTTCCAAGTTCTGTGTCTCATCTGCTTTTTGGTTTTTTCATTAGACTGGGCCATGACATTCTATTTCTTAGTATGGCTTGTAATTTTTTGTGGATGTCTGAGGATTTGTTTATCTTGATGGACTTTTCCTGTTGTTAGTTTCTCTCTTGTAAAGGGTTTTATTTTTGTTTGGCTTTGTGTTAAGGGGCCTCTTTGACCCTTGGTTCCACTTACTCTAAATCGTCATAGTTTTCCATGTTCAACTGGAAAAATAATAGTCCAACCAAAAAGAAATAAAAGAAAGAAAAATGAAGGAAAAAGATCAAAGAAAGAGTAAAGAATAATAAAAGGTGAAAAAATAAAATGGAGGAAAAAAGCAAAAAAAAAAGAAAAAAGAAAAGACAAGATATATGGGAAGAGAAGAAAGAAATGAAAACCAGAAAAAGAAAAGAAAAAAAAAAAGAGATGCATGTTCCCACCTATCAATTGCCCCATGGCATGCCTCTGCAGGTATCTGAATGAAGAGAAAGAAAGAAAGAAAAAAATGGGCCTCCCTCTCAGGCTACCAGACTCCTCCTCTCCAGTTGCCTGCACCCTCTAATCAATCACCCCACAGCCATCCCTCTGCAGGTACCCAGATTAAAAGACAAAAAGAAAAGAAAGGAAAAAAAAAAACACTCCTGCTAGGTTTCCCCTGTTCACCCCATGGTCACCCTCTTCCCCAAAGTGAGTTGGGTGCCAGCCCACCTGCCAGATCACCCCACAGCACACCCATCTCCCCCATAACCAGCTGGGTTGTTCTGCTCTCCCCTTAAGCAGTCTGGGTGCCAGCCTGCCTACCTGATCACTCTACAGTGGCTCCTCCCTTCCCCTGAAATAGTTGTGTGTGGCCCACCCACCTAATCTTACCTGGCTCCTCTTTCCACTGACGCCCTGCTGGGCCCCCTCCAACCACCCTCTCTCATCACCCTCTTGATATCACAGCTTCCCTATTCCTGGCAAGCCTGACTATTTTCCCACAGTTTCTGGAGGAAGAGTACAGTCTGCTGTTCCTTACTCTGCCATCTTGAGCAGCCATTGAATTAGCCCCTTTGTCAAATGAATCTCTGGTCAAATTTTTTGCTATTAAATCTATTTTCTCCAAGTTCAGTAGCCATCCCAACTTCCTTTTGATTAGTGCTAGCATGTATAACTTTTTCTTTTCTTTTATATAAATCAGTTCATTCCTATATATTTAAAGTGGTTTTTTGGTAGGCCATATATACTTGGGTCTTGTTTTTATACCCAATCTGACAATCTCTGCCTTTTAATTTTGGTGTTTAGATGATTTACACTTAATATGATTATTGAAATGCTTAGGTTTAAATCAACCATCTTATTATTTATTTTGTATTTCTCTCATATCTTCTCCATTCCCTTTTTCCTTTAATTCTGTCTTCTTTTGTATTATTTGCATACTTTTCTTATTCCATTTTCTTTTCTTTGTTCAATTATTACCAATATTTCTTTTCAGTCTTGTTTTAACAATTGCTTCAGTGTTTATAACATATACCTTCACCTTATCACAGTCTATTTTCATGTGATATCATATCACTGCACATAAACTGAAAAGAAATTTGTAATAGTAAGTATTCAGGTATTCCATCCTCCCCTATATGCTATAGTTGTCAAACATTTTACTTTTACATATGTTATAAATTCCAAAATACGTTATTATTTTTACTTTAAACAGTTGATTATGATATAAAGAAATTGAGATAATTTTAAGGCCTCTATATTTACCCATGCCATTACTATTTCTGGTGCCCTTCATTGTCTTGTATGAACTCAGGTTTCTATCTGAAGTCACTCTGTTCTATTGAAGGATTTTCTTTTAATGTTCTTTTTGAAGTTCATGTCTGTTGATGATTAATTCTTTCTATTTTTTATGTCTGAGTCTTATGTCACCTTTATTTTATAAATGCAATTAGTCTTCTGTTTGTATATTCAGATACACATGAATTTCAGTTACCACTATTCAGTTAAATAACACCAGACCTCAAAAAACATAGTTTAAATTTCAGTTGCCATGGTAGATAAGCTGTATTTGCATAAAGTATATACTTCACTATTAACACTTCAGTCCAAAAGTCACTATGTAATTAACAACCACCAAAACATTAAATTGTGTTGCCTCCTTGTTTCCTAGTAATAAGCCCACACAGTTTACAAAAAGAAAAAAAATGGCTAAGTAGATGGACAAAAAAATGCAGATGTGTCAGAAAAATAAAAAATAATGCTAGAAGTGAAATTCAAATCAAACAAAAATGTAATTATAGAAGAAATAGCTGAATCTGGGAATATCGACATTGCTACACTGAGAGGACTAAATATGCAGGAGACTAGATAGTGGCAAACATAGCTATATAAATGAGGAAAGTATTGTAATAAAAGGATGAAATTCTCCCAGAGGAAGTGAGGTTGGCAGAAGAAGATAATTCACATTAATTAATTCTGAGATATTTCATTATGATGAAGGTACAAAAGATAAAATGTTAGAAATTGATCCAAACTTAGAAAGGAGTTTGACAATTTGTTAAGACAGGGAAGAGATGTTGTGACAGTTCGAATTTGGTGAATCCCAAAAAAGTATTATGTTCTTACACTAATCTATTCCTATGGGTGTGGTACCCTTTGATTATCTTAGATTCACTTTAGATCACTTGATTATATTGCTTTTAATTGGACTATATAAGTGACACTTGACTCTTGCTGGGTCATATATAAATGAAGACAGAGAGAGAGAGAAACAAAGAGAAAAGAAGCTACAATATTGATGCTGCCATGTGAGAAATAGGACTTCAGGAAAACAGAGAAACCTGGAGAGGCTGAGAGAGTTTCTAGAGTTTGGAACCAGCAGAGCACAGAAGCAGGGAAAGAGACTCCCAAGGCACTGGGCCCATGGAGTAGCTCAAGTCTAAAGAGACAAGTCCTGCCATCTGCTTTATCACCACATGGCAGGACACCAGGATCAACAGTCACTGACTTTAGTGAGAAAGCATTGCTGATGGTACCTTGATTTGGACATTTCACATCCTTGAAACTGGAAGTTTTTCCCCCAAATAAAATTCCCATTATAAAAGTTAATCCATTCTGGTACTTTGCTTTGGCAGTACCAGACTAAGAAAGATGTCTGACTAAGAAAGATGCTCTTGATATTTTTTTATAAGAAATAAAACATTTTAATTCTCAATGTTTATACTGTTTTAAATTACCATGTACTAAGTATTCTTACTATTTTTCTATTTCCCTTTACATTTATAACTAACATTAAGGGTTTTTTTTAGAGCAGTTGTAGGTTTATAGAAAAATAATTTAGAAAATACAGTTCCGTATATCCTGCACTTTTCCCTATTCTTTAGTGTGGTACCTTTGCTACAATTGATGAAACAATATTATTATAATTATGCTATTAACTATACTCTGTGTTGTACAGTTCTATGGGGTTTGTTTGTTTGTTTTATTTTTATTCTTGTAACATATATAAAACCTAAAATTTTCCCTTTTAACCACTTTCAAATATACAATTGAGTGGTGTTAATTACATTCACAATGTTGTGTTACCACCACTGCCATCCATTACTAAAAAACTTTTCCATCACTACAAACAGAAATTCTGTACCAATTAAGCATTAACTCCCATTCCCCAAACCCACCCTGGACCCTGATAACCTACATTCTAGTTTCTGACTCTATGAATTTGCATATTCTGCTTATTTCATATCAGTGAGCATATATATTTGTCCTTTGGTATCTGGCTTATTTCACTCAACATGATGCCATCAAGGTTCATCCATGTTATAACGTGTATCATTTTTACAGCTGAATAATATTTCATTGTATGTCTATATCACATTTTGTTTATGCATTCATCTCTTTACTGATACTTGGGTTGCTTCCATTTTTGGCATTTGTGAATAACGCCACTATTAACATCAGCGATCAAATATCTGTTAAAATACTCAATTGGTACACTCACCATATCTTCAGGGTTCTCTCTCTGGGCCTCTTTCTCTTCAGTACTCTGTCCTACAAACTCCACTTGTTTTAAAGTCTTCCTCCTTGAGAACAAGAGGTTCATCCCAGGTTCCCCTTTTTTCGTGTGTGTAAATGCCTAGTAACTTCACACTGGACCCATGTTCTTATAAGAGAAAAGGACTGTCCAAGACAGTCTCTGATTTTTTATCCCCAGATGAGGATGCACTATTTATCAGCCTAATTGCTTCCTGTAAACGAGGTGCCCACCCATGCAATGAGTGGTTGGGCTTTAACTGCTGTAGCTATCGTTGCAAATTACCCTTTTACTTTTCTATCAGGAGACATGGGGGTGGGAAGGAGTGTAGTTTCATGGCAGATGAAAACACCAGGCAATTTCTCTCCTTGCACCTAGATTTGGACTTGGTGATCTATAAAATGGGAGCCTTGATCGCCATCAGTGTGTTGTGGGTACCCATCTCCAGTCTTTGTGTTGTTTTTATTTTTGGTTTTTTTTTTTTCAAAAAATAATAATTTTATTGATATTTGATTTGTTGGTATTTTTATGGGTTTTTAAAAAATTATTATCTCTTTTTTTTAAAGATACATGGATCACACAAAATGTTACATTAAAAAATGTAAGAGGTTCCCATATACCCCACTCCCCACACTCTCCACTCCTCCCACACTGACTTCTTTCATTAGTGTGGAACATTCATTGCATTTGATGAGTACATGTTGGAGCACTGCTACACAGCATGGATTATAGTTTATGCTATAATTCATACTCTCTCACAGTCCATTCAGTGGGTTATGGCAGGATACATAGTACCCTGCATCTGTCCCTGCAATATCATTTAGGACAACTCCAAGTCCTGAAAATAACCCCATATCACACATTTTTCCCTCTCCCTGCCTTCACTAACTCCCATGGCCACTGTCTCCACATCAATTATATAATTCCTTCCACTGCTAGAGTCATAATATTTCTATAGGAGAATACCAGTAAGTCTACTATAGTCCATATTTTATTCTCCATCCTGAAGACCCTGGGATGGTGATGTCTACTCCACCTCTAAATCAGTCCTTGTATTTTTGAAGCTTGATTCGCTCCCCAACATGCAAAAGACTGCTGGAGAGCTGGAGCAGGCACTACACAGATGAGTGTGTACTTTTGTCCATCTGACCGAGGAAGGAGTCCTATATGGCCTACTTGCCAGGGTTGCCCAGCCTGCATTCCCTATTGTTTCTACCCCATTTTATGGGGCAGGGGCACCTGTGTCAAGAACATGTTGGACAGGACTCATGGACAAGAAGCACATCCATATATTTCAAAGGGAGATGTAGCCTTTTACATAATTCCCTTACAGTCTTAGGATCCTTATGTCCCAGTTTATGATGTAGCCAATCTGTGAGGTTTTCATCAACCCTTCTAATTTGACCTAAGGTATCAGCTTCTAAATTCCACAGAGCCAGGTATGAACTATGGACTGGACCATGTCAGATTGTTACTTTGGCATGGGGGCTTTGTACTCAAATCCAGATATCTCCCCACAGGGCTTCATCCCAGATGCCCTTACTGGCTATGGTCCATTTCTCCTTTGCCACTGTCCCATCCAGAGAGTCAGACTGTGATACACAGCACAGCTTTTGGCACATGGAGAAACCAAAATAGGCTCATGGACTATAACCACGAAGACAGCTCAGCCCACTGACTACTCTGACATTCTCCTTCAATCTTCCATACAGCATCTGTAGTTATCTGAACTGCTATTGAGTACCTTCAGGGGAGATGTCCTCTGCAGGAACCATGAATATACAAGGCATCCTCCGATGGGGCTCCTACACTCTCTATTATTGATGTTACTTTCTCTATTGGCGACATGGATGGTGTAGGGGAGTTAGAATTCTTTACACACATAAATGACTCCAATAATTTATGTGACTCCTCAGATAGTGGACTAGTATGGAGAAAACTGTTGTGGTAAATAAGCATTTTTGTACTGTACTAGGCTGTGCATAAGCAATTTTGGATCAAATACAGTGTTTTTGACCCATTCACATATTGACAAAGATGTCTGCGGTTATTGCAAAGTCAGTGTTATAGGCTCAGTTTGCATAAGAGCAAGATATGCTGCTAACAGTTGTTCTTTAGTAGGACTATATCATTGTTCTATTCCATTTCATAGCTGGGACCAGAACCTGAGTGGTACTTGCTTCCCATTTTGTTTTTGCCACAGGCCCTGCCCGAACCCTTCTGGGTAGCTGGCAACATCCACTCCACAAGCTTGCCCTGCTAGTAAAACACCTAGAGACTGGATCTATTTTACAGTTACCATTACTTATTGAAATGCTTGCTCGGCCTGTGTCCCAATGTCACTGAGTTCCCCTTTTTTTAATCAATCTATATAATGGTCAAAGTACTTTAGCTATGTGGGACATAAAGTGTCTCCAATAATTTAATAAACCAACAAAGTGTTCAGTTCCTGTACCATGCTGGAAGTTGGACACATTCATATTTTATCTATGGTAGCCACTGGAACGAATTTTTTCTTATCTGACCAAACCACCCCTAGGGATTTAACAGACTGTTCAGGTGCCTGGTTCCTGGCATCATTGACGTCCTATCTTCCCCTCATGAAAAGGTGCTGTAATGGCAGGGCCACCATTTCTAGAGATGTAATGCTGTCAGATGAAAGCAAAACACCAAAAATATAGTGATACACAGCAACATTTGGTGGCTTTTCCTATCTTGCTAGATCAGCTGCCATAATTCCATGACACATGGTGGAGCAATGGAGGTACCCTTGTGGCAAAACCTGGAAAGTACACTGCTGCACCCCCCACATAAATGCAAACTGTTCTTGGCTATCTTCAGCTAATGGGATACTAAAAAGGCATTAGCTAAACTTAATACATAATGGAACTCTCCTAATTGGGCCAATAAGTTTTCAAGAAGCATTGCAATCTTTAGCTTTGAGGCATGAATGGGAAGCACAAACTTATTTAGTTCTCAAAATCAATTGTCAGTCTCCAACTAACATCAAGTTTTTCCACAAGACATACAGGACTATTAAGTGGGCTATGTGTTGGTTGTATGATCCCCACTCTGGCAGGTTCTTACAATGTTTCACTGATTACAGCATGTCTACCCAGGAAGCAATATTGTTTGGTATGGATGACCACCATGGAGATAGGTGCACTGGGGACCAGTGAACAGCATCCCATATAATTGATTTTACTGTGTGGAGGCATGGCAAAATTCACTGGTAGGAATGGTAAGGTCTGGATCTTAGAGCGCATCCACCCCTAATATATATTTGGTACTAGGAAAAGTATATACAAAATACTTTTGGGGAATGAGGTACCTGATTTGCAATGTCAGGTTAGTTTGTACTACTCATGTATCTTTTCCCTCTTACCCATGTATCACATTTAAGAGCTTATTAAATCCCTTTGGATTCCACAGATGAGTGTGCATTCTACTCCAGTATCAACAAGGGCTACAATGTGCATGTGGTTTGTTGGAAACCAAAGGATATCTAGCTCTATATACGGCTTCCAATTGCCAATGTTGCCCAGATTTGAAGTTGACCATGGCCCCTATCTTCAGGGATAGGGGGTATCCACCCCCTTGTAACAAACTCACTTTCCTTGGAAGTACTGTGGGAGTAATAATCAGTAACACAGATTTAGTCATAGGCAGACACTGACTTTTTTTTCCTCCTTAGGTGGCTTTTTCCAGACTCCTACTAATATAGTATTAGGTAGTTTATCTATGTTTTCTGTTGGGGTGCCTGTGGCAATTAAATCAACCCGTAATTGTTTACAGGTTGCATGTACAGGCTCCCTCTGCCCCTTCTCTTGTAAGGTTTCCGTTTACTTTCCTTACCTCTTTCAACCATATTCCTTAGTCGCACCCAGTCTGTAATGGCCTGTGACACCCAGTGAATGGCCTGGTTGACTAGTGGGCTTACAATAACTGCTAATGTCGCATATTAGGCTGGAGGCACAGTTTGGAGGATTTTTGCTTTCATACTGGCTGTGAGTAGTTCATCTCCATGAAAGTTGTCAGCATATGCTTCATGCTTCATGCCTAGTTCTCTGACTATATTTTGTAATTCTTCCATAGATGACCATCTGCCTACTGTATACAGCATATCCCCCTCATTAGGCCAGGCCAATTTTGCTGCTAAAATGCACCATACTGATAAATTTTGAATGCCATCTGGTCTTTGTCATGCCTAATGAAGATGGTGATGAAGAAAGGCATGTTTCGCTATACTAGTCATTTTTGCCATATCTACTCTTGAAAGCATAATACTGCCTCAGCCTACATCCCATAATCTTAGTAACCAAGCAGCTATGCTCTCTTGGCACTTTTGTTTAAACTTTTCTGTTAATCCATTAATTCTGTGGGGTTATACTCCCTGTGACAGTTTGAATTTTGCGAAACCCAGAAAAAGATTTTTTTTTAACTAGTCTGATATAAACCGAGGCACAGAGAAAAGACAGGCATACACAAAGGTTAAGGAAACCACTATTTTTGATCATGCCATGGTAGAAGGATTCTATCACCCATAGCTTCAGAAAGGCAGAGAAGTCCTGAGAGACTGAGATAGGAGGACCAGAAAGAGACAAGTCTTATGCCTGGTTGTCCACAGCTGAGCTCCAGGAGACAATAGATTCTGAAGGCAAAGGCAATGGCAAGGGCCTCAGCAGAGATCATCAGCCATCTTCACTGCATGGCAGGGTGCTAGGATCAACAGTATCTCAGAAAGCATCTCTGATGGTACCCTGATTTGGACATTTCACAGCCTCAGAAAGTAAGCTTTTATCCCTAATAAATTTGCATTTTATGAGTCAGCCCATTTCTGGTACTTTTCATTGGCAGCCCTCTGGTAAACAAAGACTCTTCTTCATTATTGTTTACTTCTGAGCAGGGATTTCTTCCTGAGGGCCGTTGGGATCTCTGGTTGCGTTCATTTTTGTAGTTACCAATGGCCTTGTTTCTTTAAACTCATCTTCAATTTCAATTTCTTCCTCCCATTCTCCCTCTTCTGTACTCTCCCAGGGATCCCACATTTGGATTCCAGCCATCTCTCTGGATAATCGCTTGGACCTGCTGCCACAGTATCCTTCTGTATGTTTTCTCTACTTTAAATGCCATTACTTCTTTACTTTTTATATTTTACATGCCATTGTCCCTCTTGTGTTTGTCTCTTTTTTGCTAATATATAACCATTGTTGGAACATGCTAACCTAATATTCCTTTCTAGAGTTAAAGCCTTTTCTAACTTCCTTACTTCAGTTTCTGCTTGTAATTGGGCTTCAGTGGCATATCTAACTGCCCATAACAAAAGCCACGTGATGGTGCAATTACTTCTTTTTTTTTTTAAAGATTTATTTATTTATTTATTTCTCTCCCCTTCCCCCCTGCCCCGGTTGTCTGTTCTCTATGTCTATTTGCTGCGTCGTCTTCTTTGCTGTTGTCAGTGGCACAGGAATCTGTGTTTCTTTTTGTTGCATCATCTTGTTGTGTCAGCTTTCCTTGTGGGTGGTGCCATTCTTAGGCAGGCTGCACTTTCTTTCAAGCTGTCGGCTCTCCTTACAGGGCGCACTCCTTACGCATGGGGCTCCCCTACACAAGGACACCCCTGTGTGGCAGGGCACTCTTTGCGTGCATCAGCACTGCACGTGGGCCAGCTCCACACGGGTCAAGGAAGCCTGGGGTTTGAACCGCGGACCTCCCATGTGGTGGATGGATGCCCTAATCACTGGGCCAAGTCTGCTTCCCTGCAATTACTTCTTTTCCTTGCAATTTCCATTTGTCCCCACCCAGGATTTTCTGCAGGACAAATAACACTCCAGCTGATGTTTCCAGGGCAATCTCATGCTCATGCACTGGGCTGGACTGGTCAAAAATATGAGCTATCTCCCACCACATATTGGACATTGACCACCGCAGGATAGTCCTCCAGCTACCATAGCATCGTTTTTGCAGGTTCCTATTTCCCTCAGCTTGTTACATATTTTTGGTCTCCTGGCTGGCTCACCAATTGTCTGGCCATGAACCTACAGAATAGGTTCCACCAAAGCTAATGGGCACCCAAGACCAAAAGACAAAGCAGGCCACTCCATATAGCAAAATAATAATTGTTATTAGGGAACTTACAGACTGGGAAGCTGGTCCTGAATGGCTGCAGGATGATCACTGCTTGGCAAGTTACAGGGGATATTATGCAATAAGAACAAAGAAGTCACAGAGTGAATGTGGGACTTGAAAAATTATAAACATGTTTATCTGAAGTGGAGAGGTCCTAGTACAAATAGCTATGGTGCTTAGGAGTATAAACATGTGCTTTAAGATACACTTAAAAGAAGTTGGAGGTAGGTTTGTCTTATCTAAGAATTTCTTCTCTGGTGTATGACCTCACATTAACATTGCCTTAAATAGAGTTTATAGATCTTTTGTGAAGTTATTATGGAATAAAGCTCAGTAGCAAAGCAAGAATTGAACTTTTTTTTTTTTGAAAAAATGAAATCCTGCCTTGAGCAAGCATTCTCTATGGGATGCAGGGTCCAAGGGAAACAATGGAAAGATATGCTTCATGCTTCATCTACTTCTGCCCCATGTGTTTGCCTTTCTTCTAATAAGATTTTATGTCCTTGGTTAATAAAATCAGTATCAAGGATTTTTTAAGAAAATCATGTGTAGTCAGTGATTTTTTTTAACTTAACCCTTATAAATAAAACAAAAATGAAAGACATTTTTAAAAAAGGAAGCAGTCAGCCTGCTAGGCAATTGTACACTATCAGGATGCCCAGCATTAGGAGGGCAGTGCTGAGTGGAACTGGGCAGGTAGAAGAGAAGCAGACTGGGAGAGGCAGGGTTGGCATAGCAGGATGCAGGGAGGCATGGGTCCCAAGAGTCCAGTTAGAACATGCCCCCTTGTCTCCCACACTGGAGGGGTCTGACCATACCTGCCAGGTATAGCCTAGCCCTAGTCCTAGTATAGCTGGCAGACGCAATCAGAAAGATGGGAAAGAAAGTTAAAATAGTTGGGATCAACAAGATATAGGCTTAGAGGAAGGCCTGCTCAAAATACAAAACTAAAAGAAGATACAGAAAACCTACTGGCCCCCAAACAGATAGTCAACATAAAGTAGTTAGATTTCTAATAAGTAAGTGCAGACCCCAGCCCAGCCCAGGTCTAAGCAAAACTCCCAATGTCTCATAAGTCTGCTTGAATTTTGGCTAAATCATTTTCTATAATTGGGAAATCTTACTGGGCCACATTCACCAGTTTATTCAAGAAAAAAACATATTTTCTCTTGGTGATGCCTGGGATTTATCACAGAATTTAAAATGAGTATTAACCAGATGGTATGTTTCAATCTATCATAGGTTCATGTTTGTACACTATAACATTTGATAGCTGCCCTATACTTATTTCATTAAATTTAAAAATAAATTAAGTATATCATTTCCCCTATTAATTTTAGGAGTTATTTAAATGTAGCATAGCTGTATTAATGATGGTCTTGGCACAAAACAGATGGCAGTTCCTCTAAAGAAAGAACTATTTATGAAATTGTGGAGAGACTTTAAAAAGTCAACAAAAGAATTGGTGAAGCACCCTGAGATAAACAATATCATACTCCTTTACTTCCCCTAAGTGTGAAAGGCAAGAAGAAGAAAAAGTGTTACCAAAGAAACTTATAGCCCTGAAACAAGGACCACTTGACAGCAAGTGTTATATAGATGCTAAAGATGAATCCCAACCAGAGACGCTGTCCTTGATGTAACCAGAAAGATTTAAAGATGATTATTATTAATAATAATCTATTACTATTAATAGTGGATACTAATCAAAGTATTACTATGTAACATCCTCTGTTATAAGCATCTGTCATGGCTGTCCTCATTCAATCTTCAAAAGAGCCCTATGAGGTATGTATTATTCTATCTGCATTACATAGAGAAATTAAATAACTTGTCCAGTCACACAGCTTTTAAAGGACTGAGCCCAAATTTGACCCCAGGCTGTCTGACTGCAGAGACCACATTCCTAAACACTAAAAGAGATTTGTGTAATTAGAATAGTACACGAAAGTAATCTTTGCAGTAAATCAAAAATTATGGAATTTACTCTAGACTCCAATTTTATTGGTTTCCATTAGACAGAGATTTCTTTAATTATGTAAAACCTATTTGAGGGACTGTTTTCTAGTTCATCCCATGGAAGGAAAAACATAATAACTTTGCATTTTGAAATTGTCAAATATTTTGTACTTGTCTTCAGGGATCTTATACACAGTCAGATCAGAGGCAGCAGATCCACAGACCGTCCCTCCTGTGTCTTTCCATCCACTGCACTCTGCCTGTGTGAACTCTCTGAAGGGGATGTTCAGAATGCTGCATCAGGAATGGATTTCATTGTAGGATCAGGAGTTGCTTCCCTCAGGTGGATTTTATTCCCCTCTATCAGATGAAAGCAATCCAGACTCAGGTAAGAAGAGACTTTATTCAAAAGGATTATTGCAACAAAGGGAGGGAACTATTGCAAAAAGGAAAACATTCTGACTGTATGATCTGCAAACATCTCAAAGGTTAGGCAGAAAAGGTCCTTTTTTTAAAGGGAGGAATAAACATGGCTACATAGAGCTGGTGTAGGGTGTGGGCTGAGCAGGTGGTATGATGGGACAGTTGATATTTTCCCCTGAGGTCAGGAGATTCTCAGAATGGGCTGTAAGAGTTCCACATTCCAGTGTTCAAAGATAAGCAAAGGTCAGGAACTTGCAGAAGGAGAAAAGCCTGACCAAAGTTTGGTCTAGTTGAGTTAGTGGGCATTTTGTCCAGATTGGTCATTTGGGACAAGCAATCAAGCTAATCATTTATGAGACAAAAAAAAAGGGAATTTGGGGGATTTTGTGTCTAAAATTATTATAGGTAAACAAAGGGGCATCCGTAAGTCATACCTAAGTCATGCGGAGAGCAGTGGCCCTTTGCAGTAAGTCATTTCCCAGAACATGAAAGGGGGAAGGGAGGAATTTATTGACTGTTGTTGATTTCCAGTAGCTCAGGCTCATGGAAAGTTCAACACTGTCACTTCTAACTTCTCACTACCAGTAAAAGTTATCAAAAAACCTTTATAGCAACTGCAAAGGCTGCCAAGTCACTCAATCCAATTCAATTCTGACTCTAACTAGCTGGAGTTAGGCTAGACCCCACAGGATAAGGGCAATCCTCTACAAGATCATTCTTCATACAGCAGTCACAAGTTCGGGGGCCCAGGCCAATCACAGGGTGGCCCACTTCCAGTATGTGGTAGGAAGTAGCCCATTTTAAAAACTGTTTTCCCCAGTGTATGAGTACAGGGATGCCCTGAAAGTGCCAGTCAGGGTGTTATTTGTCCTGTAGGAGAACCTAAGGTCAAATAGAAATTGCAAGGAAAAGAAGTGATTGTAGCCCTTACTATGGGCAATTAGATATGCTACTGAAGACCAATTACAAGAAGAAACTGAAGTAAGGAGATTAAAAGAGGCTTTTGACTCTAAAAAATGATATTAGGTTAGCATGTTCCAACGACTCTAATGTATTAGCAAAAACGGGACAAACCCAAGAGGGATTGCAACGGTTTGAAGTTTTGTGAATCCCAGAAAAGATCACGTTCTTTGAACTAATCCATTCCTGTGGATGTAGAGCCCTGTAATTGCATTAGATTCAGTCAAGTCACCTTTTGATTAGATCACTTTATTAAATCACTTTAGGGCCTTTGATTGGACTACATCAGTGAGGCATGGCCCAGGTTGGGTTTCCACCCTCTTGCTGGGGTCTTATATAAACTGAGAACTGGAAGCATAAACATACAGAAAGAAAAACAACTATTTTTACCCTACCATGGGAAAGCAGACTCTAGGATCTCCTACAGCCCGAGAGACCCCAAGAAGCTGAGAGAGAGGCTGGAGGCTGGAATCAGTGGAGAAGCTGAACCAACAAAGCCCCCAAGAAGCTAGGCCCACAGAGCAGTTCAAAGCTGAAGAGAGGAACCTTGCCATATACTTGATCATCCACAGCTGAACTTGGGTAGAAAGAAGAGGTCCAGATGGAGAGCTGTTGTTTTTCCTCACCATGTGACCAAAGTCCAAGATGCAGCAGCCAGTCATTGGTGAGAAAGCATGTCTGATGATGGTTTGATCTGGACATTTTCACAGTTGCACAACTGTAAGATTTTACCCTAATAAATTCCCTTTATAAAAGCCAATCCGTTTCTGGTATTTTGCATTGGCAGCCTTAGCAAACCAAAACAGGGACAATTAGAAATAATGGCACGTAAAGTTGCAAAAATACACAGAAGAAGGATGCTGCAGTGGCAGGTCCAAGAAATTATCCAGAGGGAAGCCCTGGATCTGAAATGTGGAATCCATGGGAGAGTGTAAAAGAGGGAGAATGGGAGGAGGAAATTGAGACTGAAGATGAGCCTAAACAAACAATGCCATTAGTAACTGCAAAAGTGAAAGCAACCAGAGATCCTCATAACCCTCCAGAAAAGATCCCTGCTCAGGAACAAGAAGTAATGGGGGAGTTGTGGCAGTTTGATATTATTTATGAATTCCAAAAGAGATACAGATTATGTTTGTAAATTGAACTGTTCCTCTGGGTATGATACTCTTTGTTTGGTTTTAAGTTTGTTTAATTAAATCAATTCAGGGTCTTTGATTCAACCATATCAGTAGTGCATGGCTCTGGGTTGAGTCCCAACTCCCTTGGGCTATATAAATGGTCACTCGATCAAGAAAACACACGGAAGAAGATGCTCATGGGAAGAGAGAAGCTCCATAATTACCAGAGGAGAGAACTTTGTTAACTTTGATCCTGTGGCCCTGGGAAGAGAGATGAGTCTGAAAGTTTACAGCTGACCTTATAAAAAGAACAGAGCAACTGAGCCCAAAGATAGATGAGCCCTATGCCAGCCTACAGCTGAGGTCAGAAGAAGCTGGGCCCATGGAGCCTTAAGAGGAAGAGGGAAGAAGGGACCAGGCAGAGGTTGCCTGCCATCTTGCTTCAACACATAGCAACAGACTTTGGTGAGGAATTACCTCTTATGGTACCTTGACTTGGACTCTTTAAAGGCTTGCAAATGTAAGCTTCTACCACAAATAAATACCCTTTATAAAAACCAACAGATTTCTTGTACTTTGCATCAGCACCCCTTTGGCTGACTAATACAGGAGTATACCCCCACAGAATTAGTGGAATTAACAGAAAAGTTTAAACAAAAGAGCCAAGAGAGGGAAGCGGCTGTGGCTCAATCAGTTGGGCTCCTGTCTACCAAATGGGAGGCCCTGGGTTTGCGTCCCGGGACCTCCTTGTGAAGGCAGGCTCGCTGCACGCTGCGGAGAGCCACCAGCCCACAAGCACTGCAGAGAGCCGACTCAGCCAGGTGACACAACAAAAAGGGAGAAAAGTAAAAGCACAGAAGAGTGCACAGTGAATGGACACAGAGCAGACAACAAGCAAGGCGGGGGAGAGGGGTGGAGTGGGCGGGGATGTCAAGAGAGCATAGCTGCTTGGTTACTAAGATTATGGGATGTAGGCTGATACAGTATTATGCTTTCAGGAGTAGAAATAGTAAAAATAACTAGCATAGCTATACATCCCTGTCTTCAACACCATCTTAACCAGGCATGGCAAAATTTATTAGTAGGTGCATTTTAACAGCAAAACTGACCTAACCTAATGTGGGAGATATGCTGTATACAGTAAGCAGATGGTCATCTGTTGAGGAATTACAAAATATAGTCAGAGAACTAGGAATGAAGCATGCAGCATATGCTGACCAGTTTTGTGGACCTGATAATGAAATATTCATAGCCAGAAGGAAATATAAAGTCCTCTAAACTGTGCTTGTAACCTGGTGTAACATATTAGCAGCTATTCTAAGCCTACTAGTTGACCAGGCCATTTACTGGGTGTCACAGGCCATAATAGATCTGGGTGACATGGAAAAAACACAGCTGAAAGGGATAAGGAAAGTAAAGAGAACTTGCAAAGGAAGGGTCTGTACATGAAACCTATAAATAAGAGGACTCTGGCAAAAACTGTCTAAGGAGAAAACATATCGGTCTTTGCCTTCATCTAAATCTGTTCTACGGTTTATCTTTATCACTCCCACAGCATCCCCTGAGGAAAGTTAGTCTGGTATAAGAGAGTGGATACACCCTACTCCTGAAGACTAGGGGTGGGACTATGTTTGCCTTCAAACTCGTGCCACAGCAGGTGCCCAGAGTCCTCACATAGAGCTAGTTATCCACTGCTCTCCAACAAACCATATGCACATTGTAACCCTTACTGATACTGGAGCAGAATTCAATCTATAGGAATCCCCAGAGATTTAATGGACCCCTAAAGGTGATAGATGGGTAAGTGGGAGAAGCTATACTAGTAGTATGAACTACCCTAACATTGCAAATTGGGCACCTCACATCCCAAAAGTATATTGTATATATTTCTCCCTTTCCCGAATATGTATTAGGGGTGACTGTGCTATAAGACCTACACCTTACCACCCCTAACAGTGAATTTTACTTTTGCATCTGCACAGTGAAATCAATTATACAGTATACAGGGGGTTGTTTGTTGGTCCTCAGTGCACCTGCTTTCACCCAAGAGGGTCAACCTTACCGGTAATTAAGAGTTCCCAGCAAATGGGATGAAGCTGTTAAAGGCTGAAAGAAAAGATGAGCACATACCTTTTGTAGTGAATAGAACACTTAGACTTTGTACCTTGAGATAAGATTTTTTTAAATACCTTAGACTATGGGTAATGCTGATAGTTAACTGCATGTTGCTGCTTGTTGTCACGTAGGCTATGCATTGTTGCTTGTTGTCATGTAGGCTACGTGGTCCTGCTTGTTGTCATGTAGACTGGGGTATATAGAGAGCCCCTTGTAAACAATAAAGTTGTCTGAAGAGTTATTACTCTCAGACCCCCTGATCCCTGCTCTCTCGCTCGTTCTTGCTCCTTGTTTCCTTCCCCCTTTTCTCTTTCTTTCATTCCCGACACCCTTCGGGTCCAAATCTCCAACATCTCCCAAACATTCATTGCATGGGCAGGCACTTCGTTTACAGGAAGCAATTAGGCTGATAAATAATACACCAACACCTGGACCTACCTGAGAATATGAGCATTTCAGGACCCTGGTGTCCATTTCCTCAGCAATAAGAATAGAAATAACATCAGAACAAGGTATTCCTCCAATTATAACAGAATAGGAACTTGTATTTATATTGCCACAGGCCATACCCAGTGGCACCCATCAAATTTGGTGGGGCTTATGCTGGGAAAGGCCACCCAAGTTCATCGGTATTCTTTTTCCTTAGGGACAGGGAAGGGAATTAGCAATAACTCTGACTCCTATTTTCTATAAAGAGGATCCCCATTGTTCTAGGTTACAGACAGCCTCCTCTATAGGAGCCAGGAGAAATTGCCCTACTATTAAGGCTAAATACACAGGCTTAATACATAGGCTCCTTCACAGAATGTCCTATCCAATACTATAGGATTCTTGGGACTAAGGTTTGGTACACCTCCCCAGACTTTGAGAAAATGGGAAGAAACCAATGCTGGGAACTATCTTGCCAAGAGATGGGCCTGTAACTTGCATATTAATGAACAGTCATGACCTCCCCACGTTAGTTCTGCCTAACTAGTTTCGTCCTTAGGTTAATGTTTCTAATCTTTACAACAGAAGGAAATGAATTCCTGAAAAGGGCAACTGAAGTGGCTGCAACTCATAACTAGACTGACTTCTGGGTGTGTGGACAGTTGCCGACTTCCACAGGAGACTGAAAGCCTTAGACAATATTGCATTTCAATCTAAGAGTGGAGTTTGGGGATCTACTATTTTCCTCTTGACATTAGCAAGCATAGGTATTCTTAGTATATGTGTCATATTGTTATGAATTGTGCCACCAGTGATGCCCCTCCATTACTGCTCAGGGGTATCCCCGGAAGAGGGGCATGTAGAATGTAAGAGAAGTCTTTTTGAGGGATGGAGTGTGAGGCCATAAGCCAGAGAAACCATAAACTCCTAGGTAAGGCAATAACTATCACCACCACCCCTTTTAAGGGCAGCTTAAAATGTGTGTGCACGTTACTAAGCATGATAGCTATCTGTACTAGAACCATGCCTGCTACATATCAGAAACTTCAGAGAAGCATCTACTGTCTTGAAAATCCCAACTTGGCTCTGTGACTTCCTTGTTCTTATTCAATATCACCCCCTATAATCTCTCAGGTGGTGTGAAATGTTACTCTGAAGTCCCATGACCACCCAGGACCAGCTTCCCAGTTTCTAAGTTGCCTAATAAAGTTACTATTTTACTCTATGGAGTGATGCACTTCATTTTTTGGTCTTATGTGCCCTTCAAACTTTGGTAGAACCTATTCTATTGGTTTATGGCCAGATAGGAATAAATAGAATATTCCATTATATGCCTATACCTCAATTTATACAAATACTGTGCTGTCAAAAGATATTCAGAAACTGCAGTACATATAACTGACAAATGGCCTGTATATAAAATATGTGGAGTTATGCTACAAATCAATAACAAAAATACAAATAAGTCACTAGAACGAAGTCTTAGAGACACTTAAAAAAGATATCCAAATAATCAAAAACATGAAAAGATGCCTCAACCTCACAAATTTTAAGCCATGATGAAATATTCACCAGAATGGCTAAAATGAAAGGTCTGACAATTTCAAGTGTTGAAGAAGATGTGTACCCACACAAAGTCCTATATAATCATGGCATTTAATTGGTACAATCAGTTTGGTTTTATCTAGTAAAATTAAGTATATACATACCTTTGACTTAATCATTTCATTTCTAAGTATATCATTTATGTTTTAAAATGCATATAAAAAATACACCTTAGAAAAAACAAGCTAGGCAGTGATTAAAATATCTGTGGAGTAGTGTTGCTGCTAAAGTATCTTAGCAATTATTTACATTGGATTAAATTTTTAAAAACAGTATCCAGTTGAGCCTCAATACTTGGCCCAGATTAAACATCATCCATATATGATACTTTTGACAAGGATACTGATAATTTAAAGATAAAAGTGGACAAGATTATGCAAACTCTCTCAGTTAATGATTAAATAATGCATTATTCACTAACTGCTTACTGTGAGTCAGAGGGGGCCCTAGACACTGGGAGCAGCTTAGGGAAAAGACAATCATGTGAATATTTCCATCTGTAGCATTTCAACATGCTTCTCACTTGACTCATTTTGCCTAGGTGATGCCATGTACTTTGTCTTCTCCAGTGAGAATTTTTTTCCTGTGATTTCTAGGCTTACTATTCCTAAGTCTTTATATTCAACCAGATCTCTCCTCTTGGCATGAGACATCTACCTCCAGCTGCCTACTGTCCCTCTCTGCTCAAACTCAACATGTCTAAATTTCATTCATCTTCCCCCAAAACTTCTACTTCTGTTGGTGGTTATGGTAATGATATAATTTCTGAAGCTAGAAATTAGACAGTCATCTTTGAATTCTCAACTTTACCCACAATTTAATTACTTAGCAAATCCTGCTGATTTTATTTCCATTCTTAACCTCCATTCACTTTTTTTTAAAAGATTTATTTACTTTTTTATTTATTTCTCTTCCCTTCCCCCCCCCCCCCCCCCCCCACGTCTGCTCTCTGTGTCCATTCGCTCTGTGTTCTTCTTTGTCCACTTACATTCTTGTCAGCGGCACAGGGAACCTCTGTCTCTTTTTGTTGTGTCATCTTGCTGTGTCAGCTCTCCATGTGTGCTGTGCCACTCCTGCACAAGATGTGCTTTTTTCATGTGGGGCACCTCTCCTTGAGAGATGTACTCCTTGCGTGTGGGGCTCCCCTGCATGGCACGGCACTCCTTGCGCGCATCAGCACTGCGTGTGGGCCAGCTCACCACACGGGTCAGGAGGCCCTGGGTTTGAACCCTGGACCTCCTATGTGGTAGGTGGATGCTCTATCAGTTGAGCCAAATCTGCTCCTCTCCATTCACTTTTATTTGTCCCTGCCTGGGTTACAAAAGCAGCCTCCCCACCATCTTCTACCTCTAGACAACACAACTTTCAGCAATGCCAACATGCTCTGCTCAGCATGCAATCTGATCCAGTTGATTTCCCTCTTCAATCACTCAATTGTTCTTCATCACCTTAAGTACAGAGCAGATCCATAGTCATCTCAGTTTATGTTACAAAAACAAAGGATATTCAGTAGTTGCTACTACATGGAGAACCTGGTGGTGACTGGGTTATCAGGACAAGACAGAGATTCACTTTTTAACAGTATTCTCTTGTTTTTGTTTTTGTTTTTGTAATTTGGTACCATAGCCAGTTATTAACTAGTCAAAAAGATTTTTTTTAATGTATGCCACAAGATTCTGCAGATCTGCAATTAATCGGCTACAAATTCAGTTCTGACCATCTCAGTGGCCAAAGAAACGAGGGCAACAGGATCAGTTTTAAGCCGCACATTCGTTAATATGAAAACAAGCCAGGTCCTGAGAACAAGTTCAGCTTTCCCTGCTCTAAAATAAAACCCAAATGGAAATTTTCCTGCAGGTCCTCATACATGGAGAAATCTTCAACAACACTCCCAAATAATTTAACAGTGACTTTCAATCTGATGCACCTCAGAATATATCTCCAGACAAGCCAAAAACAACCCAAAAGCACAATTTCATAAAAAGCAGTTCTCTCAGAGGCCAACCACCAAATTGAACCTCATAATATGGTCATAAACTAATGCAATGCTTCTTTTAATAATATATATGAGCTAGTAGAATATCTCAGCCTACATGTAATATCAGGAGTTAAAAATGTTTTTTGACCTTGAATAAAAGGGAGAAATGGAAAGGACAAATGAGTTTATATGGCTATGAGTCTTCAAAAAAAGCAGGAGGTCATCAGAGGGGTAACACTTATGCACACCTCAGCAGAGTCCCAGAGACAGCTAAAGTAGATACAACCCCAGGTATTGGTTCTTCTGAGGGTTACAGAGACCCACAGGTTCTATGGTCATGGCAGATGGACTTCAATGCCATGTCAGTTGGCCCTACTTTGGAGTTTGTGTTCCTGAGTATGATGGAGTTGGACTCAGATATGATCTTTGTTCACAAGGCTCTCCTGTTACTTTTACCAGACCTGTGATTGGTGCTGGGGGTGTATACTCAGGGGACCTGAATCTCTGGACTCTCCATGTGATAGCCAGGCCCCAAGCCTCAACAGACTTGCAACTCCTACCCTCTGGTTTATTGGACTTACCCTGGCCAGCTAACAGGGAGGTGAAGAAGGTCAGCCACCACACCAGGGAGCCAAGGGTGCCTACAACTGCAAACAGGAGAATTGCATCCATCATCCAAGTGGAATCTAAGCCCCCTCTTGATATAGATGTGGAGTGGATACAACCATTCCAGGGTCCACAGAATGGAGGAATAGAGTATGGATTAGAGTGGACTTACTGATACTCTATTCTGGAACTATTGTGATTAGTAATGGAAGTAAACGTAGCACTGAGATGGAGAAAATGGCCATGGTAGCTGCTGGGGGTGGGGAGTGGGAAGAAGAGATGTGATGTGGGGGCATTTTCAGGACTTGGAGTTGTCCTGGGTGGTACTGCAGGGACAGTTACTGGACATTGTATGTCCTCCCATGGCCCACTGGTTAGACTGGGGGAGAGTGTAAACTATAATGTGGACCATTAACCATGTGGTGCAGCAGTGCTCAGAAATGTATTCACCAAGTGCAATGAATGTCCCAGGATGATGGCGGAGGTTGTTGTTATGGGAGGAGTGGGGTGAGGGGGGTGGGGGGGTATATGGGGACCTCATATTTTTCTAATGTAATATTTAAAAAAAATAAAGACAAAGAAATTTTTAAAAAATAATAATATATATGAAAGAACTTTGCACAAGTCAAAGCTGCTAATAAACAGTTTGCCTTCTGAGATAATCAGTCTACCTTCACCAAAGAGTGATGGGTGCTTTGTCAGAGATAATATAGAACAAATTTCTGCCTTAGGTAGATGTTTGGAAAAAATAATTTCTGAGATCCCTTCAAACGCCAGTGCCTCCAGTGCCTCCATACATCTTTAAATTACCTCTTTTAAGTTCCAACACATCTCTATCTGTTAGGAGTTGTCAAAAACCCGCAACCTATCTTACTCACAGGGCTTCCTTGAATTTAGAAAATTCCCTGAATAAAGAGTAAAGATGTTGTTAGCATTATTTTAAAGCAAGCCTAAAGATCTAACTTTGTAGGAGATTATGTGAGGCATTTACAAAGTGGACCCAAGAGCTCTGAATCTCAGTAATATTCCTATATGCTACCTGCCATGTTTTATAAGGTTAAGTGATTCTCTCCCATACAAGGGGCACTTTCCACCTCTAGCCCTAGATGTTCTGATCAGACAAGGAGAAAGTGTCTCAGTCTGGCTCTGAACAAAGCCACAGTACAAATCAGTGGACCAATGTCTCTTTTATAAATGCACACACACACTTCAAAACTGAAAAATTTCTTCATTTAAAAGGAAAAGGGGAGGAAGGAAGGAAGGGAGGGAGGGAGGGAGGAAGGAAGGAAGGAAGGAAGGAAGGAAGGAAGGAAGGAAGGAAGGAAGGAAGGAAGGAAGGAAGGAAGGAAGGAAGGAAGGAAGGAAGGAAGGAAGGAAAGAAGGGGGAAAAGGAGGAAGAGAGGGGGAAAGGGAGGAAGAGAGGGGGAAAGGGAGGGAGAGAGAAAGGAAATTAAGAAGGAGGAAAGAAAAACAAAAACCAATAGACCGGATGAGCCTGGTTCGCGGGCAGAGAAGGGGAGAAGAGGGTTGTCCTTTCCACTCAGGATGAAACTCGGCCTTCTCTTTGCCAAGGCCAGCCTCATCTCTGCCGCCATATTCCACTGGCGCCTAAAAGGTAAGTACCACTTTTTCTAGCCTGAGGCTGAAGGGAAACAGGAGAGGGAAAAGGTTGAGAACCGTCTGGCTGGGAGTATATGCAAACTAAATCAATGTATTGTTCAAAATTTACAGTGGGTCATCTCTACTTTTTTCTTATTTCTTTTCAATATCGAATGAAGGGCTGACCAGCAAGGTCAAACTCCGCTTATTAATGAGGCATTGCCGGGGCTCTGTCTCATTAGGGCACTCCGAACTGTGCATTTACTGCAATTTGCAGCACTTAATAGAGAAAGGTCAGAGCAGGTCACGTTCAATTTCCACTTGGCAGAGGGAGGAAAAATGGAAGCAATTCATTTGCACAAATTTGAATAATTCTTCTCAGTCTCCTTTTCTTTATCTACGTAGGGATAATTCCTGCTTCTTACCTCACTCACAATCATTTCAGAACTGCCAAGGCTGGATTTCTATGAAGGCTGTAATGGAGCTGACAGATTCTATGAATCCAGGTGTCAAAATAAAGCCTCTGGCTTCTTCCCCCGCCCCCCCCTTCTCACAACAGGGAATAGGAGCTGCCTCTAGTGAGCTCTTAAACTTATCATAAATGTATCAAGATTGCTGTGGGCCATGAAACAGCTGTAGACAATTAATCTTTCCACAATTCTTCGGCATAAGAATTGCTTTCCCCGCAAAGTAACATCTGCCGTGCTGAGGTGATTATTCACGGCCGATGGGCGCCACCATAGTTTTATGCATAGAGCCATCAGTGGCAATGAAGCAAAATTTATAGTTTTCCCTGGTTCAGTAAAAATAACATTTCAGCTGCATTAAAACATCATCCATCAGCATTGTCCCAGAGCTCGGCGCCCCGTCTCATCCAAAGAAATTAAAAAGTATTCATTTTAATGCTAACTTCTGAAGCTTGCAGTGACATTGCTGCCTTTTTTTTTTTTTTAATAATATTGCAGCGGAAGATGGAAGGAAAAGGTTATGCAGCACAGCAAAGCTGAGTACTAAATGTGCTACTAGATAGTCATGATATCCTAATTACTGGACTGCTGGTTCTTATTTATTCATAAGCCCCAAACGCTTAATCAAAAATCCTTGAAAAAAAATTGAACAAGTAAAGAAGGAAAGTCATTTCACAGAAGCAACATAATTCCCTTGTCTTCAAAGGAAAGGTAAAAAATGTATATCAAGGAAGTAACTGCCTTTCCCAATGCAGTGGACATTTTGTTTCTCTAAAATGGTGGTTCATTTTTTCAGAGAAGGGAAAAAAATGGGTCTTTCCTTCTGAATCTCCCTTAGCCTTATGTCAAGCTCAGGGCTTGCTCTCAAAAGTGAAAGAGCCTCCTGATACTTTGAAGCTCTACTTGTAGAAAATTACCAAGTGTACAGACTTTTGAGCATAATAAAATATAGGAAGAGAAAGAGGGAGGCCTAAGAGTCATCTGTTCTACAAAGGCCTTCATAGCTAGTGCTATGGATCTGGAAAAAAGACATAAATAATCCACACTTATGCACGCTGCTTCCACTGAGCCACCCTCACAATACTTACGTTACAAAAAATTCAGATAATGAGCCCATCCAGTCAACATTGAGTTGAGTACTACATTTCTAGCCTTGCTGTATGCTAGCATTACACAGATGTGTAAAAGAGAGGCTCTGCCTTCCAGCAGCTTACAGTCCAGAGGGAAAGCATATGGACAAATCATCAAAATACAGGTGATAAGAGATACAATAAAGGATAAACAAGATGCTCTGATTTCATAAAAAGCACAATCACTCAGTTGGGGAGAATGGAAGAAAGAAAGGGTAAATTCAATGCAGTTCAAAAATACGTACTATATCAGGCATTAGTAAATATCATCTGGCAATTGTGCCATCATACCTAAAAACACTACTATTCAAGGTCATAAACAAATTGACTTAGAAAGTCATAAAACAAGCTGAGAAATAATGAACAGGAAGGTAAGGTTTTGGCTCCAGATATTTCAATGGTTGTGCCTCCAAGTGAGGTTTTATAAAGTATAAAGGATGTCTTATAATCAGTGTTTGTCCTTGGCATGTTTTTACCCAAAAATGAAAGCTAATCATTTTTTACTCATTGGAGATTCTACTAATTTCACAGTCAATGAAACACAGATTTCACCACAAGCCAAAAGTTGAATTTCACAAAGGTCAAAGGGAAAGTTCAAGTTGCTGTGTCAATGAGACTCAAACCACAGGATGAGATGCACTGATCTGTCACAGCAGACTAATCTTAACATAAAAGAATACTTGCCTGACAGATAACCTTCAGGGGAATACAGAGCCAAAGGATCCATACATATCACAGCAAGTTTCTCTATTATTATAAAGTTAATCCTTTCTTCTTTTCTCTTCCAATTAGAAAATACTAATATTTTTGGAAATTATTTAAATGGACTTTTAAATCTCTTCAAAAAACTTACATTTAGTCAAATTTAAGAATATATAGAGAAAGAGGGAATGAGGGAATTGTTTAATATAATTTTAAAAGTTATGGGAGCAGATGTGGTTGAAGCAGTTGAACTCCTGCCTCCTACATAGGAGGTCCCAGGTTCAGTTCCTGGTGCCTTTTGAAAAAACAACAAAACAAAACAACAAGCAAAAACAAATGATAAAACCAACTCGGGGAAGCTGCTGTAGTTCACCCTCTTCAACTGCTGGGGCAAACTTATCCTCTCTAAACATACGGGTGGGGTTCCTCTTTTGGCCCAAGGTAATGGCTTAATTACGGATCTCAGCTTCCATGGTTTTCCTCTTCAAACTGTTTCTCCTTCAATCTCTCCTTTCCATGTTCCTTTTAGTCCAACTGTAGTTCCTACAGTTCTCTCAAAAACCTTGTTGGTTTAGCATGCAAGAAACTGGGGTCCAAGCCATCAGACAGTAGGACTTTCCACAAGTCTTTCCAAGATAACTGCATCTTCAATTCTGATTTACAAGTTCCAAGTTTAGTTAAATCCTCCAATGGGGCACTTTCTTCTGGGAGCTTGCTTTCCAGAGGCTTGGAATTTCCAGAATCAGTTTCTGTTTTCTTTGTGGTCAACAGTTCAGTCCTCAGCATATCTCCCTCAACTAGCATTTTGCTATAAGCTGCAAGCAGAAGCCAAGCTGCATTCTCTGGGTTTACTTTGGAAATTTCTTCAGCTAAATGCCCAGGCTCACAATTTTCAAATTCTACCTTCTATAAAACACCAGGAGTTAATCTTGCTAAGTTTACTGCAACTTTAGAACACAGATCACCTTTTCTCCAGATTCCAAAAAAGGTTTTATCATTTGCTTCTAAGCTTCATTAAAAGTCTCTTTAGCATCATATTGTTATCAATAGTCTCTTCAAAGCACTGTAGGTCTTTTCTTCCAAGCATCTCACAATTCCTCCAAAAAATACCCCTTACCCATTTATAAAACCATTCCAGCATTTCAGTAATTGCAAAAGCACTTCTCCACTCCTCAGTACCAAATCCTGTATTAGTCAGCCAAAGGGGTGCTGATGCAAAATACCAGAAATTGGTTGGTTTTTATAAAGGGTACTTATTTGGGATAGGAGCTTACAGATACCAGGCCATAAAGCATAAGTTACTTCCCTCACCAAAGTCTATTTTCACATGTTAGAGCAAGATGGCTGTCGACGTCTGCGAGGGTTCAGGCTTCCTGGGTTCCTCTGGGCTCAGCTCCTCTGTTTTCTCCACAAGGTCGGCTGTAGACTAGGAGGCTCTCTAGGCTTTGCCTCTCTCCACAAGAGCAGCTGTAGACTATCAGGCAAAAGGCTCTGTCTCTTTCCCCAGGGCTCCTGCTTAAGACTTCAGCAGCAAACTCCAACATCAAAACTCTAACATTAAGAACCCTCAACTCTGTCCTTCGCCATGCCTTTTATCTGTGAGTCCCCACCCACCAAGGGGTGGGAGCTCAATGCCCTAATGATGTGGCCCAATCAAAGCCCTGATCATAATTCAATCACACCCAGGTACAGACCAGATTACAAACATAATCTAATATTGGATTTATATTTATATTTGGAATTCATAATCATGTCAAACTGCTACAGACAATAAAAATGACAGTCCAAAATAGAATAACTTCTGTGACTTCCAACAGCAACTTAAGTACAATTTTGATTCTAACTACCTGGAGTCAGACCAGACTCCACAGGTAAAGGGCGATCTTGCAGAGGATAATGTAAGGCAATCTTCAGATACCACCTGCACACTGGGAGCCAATGCCATCAACTTCTGATAAACTGGCTACAAATTCGATCATTCCCACTGCCAATCAGGTTTAATAATTCACTAGAACAATTCACAGAACTTGGGAAAGTGTTATATGTAAAAGCACACAATTATAGTTTTATTATAGGGAAAAAAAAAAAGGATACAAATTAGAAGCAGCCCAAAGTCAAAAGAAGAGATGTATAGAATAACGTCTAGGAAGATCTCCAAACACAAAGTTTCCATGTATATTCCATGTAGACTGAGAATGTGTCACCCTCCTGGTACATAGATCAATCACGGAGGCTTCGCAAGCTTTGGTTGTCCAGAGTTTTTGCGGGATTTCATTACATAGGCATGATTGATGGATTCAATGCAGATACAGTTGAACTCAATCTCCATTCCCTCACCCCTCCCCTAGGTCAGGAGGTCAAGCTGGTATAATATGGCTCAAAACCCCAAAAATGAGTCATCCCATTAGCATAAACTGTTCACGTATGTTCTGGGGTCCACTATAAATACCAAAAGATTGTCCCATCACTGGAAATCCCAAGGATATAATGGTTAATTCCCAGGAACTGGGGACAAAGTTTTTCATTACACTACATTAGATAAAGTTACAAAAATGGAATGCTTTCCTATATGCTTAGAAAAACCACTTAGAAAATATAATTATCTAAAATAGCATTTAATTGCGAAAAAGAGAAAACTAGGAATCACTGAAAAGAAATGGCAGAATCCATATGAAAAATCTGGTAAATTTTTTACCAAAAGATTTTTTAAAAAGATTTGAGTAACTGAAGAGATACAAGATATTCCTTAATATCAGTAAAATTTTAAATAAAACCCTAACGAATTTGTTTGAACTTAAAAATATTCTAAAATTATAGAGAATAGGGTGGCTGACTTGGCCCAGTGGTTAAGGCGTCTGCCTACCACCTGGGAGGTCCGCAGTTCAAACCCCGGGCCTCCTTGACCCCTGTACAGCTGGCCCATGCATAGTGTTGATGTGCGCAAGGAGTGCCCTGCCACGCAGGGGTGTCCCCCATGTAGGAGAGCCCCACATGCAATCAGTGCGCCCCGTAACGAGAGCCACCCAGTGCAAAAGAAAGTGCAGCCTGCCCAGGAATGGCGCTGCCCACACGGAGAGCTGACACAACAAGATGACGCAACAAAAAGAAACACAGATTCCTGTGCCGCTGACAACAACAGAAGTGGACAAAGAAGATGCAGCAAATAGACACAGAAAACAGACAACCAGGGTGGGGGGGAGAGAAATAAATAAATAAATCTTTTAAATAAATAAATAAATAAAAGTAGCAAGGGTTTAAAAAAATAAAATAAAATTATAGAGAATATATAACAATGACTTTGGTAGTAGATGAGTGCAATTAATTATGTAAATACAGGAATATTCTTCTACTATAAGGTGTTAAGAATGTGATACTTGGGGAAACTAATATAAGTAATAAAATGTATAGACTATAGTGAATAAGAATATTGTAATGTTTTGTAGCAAAAGCAAAGCTGATACTGTATTATTAATGCTGAAGATCAAAAAAGAATATGGAGTTTGGTTTTGTGATATATGAATAAGTTTAAGCATTTTTTATCTTCATTTCTTTCATTAATAAGGAGAGCTTGACTATGTTATTTAACTAATCTTTGTTCATCTGTGTATCTTTCTGAACACTTGAGGAACAAATGAGTGAGTAGCTGGAATTAGATGAGATAAAAATGCCTAGATAGAACTTTTGGGGAGTAATGTTTCCATAACTTGTTGCCTTTTTCTGTTTTTGTTTTTGTTTTGAATTTGAGATAAAGTTATTTAAAAATTTCTGAATTAATCTGGAAGAATAAAGGGGGGAAATCCATTTGAAAAATAAGCATAATGAGTGTTAGTTGTGCCATCGAATATTAAAGCAAATTATAAGGCTATAACAAATAAAATCAGTATAGTACTCACTTGAAAATTGTCAAATAGATCAATTAAAAACCATAAAGCTTTGCTATGTGGTAAGGATTACCTCAATCAGGAACAATGAATGGTTTTTTCAATAGATGTTGCTGATAGCCATGGTTAACTAGTTCAAAAAAATGTCTAGATTAACCCTTACTATGCATATAATGAAATTATTAACAATAGTTAAGTAAATCAAACCTTAAATTGGAAAAAGATGTAGAGTATTTTTCTGATTTCTGAATGAGGAAAGACTTTCTAGGAATTAAAAAAAAAAGAAGAAGAAGAAGAAACCGTAAAGGAAAAGATAGTTAAAATTGAAAACAACATAAACACGTTTTATGTTTTTCTAACATAAAACTAGAAAGAATCTGTATTGTGACAAAGAAAACTAAAATGTAAACAAGAAAATGAGAAAAATCTTTTCAGTAAATATTACAGATAATAGGTAAATGTCCTTGAAAAATTCATACAAATCCATACAAAGAAAAAAATTAAGTCTATAACTAATTATAGTAACAGATAATACAAAAGATAATTCATGTAAGAAAAACTAAAATTGTAGAACAACTGTTTGAAATTTCAACTTTACTAATAATCAAAAAAAAGTATAACAAAATATTTTTGTTTGCTAATTTAATTATTATTTTAAAATAAGAAAATTTAATGTTTGTGAGAGTACAGTGAAATAGGTGCTTTAACACACTACTACTGAAAGTGTAAATTGCTACAGCATTTTTGGAAAGAAATTTAACCATATGAATAAGAACCTTGAATAAATTTTTGCTTTTTGATCTGTAATTCTATATTAGGAATAAAACCTGAGAAAATAATCTAAATCACAGGGGAGTAATTTTTTAAAAGACCTAAAGGATTAAAAAAAATTATTATTTCATTATTTTAAGACAAAATGTAATTAATGAAGAAGAATATCAAGCATACAATAGAATGGTAAACACGACATGATACTAACTACACAGGTAAATATGCTATAATGTTAGGGAAAAAAGAACATACATTTATATATATATTAAAATCTCAATTATGTTTAAAATTACTCTTATAGAAAAGACTGAAAGGAAATATGTACCTAAACGACAGTGGGTTTTGCCCCTGGGTAGAATTATAACTCAATATTTTTTATCCTTTCTCTAATTTTCAAATGTTTCACAGTGAAACTATATTACTTCTGAAATCAGGAAAAAAATGTTTTTTTAAAGTAAGTAACTGTCAGGGAAGAGGACTTGGCCCAGTGGATAGGGCATCGGTCTACCACATGGGAGGTCCGCGGTTCAAACCCTGGGCCTCCTTGACCTGGGTGGAGCTGGCCTACGCACAGTGCTGATGTGCACAAGGAGCGCCATGCCACGCAGGGGTGTCCTCCGCATAGGGGAGCTCCATGCGCAAGGAGTGCACCCTGTAAGGAGAGCCACCCAGTGTGAAAGAAATTTCAGCCTGCCCAAGAATGGCACTGCACACACGGAGAGCTGATGCAGCAAGATGAGGCAACAAAAAGAAACACAGATTCCCATGCCACTGACAAGAGCAGAAGTGGACAAAAAGAACATGAAGCAAATGGACACAGAGAACAGACAACTGGGGCAGGGTGGGGGAAGGGGAGAGAAATAAATAAAGTAAATCTTTTAAAAATATATAAAGTAAGTAACTGTATAAATAAATAACAGGAAAACTCTGGCTCAATAATAAAAATTTTGCACCAAAGATATTAGAATTCGTGTTCACTGGAGCTTAAGATTAGTCAACAACTTAGACCAAATTACCAAAAGCTTATTCTATATATATATATTTATATATATATATATATTTATATATTAAAAAAGATAAGTAACATGATTACAATATCAAACAAGCATAAAGACTTCTGAAGAGCTTCCTACCCTATTCCATTCTACTCCTTATTCCACTCTCTGTTCTTGTTATTGTAGAGTCTATGCCTTTTTATTCTCTTATTTTAATGTGGTCTATAGAAAGAGAGAAAATAAATGAGTCTGTGGTCTACCATCTTCAAACAGAAGTGTAATTCCATCTTAAGTTGTATCCAAACAAGGAGATACTAGTAATTACTCTTAGGAGAATGGACTTAAATGCTAGACCTGGTTTTTACACTCTAATAGATATGTGATATAGCTCCCCTGACCTGAGTTTCCTTGTATATGAGAAGGAATTGATAGATCTTGGGGTTACTGTAAAGATTCATTGAGTGAAAAGATAGGACCTGACATGGAGTCCATGATAAATGCTGCCCATTATTGTTTTTGTAGGTTTTGAGGTTTTATTCTAGAGTGGATAGACAACCTCCTGAACATAGTGCTTATTCCTGGGTGCCATATTTTAAGGATGTCACTGACAGGTAAAAATAGATTCTAGGATTGTAAGAGAGGGTCAAAATTACATTAACTGCCCAAGTAAATATTATCTAAAATAGCAGGGCTCCTGAAGGCTCAGGAGACATCCAGACCCTATAGGCAGGGTAGATAGCTCAGGCTTTTGACACCCTGCCAGTGGGCCTTACTTTGTAATTTATGCTCCCTGGTGTGATAGAGTTGGACTGTTGTGTTTTCTCTACACATGGCTCTGCTGTCCCTTCTATTTGAACCTATAGTTCACACTAGAGTTGATAGTTGTATGTCCAAGAGACTTAAATCTTTGGGCTGTTCATGTGCCAGTTGAGCCCTGAATCTCAACAGACTTGCAACACCTACTCTCCAGTTCATTGGACTCACCCAGGACAACTAACAAGGAGAAGAGGACTGACAACGACCATCTCAAGAACAGAGAGTTTGCAACTGCAAGCAAGAAAGTCCCATCCATCAGCCTCATGGGATCACAGCCCCCTGTCAATTGAGGTGGAGTGGGCATCACCATTCCAGAATCCTCAGGTTTGGGGAATGGATGATCAACTAGAGTAGACTTACAGTTGTTCTACTGTAGACTTGTTCTGATTCTAGCAATGCAAGAACTTTTTTCATTGATGTAGAGGCAGCAGTCACTGGAGGTTCTAAGGGGAGGAAGAGAGGAAAATAGGTATAATTTGGGGGCATTTTGGGGACTTGGGAATTATCCTGAAAGACATTTAAATGACAGATACAGGCCATTGTATAGCATGTAATAATTTGTAAAAATGTGCAGGAGAGAGTGTAAACTACAATGTAAACTATTAATATAATCACCACTTAGTCCCAAGTGTAATGGCAAAGACCAATAAAGATAGATGGTCCCATAATGAGCCCTTGATACTGATGGTTCCAATTATGAGCCTGTGTGCCTGAAATATGAACTAGGCTTATAGCTGTGGGGTGCCTAAGAGTTACCTCCTAGAGTCTCCATCTTGCTCAAATGTGGCCACTCTCTAAGCCAAACTCAGCATGTAGATGAATTGCCTTCCCCCCCCAGCATGGGACATGACTCCCAGGGATGAGCCTCCCTGGCACCGAGGGATTACTACCAAGCACCAGCTGATGATGTAACTACAAAAAGACCATGAACAAAGAGGTCAACTCAGACCAGCAGAATATCTTAGCCTACATGTGATACCAGGTGTTAAAAACTTCAATAAAAGGGGGAAATGGAAAGGACAAATGAGTTTATATGGCTATGAGTCTCCAAAAAAGAGTTGGGAGGTCATCAGGGGGTGATGCTTATGCATGCCTCAGCAGGGTACCAGAGACAACCAAGGTAGATGGAAACCCAGGTACTAGTTCTCCTAAGAGCTGCAGCAACCCACAAGTTCTATGGTCAAGGCAGATGGCTCTGGAGTTCAGGGCCATGTCAGTTGGCCCTACTTTGGAGTTTGTGTTCCTGAGTGTGATGGAGTTGGACTCAGATATAACCTTTCTACACATGCCTCTTCTGTTACTTTTACCAGACCTGTGGTTGGCGTTTGGGTTGGTGTATACTCAGGAGATGTGAATCTCTGAACTGTCCATGTGATGGCCAGGCCCTAAGCCTCAGCAGACTTGCAGCTCCTACCCTCTGATTCCTTGGACTTACCCTGGCCAGCTGACAGGGAGGTGAAGAGGGTCAACCACCACACCAGGGAGCCAAGAATGCCTACAGCTGCAAGCAGAAGAATTTCATCCATCATCCATGTGGAATCTAAACCCCCTCTTGATGTAGAGGGGGACTGGACATAGCCATCCCAGGTCCATAAGATGGAGGAATAGAGTACGGATCAGAGTGGACTTACTGGTGTTCTGCTGGGGAACTATTGTGATTAGTAAGGGAAGAAATTGTCGTAGTGATGTGGAGAGGATGGCCACAGTGGCTGCTGATGGTCGGGAGAGGGAAGAAGAGATATGGTGTGGGGGCATTTTCAGGATTTGGAGTTGTCCTAGGTGGTGCTGCAGGGACGGATGCTGGACGTTGTGTGTCTTGTAGTGGCCCACTGGCTGGACTGGGGGAGAGTGTGGACTACAATGTGGACTACTGTCCATGTGCTGCAGTGGTTCTCCAGAATATATTCGCCGGGTGCAGGGAAGAAAAAACAGCTCTGAAAGGAAAGAAGGAAAGGAAAAAGGAAGGAAGGAAGGGAGGGAGGAAAGAAAGGATTGAAAGGAAAGGAAAGGAAGCTGAAATATAAAACAGTCAAAAAATTCAGGAATTGTAAAGATCTTAGAAATCAAGTCAATTCACCTTCTCATTTTACATGTGAGTGTGTCCACAAAGAGTTAAAGCAATTTGCCCAAAATCACACAAGTTAATGAGAAAGTGAGGACACCAACATTGGTCCCAGACTCCCTGGTACAATACCGCCATGCAGTAAATGTCAGCAGTAAGAGACACTGAGGCAGGCTAGTTTAGGGAATGGGAAGACGAATCTAAAACCTGGCAGAATAACATGGCCATGAAACACGTGGCCATGGAACCTGCCTGGAACCCGCCCCCATGAGGGGAAGACCCCACAAGAAGGCTGCTGAAGAATCCCATGAGAACTGACAACCCGCGCCCCCCCCCCCCCCCCATTTGTCCGGGATGAAGGAAAAGCCCCAGATACACTCAAGGGGCCTTATCATTGGGCTCCACCCCCAGGGGAACTGATGGGTGTGGTAATCAATCAAAACAGCAAACTGGGACCCCCTCCCCCGAACCTTAGCAAGGGGAGGAATAATGAATAGTTTAAAAAGTAACTCCTTGAGGTAAATCACTCTCTCTCTCTGCCTGGACCAGCATATACCCGGGGACCTGTAATGTTATTTTCTCCCATTTCTACACTCTCCTCTCATTTCTTTAATAATATATTGGTCTAATGAAACTAGCATGTTGTTAAATTATTTTATGTTACATAGCCAAGAACCTAGAGGACTCTAGTTACAGCACCATGCAATAAATGTCTGCAGTAAGAGAGCCAAACTGCATCTCTTCTTCACCTTTAGCAAGGGTGCTGGCTCTCAGTCCCTTATTTCCAATACAGGTTTCAAGGTAACACACAAGAGCAAGAGGGACAATGTTCAGATCCATTGTTCTCTGGGCTCAAGCGCATTCACCTACATCTGAGTAATAATGGTTCCCTGGAAGGCTAAAATTGAGCTGTCATTCTCCTAGGAGTCCTTGAATATTCTCCAACAGTCTTGTGGGAAATGGAGGGTTAGGAGTTGCTTTTCCATATAAAATGCAGAGTGGCTAATTTCCTTCTCTCCTCCCCCACTCACCCATTTCATACTCATCCATCAGATCTCAGGAAAGTACAATACATGAAACAAGAATAAAAGCCTTTATATTAAATTCCTTATGAGGGAACTTTGCAGATAAAGCAGAACAATCTGATCTTACCAAGTTAAATGGTTTGCAAATCACAATGTGCTGCACCCTTCAGATTCATCCTTATGTAAAATAAATCACCTAGTATTATCATAACAGTATTTGGGAATTCACAAGTAGTGGAGTTGAGGGGGTTGCTTCAGAAAATCTGCATGGATATTTACATCTGTATGAATGTATAGCAGGGGTCTCCAGCCATTTGGTGAGAAGTAACTATTTTTCATTTACCTAAAGCCATAATAGCTTGATAGGAATACTGGGACATGGGAAAGGGGACTCAGAAGGGATTCAAATGTAAAGAAAGGGAAAGGAAGAGAACAGAGGATGCCATTTATATTTATAAGTGTGTATGTATATATGTGCATATATATGTACGTATGTGTGTACATATATAAACATGTATGTATGTATATATACACACAAGGGATGTATGTAAATATATGTCTGCTTTTGTGTATATACACAAAGGTACAAACAGGTTATACTTGCCAAACAAACAGAAAAATGCTGACGACTTGCTATTAGTAGGACATCTACTTTCATACTGTGACATGGCACTACTATATATTCTCCTATCATTAGTATATGTTTGAAAACAACTTGCCAGAGTTTGAACTTCAACTTGCATTTAAGAGACAAACTCAACGTAAATTGGACATTACTGAATCCCACTACTTAAGCTAGCATATGAATGTACACACATGTGCACACAGACACACACACTTCTTTCCATTTACTTCTTAGTCACTTGATTTAGCCAGTCTTCTGCTTAAATAAATGAAGGTGGCACTTATCAAAATAATTATATACCCAACCAGCAATCTCACTACCCTATCTAGACCTAGGCAGATCATACCCCCAAACAAAATAATAATAGCAAGGGATTTTTTTTAAATTGTGAAGCCAATTGAAAAAAAATTAAGAATGTTTTAAAATTATATCATTATGGAAATAGCTACCATTTATTAAACATTTCCTTCTATGCTGGGAGCTGTGATTTAAACTAAAATGCAAAGATCCATCACAAAACCTCATGCATAAGCCTTACTGAAAATGGGTTAGTCATATCATCTTCATTTAAAAGGACAGTGTGTATATTGCCGGCATTAAAAATACATTGATTACACATGAAAACTTCCCCCAAGTGCTGATGACAGAAGCTGATTTATTTTACATATGCATGTAACTGAAATGTGCAGCACATTGCAATTTGCAAATCATTTAATATGCCAAGTTTGGATTGCTCTATTTTTACTGCAAAGTTTAAGCATACAAAATATACTAGAAAAAAATTATTCATCAGTTTTTTTAATGTCCTGTTGTTTGAGTGGGAAAAGCAAAGTTATAAAAAAAAATAGGAGCTGAAAAATTAAGTTGAGATAGTAATATTCTTTTCAGACAAAGCATAATTCAGAATAAACAATATTCATTCTATAAGTCAAATAGAGTCATTTCTAAATACTAGTCAAATATATTATAAATTATAATATATAATATATATTATATATTATATAAATATATAACAGTAAACCTTTATGTACCAGTACTTTTTAATATAAAGCAAAAACTTTTCAAATGAATAGAACACAATGAAATATGCATATTAACCATTATGCATTAAAATATTGATAAAAATAAGTTTTAAATAAAATAAAAACAAAACATTGGAAAATGTCAAGTATTTTCCTAAATTATTGGATTAAAACAGATATCACTAATTTAATTGCAGTCTCTTTAAAAAGAATCACAATGAAAACATATGGCAAACATAACTTAGAGTGGCCCTAAATGAACCATAGCCTTTGTAACCTTCTCCCCTTGAGTGAGGGCAGAACCTGTGACCTGCTTCTAATACATAGAATATGGTAAAGGTGATGGGGTTATGCAACTATGACTATGTTATGTTGTTATGTGATGATGACGAAGGGATTTGGAGATATAATTAAAGTCCCTAATCAGGTGATTTTGAGCTGATCAAAAAAGAGTATATCCTGGGTGTGCCCAAAGTAATCAGATAAGCCCTTTAAAAGAAGCCCTTGACCTCCTCTAATGGCAGAGACTCCAAGCAGAAACTCTCCCCATTACTGACTTTAAAGAAGAATCAAACTATGGTGAATTCTACAACCATACATAAATAAATGCTGCCAACACGTGAAGGTACTTGGAAGAGATCAGATGAGAACACAGCCCAACTGGCACTTTGATTCAAGCCTTGTGAGACCCTGAGCAAAAAATTCAGCTAATCCATGCCTGCAATTTCTTCTCCAGATTTTTATATGGCTGTCTGTCATCATTCAGGTCTTGGTTTAAGTACCACTTCCTTCCAGAAAACTTCTCTAACCACACTATCTTAAAATACCCCTAATTTGAAATTGCTTTGTTTTGGTTTGTTTATGGTCTGTCTTCCACAATAGAATGTGAACTCCACCAGGTTAGGAAATCTGCTTGGTTAACCCCACCTGATACCCAGTAAGTGTTCATTAAGTTGACAAACTATTGTTCTGGGAAAGTTTAACTAGATGGTTATTGTGGTAGATTGAATCTTGTGTCCCACAAAGATATGTTCAAATCCTAGTCCTCATCCTGTGAGTTTGAACTCATTTATATATAGAATCTTCAAAGATCCTCTTAAAATGAGACCAAATGGAGTCACAGTAGGTCTTAATCCAGGATGACTTGTGTCCTTATAAGCAAAGGAAAATTGGACACGGAACTACAGCAATAGGAAGGGACAGAAAGACAGATCACCATGTGATGGAGAGAGACGCTGACGGCCAGTAAGCCACCACTAGACCTCTACAGGCTTTGGGGAAGGGTGACCTGCCAATACTTGATTTTGGGATTCTAGCCTCCAAACTGTGAGCCAATAAAATTCTGTTGTTTAAGCCAATCAGTTCGTGGTATTTTGTTATAGCAGACCTGGCAAACTAAGATAGTTTTCAAAATCCATTGCCACTCTAATACCCTACAAACTGGTTATTTTTTTCAACAAGTTATAAATCTCTGCTAAACTCTCTCATAGCTGTCTCCTCTTCTTTGAAGCATAAAACGGTCATCGAATAGTGATTCCTTGTATCATACTTTAATATTTAGCTCTCCTAATAAGCTCTAAAGTCTATGAAGTCATGGGTCATGCCTAGAAAATTCAGTGGTGGACCATATCTCCTCTCCTAACCCCCATCATTCTCTCCAAAGTGCCAAGCATAGGGCCTGGCCCATGGTGGACACCCAATGTACAGTTTTTAGATAAATGTTAAAGGAATGTACCAAGCTGACAATGCTGTGCTACAAGAACCTAAAGCAAATAGTCACACTACAGGAACTGTACAGACTACCGCGTGGCTTGGCTCATTTGTACAAGCCCACAAGAGCCAGGCTAACGTAACACCTGCCTAAAGACCAACCATGAAAGGCATTCCAGTGGACTTTCACAAGGGCTAACAAGTAATGTTTTAATTTAAAACTGTAAACATTTTTGCAGTTTGCATTTTTAAACGTGGCTTAGAGAGTTTTTTCCGTTTAGGTAATTTATTGGTCAAGATTTGATCAAGGAAGCAGAACAATTATTAGTGACATGGAATAAAAGATTTGTCCTACGAATTACATAGTGCACACTGCATAAAGGTAAGGAAAAGATATGGAAGTAACGACCCAAAAGAGGATGATTGGAGGAGCATAAAAAAGTCATTAGCTAGGGACCATGGAGGGGAATTTGTAATGAGGTTTATGGAAGGCTGTGGGCTCTGTATCCACTGGTGAAACCAAGTTGCTATAGATCAACAGAATAGGCAGTCAGGACGAAAAGCCGGGCATAAACTGCAGGAAAGCAAGGGCAAACTGGAACCTGCATCTGACTCTGACTGCATCTAACCACAACACTGAAAGTGACTTGCTGAAGCAGCTGGTGCCCTGGAGTGGCGCATATGCCCAGCCCAGGATTTGGAGGAGCTAAAGAATGATATCCCACCAGAGCTGGAGAGCCATGGACCCAGCTGCAGCAAGTCTGCAAATCGCTGACCACCTGCACGATCTCCCAGCAGATCAACAACAATGTGCACAACCTTTGAATTGCAGTGGCTATTGTCACACTTAGCCTTCCAATCTTCACTCATATTTTTCTACTGGCCCATCCTAGTTCAAAATTATACAGCAAAGGAAATTTTGGGAGAAACATAGTTCCAATTTAGCTAAGTAGACACAGTATAAAACCAATCTTATGAATTAATAGTGATTTATTTTTCCAATCTCATTTTTTTTCCTTTCCATGATATGCTTCTTCTAATTATGAACCATGCCATTGTATCATATAGACAAAATGACAAGATTACTCCCCATACTGGTGATATATCTTCATGTACAAATAAAGGTAATCATTTGGGTTTCCAAATCACAAAACAGATGAAAAAATATTTTGGTTTTGATTCATTATTCCACTGTATTTTAACCCAAAAGATAAGCTTCTTTAATACAAAGATTTGCTATGCATCATTTCACAGCCTTGAAAACTCCACCAAGAGCAAATATAGCCTCACTTTCCAGTAGCAAGAAGGGGAAAAATTAAGTAGCTCCATTTGCAGGGGTGGGGAAGCCAATTTAAACCTTTATCTTCACCCCTGCAATTAAAAAGTCCACCTTCTTTTATATACAGTTATTTACTGTAACTTAACTTCATTAGTGTAAAAGATAATATTTCATTTTAAATATTGAGGTCTTTTAAATATAGAAGACTCACAAATAGATGACAGTTTCTTTTTTCAAACACATTAAACCCTTATCTCTATTTGATTTTTCAAATTTGTGAGGCACAAATTATCCAGAGCATAACATTCTGAGTCTCTTTCCTACCCTGTAAAGTCAACAGTTGTGGTGCTAAAGTTTAATCAATCCCATAAAATGTTACTCAGAAAGTGACCCTAGTGTTATGCCTGAAGTACATCTCCTACACTAAAAAGCACTTTCAATGCAGCCAGAACAGTGTTATTGAAAGAGGTAACTAACAGATACCCAGACAAGGATGGGTAAAAGGGAGAGGCGGGAGGAGAAGTCAAATGGGGGAGAAAGCCACAAAAATCCCATTTTCAGGCATTTTCCTAAGCAGATGTGGTTGCATTGATGAATGCACAGGTTGAATCATAAAGGTCTTTTATATTATTTCAAGCAGAGGGCTCTATGAATTTCAGTGAAACCAGGCAGTGTTCTTCCTGGCGCAAACTAGAGATTCCCACACATAAAGCAGGAGCAGTGCCTGATTGGAGGTCACCAGCACAGAGGCTCTCTTGGAGGTTTCAGCCCTGATCACACCTGCGGTCACCCCTCGGGCTGAAGTGTGGTTTGCTGGCCTGGCGAGGGGCGGTGGCCGCGGTAGGCCTATTCCAAACCGCTGCCCCCATAATAGGGTGGTTGGTCGGGCCCACCGCCACCCCTGAAGGGAGCTTGGCATGGGCGCAGAGTGCCCTCGGGTCTCCCCTTCTCGGCAGCCATGCTTCCGCGGCCGCCCCTCCTCCCAGATGGTGCCACACGATGCCTTGTGGGGCGGCACCCTTCTTCTTCTTTCTCCTTGCGCAGGCGCAGGGCGGAAAAATCCAGTCTGCCCTTTTCCCTCCCCCTCCCCACACAGCAGCAACAGCCAGGCGTGGGCGGGAAACTCAAGTCTGCCCTCTACCCCAGCAACAGCAGCCACCAATCCCTAAACCCTGCCCCTTCCCCCAGCAACAGCAACAGCCAATCCCTAATCACCACCCCTCCCCCGTCCAGTACCTCCCACCGACCTTTCTCCAGCAACCAATCAGAACAGGGCGTGGCTTCGACCAATCAGCCTTCCCCAGCCCCTATAAAACTGTTGCCTCTCCCTCAATAAAGTTGGACTTGCGTGTTTACCTTGTCTCCGCGGTAGTTCTTCTGCCGTGCGCCCTCCAGTCCTGAGAGCCCCCGACAAGGGCCTGGCCTCCCTTGTCCCCAGTTCGTCGCCTGCTTCTCCGGGCGACCCCTTCGTCGCCGGCTTCGCCGGGCGACCCCGTCAGCCAAACCGCGCAATCCCTGTGAGACCGACCCCTCGTCTGCTGCCGGACCGACCCCTCGTCCCAAACGGGACCGATCCCTTGTCCCAAGCGGGACCGACCCCTCGTCCTGAGCTGGACCGACCCCTCGTCCACAGCCAGACCCCACCTCTACCGACCAAGCAAACCGTCGCACACACCAATTTTTTTTTTAATGAACAAACCTTTCAATTATATATACCAGGAATATAACCTGGTGAAATCTCACACCCACACTGTAGGTGTGTGCAGTGTGTTTATTTGAATACATATACATGCATAAGAACTTTATAATTTCTTAGATTTTGGAAATTACTCTAAATTCTACCAATTTGGAGGGGAAATTTACACAGTAGGACATAAGAGTACTCCCTTTTCTCCAATTTCTCCAAAAAGGAACTGCTATGAACAGTCTGATATTTATCCCTCCAGACATTGTCTACAATTTTACAAATATATGTAACCAGTATATTGTCCTCTGCCTCTAGCTGAAAATTCAAGTGTCCTCATGACTTTTGTAGTCTCTCTTAGTAACAAATAATCCTATGGTCCCTTGAAATCACTAAGCAGGTTTCAAATCAGTATTTAATATGTCTAAGCAAGGTAATGATCAAAACTTCGTTCCTTAATTGAAGAACAAATATGTAATTATACCAAATACCATTAATTGTACTCTTTGGATGGATTTATGCTTTATTAATATGTAACAACAAAATTGATTTGTTTTAAAAAAGAAACTTCATTCTTGATGAAAAATTCAAGCTTTTCTCCTGTGGATTTGTGGATGCAGTTCAGACCTGCATCAAATGGACAACTGTTTTGGAGAAGAGGGTGGGTTGATTTCTTTTTATTTTTGCCACCTAACATTTCAACTCAACCTTCTATATTACATTTTCTGATCCCTCAAGAGGTGGAGTGTCAGGGGAGGGAGAGGACATTTATGACTTAAATATGTACTGCTCTAAACTGGCTTTGGGCTTTCTGGGCCTTCAGGAAGCTAGTGCTTCCTCTCTTTGGGACACCTCTTCCTGAGTGGCTGTGGCTCTCTCACCTTACTGTCCTTCTTTAGCGTTAGTAAATGCACCTCTTCCTGCTGGTTCTGACCTCCTTCTCAGTCACGAGGAATCCTGTATCTGCAGCTTCTCTCTCCTTTAATCTGTTTGTCCCCCCAAGTGATGCTCTTAGACAGATCTAAGACTAAGCCATCTCTCTCTCCTCCTCCTCCTCCCTCTCTCTCTCTCTCTTCCTTCTACTCTTCCTACTTTTCCTTCTTCTCTTCCCCCCTCAGGCATGGCCCACGTTTGGTGCATAGAATATACTCAAAGATCCTCTACCTGCCAACTTCAGGACTGAGGGCAGCCAAAGGAGCAACTTTTCCTTTGGCTCTGCCAGCAGTTATCTCCAACCCTTTCTATTTCTCAGACAGAAGTCAGAACACCAGTCCATCACGTTCCCTAGTTGCAGGGCACATGTACCATGCTTTCCAAACAGGGCAAGGAAACTTCTTTTGCTAGGCTCAAGGTGAGAGGCAAGCAACCCCACAACCCTCCTCCAGCTCTGGTGGAGGAGAGGATTGTCAGAGAAAAGAACTCATAGCACATCAACAGTTTTCCCAAATAGCCTCAGGATAAATTTACCCTCAATTTCTACTCCCCTGAAATTTTTATATCTTTGAAGTATGAGGGTTTTAGGAAATCATCCACCTGATTCTCAGTTTATTTGTAAATCCTATTGAGGGGAGGGGGATTTGGTCTTAACAGTAACTTTAATATCTGATATCTATCAACTTAAGAGTCTTCACTGAAACTCCTATTTTGATCTTATTATAAATGTATACGTGGATGTGTGCATGCATTCATGAATGTGTGTCAATATCATACATATAAATAAGATTGTTATATTTATACCCAATTTTATAGAATGTTTAGGAAATGGGCATACTGGCTAATCTGAAAATTATTTTCATTTTGAACGTGGTTAATAAGATGTTAGAGTTATTTGGATTCTTTAATAAAAGAAAGATTCAAAAATATGCTTTTAATTTATGTGTTTCTGCTTAAGTTGAGTGTAAATTGAGAAAATCCAGTTAATGCAGAACAGGGATTAGGTTTAAGTTCATATAAGTTTGTTCTATTGTATGCTTCCTTTTCCTTTCTTTTTTAAGATTCATTTATTTACTTTTTTAAAAAATTTATTTCCCCCTGCCCCCCAGATGGTTCTCTCATCTGTCTGTCTGTTCATTGTTTGCTCACCTTCTCCAGGACACACTGAGAAACAAACCTGGGACCTCCCACATGGGACGTGAGCACCCAACAACCTAAGCCACAGGCCTCAGTGTCTGCTGGCTTGTGGCATCTGCTCGTTTAGGCATCAAATTCATTGCAGCAGTGAGGCATCTAGCTCATTGCGGCAATGTGGCATCTAGGTTGTTGCAGTGGGTGTGGCGTCTGCTCATCTTCTTTAGGAGGCATCAGAACCTGAACCTGGGACCTCCCGTGTGGTAGGTGGGTGCCCTACTGGTTGAGCCACATCTGATTCCTTGTATGCTTCCTTTTTTGTAAAACTCTTCCTCCCTCTGTCTTCTGGTGATGTTGACTGCCTTATCTTTGTTATAAAAAGGCAGCAACAAATGGTAAATCAGGAAATGAGACACTAAGAAGAAAGCCTCTCCCTAACATTTGAGTTCCCCAAAATGCTGATACAAGAAAGAGAAAAAAATTGTCTTCCCAACTTTTAAGAAGCTCTATCTATTGCTCTGTTTTCATCATGGAAGATAGTTATAGTGCTTTATAAAGAAATAAATAAACAAACAAACAGATGACATAGATAGATTAGGTTGTTTAATTGATCCTGAGTTTTTAAACTTTCTACAGGGTGCTCATTTGCTGTTCTTAATGCAAAGGTCTAGCAACTCACTTCTTTTAACCCTAGGAACAGAAGGAATAGTAACTAGCTTACATAATATTCTGCTCAAGAAAGTTTTAAGACATCCTAAAAGAAACATTCTCCAAGAGAATTTGTTTTGTTATGTGTTCAATAACCATATGTTCATTTCTATGTAAATAATGTACACTATAATAGATACCTGCAATGATTCAAGGAGAAGGCAATTATTGACTTAAGGGGGTTTTACTGATTAGATTCTGAATGGCTCAAACATGACCAGAACTCCAATTGAGCATTATTAAAAGTTTGCTTTGATTTTGGGGTATTTGTTCTTTTGTGCATTACAGGTTCCTGAAAAACACACACCACCTCCCATGTTCAACAGAATGTTACAATTAGTTTGATCCAAAACCATATTGTAATTTTGCTTAATAAACTTGTTCCCAATTGAAATATGCTTCATACATGAAATCATAATTTTAATTCAAAATAAATCCTCTGAGAAACTTACAGGGCAATAAATATGAGTTGAGTCAATAGATAAGTGAAGAAATGAACAAAGTAGTCCTACAATGCAGGTGGATAAAGGGAACCTCTATAGTAAAACAGGCAAATACAGCTGTTATGGGATGAATTGTGACCCCTAAAACGACATGTTCAAGTCCTAATTCTGTGAGTTTATTTGTAAACGGGATCTTTGAAATTGTTTTTCATTAAGATGAGGTCAAACTGGATTAGGGTGGACCTTAATCCAATATTACTGGTGGATGAAGTAATCCTTCCTTATAAGGAGAGGAAATTTGGACACACAGAGAAGCAGCTCTGTGACACAAGCAGAGATCAAGTTATGCCGTCACAAAGTCAAGGAACACATGGATTGCCAGCACCCTCCAGAAACCTGGGGAGAAGCATGGGACAGCTTCTTTCCTTTAAGAGAAAGCATGGCCCTGCCAACACTTTAATTTCATATTTCTAGCCTCCAGACCTGTGAGACAACAACTTTCTGTTGTTTAACCCAACTAGTGTGTGGCACTTCTTTATACAATCCTAGCAAAATAAGGCAGCATCCCTGGACAATGCCTCTCCCACAGAGAAAAAAGAAAAAAAAAAAAAAATCAGCCAGCAACAGCAAGACCATTAATTATTATAGAATGAATTTTTCTTATTGGTTCTCCCAAAAGCTTGCTTGGTGGTGGTGGGATATATAGGGAGGAGGTAGAGGAGTCATTAATCACAGATAAAGTTTAGAGAGTTTACCTCCTTCCCAAGATCATATAATTACTGATTCATCCATTCAACATATATTTATGTGTTGGGCACCCAGAATTAAAGTAATGTGATGTAATAGAGAATGACTAGATTGCTAATATATAGTGAGTAATCAGTGAAGTTCTCTAGAGTGGTGACATTTAGCTCACATCAAGCTGAGATCTAAAAGAAAGGGTCAGCCAAGAAAAGATCAAGAATAAGAGAACACCAGTTAGAGGCCACAAATGCAGAGACCCCAAGGTGGGATAGAACTGGGTGAGTTCCAAAAGCAAAAGCCTAGTGGCAACTCAACAAAAAAAGACAAACAACCCAACTAAAAGATGAACAATGGACTTAAATAAACATTTCTCCAAAGAAAATATACAAACGGTTAATAAGCACATTGAGAACACACTCAACATCATTAGTCATTTGGGAAATGCAATTCAGAACCACAATGGGATACTGCTTCATACCAACTAGGATGGCTATAATCAAAAAATTAGAAAATATCAACTGTTAGTGAGGATGTGGAGATATTGGAACCCATGTTCATTGCTGAGGGGAATATAAAATGGTACAGCCAGGGAGGGAAACAGTTTGGTGATTCCACAAAAAGTTAAACATAGAATTACTATATGACTCAGCAATTTCACTCCTAAGTATATATCTCAAGTCATTGAAAACAGGGACTCAACACACAATTGTATGCCATTGTCCATAGCAACATTTTTTGCAATAGCAAAAAGATAGAAACAACCCAAGTGTTCATCAATAGATGAATGGATAAACAAAAAGTGTTACATCCGAAACTGGAATGTTATTCAGCCATAAAAAAGGAATGAGATGTTGATACATGCTGTAACATGGATGTGTCCTGAAAACACTATGCTTAGTGAAATAAGCCAGATCCAAAAGTGTGAATATTTCATCATTCCACTTATATGAAATACCTAGAACAGGGAAATCTATAGACATAAAGTAATTAGAGGTTAATAAAAGCTGCATAGGAGGTAAATAGAGAGTTATTACTTAACGGGTACAGAGCTCTGTTTGGGGTTTTGACTTACAGTACCAACTATACCCTCAGCTCCTGTTCTGCCCCCAGCAAGGGAGAAAGGGCAAGAAATAGATTAATAGGAGATGAAAAAAATCAGATTGGCTAAACATGAGCTATTTTAAGTTCCAAAATAAGTCGAACCAAATATCTAAGAGGGGCTGTAGCAGCACAAAGCCAATCAAATAGAAAGCTCTAGACTAAATATAAAAACTGAGCCTAGAATAAAAGCATCAAGAAGATCCAATACCTAGATTCCAATAAAAAATTACAAGCCACGCTAAGAAACAGGAAAATATGGCCCAGTCAAAGGAAAAACACTTAACCTCCAGATGACATAAAGGAATTGAGACAACTAATCACAGATATTCAAACAAATCTTCTTAATAAATTAAAGGAGATGGCTAAAAAGACTAAGAATATCAAGAAGACACTAGGTGAGCACAAAGAAGAATATGAAGGCATACATAGCAAAAAAGCGTACATTATGAGAATGAAAGTCACAATAAAAGAAATTAAAAATACACTGGAGGCATATAACATCAGATTTGAATAAGCAGAAGAAAGGATCAGTAAATTGAAGACAGAGGTTCTGAAAGCAAACACACAAAAGAACAGACCAAGAAAAGGACAAAATTCAACAGGGTATCAGGGAACTAAATAATAGCAGGAGACATGCAAACATATGTCTCATGAGTGTCCCAGAAGGAGAAGAGAACAGAAAATGGGCAGAAGGAAAATATGAGGAAATAATGAAAGAAAATTTCTCAACTCTTAAAAAGCATAGAAATCCTCGTCTGAGAAGTACAACATACTCCAACCCAAATAAATCTGAATAGATCTATTTTGATACAAATACAAATCAGAATGCCAAAGATAAGGAGAGAATTCTGAAAGCAACAAGAGAAAAGCAATCCATCACATACAAGAGATGCCCAATAAGATGAAATGCTGATTTCTCATCAGAAACCATGGAAGTAAGAAGGAAGTGGTATAATATATTTAAGATACTTAAAGAGAAAAACTGCCAATCAAGAATCATTTATCTGGTAAGACTGTCTTTCAAAATGAGGGTGAGTTTAAAATGTTGCCAGATAGGCAGAAACTGAAAGAGTTTGTTATCAAGAAACTGGCCTTGCATAAAATACTAAAGGAAGTTCTGCAGCCTGAAAAGAAAGACAAGAGAGAGAGGCTTGAGATTTGGAAAACAGTCTAGAAATGAAGATTATCAGTAAAAGTAACTAATCCTATAAAAAGAATGGTGAAAATAAGACATGACAGATAAAACACAAAGGTCAAAATGAATGAAGTAAGAAACTGCCTTTACAGTAATAACAATGAATGTTTATGGATTAAACTCCCCAGTCAAAAGGCATAGACTGGTAGAATGGCTAAGAAAATATGAGCCATCTATATGCTGTCTATAAGAGACTTCCTTTAACCAAGGATACAGATAGATTGAAAGTGAAAGGCTGGAAAAAGACATTCCATGCATACTGTAACCAAAAACATAAAAAGGTAGAATAGCTACGCTTATATAAAATAAAAGAGATTTTAAAGGCAAAACTGTTATTAGAGACAAGGACATTACATATTAATAAAATGGCAATAAACAGCAAGAGAAAGCAATCATAAATATATATGTACCTAACCAGGGTGCCCCAAAATGCATAAAGCAAAAACTGGCAAAACTGAAGTGAGAAATAGAAATCTCTACAATAATAGTTGGAGACTTCAATATACCACTCTCATCATTTGGTAGAACATCTGGGCAGAGGATCAGTAAAGAAACAGAGAGCTTGAACAATATAATTGAACTAAACCTAATAGACATACATAGAACATTGTACCCCAGAACAGCAGGACATACAACAAAGCTACTAGAGCTAATAAACAAGTTCAGCAGAATGGTGGAATACAAGATTAATATGCAAAAATTAGTGGTGTTTCTAGACACTAATAATGAGCAATCTGAGGAGTAATTTGGGAAAAAATTCCATTTACAATAGTGACTAAAAGCATCAAATATTTAGAAATAAACTTAGCCAAGGATGTAAAGGACGTGTATTCAGAAAAATTACAGTGCATTGCTAAAAGAAAACAAAGATGACCTAAATAAATAGAAGGACTTTCCATGTTCATGGATTGGAAAACTAAATATCATTAAGTTCCCACTACCCAAATTGATTTACAGAATCAATTTAATCCCAATAAAAACTCCAACGGTCTTTAAAAAGAAATGGAAAAGCCAAAGGCTAAGAAGCCCCAAATAGCCAGGAAATTTTTAAAAAGAAAGAACAAAGTTGGAGGCCTCTCACTTTCAGACTTTAAATCATATTACCTAGCTGTGAATAACACAGTGACCATGAGGTAGATGATGGACTGTGGTTAATATTACAAATATGAGAGTGTTCTCTCATGAACTGTAACAAATGTAAAATATTTATACATGGTGTTAATAATTACTAGTTAGGGTTCTCAATAGGAGATATCTGTTAATAGTACAAATACAAGAATGCTCTTCAACATGGTACAGGCATAATGACAGACATATAGACAAATGGAACCAAATTGATGGTTCAGAAACAGACCCTCACATCTATGGTCAAGTGATTTTTGACAAGGCTGTCAGGCCTACTCAGCTGGGTCTATTCAACAAATGGTGCTGGGAGAACTGGATATTTATATCCAAAAGAAAGAAAGAGGATCCCTATCTCACACCTTATACAAAAATTAAGCCAAAATTGGTCAAAGACCTAAACATAAATAGCTGGAATCATCAAACTCCTAGAAGAAAATGTAGGGGAACCTCTTCAAGACCAGGTGGTAAGTGGTGGTTTCTTAAACCTTAGACCCAAAGGACAAGCAATGAAAGAAAAAATGGATAAATGGGACCTCCTCAATAAACACTATTGTGTTTCAAAGGACTTTGTCAAGAAGGTGAAAAGGCAGTCTACTCAATGTGAGAAAATATCTGAAAACCATATACCCAATAAGGGTATGATTTCCATGCTATATAAAGAGATCATACAACTTGATAAAAGGGCAAGCAATTCAATTAAAAACTGGAAAAAGGACTTAAATAGACATTTCTCCAAAGAGGAAATACAAATGGCCAAAGAGCCATTAAAAAAATGTTCAATATCACTAGCCATTAGGGAAATGCAAATCAAAACTACAATGACATATCATTTTACATCTTATAGAATGTGTTTTATTTAAAAACAGTAAACTACAAGCTCTGGAGAGAATGTGAAGAGGTAGGAACACTCCGTCACTGTTGGTGGGAATAGGAAAGTAGAATGGTATAGTCATTGTGCAAGATAGTTTGGCAGTTCCCCAGGAAGCTGAACATAGAAGTCTCATATAACCCAACAATTTTTCTACTAATAATATATCCAGAAGAACTGAAAACAGAGACACGAACAGACATTTGCACATGGATGTTCATAGCAGCATTATTCACAATTGCCAAAAGACGGAAACAACCCAAATATCCATCAACCAATGAATGGATAAACAAAATGTGGTGTGTATGTATGGTGGAATACTATGCTTCTTTAAGAAGAAATGAAATTGGGGCATGTATGACAACATGGATGAACCTTGAGGATATTATGCCGAGTGAAATAAGCCAGATGAAGAAGGATAAATATTGTATGGTCTAATATGAATTAAATACAAAGACTAAACACATAGAGTTAAAATCTAGAGTACAGGTTACTAGGAGATAAGATGAGGGTTGAGAAGCTGTACAGATGCTTAACATAGGTAGAATTTTTAATTAGCTTGATTGTAAAAGTGTGGAAATGAATAGAGTTAATAGTAACACATTATAGTAAGAGTAACTAATACTGCTGATTTACAAACTTGATTGTGATTGAAATGGGTAGTCTAGAGATATAAATGTCAAATGAAAGAAAGCTAAAGAATAATCTAGGAACTGTATAATATAGGGAACTCAGTGGTGGGTAAGGATTGTGGTTAACAGTACAAGTACAAGAATGCTGTTCTATGAACTAGATCAAATATACGTCACTATTACAAGATGGTTAAAATATGGTGATACATGGGAATATATAATTAATATAGCTAATGGACTACAGTTAGCAATATTGTAATATTCTGGCATCAATGTTGGGATACTACTATATCAATGCTAAAGGTCAGTAATAGAGAGGTATGGGGTTTTTTCTATTGGATGAAGGAAAATGTTCTAAAATTTACTGAGGTGATGACAGCACAACTCTGTGATGAAACTGAGAGTCACTGAGTGTACACTTTGATGTGAGGTTGGATTTGGATGGATTGTACAAGACATGGCACTGTATAACACAAATTAATCTTGTGGTAGATGATGGACCATGGTTAACAGTACAAACATGAACTGTAACAAATGTAAAATACTTATGCATGGTGTTAATAATAGAGGGTTTATTAGTTAGGATTCTCTGGGGAACAGAATCAACAGGAGATATCTGGAAATAGTATAAGATTTTATATGATTCTTTCATGTGACCATGGGGATGCACAAGTCCAGGTTCCGCAGGCAGGCTGCAAACCAGGGGCTCCAATGAAAGTCTAATTAAGGTCCTTGATGAGTTTCCAGGAGACATTGGCTGTCCAAAGATGAGCTGGAACATTCTCTCTGAATACTGAAATCACTTCCCCTTTTAAGGCATTCAACTACTTGGATAAACTATTACTCATTGCTGACAGCAATCTCCTTGATTGATCATAGATATAATCAACCATCTGCAGTAAATTCACTGATGACTAAAGCCCATAAATTTCCTTGTATTTGCCCAGTGCTTGCTTGACCAAACAACTTAGCACAATTACCTGGCTGAGTTGACACATTAACTTAACCATCACAAGGGGTCATGGAAAATATACACCAAATGTAAGCTATAGACCATAGTCGTAACATTTTGATGATGTTCTTCCATAAACTGTAAGAAATATTCCACAACAATCCAAGTGTTGGTGGAGGAGTGGTGTATGAGAATTCTGCACGTAATTCATAATTGTTTTGTAACCTCACAACTTCTCCTATTTAAAAAAAATGAAGGTGGAACCCTAACTCAGACCTTATATAAAAACTAACTCAAAGTGGATCAAAGACCTAAATACAATAACAAAAGTGTAAAACTTCTATGATAAAACACAGGAAAACATCTTCAGGTCCTTCTGTTAGACAATGGTTTCTTATACTTTACACCAAAAAACAAGCAACAAAAGAAAAAATAGACTAAAAAATAGCTTCATCAAAATTAAAAAACTGTGCAGCAAGGACTTCATCATGAAAGCAAAAAAAACAACAGATAGAATGGGAGAAAATACTTCAAAGTTATATATCAGATAAGGGTTTATTATCCAGAGTATATGAAGAAATTCTGTAACTCAATAACAAGAAGAAAACAACCTAATTTTTTAATGGGCAAAAGACTTGAACAGAGATTTTCCAAAGAAGATGTACAAATAGTCAAAAAGCACATGAAAAAATACTCAACATTAGGGAAATGCAAATCAAAACCACAAGGAGATAACCATTTCATACCCACTAGAATGGCTACTATTATAAAAAAACAGAAAATAAGCGTTGGAGAGGTTGTGGAGAATTAGGAGCATCCATTAATTTTTGGTGAAAATGTTAAAAAGTGCAGCCACTGTGGAAAACAGTTTGCAGTTCCTCATAAAGTTAGGTATACAATTACCCATATGATACAGAAAACCCACTTCTAGGTATATATCTCCCAAAATTGAAAGCCAGGGCTTGAAGCAATATTTGCACACTGATGTTAATAGCAGCACTATTCACAATTTTCCAAAGGTGGAAGGACGCAAACCAAGTGTCCACCAACAGATGATAAATGGACAAAATATGATATATACATTTGATGGAATATTATTTGGAGGTAAAAAAGGAGGAAGCCCTGATACAAGCGATTAAATGGATGAACCTTGAAGACATCATGTTGAATGAAATAAGCCAAACACAAAAGGACAAATATTGTATGATCTTACGGAAATGAAATAACTAAGCAGATGTGGCCTCTCTCTAAGCCAAACTCAGCATATAAACTCACTACCTTCCCCCATCATGGGACATGACTTTTAGGGATGAGCCTCCCTGGGACTGAGGGACTATTACCAAGCACCAACCAGCAATGCATTTGGAAAAAGACCTTGACCAAAAGGGGGAAATATTAAGTACAAATGAGGTTTTATGGCTAAGAGATTTAAAAGTGAGTCAGAAGATCATTCCAGAGGTCATGCTTATTCACGTCTCTGCAGGATCTCATGGACTGCCACAGTAAACAGTGCCACAAATAGCAGGGCTCCTGAGAGGTCTAGAGACATCTAGACATTATAGGTAGGACAGACAATCTCAGGAATTTGGCACTGTGTCTGTGGGCCTTACTTTGGAATATATTATCCCCAATGTAACAATGTTAGACTCATTTATAATTTCCCTACACATGGCTCTTCTTCCCCTTTTATTTGAATCTATAATTAACACTATACTCATAAAATATATGTCCCAGAGACTTAAGTCTTCAGTCTATTTATATACCAGTTGAGCCCTGAATCTTAGGAGTTGCAGCACCTACTCTCTAGTTCATTGGACTCACCCAGGACAACTAAAAAAAGGATAATGATAGACAAAGCCCATCCCAAAAAACAGTATCTACAACTGCAAGTAAGACAGTTTCATCTGATTGAGACAGTTTCACCTCAATCAGAAACAGAGTGTGCATCACCCTCATAAAATCCGCAAGATTGAGGAATGAACAAACATAAGGGGGGAATGCAACTATGGACTAAAGTAGACTTATTATTATTCTAGCCCTGGAAGAAGTTTTATCATTAATATAAGGGCAGTGGCCACCAGAGGTTCTGAGGGGAGGGAAAGGGAAGAACAGGTATAACATGGGGCATTTTGGGGACATTGGAATTGTCCTGAATGACATTGCAATGACAGATGCAGATCATTATACGTTTTGTCCAAACCTTTAAAATTGTGTGGTGCAAAGTGTAAACTATAATGTAAATTATAGTTCATAGTTAGCAACATTTTAATAAGAGTTCATCAATTGTAACAAACGTAGTACACTAATGAAGGATGTTGTTAATGAAGGGGGAGTGTGAGAGGGGGAAGGCGTGGGGTATATGGGAATCCTCTATATTTTTTATGTAACATTTATATAATCTAAAGCTTCTTTAAAAATAAATCAATTATAAATCATAAAATCAGAAACTAAGAATACAGTTTACCAAGGGCTGCAGTGGGGTTAAGGAATGGAGAATTAATTCTGAATTAGTACAGAGTTTCTGTTTTGTGTGATAAAAAAAGTTTTAGTAATGGATGGTGGTGATGGTAGCACATATTGGGAATGTAATGAACAGACTGAATTAAACACTTGAATGTGATTAAATGGGGAATTGTAGGTTGTATATGTTACTGGAATAAAAACTTTTTTAAAACCAAAGGACTATAAAAAATATATATATCTATAACCTCACCACTCTATAAAGAGGAATGATCACATTAGTTTGAAAGCCTTTGTTCAACTGAGATACTCTGTGGAAAAGAGAGAATTTATGACTAGAATGGGGAGAAAAGGTCACTTTTTCAGGAAAAAGGAAATGAAATGTCATATACTTAACTATATGACCATCTATCTATAACATTCCCCCAAATATTGAGTAAACGCTAATAAAACTTATTAGGTGTCAGTTGCATGCCATTTGGCTGGGGGTTAGTGGGTGAGAACCAGTGAAATAGAGCAAGCTTTGTGTTTGGGATGTGAAAGCATTATTTTCAAAAAGTTAAACATCATTCTCATAAATACAGAGACTAGAAACATCCCAATTACTTATTCAGTGGGTTGAAAAGCTAGTTCCAGGAGCATCTGAAAAGTTTAAAATCTTCAGGCATGTGAAAAAAGAAGGTTAGAAAAAAAATTGTTAGGTTAGAAACAAAGCTAGTTATTACTCTATGGGGTAATAAAAGCATAAACTTAGAAAACAAAATCATTTGCATTTCTATCAGAAAAAATAATGCAGAAGTTAACATTAATTTCACAGTCCAAGGTCTTAATATAACAAATAGTAAGTTATTAATAAAAACATTACATTCCCCTAGATCCACTAGAGGGTTGACAAACCACAGCTTGCGTCTAGCCACAGTTGAAACATAGCCACACGCATTTGTTTCCACATTGTCTATGGCTGCTTTCATGCTATAATGCCAAAATTGAGGGTGTGACAGAGACTACATGAAAAAGAAAAAGAGGGAAGCAGACTTGGCCCAATGGATAGGGCATCCACCTTCCACATGGGACGTCCGCAGTTCAAACCCCAGGCCTCCTTGACCCGTGTGGAGCTGGCCCATGCACAGTGCTGATACACGCAAGGAGTGTCATGCCATGCAGGGGTATCCCCCCGCGTAGGGGAGCCCCACGCGCAAGGAGTGTGCCCCGTATGGAGAGCCACCCAGCGCAGAAGGAAGTGCAGCCTGCCCAAGAATGGCACCACACACACGGAGAGCTGACACAACAAGACGCAACAAAGAGAAACTCAGATTCCCGATGTTGCTGATAAGGATAGAAGCGGTCACAGAAGAACACATAGCGAATGATGGACACAGAGAGCAAACAACTGGGCGGGGGGGAAGGGGAGAGAAATTTAAAAAAAAAAGTGGGAGGACTCATTCTTTCCAATATGGAGGCTTTCCATATAGCTATGGTAATCAAGACAGTGTGGTATTGGTGGAGGTACAGGCACATAGATCAATAGAACAAAATAATGAACCCAGAAATAGACCCACACAAATATGCCCAGTTATTTTTTTTACAAAGAAGCAAAATAATTCAACAAAAGAAGGACAGCCTTTTCAACAAGTGGTGTTGGAATAATTGGACATCCATGGGCCACCCCAAAAAAAGAAATTCAACTTAAACCTTGTACCTTTTACAAAATTAGCTCAAATTATCATAAACTTAAATATAAAACATAAAACTATAAAATTTTTGGGAAAAAATAGGAAAAAATCTTTGGGATTTAGAACTAAGATCAAATTCAACACCAAAACATGATCCATAAAAGGGAAAAAATGATAAATTTGGCCCCATCAAAATTTAAAATGTTTATTCTGTGAAAGTTCAAGTAAAGAGGATAAACAAGACAAGTCAAAGACTGGGAGAAAATATTTGCAAACCACATATCTGAGATAAGAATGGTATCTAGAATATATAAAGAATTCATAAAACTCAACAATTTAAAAAAAAAACAAATCCAACCAGAAAACGAGCAAACAACAAGATGACATTTCATTGATAAGGATTTAAAAATGGCAAATAAGCAATGAAAAGTTGTTCAACATTATTCTCCATCAGGAAAATGCAAATTAAAACCACAATGATATATCACTACATACCTATCAGAATGGCTAAAATAATAAATAGTGACAATGCAAAATGCTGGTGAGGTTGCAAAGAAAACAAATCAGGGAAGTGGATTTGGGTCAAAGGATAGAGCATCCGTCTACCACATGGGAGGTCCAAGGTTCAAACCCAGGCCTCCTGACTTGTGTGATGAGGTGGCCCAAGCATAGTGCTGATGCGGGCAAGGGTATCCCTCACATAGAGGAGCCCCACGCGCAAGTAGTGCGCCCCACAAGGAGAACCGCCCAGTGCAAAATAAGTACAGCCTGCCCAGGAATGGCACCGCACACATGGAGAGCTGACTTAGCAAGATGATGCAACAAAATGAGACACGATTCGGGTGTTGCTGACAAGAATACAAGCAGACACAGAAGAACACACAGTGAATGGACACAGAGAGCAGACCACTGGTGTGGGGTTGGGGGGGTAAGGGGAGAGAAATAAATTTAAAAAAAGAAAAAGAAAAGGAAACAAATCACTCACATATTGCTGGTGGGAATGTAAAATGGTATAGCCACTCTGGAAAACATCATGGCTGTTTCTTTTTTTTTAAAAAAAAAAAAGCATTCAATTACCACATAACCTACCAATTGCACTCTTGGGCATATACCACAAAGAAACGAAAATTGTGTTCACACAAAAGGTATATAGAAATGTCCATATCAGCTTTATTGTAATGGCCAAAACCTAGAAAATACCCAGATGCCCTACAACAGGTGAATGATTGAACAAACTGAGATACATACATACCATGAAACACTACAGCAATAAAAAGGAACAGACTATTGATAAACACAGCATCTTGGAAGAATTGCCAGAGAATTATGCTTAATTAAAAAGCCAATCCCAAAAGGTTGCATACCAGATGATTCCATTCTTATAATATCCATAAAATAACATAATTATAAGATGTAGAATGGATCAGTAGCTGCCAGGGGTTCGAATGAAGCGGGTGACTGTTAAAAGAGCAGCACAAGGGACCCTTATTGTGATGGTACATTTAATTATCTTGGATTTTGGTGGTGGTTGCATAAAGCCATACATGTGAAAAATTGCATAGAATTTACACACACACACACGAATGCATGCATGTACAATGGGTGAAATTAGAATAAGCTCTGTGGATTGTACCAATGTCAATTTCCTAGTTTTGACATTGTGCTACAGTTATCATGTTAACAAGTGGGGTAAGCTGAGTGAGAGGTGCACAGGACCTCCCTCTTCATTTATTTGCAACTTTATGGGTCCATAATTAGTTCAAAATAACTTTTTTGAAAACCTGCACAAAGATGATGCTCAGTTGTCTCCATCATAGCAATACATCAAATACTTAAAATTTATCCAGTCTGGAAAAGTGGAGCTATAATGTATCTTATTAGACAGTAATAGTTGCCAATTATCACTTAAATGTATTGCTTTCCTTGTTTAGATAATCTCAGGATCCAATAAAAAATTTACATGTAGATCTCAAATTATTTTTTAAGTGGAATAAAGGCATTTTATGTATTATAATAAATGAGTAATCTCTGCCTTCAGCTGCTGTCCCAATTGAAGGGAGGTAGAATGGAGTGATTAGAATCAGGACTTCAGACCTGTGCTATCTGGGTCCAAATATGGGCTATATCACTTACTACTTGTATGACATGGAGAGAGTTGCTTCCCTGCCATATGACTCAGTTCCGCATCTGTAAAATTGGCATAGTGATGGTACTACCTGAAAGTGCAGCATGTGGTTTAAATGGATTAATGCTTGCAAAGCGCTTTGAACAATGACTGGTGCACTGACAGTATTCAGTGAAAGTTAGCTCTGTTACTTACATCCTTGTTAGCATCACCACAGTGAGAATTTACTTTTTCACCCAATATTCCTTATCAGATGGCAAGGGCAAAATAATGGACCACCATAAAGTAATTTGAAGCCAAAAAGTAAAACCTCTCATAAGATTTTCACACTGAAAATCCCTCAACTTCAATTTTGTAGTTCCCTTTACAGCTCTACTGAGAAGCATAAAATGTCTCCAGGTCAGCAATCATTGTCAAGATTCTCAGATGGACCAGAAGTGGGAAATACCAGTAAAATCCTAAGAAAGAGAATCACTTGGGAATTTCATCCAATTTCTGCTTCAAAAGTCTTTGAATAAGGCACTACTCCTGAACACTTGTTAGACGTAAATCTCTCGATCTTGGATATTTGTCATGACTGTTTATTGTAAAAGGATGGCTGCAACCTGGAATGAATAGTTCCCTTCTGAAAACAAGTGCGTTTTCCTACCACCTGATATCACTCGATTAAAGTGACTTGCCATTACATTTTCCCCATCAAAGTAATCAGGTGTGCATACAAATATTGGGGGCTGGTAGTGGTGGTGGAGGCGTCTGTAGGATAGGAGAGTACACAGAACTAAACATTCTAGCAATATTGGAGGCCAAATCTGTGTCACTTCCTCTTTCTTTCATCAATTCACTAATTCATTCACAAATCTTCTGAAACTTCCTTTATTTTTTAGGCACTATTCTGAGATACAGCAATGAATATGTAAAAAGACAAATCCCTGTCCTTTTTTTAAAAAAAAAAAAATTTATTTATTTATTTCACCCCCTGAACACACGCCCCCACACACTGTCTGCTCTCTGTGTCCATTTGCTCTGTGTTCTTTCTGTGTCTGCTTGTATTCTCATTAGGCAGCTCTAGAACCGATCCTGGGATCTTCCAGAGTGGGAAGGAAGTGATCATTCTCTTTCGCCTCAGCTCCCTTTTCTGATATGTCTTCTAATTCTCTCCTCTGTGTCTCTTATTGCATCATCTTGCTGCACCAGCTCTCCACATTAGCCAGTACTCCTGTGTGAGGAGGTGCTCCCACATGGCCCAGCATTCTGTGTGGGCCAGATTGGCACACAGGCCAGCTTGCCTTCACCAGGAGGCCCTGGGCACCAAAGCCTGGACCTCCTACATGGTAAATGGGAGCCCAACTGCTTGAGCCACATCCGTTTCCCCAAATCCCTGTCCTAAGTAGCCTACAGCCTAGTGAGGAAGGTAGACCACAGAAAATCACACTGTTGTGTGATACCTTCCATGAGAGGGAAACATGGGATGATACAGAAGCACATAGCACCTTGCCCAGGCCTGTGGGATCAGGAGACACTTCCTGAAAACAGTGATATCTATGTTGAAACCTAAAGGTAGAAGTTAGGGTGTTAGCCTCAAGGTGAGTATTTTCTAATTCGGGAGACTCCCACTTAAAAAAAAATTCTAAACACTGATAGAAAGGAGACAAAAGAGAGAGAGGTTAAAAACTCAAAAAGAGAAGGCACAAGATCAAAACCAATATAAAGTAGAGACAGAGTAAGATACAAAGAACGTGGAGAGGAGATAAACCTCAGAAGAGAGAGACAGAAGCTTTTAAAGGGTCTGTGTGAGGTAGGTGAGAGAGAGATATGCAGGAACACAGATTTCCCAGCAGCCTCAAGGACACAGATGGGGTTGGAGACCATAAAAATACTGTAAAGAGAAGACCTCTTCTTTCATGTGCCCCTGAAAAGCCAGGGGAGCTTGGGTACTATTTGCACCTGTAAGAAGGTGTTTTTTAAAAAAGCATTAAATGCCTAAATAATGAGAATTTGGGGAAACTCAATATACTCTGATACTTCTGAGAAATTTTGTTTTAAAGGAGCATAGCCACCAATAAATCATCTAACCTACGCATTACAAAATAGAACCATAAAACATGATGTCTAGAAGGTATTTCATTTCCTGGCTGAGATCCAGACAGAGATTTGCTTTGCCCCACAACTACACCACTCGTCAGGGGCAGAGCCGAAGCATAAGTCCAACTTATCTCCTGACTTTCAAGCCAGGACATTCTCCACACATTTTTATTTTACTCCACTAGCACTTCAAGAGATCATCTCACTTCCACTTTTCTCAAACTTGAGTAACTTTTCACCTGCACAACACCAAAACACCACAAGAGATTCAAATTTAGTCATTCAGTCAGTTGCCCTGCCCACCTAAGTAATGTACTGAACTGACAGATGATTTTGGTGTCACAATGACCCAGCCTAGTGCTGACCACCTAGGAACTTAGAGTGGCTCATTCACAGTTTCTAGAAATTAAGGCACAGATATCTGCATCCCTGAATTCCTAGTTATCAACATCACTGGGTGATAAAGAAATGAAGGGAGGAAGGGAGTTCTCAAGTGAGATCAAGTGAGAAGTCTGGAAAGTGAAAGGATGGAAAGTTGCTCCCAGATTCCGAGAGGTCTTCCTTCCCAAACCTGGAAGGGTGACATCTTATAGGAGAGATGCCCATGTCCTAAGGCAGTGAGGCCAGCTAATGCCTCTTTTTCTTTATTTCTGATATTCCAGAATAGATCAATAGGAAAAGAGGGCCAAGAAGTGCTCCTTTATTTTATGGCCTAAAGACAAGGATTTTAAATGAAAGCTTCTATTTCCTGTCTAGTTTCTAGACAATGGAAATAGGATGGGACTAGCACTTGGCACCTCTCCAAAAACTGGGGGAGACAAGGTTTAGCTCTGACCCTTCACTCATTCCTCCATTTCCCTACCATGTCATCTACTCCACTTTGGACCTACCACCCCCTCCCACTTCCCATTAATAAGTACTCTTGTCTTCCTCTTCCAAAGTACATCCAAATCAAAGTTCTCCCTGTTTCCATGTGTTATATCCAAGCCAAGCATTAGGCAAAAGCAAGATGATTAAGCTCTCTCACACCACATAATATTTAAATTCTTCACATGCATTGTTACCCTATTTGGGATGCAGTTTTGCACCATGATTGCATGAACGATTTAAGAGCTAGACAGGCTTGGGTCCAAATCCTGGCCCTGCCACTTTTTAGTTTTATGACTAGGGGCAAGTGACTCAATTTCTTTGTCAGTAAAAGGGAGACTTAAAGATATCTGCCTCATATGGCTATTTTTAGAAGTAAATGAAATAATATGTGTAGTAGGTATAAATGAAATAATATGTATAAGATCATCTGGCACATAAGAAGCACTCAGTAAATGGTAATTATTATTTCTAATTATCACTACACAGGTGTGAAGGAAACAGGGTTTTAAATGCCATTTTATATAGAGGTTATATATATAACTTGCCCAAGGTCACAAAGGAGAACTTATCTCCTATCATTTTCACCAAAACCCTCTGCCAGTATTCTTTAATCCTCCTAGTAGAACCAGCATTTTAGAATAATAATAGCTAACACGATGCTATATGAGGAAACTGAATGGAGAGGTAACTGATTTGGCAAAAGTCAAACAGCTAATAAGTGGAATAATCAACAACCACCCCTAGTTAATCTGGGCCTGGAATCCATGCTCTTTCTTGCTGCATTATAAAGGAGATGCTATTTCATTTGTTTACTTCTATACACAGTTTATAGAACTGTTTTCCAGACACTGTGCTAGGTATGAAAACAACAGGATGTATAAAATATTCTTTCACATCCAGAAGTCTGCAACCAAGTGAAGACAACCTACCGAATGATGTCATGAATCTTGTTTTAGTGACATGAAGAAGGTGCCTCCAAATCACAGAGAAATGCTAGCCATGTCTGTCCCAATCAGGGAAAGCTTTACGTAGAAGGACATCTTGCTTCAAAGTGAAGAAGGAGAGGGGGAGATATTCCAGGCAAAAGGAACATCATATGAAAAGGCATGGGATTCAAATGTGCAAATGTCCTGGGTCCCTGAGAAGTTAAATGCAGACAGATTTTAAGATATAGGAAGGAGAGAAAGCTAAAAATATGGGAAAGAAATGCACTGGAAAGGGCCTTATCTGCTAGATCAAGAAGTCTGAATTTTATTCTTAGGGTAAGGGGAGGGTAAACAGGCTTTTAAGTGGCTGTGTGGAGAAAAGTGACTCAATTAGGACAATAATCCTGGAATACTATAGACTGGGGCAGGGACACATTGTTGGAAGTACCTACAATTAGCAAGTGGTTGTAATGGTCTAATAAAGAAGACATTTCCAAAAATGGTTGATCACTAGAATGACCTGGAGAAAAATTTTTTTTAAGATTTATTCATTTTTATTTATTTCTCCCCACCTGTTTTTTGCACTCACTGTCTGCTCCTCTTCTTTTTTTTAGGAGGCACCGGGAACCAAACTTGGGGCATCCCATGTGGGAGGGAGGCACCTAATCATTTGAGCCACCTCTGCTTCCTGTTGTGTCTCTTACTGTGTTTCCTTGCTGTGTCTTTTGGTTGCATCATCTCACTATATCAGCTTACCGCACCAGCCTGTCGCATCAGCTCACTGTCTTATCTGTCTTCTTTAGAGGCACTGGGAACTGAACCAGGGACATCCCATGGGGTAGGTGGGAGCCCAGCTGATTGAGCCACATCTGCTTCCCTTAATATGGATTTTAAGCCTCAACCAAAACCAAATGAGTCAAAATATCCAAAGATTGGGGAAATATTGGCTGTGTGTGTGTGTAGTATGTGTGTGTGTGTGTTACTTTTTTAGCTAATTCTGAAGCCAGGCTTGGAAACCACTGATCTTAAGAGAAATACAATGAGAGTTGGAATCAAGATAGAAGCAGGAAAAATAAAGAGAAGCTGGGTTAAAGACAATTCTGAATTAGAATCATCAGGAATTTGTGATGAGTGCAGTTGATAAAGGAGCCCCTTGTGCAAGCCCCAGAGATATGGGAGCTGCCTCTTGGGACCTGAATTAAGGCAAGAGGTGCTAGGCAATAAACATGCTATCCCTAAATTATCACTTAAACTCTAATGGCATATAGTAAAGATCCCCATTCTATTTATTAGAAAAAATACGACCCTGCCTTACTATCCACTCTTCTGTTCTTGTTCTTCTTTCTCTGCTCCAATTCTAAATCAATGTTCTCCTAAGGCCCAAATTTTATCCCTGAAATATCGCCATGGCTGTTCAAACTTTTTTCCAAGCTGCCAATTAAAAACTGAGCCAAAATGAATGTACTGTCCCCAGTAAATTAGCTACTATTCACTGACCTATTTTTCTTCTCCTAGTCTCATTTGATTATTCTAAGCAGACACATCTATTTTCCTCCTTTGGCAAGCAGGAGAGGAAGGTGGGATGGAAGTTATATTAAGAAAAAAGTAAGTACACTGTAGTGCATACTTAAAAGCCTTTCTGTGATAAAAGGACGGAACTTCGCCCAGGAAAGTCACAGTGTCAATCTTAAATGCTTTCTCTACAGATGTTCTTTGGGGGTGGGGGAAAGAAAACCTAACCTGGAAAGCTGGTCAGACAATTATATTTCTAACAAGGTTTTATGAGACAATATCAGAGGGGAAGTGCAATACGACTATGTCAAACCACAAACTGCACCAAGAGAAATATATATATATCATAGAAACCGGGACAAATAAAGTTGGTGATGAGCAGGACATTAGTCTAATTGTTTAACCTTTCCTTTCTACTGCATCAGTAAATGGAGCAAAATGTCCCCTTCAGTCTCCTCAAGGCACCTGGCGCTTAAAGGGAGAATAAGGATCCTGGAGGCATCACCATACAGGAGAGAGAGCTGATCTCCCAGGGCTAGTCAGTAATGGGTGAGATCAAGTGTATAACCCCTCAAATGATGTATTTCAGCCTTCCACCAAGTCCAAAATGGCAGGTGGTAAAGCTCTGACCCCAAAAGAAAACCATTCGCACTGTTTGCCCTGGTGGGAGAATTCATGGAAGAATGGTTGCTTTTTCTTCATGCTTTGTAGGCACCATTAGAGGTCACTGAGAATAAATACATGCAAAAAAAGGAAAGCTTGTGTTGGGTAGACAGCTCAATTCAGTAGGCACCTTGGAGACCAAAAGGCGGTGAATTCTAATTCTGCCTCTGCAGCTACTTTCCTTTGGGACCTTTAAGCAATGTACTTACCTAGAGCTTCGATTTCCTTCTTTAGAGAGTTGCACCTTAACCTTATCAATAAATGATTACGAAGCATGTATTTCATTCACATCTCCATTGCTACCTATCTCACGGGGTTATTCCCAAGAGCAGCAAATTAAATTGTTTCTAAGAGCAGTTAAACTGGAAAATCCAGAATGGAAACATTACAAAGATACATGCTGTATCTATATCTAATCTTAAAATAGTGGCATTTTCCTCAAATAATAATCAAGCATCAAATGAGACGAAAATGTCAAAGCTTTTTGAAGAAACATTAAGCACTATTCAAATGCAAGATTTCGTCATCATTATTTCTAGATTTTTAAGAATGTAATCTGTTAAATCCTGAAGGTACATGCTACTCGCATCCTTCAATTAAGACTTTCATGTAATCAATCTTTATTTATCAGTTTCCTTCCTTGTATCTGGCATTAACTAGGCACTAAGAATGCGAAAGTGAACTGTCCGAGTTCTTTCTTCCTCCTGACAAAGACAGGCCCCTTCCCTCCAAGGAAGAAAGCTCTGCTGGTAAGGATCCTCTTGCTTTCTGCAACCCAGGAAGTTTCCTCAAGGTTCTTTATCATCTTGCATCTGACACTAAGAACCTACTCGATTCAGAGTTGTTTCCAGAATATTGAGTATTATCAAACTTTCATTATCTTGGATGTTCACTGAAGCTCTTTTCCCACAGCTGAGTAAATATTCCTCCAACAGGAAGCCTGACAGATGAATTGTCTTGACTCTAAAATGCATTTTCACATCACAACCCAGACAAGTGTGACAGTTTCTTCCTCTAAGCTCCTCTTTTGAATAGTGTAGCATGGCTCAAGGCTTCCCACCTTCTCTCACCTTCAGGATTTCATTTTCCAAAGGCAATTTGCCATTAATAGACACTAGCTTCTCATGTAAGAGGGAGTGTGTCCTGGCCTGGAAAAGGCAACTGGTTTAACGTGCAGAATCGAGCAGTATACTCTGTAAAGCTGAATTCTGATTCCATTTCTGTTCCTAATATAATCATAAAACAAAAGTCTGCTCCTCCTATTCCCCTCTATGTAAAAGGAGATTATAACACCTCCTAAAAACCTCGCTGCCGTTTAACAAATCTACTACTCCCAAGGGAATACATTATGAAAAAGATTTAAACAGCAAAATTATTTTCGTATTTCAGAAATTAAATCCTTTGGTTGACATCTGAGACTAACCCAAGTTATATTATCTTATACTTAAAGTTATTAGTGTTACAGTCAACTTGCTGAATTTAGAGTTCATTTGGCATAGTTTTGGCTGATGTGTTTGTTGTGCTACTTTATAAATATAATTTAGACTTAATTATATATGTCAGCCTTGTAACTTACCTTAAATTTCATCTTCATCTGCTCACCATTCTTTAAATTCATGCCTTAATCTATGTCAGGGTTTTTTAACCTCAGCACTGTTGACCTTTTGTACTGGATAATTCTTTGTTGTAGGTTCCGTCCTGTGCATTGTAGGATGTTTAGCAGCATGCCTGGAATCTACCTACTAGATGCCTTCCCCCTCCCACGTTGTGGCAACCAAAAATGTCTCCAGACATTACCAAATGTCCCCTGGGGGACAAAATACACCCACACACACACTTGGAAACTATGGCCCTACACCTAATTTCTAGCCATTTAACTGTCTTCCAAACTTGCTTCCTCTGCTCTGAATGTCATTCTTGTTCAAAAATCTCTCTACTATAGTCCACACATGAGATACTCTGTAAAGTATCTGAAATGGATTTGGTTCTTTGAAAGTTTCATTGTTCCAGAAAATATCAAGCTAGTAATGCTTAAATAGATTTTGAGGTAGGTCTTATAGATGAAGTTTAGATAAAATCAAAGCTGACTAGAAACCTTCACCACAACTTAAAATGAATCTTACCCAAATCTTTTTAGAAAGCTTTAAATAAAAAAATTTTTAAGTTGTATAACCTTTTCAGAAACCATCACTCAATTCATATTATCTTAATCTGACTTCAATGAGATTTAAAAGCACGGAAATACTGCCTATGTGTCAGATCCCATATCACAACTCTCTTGAACTTTTCTAGCAAAAGTGGATTCTTTTTATAAACCATTCCTGACTTTGTATGGGAAACGTGTCTAATTTCAGCATGACTGAAAATATTTTCCACCTCCTTTCTCCCTTAACCCCAACTCCAGCTTTGTAAATCCCAGATGGCCCTTGGGAGGCTGTGATGTGATTTAAAATATTCGAAAATTTAGGATCTTAGATTATGGATATAAACTGTTTAATGCTTACCCATCACATTCAAGTTCCCCAGGCTGTTTCTAATGAGATTTTTAGGGTATTTTCTCCAATTAATAGCCAAGATAAACTTGGCTACATTTGAGGGAGAAAAAGTGGATAGAGATTTCTACAATTCTGGGTGCTTTTGACCTCTGCCACCTGATTAGGCCTGAAAATGGGGGAAACAGTTTCTTGTGCCTGTTGGGAAAGTAATATAAATCTCCTAGTTTTAAATGCCATAAGGAAGTACAATTTTTAATCCATTAACATTATCATAAATTCTTTAATTCCATTAGTAAATAGTCATTTTGTTTTCCAAGGTAAGAGGTAGGCAGACAAAGTGCAAGAATTAATACTTCAATTCTTTGGTCTCAACAACCTATCACAAGGCATTCGCAAACAGGAGCTGAAACTGTGTGCTTAAGCCCAGACATGTATTGTTAAATGTGACATGCTCAATTTATCATTAGTTATGAAGTGAAAACGGATGAATACACATTCAATTTAGTTCAGCTGCTTTCTTCATTTATCACACTCTTTCATCATCCATCATCTTCCCCCACCCTTTTGATTTGAACAAATAACACACTTTCATAAGTTTAATCTAATTAATCATAATTGTAAGGTAATGTTCCCTTAATGAACCATACATCTGATTTTATAAAGTTTGTTGCCATTTTAATAAAATGTGTTCTAGATAGAATCTACAAATGTTCTTTTTGAAGTCCAACCACCTAATAATTCCTCTTTCTATGTTTCTCAACTTCGCGAGGATGCGTGGACACGCACACACAAACACACACGAGCACGCTCTTCTTTCTACAGGAGATGAAAATATAACAATACCAAGAGTCATTGGAGCATATTGGTCTTCTCTAAAACAACTGTTTCAGTAAATTGAAAAGTATTCATCATTTTATGAGGTAAGATAGGAAGTTGAGAAAATTAATTGAAAAATGGAGAAAAAAAGTAATGAGGAATGAAAACAATTTCTCCTCCATTATTAGAATATGAAGGCAGACCTAGATGGTGAGTAAAAAGACCAAGACAGAAATATAATGAAGAAATTGTTGTGTGTGGGTAGTAAGTTTGCTACAAATCCCCAAATTCTCTCTTTTTAATAAAACTCAAAAAGACAGAATCTCATAAGACAGATGACTGTCTAAAAGCCATGGTAATCACATACTTTTTCCCTTTATTTGAGCACGGGAGTAAGAGGAGGCTTCATCTGAACCTTACCAAGTTTTGGTTTGGGCCATAGAGTATCAGAAAACACTTAAAGTCAGAAGAAACATTCAAGTCATTTCGTTTGAATCCCTTGCTTTACAATGAAACAACTGAAGCTATGAGAGGTTAAGGGACTTATCTGAGGAAGCAATAGAGTTAAGACTGGAAACAAGCCTACTATCTGATCTTGCATTCCCTTCCACACCACAGGCCATTAGTGTGTCATCAGAAACTCCCTGTTTGATAACAAGTGCTTTCCATTTTGTGCAAAAAGAATTTGTCATGCTTTAGAAGAAAAAAAAAAAAAATATATATATATATATATTCTCCATAGGGCCTACACCATAACATTAATATGAAGTCACTATATTTATAAGTCAAGCATCCCACAGACGCTATCCAAGGAGAGACAAAACCCCTCCATTGGAGCTCTTGTTTTGGTCTTGCAGAAGATGGGGTACCTTGTTTTACATATGAGTGTTGCCTCCAATCACATCACTTTGACTTCCTGCTTGGTGAAAAAGCTTTTCTTGACTGACCAGTTGCTCTTTACAATCCCTCTCACTTAGTATGTGGTCTGCTTCTTCTTCAAAATCTCATTAGTGACACTGGCACCATTTGCCCTAGCTCTCTCCTTGCGTTCCTCATACTCTTAGCCTGTGAGTTTCCTTAAATGTCTTTTCTCAATGTGACGGCAAGACGATGGCCAAATCAAAGAATCAATTATCATAAATATAAAGAATAGGGCCTAGTAGTTATTCCCTCACTTTATGGTTTAAGGGCTAGAACCATCCATCCAATAGTCCTTACATCCCTCTTGGCAAGATGCTTCTCTGTCCTAACACTGATTATAAATATCAATCATTTTCTACTTTGGAGCAAATCTAATTAGAGATTGATGCACATGCATGCAAAAAAACTGCAGGTATGGAACACAACCAATCCAATGTCCACATAGAAGAGGTGGCATTGGATTGGGAAAAGTGGACATGGTGGACGATGGGTATGGGGAAAGGCAGGAAGAGATGAGAGGTGGAAGCGTCTTTGGGACATGGAGCTGCCCTGGATGGTGCTTCAGAGGTAATCACCGGACATTGTAAATCCTCACAGGGCCCACTGGATGGAATGGGGGAGAGTATGGGCCATGATGTGGACCATTGTCTATGAGATGCAGAGGTGCCCAAAGATGTACTTACCAAATCCAATGGATGTGTCATGATGATGGGAACGAGTGTTGTTGGGGGGGGGGGGTGCGGTTGAATGGGACCTCACATATATATTTTTAATGTAATATTATTACAAAGTCAATAAAAAAAAAAACTGCAGGTATCAGTCCTCTTACACACTGTTGGTAGAAATGAAAACCGGCAGTCTTCAGGTGGAGCAGGGAGGCAACTTAGCCATAGCTGTCAAAAGCTTTTCATTTTTGTAGGCTTTGTGATAGAAAAATTCCAATTCCAATCATTTGCTCTAAGTAAATAATTAGTGCATCACAATTTAAAAGTTTTCTTCATCATTAAAAAAATATTATTGGCTATTTGGAATATTATGGAATAATGTTAACTGACCTAAAGAAATGTCATAATATATAAGCTAACATTAACATATTCATAATTTTTTAAAATGAGATAAAACTGCAATACTGTTTTCTAACCTAGGTTATTTTTTTAATTTTATGAATATATTGCTTTTATAAATAGATTGGATAAATATACATTTATTCATGTAATTCATATAAATAATCTATATAAATATTAGAACATATATAAATAATCCACATATATAAAAATTATGGAAATATAGTTCATTAGTTAAGTGTGTAAGTTATAACCATCTATTTAATCCCTCTCTTCTGTGAAAACAGGGCTTTGCCTATCTTATTTACTATTATAGTCCCAGTACTTTACATGTACCCAGAGAGTAAAGACTCAATAGATACCTTTTGAATGAATCTATGAAAGTGATTCTCATTTTCTTCTTTATGCTTATTGATATTTTCTGTATTTTCTACAGTATGTATTCCTTTGCAATGAGAAAAGACACAATAAATATGTTTTTGCTGTTGTTTTTCCTAATGCTTGTTATTACCTTCAAAAGCCTTAACTTTGGAAGGCTGTCCTAAGAAATGTCACAACTGAAGTCCTAAGGAAATTAGTGAAAACTTCATTTATCTGAGAAGTCACTGGAAATTAGACAATTAACTTGCATATTGTAAAGCAGATAACAGCACTGATAAGCATGCTTTAAGGTGTCTTTCGTTCCATCAATAGTTTGAACTGAACAGCTACTATGTACCAAGCATTCTAAAGTTCCTTGGAATGGAGGGAGATGAATAGAGTGAAAAGAACTTTCCTGCCTCCAAGGAAATTAAAATTTTATTGGAGAAACAGGGCCTATCAGTATGTAATTTAATAAAGGACAGAAAAAAATGTGATACAACAGAACTATAAGTTAAATGCTGTGAAAGCAGAGAAAGGAGGGATTTAATGCACTTGGGGTGGGGGGAGGTCAGAGGAAGCTTTAGAAAGAGACTGACACACTTATAAAATCCATCATTGAATTTTGAATGATGGAGAAGAGAGAGGTCGTTTCAACATTTAACCTTGAATTAGAATAAAACTAATTCCCAATTGCCTGGCATTTAATCACTGTGGAACCAAAAGGCCAAGCAGACTCACTAAACATTCAGGGACAGATTTTTTTTTCTAACCCAGAGGGCATGCTGCAGCAACAACAAATTACAAACTTTGCCCCATAGTTGGATGCTTGTCCAACACTCGCCTGCCCAGTCTGCAGAAGAGGTGCAACAGTTCTGGGCATTCAATTATTTTTCTTCAAAGCGTTTGTTACTGCTTGACCAGCAGGTTTTTGTTTATTGTCTATCTCTCCCCTATTAGAATGAAAGCTCTAAAAAGCTCTGAAAAGACAGGTATTTTTGTCTACTTTGTCTCTCCAGCATCTAGTACAGTGTCTGGGCTATGGTAAGCATTCATTAAGTAATCATTAAATAAAAGAATACCCATGCAATGTGGTATGGCTCATGATGGCCACCTCTACCCTCGGAACCACACCCAACTGAAGAGCCAGCTAAGATGCTGAATCCAAGCTGCACGAGCCCAGCAGGCATGTGGTTATGAACCAGCAGATTCAGGAGACTTCACGGGATGAAGTGCTTTCAGAGGTCAAGTTCATTACCCTAAAGAAGACCTTGGAGGTCCTGGTTCAAACTCTTCAGAAAGCCCACCAAATTCATTCATTTCCTCATTCATTCAGCTATGCTTTCATTTAACAAACATTTACTGGTGCTAAAAGTATTGCCTTCGCTGTCACCAAAATCCATGACTCCAGGGAAAATTCCTAACGAATCCTAAGGTCAGCTTTTGAGAAATCAGATTTAAAGAGTTTAAGGTACTCTCCCTTAATCATCAGTACAATCTCAGAATGGAAGTAGATCCCAAGGATCAATCGGTTATATGGCAAAGTAGGAATATACTGGTAGAAGCAAGTCTTCCCCTCCTGCAACAACCATGACAATTAGGGGTGGGAGCTCTGGGGCACCATTCCCAGTTTACCCAAAGGACAACATCCCAAGACCCAAGATTGAGTTGAGGCCTGCAGCTCCAGCATTTCCTTACATACTATATATATATATATATATATATATATATATATATATATATGTAAGATACATATACACAAATTCTTTTGCAGGAGAGATATATATAATATTGTTGGAATACTGAGGGAAATTCCAGAAACTGATTCTTTTCTATTTTGATTGAAGTTTCCTCCCCACAAAATTTTCAAGTACCCTCTTCTAAGCAGAAAAGACAAAAATGCACTAAGCAAATCATTTCATAAGACTTTAGAGACCCAAATATAACCTGGTAACTGACCACTTAAGAACCATTTTAGAATGTTGTAATAGGTGCTTCGAGGTCCGCATGACAAAAATCCTGTAGATCTAAATCACTCATAGACTTCTAGAACACGATCAGCTGCATATAGCTGCTAAACTGTGCTCTCTGATGACAATGATTCATGGGCCATTAAGTTAGTGTCACTTACAGTTGGGTGATTTTTTTTAGGAGGTACCAGGGATTGAACCCAGGACCTTGCACATGAAAGCAGGTGCTCTACCACAGAGCTACAGCCACTCCTGTACATTTGAGTGACCTTGAACACGTTTCTTACAGTCTTAGGGGCTCAGATTCTCACCTGAAAAATGGAGGTACTATCTATCACATAGGGCTATAGAGATAATTAAGTTAAGTAATATATTATTTTGTACAACAAACAATACAAAGTCAAAAAACTGATTCTTTTTTTAAACAATGATACATGGGGTGTTGTGGGTTCCAAAATAGAACAATTCTGACATTAATTTCCTAGATGAAACCTTAGGCAGCTACTTAAATTTTAGAAGCCTCAGTTTTCTTATTTGTGAAATGGGCGGGACAGCCCATTTCTACTTGCCTGACAAGGTAGTTGTATAGGAAGTTGAAGCAATTTGAAAAGTATAGTCACTGCCAGATGTGGGTTGTTACTACACATTCCAAAGAAATGCTGAATTTGACTCTTACTTTAAATTTTTTAAAAAGTTATGGCATATCTTATCCACTTATAAAATCTTTCCTACTCCCTAATCAAAATTTATAATATATGTTAAAGGTCAACAGATAAGACTGGAATTGCAGCTTTTTAAGACCTTAGCAAAAACAAGTTTGGAGGATTTGAGATAGTAACAATTGAGCGAGTCTGTGAGTGCTTGTCTCCTTTGCTAGGAACAACTGATTACATTTTCAAGAAAAACTGGAAAAGAGATAAATAATATATTATAGAGTCAACATTTTAACACTAATCCAATATATTTATATAAGGCATCATTGTCTATTTTCACACTGATTATTCTCCTTTCAGCCTCCTGACAAGGCCATGTTGCTTTTTAAACGATGCTGCAGTGCTAGAGATGCTAAGTAATTTGCCCACAGTCATAGAACCAGCAACTACACCTGAAAGGAGTTTGATCATGGGCAAAAATAACTTACATTTACTGGGAGCTTATGGGTGGGTCAGGTACTACTTTGTGCATTTCACAGGCTTAATTCATCTAATCTTCCGCCAAACCTTATAATGTCATAAATACTACTTCCTAATTAAGGAATCTGAGAAATAGAGACAATGGAAACTTTGCCAGAACCACAAGCCAATAAATGTTAGAGCAACGATTCAGTAAAATGGGTCTAATAATATCCACCCTGCAACATTATTGTGAGAATTTTAAAAACTAGTATATGCAGATGTGCTTAATTCCACATCTGGCACATGATAGATAATAAAAAATGTTAACTGAATCTGCTCTAGCAGAGCCAGATCTTCTGATCCCTGGCCAGACTCTTTCTCTGGCACTACGCTAAATCTCATCTTAGAATATAGATGGGGTTGCAAGGTTCCAATAAATATTTACCAAGATGATAGGAAAATCACTAAATTGGAATGTAATGAGAACATCCAGTGAAATTTGGTGCTGACCTCAGCCAAAACCTTAGATTGTAAGAACTTCATATTCTTCTTCATATCTGCAAACACACAGTGAGTAGGAGCCAACCTCCTGGAGCATAATGATGTTACCTGCTCTGATAACTGTCAGTCCAGGAGAGCTGGTCACCTCCAGATTAACTGAGGACTTAGCTTTATAACCTCTCTTCTCAATAAATTACTCCAAAGTAAATTAATGCATGCTTTCTCTGAATTTGAGAAGGAAAGAAAAAAATTCTAGGTCTAAAGTTTATTTGCAAGTATATCACCTACAATAATGCCTGGAATTTATTAATAGAAGGTAATCAGGATGAGTTGAGTTGAATAAAAGAAAGGATACAGACAAAATTACCATACTTTGTAACTCTCTACTGATATTCCTTATGTGGAAAAAAAACCAGCTAGGTTAGGTTACGTGGCTTTGTTTTGCTTTGTTTTGTTTTTAAGGGTGGGCTGACTTTTTTAGTCACTCAAACTCTTCGATACTAGGAAATTCAGCACTTAGAAGAGTTCAAATATTGCAGTGAGTACAGAATTACTATAAACAAATGAGCAACTCCATATCGAAGAAAAATATCTTATTTTTGGTCCACCATATTGATTTTCTCTGCAAGAGACCATGTTATAGAAATCATGAGCATTTTACACAGTAATTTACCTAAATATTCTAAGAGTTCTTGAACCTGTAGTAAATCCACAATTTTATTTACTCCTACCTGGTCTAGACATTGTTACTATATAAGTCAATAACGGATCCTCCCTGGCATCTGGATGTGTGAACATCACCAGTTTTAATACTGTTTATTTCTAGATGATGAAATTTCTGCTTATTTAGTGCTTTTATTTTGTATTTTGTTTTGCTAGAATTTTAAGATAAGCATGCAATTTTATAAAAACAATAATTGCATTATTTTTAATGATACTTCCCTAACAGTACTATCATTTATTCAACCATTCAAAAATCATTCCTTAAACACTGACTATATGCAGGGAATTTTGCTAGGAAATTAGAGTACAAAGATGACTAAGGCATGGCCCCTGAGCTTAAGGAGTGTGCAGGACAGAGGAGGGGAGGTAGACCTGTAAGACAAGAAGATCAATAATGTTACATGTACCCAAGAGAAAACTATACAAGACTCAGTAGAGGGGAGGGGGCAAAAGAGGAAGCATCAATCTACCTGGAGAGGAAGATGGAAAATTCTAAGAAGATGTCAAAGAACAAAATCCACACATCTTTACCCTCTGCCCTTCAATATCCTGATTATTTAGTGCCCATCTTTGTCCAAGTTTTATAAATTCATCAATTCTTTCAACAGGCTCTATTTCATCTGAAGGGCCTACAGAATAACTTTGGCCTAAGAATCACTTAAGAAAAAGAAAAAATACATATATATATATATGATTCCAAACTGAAGAAAGGACTCGGGAGTAACACTTAAGGAGCTAAGGGTCTGCTCTGGATTCTTCACATAAACCAAAGAAGCCACTGGGAGGTAATTATAGGGAGGCATCATTAACAAGAACTTATTAGGAGAAGATAAAGGAATGCCTTATCTCCATTTTCCTAAAATAATTACCAAAAGAGAAGCCACGGCTGAAAACTGAAGAAGACCACGATTTTTGTCTGCCAAGTAATGCAGAGCTGTGCAAAGCAGTCATGTGGGAAGACAAAGAAAACCGCAGCCCAGTTGAGACACTGTGACTGAGGAAGGGTTATCCTCACTGTTTAGAGCTATTCTGCTTATAATTTTTATCTTCATGAAAAATTTGCAAATTTTGCTAGTGCCACCACTGAATCCTACTGTTCAGATAGTCAGCTCAGGGTCAGTGATGCCACAAGGGGGTAGGCAAAAAGGAAAAACTAAACCCAAGGCTTCTCCTCCTTACCGCTGCCTGCTGGGTGTCTGTTCCTTTGCCACACCTCTTCCAGGAGTCACCAACCTGTCCTGCCCAGAAGGACAAAGTACTTAGGAGACTTACTGAGTCTGGATTTTCCTCTGGTATAAATGAATATTCAGTTTCTTCTTGTATCTGAAAACTCATTTGTGGTAGTGTAGAGCTATGTACCCTAGAAAAACATGTCCTTAAACTTAATCCATTCCCGTGGCTGAGAACCCTTTGTAAGCAAGACTTTTGATGAGGTTACTTCAATTGAGGTGTGTCCTACCTCAATCAGGATGGTTCCTAATCCTACTACTAGAGCCCTTTTAAAAGCAAAATGAAATTCAGATAAGCCACAGGAAGCAAAAACCTAAAATTCATGGAACCTGAGAAAGAATGGTGAGGCCAGGAGAGGCCGCCATGTGTCTTGTCATGTGACAGAGAAGCACAGGACCAAGGATCACCAGCAGCCAGGCCCAGAATGCCAGTCTTTGGGAAGAAAGCATCACCTTGATTTGGGCTTTCTCTTAGCCTCAAAACTGTGACCTAATAAATTCCCTTTTTTTTAAAGATTTATTTATTTATTTCTCCCTCCCACCCTCATTGTCTGCTCTCTGTCCATTTGCTGTGCATTCTTCTATGTCTGCTTGTCTTCTCTTTAGGCAGCCCCAGAAGGTGCTCAATCTCTTGTACCACCTCAGCTCCCTGGTCTGCTGCATCTCTTACTTGGTGTCTCCTTGGTGTCTCATTTTGTTGCGTCATCTTGCTGCTCCAGCTCTCCGCTCAGGTCAGATTGCTGCATGGGTCAGCACTCCACATGGGCCAGCTCTCCCCTCAGGCTAGCTCACCTTCACCAGGAGGTCCTGGGAATTGAACCCTGGACCTTCCATATGGTAGATGGGAACCCAATTGCATGAGCCATATCCGCTTCCCAATTCCCATTGTTTAACCCAACCCCTGGTATTTGCTTGTGCAGCCAAGGAAACTAAAACATCATCGATGCTCTTATCTTGTCTTACAGGAAAAGAGCAGCAAAAGAAATGATAAGGATCCTGGGTTAGAGGATTTTGGCCTTCTGTCATTTCTTCTTATCACTAGGATTAAAAATCCTTAGAAAATTAAAATAACTCTGCGTTAGATACCATGTATAAGCACTCAACACACATTCCACCTTCTACCCCCTTTCTGGTGTGTCTTCCTGCCTTGCAAAGCCTGAAAAGCTAAAAGGTACTGTTGACCAACCACCAGTGTTCTACATGTGAATTTGGTTTGACACATCCATGTTCAATATCTAGAAAACTGAAGTGAGGCGGAGACAATCCTGCTGCTTTCTTCCACTATTTCCACTCTTTCTGCAGATGAGAAAGTTTTGGAGGGTCAGCAAAATCCCCCATAAGGTGGTAGGTAGAGTTCAAAATTTTCAGTCACACAAAATGCAGGTTTGTGTTTGATGGGACTAATGCAATAATGGGAGCAAGCACACACAGCTGCAGCTGAGAAGGTCTAAGGTTCCAGCTTCCCAATTACAATTTGTTCTGTCCCATTTCAGGTTTGGTATCAGTAGTCCCACAATTGTTTCTCCAGTTTTGATATCAATGACTAATGGCTGGCTTGCACTTCCAGCACAATGACAGCAATTCCGGGAATATTTTGATTAGTTCATGCCCATCTTTCCCAGTCCCATCCAGAAAGATTGAGTTGGGAGAATAGAGTGGATGCAGGATTCCTCTCTGTATCTCCTAAATTCCCAAGGTAGAGTTGCCTGGCTTCTCCTTCCAGGCCCTACTTATATCTCTACCTGACCCCCCAGAGAAAATGAAAACTTTAACCCATGCCCATGCTCAAAGAGGGAGCTGAGTAGAGGATAAAAGTCTGTCACCTCATATCCATATTTGCATGACCTTGGACCACATACTCAAAGGTTTTATTGAAATCGATTTTTCCATGGATGCACGAGCAGAGGCCCTATTCCTAGCTGTCAGGGCCTTAAGGGCAGGCATGGGCATCAGACTTGCCAGTATGGATCACAGCAGGCACAATGCAGCTCTGCTGCCAGACATGGCGGTGGTGATAATGACCACAGGACTCCATTAGCAGCTATACCTGCAGGAGATCCCAACCTCCCTTAGTGAACACTTTTCTAGTCTCTTCTCTGACTTCCTTGTAATCCCACCACTTACCAGCCTTGTCAGGGTCCTGCCTAGGCAAAGCAAACCCCTATTTCAATTACCCCCAAAAACTGAGACATCCATTTATGGGGTTCCTTATTCCATTTCTATGCCTATTATAGGAGGAGATAGGCTTTCCCCCACATAATCATGACTCTGCATGGTAAATATTTTTTTTTGGTTTTATATCTTAGGTACATTGCTTGATAAGATTGAACCACATGAATTGCCATTTTTATAGGGCAAAAAGAGTGAAATGCTGGCAATTCCATATGAGTCAACCTAATAGTTTAGTTTAATAGGTTTTTGTGGGCTAGCCTGTGGATTATATGTGATATTACCTACATAATTCCAAATAACTGACTTACAAATATTCTATACTAATTAATATGCCTCAGAGCAGGTTAAGTGTTGTATTCATCTTTGTGTTCCTTATAACACTTACCTTACATATGGGAGTGGGTGTAGTTCTATGGTTTGAGCACCTGTTTCCCATGTAAGAAGAGGTCCTGGGTTCAATTTCCAGTACGTCCTTAAAAAAAAGAGAAAAAGAAAATACTTACACATTGAGTTGTGCTCAATAATTTGAAGGAAAGAAGAATAAGGTTATTTATTTATTTATATCTATGCCTTGTTACCTAAAGGATAGAAGGTCTAGAAGTTCTCAATTTAGAGAAGAGAACTCATTCTAATAGAGACAAGTTATATAAAAATGTGTATGTAATAATTTCAAAAGACTCACCCTTTTAGAAAAATTTTAATCATGATCAGCTCAAACTACCCTGTCTAGCTAGGATGGTCTGCCAAATATCTCTACTTGCTTAAGTGTTCCAAGTTCCACTGTAAACAGACCAGGCTCAAATCCCCTTGTCCATTCCTGCAGGACTGGGACCAATCTGGACCAAGTCCTACGTTTGAGAGGAAGTGGAAGACAAAAGTGGAAGGTTACCATTCACCACTCTTGAATTAACTACCAGAGAATTTACAAAACTTTGAAGGATGGATGGATGGGTTGAAGGATGCATGGATAGATGGATGGAGAGAGAAAGAGACAAATGGAGGGATACTATGCTCATCCAAGGAGGAAGATGAAGAACAGGAAGATAAGACATATCTGTTTTTTCTCTGCACTGTATCCAATTTGCACAGAGGTTTCATTTTTAAAAGAAGTATTATGTATGATATCCACTTTCCTGGCTGAAGTAACTATTTTAAAGCATCCCCATCTTAGTAAAGTTCAATTCTGCTGAGCACACTCTCCTAAGAATCAGGCTGAACCCTGATGATTACTAAATAAGAACATAATTAATTATTTCTTCAACTGAATAGTCCTGAATTCTACCACAAATCAATCAGTTCTTCTAGCCTAAGAAGCTCTGACTCTATTTTAGCTCAATGAAAACAAAATCAATGAAGGCCAATTATAGCCCATCTCGTTAGACTAGTATGCAAATGGTGTGCCTTACAAATGTGAAGCTGTTGACTCTGAGGAGATGCAGAGGTGGTGAGGGAGCCAACTGTGGGTTGCTGCTGGCCCCTAGCTGCTCAGTTTGCACGGTACGGGCCAAGTCAGGAGTCTGCAAATGGGAAGCCAAGGATAAGCTTCCTTCATCCATTCATTGAACAAATAAGTATTCAGCACCTGCTATGTAGAAGATAGCACCTTGGGTCACCAGGGTGCTGTGGACGTGACTAAGGGCAGATACCTGATGCTTAGAGGTTATCGATCTATATTCTGGTGTACAAAATTCTATATCTGAAAGCTGCATTCCTTAGAATTCATAAGCCTGCAGCCTGATTATGTAGTGCCCAGAAATGTATGAGCAAGGATAATACATATGTCACAAAGGGCCAGACGAGCCTCACGGACAGCCACAGGATTAAATATGCACAGAACACTGAGGCTGTCAAAGAAAGCTCGCCTTCTTCCAGTTTCCCCCACAAGCTTGCTACAGGGCTGAAATTCCTACTACCGCTATTACTTTTCTGGGCTAAGGTTTTATATCTCTAGAGAGTCCCTGTTAAAATGCAAAGGCATTAGGTGGAAAGGGTAGCTCACCAAGTTACTTTTTCCCAAACTTCAGGTGTTTTTTTTGCCATATCAGAGTCCTATATGAAGCGTTCTTTACCTACCAGATTTCATTGAATCTAAAATGCTCTGATGCTGACGCTTTCTTGACCTGATCATAGGGTGTCAAGTGAAGGTTTCATACCACCATGAACATACTGCCCGACCTGGCCCACAGGCCTCAAATTGTATGATTCAGCCTGATTCCAGGGAGGGTAAAGCACTTGGGGGGAATTGTGAATCTGAGAAGCTAAGAAATAGGGTATTACTTTTTTCCATAAATCCACTCACTTTTTTACTTAATAAATTTGTTTTTAAAAGAAAACTTTTTATCATTGCCATAGAAAACCAATATCACTGACGTAAATAGGAGGTAACTGTAAATAAATTCAATGAGAAACAATAACTAAAAATTCCAACTGATATAATTAATCAAGATGTACAATTTTTATGCCCCTTTTCTTCTTACATGTTTATTATACTGAATTACAAAAGAAAAACATTAAAGAAATAATTCTAGCCTGACCCTCCAAGGCTTTGAGCCTGAGGTGAGGCTTACATTTACTTTGTTTAAAAAAAAGGGGGGAGGGGGAGGAGGATATTAGCATTGTTAAAGGTTTTAATAACACAGTGGTGCTAAAATAAAATTTTCTCCTTGACTTGATCAGAAAGATTTTAGAAGAAATCGAAAGGGGAATAATTTTCACTCTACACGAGTCAATGTGACATACCATGTTTAACTACCACCTAAAATATTTGTCCCTCACTATTATTCCCACAGGGTCACTCATTCAGAGACACTTAAAAACCACCATTAACCCCTTTAGAATAGTTTGTCAGAATTAACAAACTAGGGAACAGGTGTAGCTCAGTGGTTGAGCGCCTGCTTCCCATATATGAGGTACCTCCTTAAAAAAAATTAATAAACTCTCATTTGGAAAGCCAAGTAAAGGATTCCGTGTAATGGAACAGAGACAGGTAAGTTTTTAAGTTTTGACCAGGATGTGGGGAGAAAAAGTCTGAGATATTGAGCCTTTCTCTAGGACAGAGAAAGCAACCAGGGGAAAATATCAAGGGGGAGGACCCTGAATTGCCAGGAAGAGGCAACATAAAAACCTGGGCATCTGGGAAAGAGATGCTCTGCAGTGTACCCATGGAGAAAGGAGACAAAAGGGAAATTTGGAGGAACAAAAAAGAAGTCTTGCCAGCCTAGCAATTTTGGCATGATAGCAGAATTCCCAGTGAAAGAGGCAACTGTTTGTCATTGCCTCTTTTCAAAACATCGCCCTCTGCTTGGTCAAATTACAGAGAGTTCCACAGCAGCATGGGAAAACAGAACGTTCTGGGTTAAGGTCTTAACCCCCAGTACATATGAACAGGACCTTATTTGGAAATACGGTCATTGCAGATGGTATTCGTTAAGTTAAAATGAGTTCATACTGAAATCAGGTGGGTCTCAATCCAATATGACTGGTGTCCTTATAAGAAGGTGAGAGAGACCCAGACAGACACAGAGCAAAGACAGCCCTGTGACAACAGAGGCAGAGACTGAAGTCCAGCAAGCCAAGGAACACCGAGGACTGACAGCAGCTGGAAGAGGCAAGGAAGGACTCCTCTTACAAGTTCCAGGTGGAGCAGGGCCCTGCCGACACCTTGATTTCAGACTCCTAGTCTCCAGAACTGTGCGTCAATAAATTTCCATTGTTTTAAGCCACCCAGTTTGTGGTACTTTCTTTCAGCAATCTTAGAAAATCAAGACTAGGGAAGTGGATGTGGTTCAAGTGATTGGGCTCCCATCTACCACATGGGAGACCCCAGGTTCAAAGAGCCAGGGCCCGCATGGTGAGCCAGGCCTGCAAGGTGAGCCATGCAGCGAGATGATAATGCAACTAAAAGAAAGACGAAGGGAAGAATCAAGGCAAGATGCAACAGAAACCAGGAACTGAGGTGGCTCAAATGACAGGGAACATCTCTCCACATTGAAGGTCCCCAGGATCAAATCCTGGTGAATCCTAGAGGAGAAAATGAGAAGAGAAGACCAAAAAAAGAGAGAAAATAGACACAGAGAGCAAAAAAAGAAAAGAAAAAAAAAAAAAAAACAGCTGGAGGTGGGGGGAGAAAAATGGCATTCTTGAAATAAAGATTATATTAAAAAAAAAAAAGAAAACTAAGACTTGCTACTTTAGTTCATCCTTGGTCGAACTCATATGTAATATATACCACCCCCTTCAGTTTCCTCCTTGGAAAATATGAAAACCAGTCAAAATGGGTTTCACAATAATTTCCTTATATATTAGCTGTCTCCTTTCTAAACAAAACAACCCCATTTCCTTCAACTTGAGTTATGACTACTTAGACACAGAAGACTTGATTTGCAAGTCTGGGTATTCCGAGCCTACATGACCTGGAGCTTGGAATTCTTGACCAAAATGACCTAGAAGTAGAGAGTTTAACTTTTACCTCCATCATTAGTCTTTCTCACTTATTTTTCATTCCATTCATCATTTTGTGGCTCTTTTCTTGAACTTCCTCATCTCTTTCAATATATAGTGACCATTGTTGGAAATTATATTCCAAGTAATGGTTGACCAATGCCAAGTATTAGAAAAGGTGTCCTTGCTCTTTCCATGTCATATTCCTGTTAATACATCTCTCAGTCATGTTCCTCTTTTTAAATAATAGGATTACAAATTGCTGAGTCATATTCAATTTATGGTCCACAATACTATAGCCAATTCTTTTAGTATCATTGGATGCAGATCATCAGGACCTGTACATTTAGATGCAGGTCTCACTTATTCAAATTGCCTCTCTCCAAATCTTCTTTTTCCTGTTCATTGTCCTAAAGTAGATATTACCTATTTCCAGAGCCCTATTCATTTGATCAGGTAGAAAGGTTTTTCAAAAAGACATTGAATGCCCTGTGGCCTTTTGATGTCATCAGTGAATCTCTTTCTTTCCTATCTAATTAAAGGACAACACTCTGCTTTACTCTTTTCTTGCTCTTAGTCGAGTGAAAAAGAATATTCTATTTTGCCTTTGTATGTTGTATCTCATTTCCCGCTTTAGTAATTCTGACCTTACTTCTATGAATCTTTTTACAGGTATTTGTCCTTGATGCTTCAGCTCACTCCAGAATATTCTCTATTTCAGAAGCTTATGTTGTTCTTTGATAAATCAATCCAATTTTTTCTACTTTTTCAACTTTTTAGACATGCTATGATGGTATTCTTCTCTTTTGCCCTCAAAAAAATTCTGCTATTGCATTTTGGGAAATCTAATCTCATATTTAAGCAACTAATTGAAAGAGATCAAAGGAAGGAGCTAAAGTGAGCAGAAATTTTCTTAAGAAAACATACTATGTTATTATTGGGAGTTTGTTTTTTAATACTGAAAAATACATGTTCATTTTATTTGAAATGTTTTCTATCATTAAATCCTTAATGCTTCCCTTTTCCATTAATAAAATATCTCAAAAAAGATATTCCACATTATCTCCACCTACTCAGTCCAGAATTTGCCCTTACAAGCCTTTTTTCCGCTCTTAATCTAAATTCATCCGCTTGTCACCTAAGTCCATCCTCCTATAATATTGACACCGCAGTAGGAATGAAAAACTAGACTGTCAGTGTTCTTAACATTTACACAAATTTTACTTACTGCAGTTCTGTGGCCACTTCTCCATACCTCCACTGCGGTACCGCCCAGTACCGCCCAGGTTACTGCACTAACTCCCTAAAAGTGGACCTGGCTTCCTCTGCCGTCTATTCTCCATGCACAGCAGAGGGATTCTTCTAAACTGTAAATTAAGTCCTATTGCTCCCTTGGTCTCAGTGTTCCATTAGTTTTCCATTCTACCCAAAATAAAACCCAAATATCTCACCATGGCCTATAAGGCCTTCCATGATCTACTGATCACCCTCCTTATTTCCCACCAGCCTTCCCCTCCCTCTGGCCTTCTTGGCTTTCATAGGCCACACACTTTGGTACCAGGACTTTTGCACTTGCTATTCCCGTTGCCTGGAACACTCTCTCTCCCCCTTCCCATCGTTATCTGCTTCAATGTCAGCCTTCATTACATTTATCTTGACCTGCTTTATTTTTCTTCATTCCCATTACCATAACCTGGCATTATATTTATTATACATTTGTGCATTTTTCAAAAATGTCTCTACTAAAATATCAATTCCATGAGGGCAGGGACTTTGTTCTCTGCTGTATTTTCAGCAACTGAAACATTGTCCAACATATAGCAAGTACCCCAAAAATAATTTTGGAATGGTTAAAGGATGAAATAACCCCTCTTCCTTTTACCTAGTAATTTATCACACTCCTTTAGGCACACAAATTACACACCATGATGGCATTGGATTGCTTAGAATGAGTATCTTTGCTCCTGTCAGTACAAAAGTGTTTTGACTTTATAACAGTAATCCAGTCTAGAAATTTGCATTGTGCAATATTATTCTGAGTCATTCATTGCAAGCTCACTGGGAAATAATTTGCAGTTTATCTGCAGAGGAAATTTTTGCTTTGCCCACTGTTCTTTACAAGGGTCAAAAAGAACAGCATTGATCCGGGTTCAGGAGGGGTGAGAGATGCTGAGGAAAGTGTCATTCCAAGTTGAATTATGAAATCCAGGAAAGCAAGGGAAGCATGCTGAGTACTTAAAAAGAAGTCTGGAGTAGGGCCGCTTCAGGGAGAAGGTGATCCTTCTGTTGGGGCCACAACTACTTCTTTCAGGGATGAAAAGCCCAAATTATATTCACAAAGTGAATATAATCAATCTCATATAAGATGAGTTCTGGTCTAAACTAAAACCATGAAGTGGGGGGAATTGTCTGTGACATCCAGGGTCTGTTCTCATAAACATATTTGTTAAAAAAAAAAAAAATAGCTGAACTATCAAATCAAAGCCACTTTTTTCCAAATCATAAAGCCCTATTATTCTACCACCATTACAAATAAAGATATTTAGTAATTATTCTTTCTTGCGTTCAATTCTTCATTTAAGAAATGGTCAACAAGTATTTTTTGCACACTCATTATGTGCAAGGACATATGGGAGCGAGAAGTGAGGAGGGTGACACCAGGGAGAAGTGGTCCCCACCTCATAGAGATTGCAGGCCACTGTATTAGTCAATGAAGCTTCAGGACACGACTGCACTCTGGAGTTCTTGTTAAAAAGAAAGTTCAGTATGATTCCAAGCATCCAGAGGAGACCAAAAAGAATAAACATAAACAATTTGGGCACTTATTTGACCCTGGTCACAAGAAAAGTAATGGTTTTCCAAGTGTACTACAAAATAGAGAGCTCCATTAAATTCATCGTTATTAAACATGATGCCCATGTGTAAGAATTTGAGTTGTTACTTATTCCTTAATGAGGCTTTAATGGGTGTGGTTTTTAAAATAGTCTTAAAAGTCAGGGGGTGCATGTTCCAATAATATTTCAAAATTTAAGTTAAATTGCCTTTTCTCTCAAAGAGTACCTGGTGTTAGTGAAATGCTGGACTCCAGATAATTCAGGTTCTGTGTTATGGTTAACTGCAATTAGTCATAGGATTGAAATAAGGTGAATGTGATTTATGTTTACACTTACACGATACTCCCTACACACATACAAAAATAAGCTGAACTGAAAACAAAAACTGACGTCTTCGCAGTTTTCAGAGTAAGCCACCATGGGGGGAACAGTCCGTGAGCTTATTTAACATACACCCCCATCCTCTACCCTGCCTTCCTGCACCGCACAGGCTGGAAAGATAGAAAATCACGTCTCCCAGACCTGTGTGAAGATGCCCTTGAGGCAAGGCTTGAATTCCAAACTGAATTAAGCGGGAAGGGAGATACTCATTTTGCTGATGCAGACCTAGCTGACAAATCATGGCTCCAGGGCTACCTATGGAGGAGGCAGCTTCCTGATCCCTAGGTTTGGCCGAGTGGTGAGTTTCTGAGCCAACAGTGGAGGCAGCGGCTTCCTGATCCCAGACCAGCAGCAAAGTTGAAAGCTGGCGTGCCCTTGGAACCAAGAGTGAGCCCCAAGGCCTCTGGATTCACCATCTTCCTGATCGTGCAGAGGTTGTGGTTCCTGGAAGGCCAGCATGGGGCATGCGCCTCCAACCCTTTCAACGATTTTGAAAGCAAAGTTATTGTACCCCCTGCTTAGTCTCTTTTTGCTGAAAATAATTGAAAGGTTTTCTCCCACATGCAACTGAACCCTGACTGATCGAGCCCCTAATCCCAACTCTCGCGAGAGCTGTCAGTCAAACTCGGAGACGCCTCTGCTTTTCCCATCTCTCTATAGGAAACCTTCCCTGAGTCCTATATAAACACTACTTTGTGTGGTATTTTAAGTTTGTTTTTTTTTTTAACACTACCTTAATGACTCCTAAAAAAAAGAACATAAAATTCCTTTTATGTCTCCTTGTCTGCTCTTCTCCTCCATTTTTTTAGCCTCCATTTCCTGGGTCATGGTAAGCTCCTTGAGTAGATCTGTTAATGCAAGGGTAATAAAAACAAGACGTGCCTTGAAAATATTGGAAGGAAGTTGGGGGAAGGGGCGGTTGTAAGGCAGAAACTCCAGTTTTACTTTGATACAATACAGTTTTGTTAAAAATCACTGCCACCGAGAAACTTGAAAATCTAGGCTGCCACACTTTTTCTTTTTTTTTTTTCAGGTCCAGGGTCCAGGGATTGAGTTCGGACTTCATATGTGGGAAGCAGGCACTCAACCACTGAGCCACATCCACTCCCCCAAGTTGGTTGTTTTGGGGTTTGTTTGTTTTCTCGTTTGTTTTGCTTATTGTTTGTTTTTTGTTGTTGTTTAGGAGGCACTGGGGATCGAATCCAGGACCACGCACTCAACTGCCTGAGCCACATCTACTCCCCACCCTTTTTTTTCACCTTGAATGTTTTCTTTTTTTTTTAAGATTTATTTTTATTTATTTATTTCTCCCTACTCCCTTGTTGTTTGCACTTGCTGTATCTGTTTGGCTTCCTTGTTTCTTTAAGAGGCTCCTGGAACGGAACCATGAACCTCCCATGTGGTAATAGGGAGCCCGATCCCATGAGCCACATCCACTTCCCCACATTTACTTTTAAGAAAAATTACTCCAGATATATTGTAGTCAAGTCTTCCAAAGCTGACTGAGTGAAGAAGGCATTTAGTTCTTATGTGGAATTTTTAAACCCACTGCTACCTTCCAGCATGTGGAACAAATCACTATAATAATTAAAAGCAATAAAAATAATTGCTCCTGTTTGTTGAGATCTTACCCTGTGCAAAACTATATGCTAGACCAATGACTATTTCCAAACTTCACACAGCCCTGAGACATCATTTCCTTTTTACAGATGAAAAAACTGAGGCACAACAAGTAAATCACCCAGGGTTTTAGCTCAGAGTTGTTTAACTCTAAACAATGATCTTTCCAATACTTTGGTTTAATCCTTCACTGAATACATCAGAGGACCATACTTCCTGGGATGCCCCCATGAGCCATGCCTGCTCAAACACTGGACCTATAGCTATGCATAGATTGGGACCCAGTTCTACAGCATGCAGTCTTCTCCAAATAGAAGATGGCCAGCTGTGCTCACCGTGATTGCTTGAGAAACCTCATGTTACCAACTCTCAGAGCATCAAGAAACATCTCTTTACAGCTCACCTTACTGGAGTTCTGGACTTTTCACTTTTGCTTTTCATGACTGAATTTGCAACCCATGTCACTTATTAGCTATGTAACCTATGCCAAGTTCTGTGCCTTGGCTTCCTCATCCATAAAATGAGCATAATGAATCTACTTACTTCATAGGAATATATTGATTAAATATAAGACTGTAGGTAAAGCACTTAGAAGAGTGCTGGCATACAATAAACAGTCAATAAGTGTCAGTCCCGGTTGTTTTTATTACTGTTATAATTGCAGCATCACACAACATATTAGAAGTACATGTAATATTTACTAAAATATGAGAAAAATCTCAAGGTATACTCTTCTCAGAATGGGAGGGTCATAGGAACAGATTTCTTTTAGTCTGACTTAGTTTAAAACTAAGTTAAAAGACACAAATTTGTGGTTTACTATAGTTTGTGCTGATAGTCCACACTGATTTCTATATCCCCAAATCAGGAGTCTTTTGTTATATTCCATTGGTCTCTCACAAAATAAGTCCCTTTGTAATAACTCTGCGCTATACCACCCAACTCCCCACTGCAGGACTGAAGGATTTATTTCTCCAGCTGCTGGGCATGCTGCCCGCAGACGACCCTTGGCTCTCAGCCCTGTGGGAACTGTCCTCAGATGGGCACCCAAGCTCTTACCCCCTTCCCAAGACAACCTGCATTTGGTGTCTGGTTGATGCAGCAGTCTAAAAGTGCAGCCTCCTCACTTCAACTGGGGACCACTCCAAAGGGCTATCCCAGCTTCAGGGCTCCTTGTGGGGCCAACTTCATTGCTGTCCAAATCCTCCCTCTGCCTAAACCTTCCCCCAATAGGTGCTGACCCAAGAGAATTCCCTGACTTGCAGCAACACCATTCTATAAAGACCAAGTTTCATCTTGACCACATGTTAAGACCGCTGTCCTCACAGCTACCAACCATAAGCCAGTTCAACACTGTGTGCCTTCCCTGCTTCTGTGCTTTCCAGCTCGGCAGTATATTCGCTATTCAGTCTTAGGCTTCCACCATTCTCCATTGAGCTTCAGGCAAGAGGTTCATCTCACAGGTGAGGAAAATGTGTTCTGTCAGTGCTTGTGAATCCCGTGGGGCAACATGGTTCTTCTCAACTTTATAGTTTTCATTCTTTTTTGGGGGGTGAGGGGGAGGAGTGAGTGGTTGAGAATTTAATACTTGTAATCACATAAGTTGTGAATGACCCGTGTCATTGGAGGAGGGCAGAGGGAGCTGGGTCAGATGCCTCAGATGAGGGTAGCAGTGACAAACACATACTGAAAGAAAGGAGCACCCAGGGAGCGCAGGCACCACTGGAAATAGGTCACCTCCAAGTCTCATTTCAGCCTCGGGCCAGCCCTGAGAGGCAGGTATCTTGTGTCATCTCACATATGAGTTAATGGGTCCAGAGCTCAGTGCCAGGAGGTGCTCACACAGTAGTCAGGTGGCGGTCTGGGCTATCCAAGAGGACAAGGGTCACACCCGCTACCTCAGGCTGAGTACAGCACCAGAAGCACCTGGAGAGCCTGGCCCTAGGCCCGCCCAATGGAGCAAGGGAGTGACACACTCCCCCCAAACCTCACACAAGCATAGGGGAGGACAGTGGGAATGCAACAGGAAAAGCAGGTGGAGGGAGCTGAGGGCCAGGACCATGGGAAGGTCCCAGCCAGAACCCCCAAGCCCAGAAGCGGCCTTCAGATGTGCACCAGCCCACCATCACCAGAAGGGGCTGAGGCACCCAGTGGCTGGGCGGAGCTTCTTCCAGCAGGGTTTCCCTGGAGTAGAGGGAAAGGGCTGCCCCACAAAACCCTGTTCCCCAATCCCTTCACTCCAGGAGCCTCTGGGTGTAGTAGAAACTGTGGCTGTGATCCCAGGTGCCCCTGCACTGTCCTGTCACTCTGCCACCTCTCTTGCATGCCCATTAGCTTCACTGGGGGCTGAGAAACTGTCTTACTCCCCTTTGCAGCCCTAGTGTTTAGGGCCACACACAGCCCCCCCTAACCAGGGTACAGCCCTGAATTCCTGCAGCTCCTGCCCCAGGATCCCAGAGGAACCAGTGAGGGGCAAGGGATGTTCTGGTAATGCTCCAGAACAGGTGCTCTGCCTGTCCACACTGGCACCAACTCTCCTCCTGCTACAGGTGGACCTGGAGTCCACCAAGGGAACAGCAAGATGGGTGAGCAAGGCAGGGGAGACACACCCCCTTCTGGGTCACTCACAAGCTGGGACAAGGAAATGAATCAGGCTGGTTTTCATCAGCTCCAAGGCCTCCCTGAAGATCTATCTGGAAAGAGCAGGGAGTAAAGGCAACCCTTGCCTCCTGAGGAGTCTGCTCTGAAGGGGCCACACTTTTACACAAGTTGAGATGCATTTTCTTTAAAAAGTAAGGATCCAGGACAACCAGCAAATGGTGGTAGAGTAAGGAGCTCCTAGAGTCAGCTCCTGCTACAGGGCAGTTAGCAAACACCCAGAGCTCTCTGGAGCTAGCTGAAGCAACTGTTTGGAGGCTCCAGGAGACCAGAAGAGCATCCTGCAACATCTTTGAAGGAGTAGAAGGAGGAGACTGCCCATCTGCAGAGAAGACTTGTAAGTAGAGCCCTCCACGCTGAAGAGGCCTGTGCCCATCCTCCACTGGAGGCACAGGCCCCCTCAGGAGCTGTTCCATGGCTGGAAATGAAAGCTCCACTTCCCCAAAACAGGGGAGGAAGAGACAGTTGGGCACCAACTTCAGTTATTGATGAGGAAATTCAGTAGGCTACAGTATAATCCTGAGAACAGCTAAAGCTTGAGCTGTCCAAGTCAGAAAGAGGCTGGGAGCTGCCATCTTAACTCCACGCCTGGCATGAGGGGAAGTGCGGCGGACTGAAAATCCCAGTGCTGGTGGTGACCAGCATCTTCCCATTCAGATAGTATTGCAGGTCTAGCCTAGGCCCCCGTGCCACCTCCAGCAGGGACCTGCGCCAGCCTTTCTGGGAAATTACCAGCCAAGCTGCGGAGGCCGGTGACTATCCTACTCTGGCAGCACAAGCCACCCCAGGAGCTATTCTGTGATGGGAATTGGAAGCTCCATTTCCCAAAACCAAGGAAGGAGGAGATGGTTGGCTGCCAATTTGGGCTACTGGTTGGTAGACTTGGCTGGCCAAGAGATAACCCTGGGAACAGGGAGATGTGAACCAGCCCAAGTCAGAAAGATGCCAGTAGCCTCCTTTCAGACTCCACCCCCAGTCTGAGGGGAAGCTGGGCTGACTGAAACTCTCAGTGTCAGCAGGAACGAGTTTCTTTCATGCAGATCAGCCTGCAGCCCTAGCCTAGGCTTCAGCCCCACCTCTGGTGGGGAGGAGGCTGAGGAACACTGCACCAGCCTATATAGGTAACTGCAGGTAACTTTGGCTGGCATAGATTGAAAATCAGAAGTCTACCAGGGCAATTGTGGTCATATCGGACCTGCACTGCATAGATTGCTGCCCACACCTGCAGTCCCATCCCTGCCCCAGGCAGGGGTGAAAGGGATGTGAAGCTTCATCAGTCTCTCTGGGCAACTATAGTCTAGGTCTGCACATTGATTATTCCACATAACTGTGACTCTGTCCCTACCCCTGGCAAAGGAGAAAGTTGGGAGAAACTTCATTGGTCCCTGGCACAATGAGGGCAGCTTGAGCCTCCACAGCTTACAGCACCAACTACATGCTTGGCTCCTACTGCACAACCAGCAAGGAAGAAATGATAGGAAGCCCTAAACTAAAGAGAAAAACTGGACCCAGAATATATACTCTAGGAAGCCAGATGCAAAAACATCAACAAAAAATTACAATCCACACCAAGAAACAGGAAGCTATGGCCTAGTTAAAGGAAGAAGATAAGCCTTCAGGTGACATAAAGGAGTTGAGACAACTAATTATTGATGTTCAAACAAATTTCCTTAGTAAATTCAATGAGATAGCTAAAGAGATTAAGGATATTAAGAAGACATTGGATGCGCACAAAGAAGAATTTGAAAGCATACATAAAAAATAGCAGGTCTTATAGGAATGAAAAATGCAATCAACAAAATTTTTAAAACATTGGAAACATATAATAGCAGATTTGAGGAGACAGAAGAAAGGATTGTGAGCTTGAAGAAATGGCCTCTGAAAGTGAACATACAAAAGAAGAGATGAAGAAAAGAATTGAAAAAAAATTGAACAAGATGTCAAGGAAATAAATGACAGCAAAAGATGTGCAAACATACGTGTCATTGGCGTCCCAGAAGAAGAAGAGAAGGGAAAAGGGGCAGAATCAATATTTAAAGAAATAATGGTATAAAATTTCCCAACCCTATTGAAGGACATAGATATCCCTGTCCAAGAAGCACAACGTACTCTCATCAGAAAAATCCAAATAAACCAACTCCAAGACACATACTCATCAGAATGTCAAAGTCCAAAGACAAAGAGAGAATTCTGAGAGCAGCAAGAGAAAAGCAAAGCATAACATATAAGGAATATCCAATAAGATTAAGTGCTGTTTTCTCACCAGAAACCATGGAGGCAAGAAGAAAGACAGTGGTCTGCTATATTTAAGATACTACAAGAGAAAAACTTCCAGCCAAGAATATTATATCCAGCAAGACTGTCTTTCAACAATGAGGGCAAAATTAGAATATTCACAGATAAACAGAAACTGAGAGAATTTCTAAGCAAGAGACTAGAATTTCAGGAAACACCAAAAGGTGTGCTAGAGCCTGAAAAGAAAAGACAGAAGAGAAAGGCCTGGAAGAAAGTCTAGAAATGAAGATTATATCAATAAAAGTAACTAAAAGTGTCAGAAGAGTGGTGAAAATAAAATATGACAGATAAAACTCAAATAGTCAGAAATAAACATAACCAATGATGTAAAGCACTTGTATTCCGAAAACTGCAACTCATTGTTAAAACAAATCAAAAAAGCCCTAAATAACTGGAAGAACATTCCATGCTCATGGATTGGAAGACTAAATATCATTAAGATGTCAGTTCTACTCAAATTGATATACAGATTTAATGCAATCCTGATAAAAATTCCACCAGCATTAAAGAAAAAATTGAAAACACAATCATTAAATTTATTTGGAAGGGTAAGGAGTCCTGAATAGCCAGGAATATCATAAAAAGGAAATGTGAACCCTCATCTCCAGACTTTAAATCATAATACCTACCTATAGTGGTAAAAACAATATGGTACTAGCTTAAAGACAGACACAATAGACCAATGGAACCAAATTTATAATTCAGAAACAGACCCTCACAGGTATGGTCAAGTGGTTTTTGACTAGCCTTTCAAACTCACACAGCTCAGACAGAACAATCCATTTAACAAATAGTGCTGAAAATATTGGACATCCATAGCTTAAAGAAGTAAAGAGGACCCCTAACTAACACCTTTTCCAAAAATTAACTCAAAATGGATCAAAAACTAAAAATAAAAGCAAGAACCATAAAACTTTTAGAAGAAATTATTGGAAAATATCATCAAGAGCTGGTTATAGGTGGTGGATACTTAAAGGAGATAAGAGAAGGACTGGGGAAACGGACTTTGGCCCAGTGGTTAGGGCGTCCGTCTACCACATGGGAGGTCCGCGGTTCAAACCCCGGGCCTCCTTGACCCGTGTGGAGCTGGCCATGCGCAGTGCTGATGCGCGCAAGGAGTGCCCTGCCACACAGGGGTGTCCCCCGCGTGAGGGAGCCCCACGCCTCCGTGAGGAAAGCCGCCCAGCGTGAAAAGAAAGAGCAGCCTGCCCAGGAATGGCGCCGCCCACACTTCCCGTGCCGCTGACGACAACAGAAGCGGACAAAGAAGCAAGACGCAGCAAAAAGACACCAAGAACAGACAACCAGGGGAGGGGGGGAAATTAAATAAATAAATAAATCTTTAAAAAAAAAGAGAAGGACTGAGTGGACTACTGATGTTTAATGTATATAGACATTTTAATTAGCTTTACTGTAAAATTGTAGAAATGTATAGAGTGGATGGTAATATACAGTGAGTAACAGCTAGTTTATAAATGGAGATGTGACTGAAAATGGTAGTCTAATTATGTAAATGCCAATTGATAGAATGCTTGAGAATAATCTAGGAACTAGATAGCACAGTAAACCAAGAGGTGGGTGAGAATTGTAGTTGATGGTACAGATGCAAGAGTGTCCTTTGCATGGTGTTGGGAATGTGGAGAAACACTGGAAAAATACAGCTGGAGTGACTTATGGACTATGGTTAGCAGTAATAATATAACATTCTTGCATCTATGCAAAAGATGTACTGTGTTGATACTGAGGCTGTATGGAAAATGTGAGCCAAATATACATTATGGACATAGTAACAATCAGACATTATTTTATCTGGAGCAAATGACACACCACATTGTGGTGTGTTGATGGAGGGATGTTGTTTGGGAATTCTGCACATGTGCAAGATTGTTTTATAAGTTTACAACTTCTGTCATAAAAAATATATTTAAAAAATAATAATAGGGTGGGTTGGCGTTAAAACACACCAAATGTAAGATAAGAACTATGATTAGTAGTAAGATTTTGATAGTGTTCTTTCATAGTTTGTAACAAAAGTCTCATGACAATGCAAGATGTTGGTGGAGGGTTGATGTATGAGATCCCTGTATGATGTTATGCATGTTTGCTTTGCAAATTCACAACTTTTACTATACACTTAATTGTTTATGTATGTTCATATATAAATGATACAAAGATAATAACAATCAGATTAGTTGGGGGAAAACTACTTTGTTTAGTAGTAATATTTTGACAATGCTCTTTAATCCTTAGTTAAAAAGGTTTAAAAGCAATGCAAGTTATTGGTGGTAGGGTGAGATGTTATATATGCTTGTGTGATGTTATATATGTTTGGTTTGTAAGTTCACAACTATTATACACTTATTGTTTATGTATGAGTGATATGTTTCAATATATTTAAAAAAAAAAAAAAAAACAGTAGGAGAAGCTTGTGGCACCTATACTGACCCTTCCCCATTCCCTCCCCAGCACAGTATGGAATCTGCTGTGGGTCCCTGGCCATGTTACAGAAAGAGTAGAGTAGCCCTTCTACACATACTGTGGTACCTGTGTGTTGGTGCTAATCTATTGGGTGGCCGCCTGGCAGGCTGAACCAGGACATTTATGTTGAGTTTGCCCTCCCAGAGCTTCCCTGAAGGTAAAAGCAGCTTGCAGACAGCTACATCAGTGTAAGAAAAAATTAAGTCAAAATGGCCTCAGGCAAAGGATTACTTGCTTAAAGGCATGCACTGTATCTCCCAAGAGTGGGAGAAAGTCTATTTTATAGGAAGTAGAGGGGGCATTCAAAATCCCTGTAAATGAATTCCTAGACCACAAGCAAGCACAATCTCGGAAAGGATGGAGAGGGTCATGGATTTATTATTCATCTCAGCTGATATTTTTAATAGATGGAATAAACCCTGAACCAAAGTACAGCCAATTTGCAAAGATGGTGAAAGGCTTTTTTTGCATTGTTCTGTTTTGTTTGATTCTCGAGGAATAACTGTTGTATCACTAGCTGAATACTAACTTAAGGAACAGACAGCTCAGGGTCTAAGTCACAGAGTTAATATTTTAAAATATTAAAAGGTACAGCATGCAACTAGATTACCAGACAAAGAAAGAGAAAATCATGGCCCATCCAAAGGAAAAGTGAAAATGCAGAAACCATAAAGACCAGACTTTTGATATACTGGACAAAGACTTTTAAAAAATGATCCTCAATGTGCTCAGAGAGGTAAAGGGAAACGCAGAGAAAGAACAAAAGGATATCAGGAAAACAACAAATGAAAAGTATGAGAATCTCAATAAAGACATAGATATTTTAAAATGGAAAAAATAGAGACACTGGAGTTGAAGACCAACATAACAGAAATGAAAAATTCCCTAGAGTTTTCAACAACTTTGGAGCTGGCAGAAGAAAGAATGAGTGAATTTAAAGACAAAACAATTTTAAATATTCAGTATGAGGAGGAGGGGGAAAAAAGAATTTTTAAAGATCAAGCAGGAAATAGAAAGGGAGAAGAAGGTTGTGAACCCATGCCCATATGGGTGAAATCTATGAAGGTGGAAGTGAGGAGTGGTGCAGTGAAGGGATATAACAGGGATATAGTGATACTATTGGGTTGGGTGATACAAGCTTGACAGGGGGATGGGGTGGGAAGAGTGGATTGGAGAGTCCATAGAACTGGGGTAGGGTTGGGGGAGGGAGCAGGTGAACGCTGGGAATTCGCGGGTATGTGGTTGAAACAAATGAACAAAAAAAAAAAGTAAGGATCTGAGTAGAAGCTGCCCAACTTTGGGGTAGGGGAAGGCTCCAGGACTCCTCTGCTTCTGCCACTTCACTTTCAGCTCACACCAATGAGGCCAAGGAGGAAGGACAGGCCCAAAGCCTAGCAGTTAAGGGCAGAGTCTGGTCATTTGTTTTTTTATACCTCCATGGGCTGAACTCAAATAAGGTCAAATAATGCCCCACCCAGAACTGTTCTTCCCAAAAACTGACACTGACCTTGTTTTGAGATTGAGTTCATCAAGCCTGGTTCCTACCTCACTTAGGGTGAATCTTGTCCCAGGAGGCTCCCTAAACACCTAATGCAGATAGACTTCTGTCAGGCTAGCTGACCCCCAGCTCCAGACACAGCTGATGCTCAAGTGGCTTGCCTAGTCCACATGATTTTGCCATTAATTGCATAATGTTGTTTCCTGGTAGGGAGTGAGCATAAATATTTGCTCTTTAAGTGGAGAATAATCAAATTCAGCCCATTTTTAGTTGTAATTTTTTAAAGTCTGAACAATTCCTAGTCCCCTTTGAAGTCAAAAGAATCTTCTTAGCAGCAGAATTCACCCATTTGAGGGAGAAGTCAGCATATTTACTACCTGGCTTTTGTACAGTTTCCAGCTTCCCAATAAGAAGGACATGACATAAATTTGCTTTGCAGCTCAAGGCAGGTACTTCAAAGGTGTCACTATCCTCCTTGAGCACAAACCCAGTCTTAGCTGTATCTGCTTCGTGCTCTGCTGATCACTGCCAGAGCACTTGAGGAGGATCAATCCCTAACACCCCAGGACTTGACTGAGTGCAGAAGTTAGGTAGAACTGCAAATTGAAAGAAGAGCAGAGCACATTATGCTGGATGGGTTTGTGTGGACACAGTTGGTCTTACATTTCAGCTGTTCCAATTTGCAGTCACAGTTTCATGCCTTGCTGACAGGTATCCACCTGGTTCTCAGCCTAGGAGAGCAGATAGCACAGTATGTCTACATGTTGATGGAGGAGAGGATAAACTATATCTTGGAGAAAACCCAGATCCATTCCTATGAAGAAAGCATACTACTAAAGAAATCTTGGGTCAGCCTTTTTTAACATAAGTCAAATTTTAATCCCAAGAATTTATCAAATGGACACTTTGTTTTAAAAATTTGTGTATCAGATAGAAAATGGTTCTCATAATTACCATACAAATCAATAAAAAGAGAGTTGTAGTACAGGGGTAAGGAAGGGTGGATTGCATAAACTGACAAGAAAAAGAACTCTCACATGTTAATCTATCATAATAATCAAAAGAAATGGCTATCCTAATATTGATAATGATAATACTCACTGCTACTATTTATTTGGCACTATGCCCCAGAAATTGTTCTAAATTGCTTACACTATCTCATTCAATCCTAATGACTAAATTATAGTGAAGGAACTTGCTCCAAGTTCATAGATTAAGGAAATGAAGGTTTAGGGGGATCAAGTAGATTGCCCTAGGTTACACAGCTAGAAAGTAGAAGAAAAAGGATTCTAGACCAAGACTGATTCTGCCCTTCACCTCTATTCACTGTACTCAGTGTGCCTTCATGACCACAATCAGGGTAGACATCCTGGACTTAGCCATGACAAGAGTTTTCCTTCTGCTATTAGTAACTATAATCTGTGCCAGGGATTATGCAGAGATTAAAGCAGATTCCTGAGACCTTCACCCTACCAGGATACTTTCTCAGCAGATAAGATGCCCATCTGGCCAAGCTCAAGGTTTTCTCATACAAAGCCCCTTGAACTTGGACACAGCTCTCAGTTGTTACAGGAGTATTTCCTCCAACTTGACCCTCAAAACAGCTATTTCAGAGGTTCCAACTTAATTCCATCTTCAGAGCTTTCCACAGACCCCCAAAAAGGCTTTCAATAAATCCTAAAACCCATCTTGAATGCATTGGACAAACTCTTTCTGACTTAATGACTAATTTTCTTATTTCCTTCTTCCCAAATACACAACAAACATTGAGCTATTTGCATGGCATTTCTAAATGGTTGGTATTTTGTTGTTAGAAACGAAATGTCTGTGCCAAATTCACCTCCATTCTAAAGTGGTCGTTCCTTTCTTTTATTCTCCAGAGTACGTGCAAACTTTCCTTTACCTTGTGCTGTCTTGATTTACAGCTGCCTGGAGACAACTCACCAGCTTTTCTAGATAGAACACTCATTGAAAGCAGGAGTTTGTTCTGCTAATCTTTTCTATGAAGCCCTTTGCATACACTAAGTCCTCACAAAATATTTGTTGAAATGAATTTTATCTTTAACTCATACAAAAGCAAAACCCAAAATGAACCTGCCCTGTAGGATGACCAACTCATCCCTGATTTCCCAGGACTTCTCCAGTCTGGGCACTGAAAGGCCTGTATTCCAGGAACCCCCTAGCTTGGAACAAACTGGAACAGTTGGTTATCCTAACATCCTCTCCAGCATATGTACACCTACTTAAATGTTAGTTCTCATACCCAACTAGGGTATACTCCCAAGGGGAAAAAAAAAGATTGTACATACACACTTGGCCTTTTCCAGAAAATGTAAAATGGAATCTAACATGGCAGGTTAGAGGCATTATTAGGTATAAGATAAACTTAAAGAGAAAACAAGATGTTTAGCTCTAAAGATATTACTTTTCTATTTTCTTTTAAAGAGCTTAATAGTTATGTCACAACAATTGAAAGAAATGAGGGGAGGGGTCAAATGATGGTAGAAAGAAGCCAGACTCTCAATGTGTGCTGTCATCTCTTAGAACAGCAATGTAATGTGAATTAAACTGTACCTGTGTAATTTTAGCAGCATACTGTGCACATGTTTAAAAAATCAATTTTTCTTAAGAGCCAAAGGGTTAAGGAGAGGTCGCAGGCACAATTGGAGAGCCTAAAAGGCAGATATTATTTTTGAGAGACTATAATAGCCTGGTGATCAGTTCAAGAAAAATCACAGTCATTCAAGATGATGTCTTACATGTACTGGCTTCTCTGTAAAATGAATTTACCTTTTCATTATTATTTACTGAGTGAGCCAGTATTTCATTTGTATGGATTTTATCCAGCAACTAGGGAGGAAAAAAAACACAGGAAATCTAATAAAAAGATAAAGCTGCTGTACAATATTTGGAGTCTGTATCCTGCCTTTTGAGGTCACGTTTCTGTCTTCTTTATGATGTTCATTTTAGAAAATGAAAAAAATGTATACCTATGGAGGTATGCAGTTTATGTTTCCCAATTGACAACAAATTCAACATGACAAGTGTGGAGACATACTTATAAGGAATGACAGCAACAAAATAGAGGCAAAAATAAAATCACAACCTTACCAGCAGGTTGACCTCTTTGGTTTATCTATTATTTGAGTAAAAAATGTAGAATCTTGTCTGCCTGGTACAGGCATTTCAGTTCAACCATCTCAGGGTGGCTGGTGGTAAATAGCACAGTTAGATTTGGCACATGGCGCCATTCCCCATGGAGAAAGTTGAACTTCTAGAAAGCATGTTCACTAGCAAGTCTCCTCCTTCTGAAAGAGATTTTCCTTAAATGCCTACCCGTTCCATTTCTCATCATCCACTGTTAATTCCTGGGGGACTTCACAATCAAACATCTTGTTTATGATGTCACTGCATTATGTCACCATTAAATTCAGGCTTCACTAAAAAGACTGGAAAAATTAAAATCTCTTGGGCAATGATTTTCCTACTTGTGTACCTTATGGAGCTATAGAGTCACCGCAAAGGGCCTATGACTCTGTTTTGGATTTCCCCCATCAGTAGATACTAAAAATACAGCTAACTATCACATAAGGGTTCATAAACTTGTTAACATGAGAACAGAGTCTTCATAGACTTGGAAACCACCAGTTTAGTGGAAAAAGTATGAGTAGAGAACATAGGTTTTTATCGCATTTCAGACACTAAATACCATTTGGAACTTAAGTCATTTGTCTTCCCTGTGCCTTAATCTCCATAACTGATAAACGAAGACAAGTTTGTTTATTGTGAGATTCAAAACAGACCAAAAAGGCAAAGCTCACTGAAAAGTGTATAAATGCCCTGCAAAGGAAGTTTTTATGACTTCTCCAGTCTCCTGCCACATTGCTAATATTCATGATCCTGGCATCAAATTAGCAGTCTGCATTTCTCAAGTAAATATCAAAGCTACCTGGAACCATGATTATGAACCCCTAACTCACTGATTCGGGGTGTTCATTCCAGCCCTATCCATGAACATGAATACTTGACCACTTTGTGTTTCCCTAACCCTTGAGCTGCTTTGTGAGTGCTTTGAGTCATTACTTACAACATTCAAGTACATGAAGCAGTGCTCCCTTTTAATAAATAAGGCATCTGGGTGTCTGTACCACCCAGATCCAGGGCTGTGGAGGCAGCCCCAAACCTTATGGGTGCATCAGGTAGGACAGTCAACAGTCATTTCATACCCACAGTCTGCTGGAGTTGAGGTAAAGCTGGGCCAAATGTCACTTGCGTGTAGAGGTGGGACAGATGTCAGCTTGTTTTCCACACCACCTATTGCAAAATCTCCAGACTCGGAATGCTGTTGCTGATTCCCCCTAATATGAGAACTCAAATTAAATTCTAAATCTTAGCTGGATCTGAAAATCAAAATTCAAGCTAAAATCAACAATAAAACCTTCAGTAATCCTGAAAAAAAGTTGTCTTTGAAACAAAACAGCACTTGTCCATTTTAATTTAAAGATGAGCTTCAAAAATTCAATACTGTAAAAACTATTTGAACCAGCAGCTCTGTGGTCCATCTTGAGAGATATGAAATAACCTTATTGTTTGTATGAAATAACATTAAAATTGAAATACAAAATGATACTTTAAAATTAAGTAATTGATTATAACTATGAAGAATGTTTATATATGCATTAATAAAGACAGAAGATTGTTTCTGTAAAAAAAATGATTTAATATTTATTATTTTTGGTAAATATGCTTAAGTTTGGAAAGAAATCAGAATGGGAGAGGGAGGTACAGAAAGATAACCTTAAATAGAACCCATTTTAAAAACAAGTGACCCTATGATACTATCCCATAAAATGCTCTCTTGGAAACCTCTGACATCCTTAGGATCAAATGTCAACAATTCTGCAGTCATTTCATTATCTAAATCTAGCCAGTACCATCCTAGTCCCAAGTTCCACCCTTACTTGCATCTTTTTGTACTTGTTCACACCCAGACCAGAGGCTGCAAGTTGTTACAGAACCATAAGTGCAGCCCCTCTGGAAATGGGTAAAACACCAAAATGACCGGTCAGTTGATGTTATCTCTCGGGAGTGGAGGGACCCAGAGCCAATCAAGAGAAGAGTCACTGCCATATGTTAATGCTGACCTTCTCCGGAGCAATGTGCTCTTTTTAGCTTCCACACATGTCTAATCACTAGGGAGTTGTCTAGCTACACGAATTTTTTACATTTGTCAGCTAAATCAGCGCTCCAAATGCACAATGCAGCACTTAGAAACATTATGTGAATTTATTAAATTCTCTGGAGGACTTTGGGTCCATAAAGCAGTAAATTGATTACAGGGAACCGAGGCCATAATATTTTCATCAGCAACAAAAGCAGTCATGGTCCCATATCGTCCATGGCATGTGAAGAGAAACTGTTCCTCCCTTTACTTAAGGCAGCAGGCTGAGAATCACACAGCAAACAAGGATGAGGATCTGGGATGCACCAACATAATACATCATTTAATCAGTTTCTTTCGAAATGCCAACTTTCTGGTATACCAACTAAAGAAAATATGTGAAAAATATAAATGGCCTTTTCTACTCTGGATTTACCTACAAATGCTTTCTATATTAGGCCCTGAGACCACAGATGGTCAATGGCTTTATCATGAAATAGCCTATTGGTGTTGCCCTCAAAACGAGAGGCACTGGTAGCAAACCAGGAGGAGATGATGGGCCAATGTCGAAGACATAATTTTGATACCAAATATCCTTACATGTGGTTTGGTGACCATGTGACTGACTGCCAATACCTCATCTAACGAAGAAACGGACAACCCTGACATTTTCTAAGATACCTAATGTGCCAGAAATTATTATAGGTGCTTTCCCGTATTTTACGCTATTACAAGCTTTGCAACAACCTTATGAGCAAGGAATTAAATGCTTCGAGCAGTTGAGTAAACTGCCCAAGATCACAAAGGTAGTAAGTGGCTAAGTTGGAAACCAAACCAGGACTGTGTGATTCCAAAACATCTTTATTCTATAACCCCACTTCAAAATATTTGGTTAAAAGATTTGACTCTGCCAGAGAGTAATCAGTCATCTTTCTGCTGCTGCATGGGGCAACTTTCACCCTTTCAAATGTTACTGGATGGAGAGGAGAAGGCAAATCTGGAGGCAATCTTCTTAATGTCTTGGCACCAGGGATGTCATTTAGAGCTTTCTCCTAGAATATGACTTTAGCCATTTCACTGTGTCTTTGAACCTTCTGCAGGTATCCTGGAAAAGAGTAAGCTTATAGCATCAGGTATGATAATTGATAATATATCACTACATTTTGCTATGTATCTAAAATGACCATAGTTCTTTCCTTTCAGTGTGGAAGGGTGGTAGTGCCAGGGACCTTATCAGAGGGTGGGCAGTTCTACCTTTTCTTTGACCTCCAGACACTAAATAGGGTGTCTGCATTAGGAAGGAGCGGTCTAGCTAGAGGGGAGACCACGGATTTAGAGAGCATGGGCTCCTCCCCTTCACCACAATCCTTGGATTGAACCACTTGACTGAGAGAGAGGAAAAGGGAGCAAGATTTCTATAAGGCCCAAAAACAGCTGAGCTAAAAGCACTGGATTCCCAGTACTTGGCAGATCGCCTGGCACATAGTAGACCCCCAATAAGTGTTTATTAAATTCAATTAAAATATTAAGACAGCTCAGCAGTTTGTCAAGTTATAAATATCAGAGTAGTAAGAATTCATCTGTGAGTGTTTTTACATAGAGTAACTCACAAGTTTAATTATATTTCATATGTGTCAATTCACAAAGTTAAGCCCAGCACTTTCCAGTTCATCTTAAAGCTATATATTCAAACAAATCTTGACCCTGTAGCAAAATCTATTCACTATACACTATATTGGAAATTTGCCTGACATATGTACCCATCCAGAAAAGACTTTCAAAACTGGAATTGGTCAGGCCCCACCAGGGCTTATAATCAACTCAGAATTAACCATCATGTTTGTGTACGTCTTCTCCTCCTTATTCTCCCTCTTACTTTCTTGCTTATAGGGGGGAGTGGTAGATATCATACCCCTTATTGCTTGTCTGATGCTAAAAATCTTATCAGTCGTTCAGAATCTAATTCATTTCGAGGCTAATGCTGTGAACTATTTACACAACCCAAATCCAAAAACTTCTAATGCTCCGTGAAACAGTACCACCTGCTGGCAACATTGTCACATTACACACCTGGGCCCTCAGCCGTGAAACCCACCTAAAAGTGCTGAACTCTTTTCTGTTGGGAAATTTTAACATTAATTCCACAAGCAAAGTCAATTAGAAAGACTTAAAATTTCATGGATTTCTTACTCTATTTTACCTTCTTAGAAACATTCCCAGCTCACAATTATCAGCTAAAAGGGGAGCAGTCTGATCAACATTTTTCTTGGACTATAAAGTTGTGAATGGCAAGTTTTCTCCAAGTCTGACACTAGCCTCAGATGGATCCAAACCAAGGATTTCATGTTTTGGGGTTAAACTAGTTCAGTAGTAGTGCTGCATGTGCATTATGCTTATTTCCATACAAAACATTAAAACTAGCTTTAATTATAATTATATAAGTTGGCTTGTTCACTGTGAGCATTTACTTGTTCTGGATAGAACATTCATTCAACAAATGTTTACTGATCACTTACTGTTTTAGTTTCCTAGACTGCCTAAGCAAATACCATGAAATGGGTTGAGCTAAACAATGGGAATTTATTTGCTCATGGTTTTGAGGCCACAAAAAAGTTCGAATGAAGGCATCATCAAAGGGTTGCTCTCTCCCTGAAGACTGTGATGCTCTGGGGCTAGCTGCTGGGGACCCTTGATTCCTCTGTCACATGACAAGGCACATGGAGGCATCTCCTGGTCTCTTCTCTTCTGGGTTCCATTTCAGCTTCTTGCTTTCTGTGGCTTTCTCTTTGTCTGAATTCATTCTGCTTATAAGGGACTCCACAAATAGGATTAAGACTCGCCCTGACTGGGCTGGCCCACACACGCCTTAACTGGAGTAACCTCATGAAAAGTTTCTACTTACAGTGGGTTCACATCCGAAGGAATGGATTAAATTTAAGAACATGTTTTTCTGGGATATATACGGCTTTGAACCACCACATCTTCTATGCCACCAGCACTGTGCTAGGATTAGAAATACCACAATGAACACAGAGTTTATAGCTTAAGAGAATGAGTAGGCAACACATACAGAGCCATAAATTTTATAATGTGTGGCAATTGATATTATTTATGAATTCCAAAAATAGGTATTTGATTATGTTTATAAACTGTTCTGTTCCTCTGGACATATCCTTTGATTGTATTAGATCCAGCTGAAAAGTCTTTGATTAAATTAAGATTAGGGTTTTGATTTGACCACATCAGTAGAGTGTAACCACATCAGTAGACTGTAAATTAAGATTAAGGCTTTGGTTTGACCACATCAGTAGAGCCCTTGGTGGGCTATATAAACGGATGCTCAGTCAAGAACACAGGAGGAGACACACAGAGAAGATAAACAGAGGGAAAGAGACTGCTCCATAGACACGTCAGAGGCCCCAGGAAGAGTGATGAGCCACTCACTTGATAGTCTATAGCTGACCTTGTGAAGAGACCAAAGCAGCTAAGCCCAGAAAGAAACAACCCCAGGAAGAGAGATGAGTCCTATGCCAGCCTACAGCTGAGATTGGAAGAAACTGGACCCTTGGAGCCTGAAGAGGAAAGGGGAAGGCTGAACTCTCGCAGATGTTGCCTGCCACCTTGTATCAACATGTGGCAACAGAGTTTGTTAAGGAAGTAACTTTGAGTTGGACTCTTTCGAGCCTTGTGACTATAAGCTTTTACCCCAAATAAATACCCCTTATAGTAGCCAACAAATTTCTGGTACTTTGCATCAGCACCTCTTTTGGCTGACTAATACAATAGGACATGCAAGGGATTGTGGAACCATAGAGCGAGGGCTCCAATCCTAGTCAAGGACAACCTTACAGCAGACACTGTTGGCACCTGTATTAGTCAGCCAAGGGGGTGCTGAAGCAAAATACCAGAAATTGGTTGGTTTTTATAAAGGGTATTCATTTGGGGTAGGAGCTTACAGATACCAGGCCATAAAGCATAAGCTACTTCCCTCACCAAAGTCTATTTTCACATGTTGGAGCAAGATGGCTGCCAATATCTGCGAGGGTTCAGGCTTCCTGGGTTCCTCCCTTCCTCAGGCTTCTTTTTCCTGGGCTGAGGGTTCCTCTCTTCCTGGGGCTGGCTTCTGTTTCCTCTGTGAGCTTACTTTCCAGGGCTCCAGCTTAAGTCTTCAGCATCAAACTCCAACATCAAAACTCCATCATCAAAAACCCCTCAACTCTGCTCTTTGCCATGCCTTTTATCTGTGAGTCCCCACTCAATGGCCTAATCATAATGCCATCATGACCAGGTACAGATCAGATTACAAACATAATCCAATATCTATTTTTGGAATTCATAACCATATCAAACTGCTACAGCACCCTACCCATATCCCTTCACCCCACAATGAAAGCCGTTCCAGCTTCAGTAGATAGTTCTAGTCACACTGATGTTTCCTACATTGAGCACCTGTTTCCTTGAGGACTTTTGCAAGGCACAGTATAGGCAAGCTGAAAGTGCCGAAGCATCACATAATCAATGAGGTATGGGAGATGATGGATAAATACCCAAGCTTCTGCCCCTCAATGGACAATTCTGAAGTATATTTTACTGTCTCTAAGGAGGTCCCCAGTGTGGCATAGACAATTAGTCTGTGACAGGACTGTTGTGATTTGAAGGGCTCATAAATAAACCCTTCTCCCACAAATGTTATAAGGCAATTGAGAAATAAGATGAAAGAGTAAGACAGATAGGGGACCAGATATCAAGTGGTTAATAATGGAGAATGTGTCTTATATCTTTATATAAGATATACATATATAACACTCAACCTTAGAATTAAACTACTTATCTGCTCGGTCACAAGCACCCCTGGATTGAGGCCACCCTGCTAGAGTCAAGGCCTGCCCCTCCTACACTAATGGCAAAGAGAATCAGAGTAGAATGCAAGCTTCCTGCAGGCGGGATCACTCCCAGGAGAAAAAAGGGAAGAAGCTGGACTATACGGTCGAAGTGCCGCTTCCACGTTTACTAATAAGTGATTCCTCCTCCTTAAAGGAGCAAAGGAGGAGTGACACTAGAGGAGGTCCCTCCACACAGAATAAACATCAACAATGGGGAGAACTGCCCCCCACCACCACTCCTATACCTGCTGACCCCTTAACATGCTTTTGCTAGTCCAGTGATTCTCCCATCACACCATTCAATATAATAAATAAAAACATAAACTCTTTCAAATTTCACACTCTCAACACTCTATCCATGTGAAATGGGTCCCCAATCAAGACCACAGTAATCAATTATATGTACAATAATCATTAAATCAATGATCTTTATGACATGAATATATGGATGGATTTTAGCCATGTGGTACCTGCCTATCAAAAGCGTTTAAGACAAGGTTTTTTTTCTGATTTTTCTTTTAACATTTATTGAATCTACACTATGTACTGACACCATTAAATGCTTATTTAACCCTCATGAAAACCTTCTGAGGTAAGTACAAGTACTAGCCCCATTACTCAGATGAGGGAACTGAAACTTAGAAAGGTTAAGAAAATTGCTGAAGGTGATACAGCTAATAAGAGTAGAGCTGGATTCGAACTTTAGTGTATTAGTCAGCCAAAGGGGTGCTGATGCAAAATACCAGAAATCTGTTGGCTTTTATTTGGGGTAGAAGCTTACAGTTACCAGGCCATAAAGCACAAGTTACTTCCCTCACCAAAATCTATTGCCATGTGTTGGGGCAAGATGGTTGCCAAGTCTGCCAAGAGTTCAGGCTTCTTGGGTTCCTCTCTTCCTGGGGCTTGTTTCTCTCTGGGCTCAGCTGCTGTGCTCTGTCCACAAGGCCAGCTATAGACTATCAGGCAAACGGCTCTGTGTCTTCGCCTGGGGCTTCTGCCATGTCTAAAGTGTCATCTCTATTCCTGTGTTCTTCTCCTGTTCACTTCCCAGGCTCCAACTCAAACCTCCAAGTCTCTTCTCTGCTATGTTGTTTTCTCTGAGTCCCCCCCCCCCCAAGGGGGCAGGGACTCCACGTCCTACTGACATGGCCCAGTCAAAGCCCTAATCATAATTTAATCACGCCAGTTTACAAATATGATCCAATATCTATTTTTGGAATTCATAAATAATACCAAACTGCTACAGTCAGTCTTATGCCAAAACCCCTACTCTTACCTACCATACTACCCTTTCCCTACAATAATTAAGCTAAATATATTTCTTAAAAGATGTCATTCAACTTGTTTTCAATTAGAAATGTGAACAGGCAGTGAGTTCTGGAACCAACTAGTCAATAACACAAATTGATTCAAATATCATGCTTCATGATTAATTAGCCCTCAAGCACAGAAACTCTGCTTTGAAGAAAAGCCTAAAAAGACTAGAAAGAGGGAAAAAATGCTGCCATCTTTTTAGACAAGCCACTGCCAAGCATACTCCTATCTGAAATTAATCCAAGCAATACCTCTAGATCTTTTTGTTTCTATTTATCCTTTTTCTTTGTATCGGTAAGAACACTTTTCTTTGGCTTGTTTCAGTGGCTTCAGTTTGCCATAGATACCAATATTGAAATATATACAATTCTGTATGCTACAGACAGAACATATACACAATTCATACTGCAATTACCATCCATTATTACCTAGTATTGTAATTGTTCATTCACACGTTGAAATTCAGAAAAGTCAGTGGTATTTCCTAGTACTGAACATGACACCTGACAAATATTAGGGCTCAAAATAAGTGTTTGTTCAAATAAATGAATTAAATTATTCAATACCTCTTTAGGGTTTGACTTACTAACATAAGTCTCTCACAGAATTTCTCTCTTTTTCAAAAGTGAAACCCAAAATAGATTAATGCAATCAAATGACTTTGAGGTCAGTTTGCATCTTTGTGCTGTTTTTTTCCCTTAATTGAAATAGATTGTTGGACCAAGAGTAGGTACTATATCTAGACCTGAGAGGAATACATATTATACAGAAACCATAGCCTTGGTTTTGAATTCATCGACTCACTGTACCTTTGTCTCCTCTTGGGGAGGGGGCGAGTTGTGCTGTTGTTGTTTTCCTGGGGAAAGTTATATTATTTAGGCACTTTTGGAATTGAATGGGGAACAGGGTCGGCTGCCAGTGATCCTGTATTCTCGCCACATAACAGGGCATAATGGCAGCTCTGCTGCTCCCTGCCTCCTCCTCTGGGTCACGTTGCTTTCAGTTTCTTGCTCTCATGGCATTCTCTCTGCTTAGGGGGTTCCTCGTCTCTGAGGCTTTTCCCCTGCACCTGTGGCTTTTTATTCCTCCATTTATAAAGGATTTAGGTAAGAGGATTAAGACTCATCCTGGGTCCCACAGTCTAATCAAAGGTCCTTAACTGAAGTAATTTAATCAAAAGTTCCCACCTACAATAGGTTTACATTATAAGGATGGATTAGCTCTAAGAACATCATCTTCTGGGGTCCACCCAGCTTCAAACTGTCACAACGTTGGTTCTATTTAAGAAGTTTACAGGTCCCAACAGCCCCAAAGCCCTCAGAGACTTTACTTTTATTAGAGAAGTTGTACTTTTACGAAAAGACATGCATACAATACAGAGTTCCCATATAACATCCTAACAGTAACACCTTGCATTAGTGTAATAGATTTTTACAATTCATGAAAGAACGTTTTTATAATTGTACTATTAACCATAATTGTAGTATTAACTACAGTCCTTTAAATATAATAGGGTTCACTATTTGTTTTATACAGTCCTATGTTTTAAGTTTTTTATTTTTGTTCTAGTAACATGTATATAACCTAAAATTTCCTTTTAAGTATATTCACATATTTAATTCAGGGATGTTAATTACGTTTGCAATGCTGTGCCACCATCACCACCATTCATTACCAAAACTTCGCAATCAACCCAAATAGAAATTCTGTACAACTCAAGCATTAACTCCACATTCCCTACCCCAACCTAGCCCCTGGTAACTACACTTCAGATTCTGACTCTATGGGTTTGTTCATTCTAATTATTTCATATCAGAGAGATCATACAATATTTTCCTTTTGGGTTGACTCATCTTCAAGTTTCATCCATGTCGTCACATGTATCAGAATGCCATTCCTTTTAGGAGCTACACCACTCCCCACTTCATTCCTTTTCAATGCTGAATAATATTCTACTGTATGTATGTACTACATTCGTTTATCTGCTCATTGGTTGATGATCAACTGGGTTGCTTCCATCTTTTAGCAATTGTGAATAATGCCACTTTGAACATCATTGTGAAAATATCACTTCAAGTCCCTGTTTTCAATTCTTTTGGATATACCTAGTAGAGGGATTGCTGGATTATATGGTCATAGTATACTTACCTTTCTGAACAACTTCCAAACTGTTTTCCAAAGCAGCCATACCACATTCCCATCCCAGAAGGAATAAATGAGGGTTCCTATTTATCCACATCCTCTCCAACACTTACATTTTTCTGTTTTTTTCAATACTACCCACTCTAGTGGGTGTGAAATGACACCTTAGTGATGTTTTGATTTACATTTCCCTAATGGCTAATGATGTTGAGCATCTTGTGCTTTTTATATGCTTTTCTTGTCATGTGCATTTTATATGCTCTTTTGAAGAAATGTCTATTCAAGTATGCCCATTTTTTAATTTGTTTAATTTTAATTAATTTCAACTATTCTTCCTCAATTGAGCAGACTTGGCAGCCTTGTCAAAAATCAACTGGGGTCCCACGGTGTCCCCATGACCCTTAGGCAGGAGGGATGTGGTGTCAGGGTGCTGCAGGGAGTGCTCACCGACCTTGTGACCCCAGTGTCCTGCCCACAGAGCAGAGGCACTAGGAATCATACTGGGACTCCCATGTGAAGAGCAGGCATTCAACCACGTAAGCCACATCTTCTCCCATTCCCTATATTTTTGATGTGACATTTCTGTAACCTAAAGCTTCTCTGAAGATAAAGTGAGAAAAAAATAAGACATTGGGGGAACATACAGATGAAATTCAATGAGTGAATTCAGAATACACATCTTTTTCTCTTGCTCTTGAGGACACCTGTAATGAAGGGAAAGAAAACACCGTGAAAATCAGATCATGGTGTATATCCAAGAAACTAAAATCTTTGGGCTGTCCATGTGCCAGTTGGGCCCTGAATCTCAACAGAGTTGCAAAGCCTACTCTCCAGTTTGTTGGACTCACCCTGGACAACTAACAAGGAAATAACTATAGACAACAATCAATCCAAGAACTAAGAGAGTCTACAACAGCAAGCAAGAGAGACCCATATATCTGTCCCATCAAAGCCCTCCCCTCAATTAGAGGAGGAGTGGGCATCACCATTCCAGAATCCTCAGGATTGGGGAATAAACTATGGACTGAAGTAGACTTACTGGTATTCTACTTTAGAATTATTGTGATTCTAGCAATGAGAGAAAGTATATCATTGATGTGGACGCAGTGACCACTGGAGGTTCTGAGGGCAGGGAGAGGGAAAAGCAGGTGTAATATGGGGGCATTTTGGGGACTTAGGAGTTGTTCTGAATGACATGACAATGACAGATACAGAACATTACATATCTTGCCATAACCTGAAATATTGTGTGGGAGAGTGTAAACTACAATGGAAACTATAATTCATGCTCAGTGGCAATGCACCAAAATGTTTTCATCAGTTGTAATGAATGACCCAACTAATGAAGAATGTTGTTAATGTGGAAAAATGTGGGAGATGTAGGGCAAGGGGCATATATGGGAATCCCCTATATTTTTATGTAACATTTATGTAATATAGTATCTTTTTAAAAAATAAAAAAATATTTTAAAAAACTTCTATTGCATGCTGCTTAAAGCTATTTAAGATGAAATTTCATAAGGACTTAAATAGCAATTATGTAATTTCTTTTGCCCTTTTTATTAGAGAAGTTGTAGGCTTACAGAAAAATCATGCAAAAAATACAAAGTTCTCATATTACCACCCCAAAATACTAATGCCTTGCATTAGGGTGGGGCATTTATTAAAATTGTTTTCTAATATTACTGTAATTGTACTATTATATATATTCCATGGTTTAAAAAAAACAGCAAAATATACATAAATAAGATTGCTTCCATAAAATTATCCACAAAAAACCATAAATGAAATCGTATGTAACAAACCAAAGAATTAGATTAATGCAGATGTAAACATTTCTTTCTCATCTTTGACTCTGAACAGAAAATATAAACATGTTAAAAACTTTATTGTAAATTATATACTAATAATCCTTTTTTTAAAAAAATGATGTGGCGTTATAATATGGCTCTTAAGTGCAGATATAGAAATGTAATCTTAAAATGGAATCTCCTACATGTATTTAAGGATTTCCCCAACAGAAATTTCAAAACAAGAGTTTGTTTAAAGCAATGGGGAAAATGCTAAAGAAACTCTACATGGGTGACTTATCTACCAAATAAATTTCATCTCAGTAAAGCTGTTGAAACTAAGTTAAAGATTGGTATATGAACATGATGGAATAAAATTTAACCAGTGACATGTTGAAAACAAATATTTGATATGGTAAGATCCATATGAAAGAAAAAACTGGAATACTTACTAGTAAAATATTATATGTAGTGTCATGATGTTCTTAAATGTTCAGGTTACATATAAATACGTGGTATGAAATGTTAAAGAAAAAATGGTTTCCAGTATTAAAAGTGATTTCCCTTGAATAGTGAGATTATTTGTGATTTTCATTTCCTTTGCTTTCTCTTCTGTATCATATGAATTTTTGGATTAGTATATATAAATTGCAATAAAATGAATTTTGGGTGCTAAAAAAAAAATCAGTTGGAGAAGCAGATGTGGCTAAAGCTGTTGGATGTCCACCTACCACATGGAGGGTCCTGGGTTTGGTTCCTGGTGCCTCCTAAAGAAAACAAGCAAGACAGTGAGCTGAGGTGACGGACTGGTGCAACAAGATACAACAAGATGACACAACGGTCGGAGGGGGCAAGATGGCGGCTGAGTGAACATCCCTGTTAGAGTCTTCTGCAGGGAATCGGCTGGGCGGCGTTGGAGACTCTTTGGGACCGGATTGTTTCGGGATTTTTGCTGGTCCGGAGGTGTCTGGACATCGATTTGGAGGGAAGGTAACAGAGAGGATTCGTCTGTGAAATATACACGGAGATCCCAGCTACCTGTAGAGGATTCCCTTCTTGGGTAGGCGGAGACGAGGCATCTAGCCCCGCTCGGTGGGGCTGAGCCAGGCCGAGCCGGGCCGCGGTAGCGTTTGGAGCCGGGCGGGGCCGGTGCAGGCCCCGGCTGCGGGCCGCGGTAGCGCTTGGAGCCGGGCGGGGCCGGTGCAGGCCCCGGCTGCGGGCCGCGGTAGCGCTTGGAGCCGGGCGGGGCCGGTGCAGGCCCCGGCTGCGGGCCGCGGTAGCGCTTGGAGCCGGGCGGGGCCGGTGCAGGCCCCGGCTGCGGGCCGCGGTAGCGTTTGGAGCCGGGCGGGCCCGGGTCAGGCCGCGGCGGGTACGGAGCCGGGCAGGGCCGGTCCAGGCCGCGGTGGCGGGAGGTGGACGCCGGAGCCGGCTGGGCCGCTGTAGCGAGCGGAGCTGGGCGGAGCCAGGCCAGGCCAAGGTGGCGTGAGGAGCCGGGCAGAGCCGGTCCAAGCCTCCGTTTTTGTTTTTTGTTTTTTTTTTTTTTTAATTTTACTTAATTTTTTTTTTTTTTTTTTTTTTTTTTTTTTAGCATCTGCAGTACTGGGGAGTTCGTGGGCCCTGGGCGGCCTATTGGGGGTTTGTGGGAAGGGAGGTGCTTGCAGACCCATTTGGGCAGACAGACGGGGGGATTTTAGGGCAAAGCGGGGGGAAGTTGTTGTTTTAGATAGTGTTGCAATTGTGACACGTGTGTACCTGTATCTCTCTTCTCCCTATCCGTTCCCCACCGTTTGCCCATCCTCTTTTTCTTTCTTCCTTTCTTCTTGCCTTTCGTTTTTCTTTATTATAATTAGTTTTTGTTTTTTTTTTTTTTTTCGGTTTTCTCTTTCCATCTTGTCCCTCATCTTCCACTTATTTTTACTTTAACTCAAGTATACAATAGGTGCTACAGGGAACACCTCACATTTGCTGGGTTTTCCCATCCTCCACTGCCTCATTTCTGTGTGAACTGATTTAGGCTACCTACACTATCCCCCTTCCCCTGCATCTTGATATCCACTATCATCTACTGTCTCTCCTATATTCCACCCCCCACCTCCCGTTCTTTGATCCACAAAGTGTCTAACTCTTAATTTCTAATACCTTTGTTCTGTTTTCTGTCTATTATCCACTCTTGAAACTATTACCTTTCTTTTCTTTTTCCCTCTCTCATGAAAACAATAGCTGTGTAGTTCATACCATATTCCTCCCAAATTCAGTCATCAACTTCATAAAAGGTACTCTACCTACAGCTATAACTCTATACAATCTACATGAATCTAACCTCCATCCTTCCAGATCTCATATTCCTGCTTTATTAACATACATCACCAATACAACTTTACACTTTTCCCTTGCTTACACAAATGCCTTTCCCCAACACTAATACTTTCCTCTAAAGTGAACTTAACCAACAACAAGTAACTAGAATAAGAGGAAAAAAGTGACAAAGAGAAGATATAACACCTGTGCAAAAATAACAACTAATTAACCTCCAAGAGCAGACAAAGAAGCTAAGGAACTGATTAAATTCGTCAAAATAAAGAGATGACCAGAAAGCAACAAAAATCTACGAACCAAACCAATAATCAGGAAAACATGGCTGAATCCAATCAACAAACCAATAATCACGAAGGGGAGCAAAACTTGGCACAAGCAATGAAAGATCTCAGAACATTTATCACCGACAAATTTGATGCAGTAATGAAAGAGGTTAACAACATGAAGACATCACTTGGAGGGGAAATTGCAGACATACGCAAAAACATAACAGATATGATGGGAATGAACACCACAGTTCAAGAAATCAAAAATACACTTGCAGCAAATATCAGCAGACTAGAAGAGACAGAGCAGAGAATTAGTGATGTGGAAGACAGTACATCAGAAATCAAACAGATAGTAGAAGGGGTCAATAAGAAGATAGAAAAAATCCAATTAGGATTTAGGGACCTGAATGACAATGCAAAACGCTCAAACATACGTATTATAGGCATTCCAGAAGGTGAAGAGAAGGGAAAGGGGTCAGAAAGAGTGTTGCAGGAAATAATGGCTGAAAACTTCCCAAATCTACTGAAAGAGACAGATGTACATATCCAAGAAGCACAGCGCACTCCACAAGTCATAAACCCCAACAGGCCCACCCCAAGACATATACTTGTCAAATTATCCAATGCTCAAGACAAAGAGAAAATCCTAAAAGCAGCAAGAGAAAAGAAAACCATCACATACAAGGGAAGCTCAATTAGATTAAGTGCTGATTTCTCCTCTGAAACCATGGAGGCAAGAAGACAGTGGTATGATATAGTCAAGGTACTAAAGGAAAAAAATTTCCAACCAAGAATACTCTATCCAGCTAAACTAGCATTCAAACATGATGGAGAGTTCAAAATATTCGCAGACAAACAGAAACTGAAAGAGTATACCAACAAGAAACCTCCCCTTCAAGAAATTCTAAAGGGAGTTCTGCAGGAAGAAAGGAAAAAACAGGAAAGGCAAAGTTGGAGGAGAGTATAAGAACAACAACAACAACAAAAAAGACAAAAAAAAATATACAAACAAAATATGACAAACACAAATCCAATCAAAATATGGCTAACACAAATAATTCCTTGATAGTAATAACACTGAATGTCAATGGATTAAACTCACCTATCAAAAGATTCAGACTGGGACACTGGATAAGGAAATATGACCCATCCATATGCTGTCTACAAGAGACACATCTTAGACCCAGAGACGCATGGAGATTGAAAGTGAAAGGCTGGAAAACAATCATACAAGCTAACAATAACCAAAAAAAGGCAGGAGTAGCTATATTAATATCAGACAAAATAGACTTTAAATGTGAAACAATTGTGAGAGACAAAGAAGGATACTACATTTTAGTCAAAGGGAAAATCTGTCAAGAAGATCGAACAATCATAAATATCTATGCCCCTAACAAGGGTGCCTCTAAATACGTCAGGCAAACGCTGGAAAAACTAAGTGAAAGAATAGATACATCTACAATTATAGTGGGGGATTTTAATACACCACTATCAACTCTGGACAGAACATCTCAAAAGAGAATCACCAAAGAAACAAAACATCTGAATAGTATATTAGAGGAGCTCGACCTAATAGACATATATAGATCGCTACACCCAAACACAGCAGGATATACATTTTTCTCAAGCGCACATGGATCATTCTCCAAGATAGATCATATGCTAGGCCACAAAGAAAGGCTGAACGAATTCAGAAAGATTGAAATCATACAAAACATTATCTCTGACCACAGTGGAGTCAAGCTGGAGATTTGCAAGGGAAAGAAGCCCAGATTTCACACCACGATTTGGAAATTAAACAACACACTCTTAGAAAAACAGTGGGTCAAAGAGGAAATCTCAAAAGAAATCAATGACTACCTTGAAACAAATGATAATGATAACACAACATACCAAAATTTATGGGATGCAGCAAAAGCAGTACTGAGAGGGAAGTTTATAGCCATAAATTCATATATCAAAAAAGAAGAAAGAGCAAAAATTGAAGAACTAACTGCACATTTGAAGGAATTAGAAAAACAACAACAAAGTAACCCAACAGGAAGAAGAAGGAAGGAAATAACAAAGATAAGAGCAGAACTAAATGAAATAGAAAATAAGAAAGCACTTGAACAGATAAACAAGACCAAGAGCTGGTTTTTTGAGAAGATTAACAAAATTGACAAACCTTTAGCAACACTAACAAAGAAAAAAAGAGAGAAGATGCAAATACACAAAATAAGAAATGAGAAAGGCGATATCACCACTGACCCCACAGAAATAAAGACTATCATAAGAGGATACTTTGAAAAACTATATTCCAACAAAAATGACAATCTAGAGGAAATGGACAAATTCCTAGAAACACATAAACAGCCCATATTGACAAAAGAAGAAATTGATGATCTTAACAAACCAATCACAAGCAGAGAGATAGAATCAGTTATTAAAAATCTCCCAACTAAGAAGAGCCCAGGGCCAGATGGCTTCACAGGTGAATTCTATAAAACATTCCGGAAAGAACTGACACCAATCCTGCTGAAACTATTCCAAATCATCGAAACAGAAAGAACATTACCCAACTCCTTCTATGATGCCAACATTACCCTAGTACCAAAGCCAAACAAAGACATCACAAGAAAGGAAAATTACAGACCAATTTCTCTAATGAACCTAGACGCAAAAATACTTAACAAAATACTTGCTAATCGTATTCAACAACACATTAAACGAATTATACACCACGACCAAGTGGGATTCATCCCAGGTATGCAAGGATGGTTCAACATAAGAAAATCAATCAATGTAATACACCATATAAACAGATTGAAGGAAAAAAATCACATGATTATATCTATTGATGCAGAAAAAGCATTTGACAAAATACAGCACCCTTTCTTGATAAAAACACTCCAAATGATTGGAATACAAGGAAATTTTTTGAACATGATAAAGAGTATATATGAAAAACCTAAAGCCAATATTGTTTACAATGGAGAAATCCTAGACTCCTTCCCTCTAAACTCAGGAACAAGACAAGGATGCCCACTGTCGCCGCTCCTATTTAACATTGTCTTAGAAGTACTTGCTCGAGCACTGAGGCAAGAACCAGAAATAAAAGGCATTCAAATTGGAAAGGAAGAAGTCAAAATTTCATTATTTGCAGATGACATGATCCTATACATAGAAAACCCTGAGAGATCTACAACAAAGATTCTAGAACTCATAAATGAGTTTAGTAAAGTCGCAGGTTATAAGATCAATGCGCAAAAATCAGTAGCATTTCTGTACACCAATAATGAGCAAGATCAGGAGGAAATCAAGAAACAAATACCATTCACAATAGTAAATAAAAAAATCAAATACTTAGGAATAAATTTAACTAAAGAGGTAAAGAACTTATACACTGAGAACTATACAAGATTGTTCAAGGAAATCAAAGAAGACCTAAATAAATGGAAGACTATTCCTTGTTCATGGATAGGAAGACTGAACATTATTAAGATGTCTATCCTACCAAAATTGATCTACACATTCAATGCAATCCCAATAAAAATCAATGCAGCCTTCTTTAAGGAACTAGAAAAACTAACTATGAAATTTATTTGGAAAGGAAAGAGACCCCGAATAGCCAAAGACATACTGAAAAAGAAAAACGAAATTGGAGGAATCACACTACCTGACTTCAAAACATACTATAAAGCTACGGTGGTGAAAACAGCATGGTATTGGCATAAGGAGAGACATATAGACCAATGGAATCGAATTGAAATCTCTGATATAGAACCTCACATATACAACCACATAATATTCGATAAAGCCACCAAACCCTCTCAACTGGGAGAGAGTGGCCTATTCAACAAATGGTGTCTGGAGAACTGGATAGCCATATGTAGAAGAATGAAAGAGGATTACCATCTCACACCTTATACAAAGATCAACTCAAGATGGATCAAAGACCTAAATATAAGAGCCAAGACCATAAAAACCTTAGAAAGCAGTGTAGGGAAACATCTACAGGACCTTGTAATAGGTAATGGATTTATGAATATCTCACCAAAAGCACGAGCAGCAAAAGAACTAATAGATAAATGGGACTTCCTCAAAATTAAAGCCTTCTGCACCTCAAAGGAGTTTGTCAAGAAAGTAAAAAGGGAGCCCACACAGTGGGAGAAAATATTTGGCAATCATATATCTGATAAGAAACTTATAACTTGCATATATAAAGAACTCCTACATCTTGAAAATAAAAAGATAAACAATCCATTTAAAAAATGGGAAAAAGACTTAAACAGACACTTCTCCGAAGAAGAAATACAAATGGCAAGAAAGCACATGAAAAAATGTTCCAAATCTCTAGCTATCAGGGAAATGCAAATCAAAACCACAATGAGATACCATCTTACACCCATAAGATTGGCAGCTATGAAAAAAACAGAAGAATACAAGTGCTGGAGAGGATGTGAAGGAAGGGGAACACTCATCCACTGCTGGTGGGAATGCAGAAGGATCCAACCATTCTGGAGAACAGTATGGCGGTTTCTCAAAAAACTAGCCATAGATTTGCCATATGACCCAGCAATACCACTGCTGGGAATATACCCAGCAGAACTGAAAACAAGAACACAAACCAATATATGTACACCAATGTTCATAGCAGCATTGTTCACTATTGCCAAAAGTTGGAATCAACCCAAATGCCCATCAACAGACGAGTGGATCAATAAAATGTGGTATATACACACAATGGAATACTACTCGGCTGTAAGAACAAACACACTACAAACACATGTGATAACATGGATGAATCTTGAGAACCTTATGTTGAGTGAAGCAACCCAGACATTGAAGGACAAATACTACATGACCTCAATGATATGAAATAAACAAGCTGCCCTAGATAGCAAGAGACTGAACGATAGGCTTGCAGGAAATCGGAGGGTGGAGGAAGGATATGAGCCGATGTCTGCAGGGGTGGAATTTAAGACGAGATGGTGGTAAGTATGAACACAAAGAAGAGATAAAAGGGGGGCAAGGGGTTGCCTTTGCTTGGGGCTTTGCGGGTTTGAGGGTGGCTGGGGAGGGACGGGTGGGTAACGTTGCCCAAAAGTAGGGGGAGGGAGGGGTAGCATACGAACCAGGAGAGGGTCAGGTGTTGGTGGAGAGTAAAATGCCGAGAAAATCATATCAAAATATAATAAAGAGGGTTACCTGTTTAGAATGCTCGGAGGGGAGGGTCTGATGCAGGACGGGCTCCTGGGGAATGTCTAAATGCTCATTCTGCCAGAGTGGGTGACACCATGGGGTAGAAACCCAAGTAGTGAGAGTGGGGGTGGACCCACATCCTGGGGAGGACTAATGCCATCCAATAGAGGGAACTGTATCCCTCGAGAGAAAGGGTGGCTCCCAGGGCATTGGGGCAGTTGAGCAAGTTAGGCCCTGAACACTATTCCATCTATCTCTGGAAGTGGCTCCTCAGGAAACGGAGGTTGGCTATCACTGAGGGCACCAAGATGGAAGGGAAAATGGACGTTAAATGTGTGGAACCAAAGTAAATGGGGGGTAAGAGAGGAGTTTCTTGAGAGTACACAAGGATGGATATAAAACATGTAATATTACACCATAACATATAGGAGATGACAGACTGATAATGTAAACCATAATGTAAAACATAGGATAACTAAAAATGTAAAGAACTGTGTATCCTAAAGTATGCACCATAATGTAAACACAGATGTCACCTTGTTAGAAAGCTAATGTCTCAGACTCTGTACATCACTTTAAGTAAATATGATATGAATAGGGCGTAAGAGTATCACTATGGAAGGGAAAAGGTTTTCTGGTGGATGTGTGGGAGTGCTGTATATTATATATATACATTGCTGTGGTCTAGGACTCCTGTGAAGAAAAGCTGAATAATTAGGGGGGGGGGGGGAAGAAAAAAAAAAAAAAAAAAGAAAAAAATAGGATGTGGAATTTTTTCAAGTCAACATTCTTTATCTAAGTTCTTTATCTAACTTTATCCAAGTTCTTTATCTATCCTTTAAACTCATCGCTATATGCCATTCCCTAGTAAGGGACCATGACATTATATTGGGCTTCAAATTTCGGGGAGTCCTGGATCACAGAGTGTTTCAACAATGGCAATGGAGGGATACTGGTATGGGATACCAATGACAGGTGATATATGACTGACAGGGAGCTGTACAGAGCATATGTCCAGGGTGCATGGTAATGTTTGGATATACTCATAGTGGCAACAATTAAAAACCACAGTAGGGGGGGTACTGGGTTCCTGGCCAGTGGTGCTCTGTCGTGGTCCCTAGGGGAGCAGCGACAGTCTCCCAGATGCAGTGGTGGGGACCGGGAGGGAGTGAGGGTTCAGCGGTGAGCCCCTGGTACTAATGACTATGCTTGTGAGCTGATAAACCCAGAATAATAACAAGGCCTAGAGCAACTTTGTGCCTGGGAGTTTCCTTCTGTCAGCCTTCATGTTGCTCAAATGTGGCCAGTCTCGAAGCCCAACTCAGCATGTAAATGCAATGCCTTCCCCCCAGCGTGGGACATGACACCCGGGGATGAGCCTCCCTGGCAACGAGGGACCACTATCAACTACCAACTGATGATGCAACTGGAAAATGACCTTATACGGAAGGTTCAATGCGGATCAGCAGAATATCCATGTCTACATAAAATACCATGACTTTAAAATGCTGTTTGACCTAAAGTAAGGGGGAAATGGAAAGGAGAAATGAGTTTATATGGCTACGAGTTTCTAAAAAAGAGTCGGGAGGCTGGCAGAAGGTTTGCCCTCATGCACAACTGAGCAGAGTCAGAGAGACGGATAAAGCAGATACAACCCCCAGATATTGGTTCCTTTGAGGGCTAAAGAGACCCATGGGAGTTATGGTCATGGCCGATGGGGTTAACTGCCAGGGCAGATGGCCCCTCTTTGGAAATGGTGTTTATGTGTGATGAATCTGGACTCAGATGGGATCTCCCTTCATAAGACTTTCATGCTAATGTGCTGGAGGTGCAGTTAATGTTGGGGTTTAAGATATATTTAGGGGATTTGAATCTCTGGACTGACAATGTGATAGCTAGATCCTGAGCCTCAACAGACTCCAGCACCTACAATCTGATTTATTCGACTTACCACACTCAGCTAAGATGGAGGTGAAGAAGGACAACCACCACACCATGGAGCCTAGAGTGATTACAACTGAAAATGGGAGGATTGCATCCAGCATCCAGGTGGAATCTGAGCCTCCTCTTGACATAAAGGTGCAATGGACACAACCAATCCAGTGTCCACATAGAAGAGGTGGCATTGGATTGGGAAAAGTGGACATAATGGACAAAGGGTATGGGGAAAGGCAGGAAGAGATGAGAGGTGGAGGCATCTTCGGGACATGGAGCTGCCCTGGATGGTGCTTCAGAGGTAATCACCGGACATTGTAAATCCTCACAGGGCCTACATGATGGAATAGAGGAGAGTATGGACCATGATGTGAACCAATGTATATGAGGTGCAGAGGTGCCCAAAGATGTACTTACCAAATCCAATGGATGTGTCATGATGATGGGAACGAGTGTTGTTGGGGGGGGGGGGAGAGGGGGGGTGGGGGGGTGGGGTTGAATGGGACCTCACATATATATTTTTAATGTAATATTATTACAAAGTCAATAAAAAATTAAAAAATTAAAAAAAAAAAAAAAAAAGATGACACAACAAAGAGACACAAGAAAACACAATGAGAGACACAAGCAGGGAGTGAAGGTGGCTCAAGGGATTGGGTGCCTCCCTCCCACATGGGAGTTCCCAGGTTCAGTTCCCAGTGCCTCCTAAAAAGAAGATGAGCAGACACAGAGAGCACACAACAAACAGACTCAGAGAGCAGAGAGTTAATTAATGAATTAAATCTTTTTTAAAAATCAGTTGCCCATAGATGGAAAGGTCTATTTCTGAACTCTCAATTCAATTCCATTAGTCTATGTATCTCTCCGTATGCCAATACCATGCTGTTTGAACACTGTGATTTTGTAATAAGCTTTAAAATCCAAAGTGTGAGACCTCCTTATATCATTCTTATTTTTTCAAGATGATTTTGGTTACTCAGGACCCCTTACCCTTCCAAATAAATTTGATGATTTTTTTTCCACTTCTGCAAGTAGACTGTTAGAATTTTTATTGAAATTGCATCAAATCAATACATCTCTTTGGGTAGAATTGACATCTTGACAATAATTAGTCTTCCAATCCATGACCATTGAATGTTCTTCCATTTATTTAGATTTTTTTTTAAATTTCCTTTAGCAAAGTTTTACAGTTTTCCACGTATAAATCCTTTACATTAAGTTAGATTTATCCTTAGATTTTTCATTCTTTTAGTTGCTATTGTAAATGGACATTTTTCTTGATTTCCTCCTCAGTTTGCTCATTACTAGTATACATAAACAATGCTGATTTTGGGGTGTTGATCTTGTACCTTGGCACTTTGCTGAACTCATTTATTAGAATAGAACGAAACTTCCTTCTATTGATACATGGCGTTTCCTTCTATTCCTAGTTTTCTGGGTGCTTCTATCAGATGGGATTTTGTCTAATGCCTTTTCTGCATCAATTGAGATGATCATGTGGGTTTTTGTTTTTTGTTTTTTTTTTTAATGACCAAGTCTTTTTTATTTTTTTTTAAGATTTATTTATTATTTATTTCTCTCCCCTTCCCCCCCACCCCGGCTGTCTGTTCTCTGTGTCTATTTGCTGCATTGTCTTTGTCTGCTTCTGTTGTTGTCAGCGGTACCAGGAATCTGTGTTTCTTTTTTGTTGTGTCATCTTGTTGTGTCAGCTCTCCATGTGGGCGGTGCCATTCCTGGGCAGGCTGCACATTCTTTCACGCTGGGCGGCTCTCCTTACAGGGCGCACTCCTTGCGGGTGGGGCTCCCCTACGCGGGGGACACCCCTGCGTGGCAGGGCACTCCTTGCGCGCATCAGCACTGCACATGGGCCAGTTGCACACGAGTCAAGGAGGCCTGGGGTTTGAACCGCACACCTCCCATGTGGTAGACGGACACCCTAACCACTGGGCCAAGTCCGCCGCCTTGATATATGGTTTTGATGTTGGCCTCGTAAAACAAATTAGGTAGTGCTCCCTCCTCAATTTCTTGGACAAGTTTGAGCAAGATTGATATTAATTGTTCTTGGAATATTTGGTATAATTCACCTATGAAGCCATCTAGTCCTGGACTTTTCTTTGTTGTAGGCTTTTGATGACTGAGTCAATCTCTATTTATAATTGGTCTGTTGAGATCTTCTTTTTCTTCTAGAGTCAGTTTAGGTTGTTTATGTGTATCTAAGAATGTGTCCATTTCATCTAGGTTGTTTAATTTGCTGGCATACATTGTTCAACATATTCTATTATGACGCAATTTATTTGGGGGTGCTGTAGTAATGCACCCCTTTCATTTCTGATTTTATTTATTTGCATCTTTTTTCTTTTTTCTTTGTCAGTTTAGCTAAAGTTTTGTCAATTTTTTTGACTTTTTCAAAGAACCAACTTTTGGTTTTGTTAAGGTGTTTTCCTCCCCTGAGGTGGCTCCCTTATCTGTTGCTCGTTGTTTTTGCTCATTGTCTTCTCATTTTCTGCTTGATGTTTTTTGCTCATTGTCTGTTTGTTTGTATTTTTCTTTAAGAGGCACCAGGAACTGAAGCCAGGACCTCCCTTGTGGTGCTCAACTGCTTGAGCTATATCCACTGCCTTCTCGTTTGATTTTTTGCTTGTTATCTGCTCGTTTGTTCACTGTCTTGCTCATTGTTTTTGCTCAATGCTCATTGTTTGTCTTCTTTAGGAGGCACCCAGGACCTTCCATGTGGAAGGTGAATGCTCAACTGCTTGAGCCACATCTGCTCCCCTCCATTGTTTTTTAATTCTCTATTTTATTTACTTCTGCTCTAATCATTGTTATTTATTTCCTTCTGCTTGTTTTTAGTTTTGTTCACTGTTCCTTTTCTAGGTGTCCTGTTCCAGGTATGCTGTTAAGTCTTTGATTATAGCTATTTCTTTTTTTTTTAATGTAAGCATATAGTGCTATAAATTTCCCCCTGAGCACTACCTTCACTGCATCCCATAAATCTTGATATGTTGTGTTCTTGTTTTCATTTGTCTCAAGACACTTACTGATTTCCCTCGTGATTTCTTCTTTGGCCCATTGATTGTTTAAAAGTGTGTTATTTAATTTCCATATATTTGTGAATTTTCCATGTTTCTACCTATTATTAATTGCCATTTTTCTTTCACTCTGGTCAGAAAAGATGCTTTGTATAATTTCAATCTTTTAAAAATTATTGAGAATTGTTTTGTAACCCATCATGTGTTTCTATCCTGGAAACAATCCATGTGCACTTAAGAAGACTATATATCCTGCTGTCTGGGGGTGAATTTTCTGTTTGTTAGGTCTAGTTCATTTGTCATATTATTCAAGTTCTCTGTTTCTTTATTGATCTCTATCTACATGTTCTATCTAATGATGAGAGTGAGGTATTGAAGTCTCCAACTCTTATTGTAGAGATCTCTATTTCCCCTTCAGTTTCGCCAGTGTTTATCTCATGTATTTTTGGGCACCATGGTTAGGTGTATAAATATTTATGATTGTTATTTCTTCTTGGTGGATTGACCCTTTGATTAATATATAGTATCTTTGTCTCTTGTAATAGTTTCTGATTTAAAGTCTATTTTGTCCAATGTTAGTATAACTACCCCAGCTCTTATCTGGTTACTATTTAAGTGGACTATCTTTTTCCATCCTTTCACTTTCAACCTATTTGTCTTTGCATCTAAAGTGAGTCTCTTGTAAACAGTATATAGTTGGATCATGGTTTTTTATCCATTCTGCCAATATGTGTCTTTATTGGGGAGTTTAATCCATTAAGGCTCTGCCTTATTACTGTAAAGTTAGTACTTACTTTACCCATTTTGTCCTTTGGTTTTTATGTCATATTTTTTGTCTCTCTTTTCTTATATTGCAACCTCCTTTTCTGTATAGATGATCTTCTATGATATTTTCAACTGATCCCTTTCTCATTTCTGTTTCTGTATATTTTTTAATACTTTCTTTGTAGTTACCCTTATAACTTACTCTATAACCTTTAAACTTTATAACTTTAAAAGATACTAACTTATCAATACCAAATCTGCTCCCATGTCCCTCTCTTTTCCCTCTTTAGACTGTTTTTGTCTTATATTACCTCTTTATATTTTGAGTGTCCATTAACAGAAAATATGATTTTTTTCTTGTTCAATTGTAATCTGACTCATAAAGAAATTAAAAAATAGAATTGTATATTGAGGATATAGTACTATTATGTTTTGCATTTATCCTTTTAGTTACCTTTACTAAAGATCCTGATTTATTAATGCTACTCCAAATCACTGTTATTATCTTTCAGTCTATAGAACTCCCTTTCATAAGTCTTGAAGAGCAGGTCTGTTGTTAATGAATGCTCTCAGTTTCAACTTATCTGTGAATATTTAAAACTCTCCCCCACTTTCGAAGGACAGTTTTGCCAGATAAAGAATTTTGGCTGGCATTTTTCTCTTTCACAACCAGGCTCTTCTGCCTCCAGCCTGGTCAGAATGAGAAAGGCTAATTAAAAGGGGGCACTGAGTGAGGGAGAGATGTTAAACAAATTATACAAGTTGGGGAGAAATTTTTGCACAAAAACAAACAGAATAGAACAGGATTCACAAAGAAAGAAAAAGAAAGGAAGCTTTCTCCTGAGGTGAAAAACTTTCACAAAAAAGGGCAATCCCAAAAGTACTAATGTCCAGGAAAAGAATCAGGTACAGAAGGTCCGAGAAAATATGAATAGTTAAACATGGGATAATCTAAAAGTCCAGTATAAGTTGACCAAGCATCAAAGAAGAGCCTTAACACACATCCAATCTATAATAAAATGCAATCTTAATAATACCCTAGGCAAGAGGGAGAAACTGACCTTCTGAGTTAGCAGATCAAAATTATCAGATGCCTAGAAATGAACAAAAATTACAGGCCATACTAAGAAACATGAAGATATGACTCAGTCAAGGGAACAAATTAAAAATTCAGAGGAGACACAGACTTTGGAATAACTCATCAGAGAAGTAAAAACAAATCTCCAAAATCATTGTAGGGAGATGAAGGAATATAGGAATAAAAACAAACTAATGATGGATGTAGAAGAGCTAAAGGATAAAGAAGACAAATTGTGAGCAAAAAGAAAGTTTTTAGAAAGAATAAAAGATACACAACAGAAATTATGGGGATGAAAGGCACAATAATGGAGATTAAAAATACACTAGAGGCATACAATAGCAGATCTGAACAGGCAGAAGAAAGACTCAGTGAACTCGCAGACAGACAATTAAAATCATGCAATCGGAAAAACAGAGAAAATAGTAGAAAAAATAGAGCAGTTTCTCAGGGACTTGAGTGACAGCATGAAGCATTCAAACATATACCTCATGAGAAACCCAGAAGAAGAGATGGGAAAAGTGGCAGAAAGAGTATTTGAGGGAAGTGGATGTGGCTCAAGTGATAGAGCTTCTGCCTACCATATGGCAGGACTGTGTTCAATCCCTGGGGCCTCCTGGTGAAAAAGAAGAGAAAGCATGCCTACATGATGAGCCAGTGCCCATGCAAGTGCCCATGTGGTGAGCCAAGTGCCCACACAGTGAGCCACTGCCCATGCAAGTGAGTCATGCAGCAAGACAATGACACATCAAAAGAGAGACAAGGGGAGAGTTGAGGTGAAGTGCAGCAGAAACTAGGAACTGAGGTGGCACAATTGACAGGGAACCTCTCTCCACATCAGGGGTCTCCAGGATTGAATCCCAGTGAATCCTAAAGGAGAGAGAAGGAAAAAAGAAGACAACACAGACAGCAAAAACAGCAGGGTGCAAGGAGGGGGGAAAAAATAAATAAATCTTTTTTTAAAAAAAGAGTATTTGAGGAAATAATGGCCCCAAATTACCTAACTCTTTGAAACTTATGAGAAGTTTGAACTTTATGAAAGACATAAATAGACATGCCCAAGAAGTGCAACATACTCCAAACAGAATAAACTCTAAGAGACCTACTCTGAGACACATTCTAGGGAGCCAGATGGGGTCAATCTATAAATGTCCATTTTTTCATTAATGTGATCCAAAATTCAGAGACTGGGCTGAGTGTGTGCATCTCTTGCCAACAGTTCTGCCATGGTCTCTTTTTTCTCCTGGGGTCACTTTTGCATGTGGCACTTCTTGGACATTTGTGTCCTGCCCTGGGTCTCTGTGGACTTGGGTCCCTGTGCCTGAATATGCACGGGGTTCTAACTCACTGCTGTGAATGGTTCTATGGTCTGCCTCCACGGCAGGAGGTACCTGGCCCATGCTGCATCTGTGTGACTCTTAAGTTGTGTGGCATCAAGTGAGGGGGTGGAGTCCACACTGGCAGGTATGGGTCATAGATCTCCTACATTTATTTCTGTGGTTTTTTTTCCTTTTTGCCTAATTCAGCATTTGGTGAGTCCTGGTCCAGTATCTATCATTCTCCAGAATTCCAAACGAGTAGAATTTGTCCTTTTATTAGTTGTTTCTGAGGGGAGACTTGCATGAGACAACTTACTTTGCCATGTTGACAATGTCACTTATCAATAAACTTTTTTGTATCACTTATTCAATAACCATTCACTGAGTATCTACCATATTCAAGTAACAGTATTAAATACTGCAAGTATACATAGATGAAGAAGATGTGGATTGATTATAGCTTCTGTGTCCTTCACATGCTCCCCATGTGATTCAGAACAAATCACCCTCCTGGCATAGTGATATAGCTTCTTCATCATGGAATTTCCCCTCTTAAATTTATTTCAGCATGATCTTTGTGACAAGTTGAGGTTGAGTTGAATTCAATACATTCATAACATTGACCACAAGATGGCACCTAAACCATTCTTTCAAAGACTTCTCAATCAGAACCCCAAGATCATCGCCAAATTTTAATGCCTTATTCATGCCCCATATAGATCCTATTACATTGCAAAATCATTCCAGTCTAGATGATTCCATATGTGCACTGGCAGTTACTATGTGCCTTATAGAATATATTTCATTTGATGGTCTTGAATGGATGGTCGTATCATAAAAATTTGAACAAATATGAACAGGTGAGTTACAGGATAACAAAGCAATCCACTGTGTTCAGGAAATTTAGTCATATCAAAATGTTCTATAATGGCTGAGATCACCCTATTATGGACCCATGAAATCAGCCTAATTATCTGCCCTTCCTTCACGGCCAAATACAACTTTATATTACTTTTAAATTGTTTTCCCTGTTAACAATAGCTTTTAAGTCACAAGTGTATGCCCTATCTCTACAGCAGCCTTTGTTTCCTCTCATTTGCCTAAGAAACTTTTTAAAATTTGTCATCAGTTTTCAATCACAACCTACTACACATAAAGTCAACACAAAAATATACGTCATCTTACAAGTTCTATCTTTGAATTATGTTTTCACCGGAGTTTTTAAAAAATTGAAGGACAAGGCCTCTTGGCTAAAATCCAAGACTCTTACTACCGTAACAAAAGTCTTGGTCAGAAGTGAGAAATGAGTCTTAGGGGGCTAACATTAAGGTGTCAACAGGATCGTGTTCTTTCCAGAGGCTCTAGGAGAGAAACCATTTCCATGCCTTATTTATTCATTCTAGAGTTGTATTCCTTATATTTCTTGGCTCATGGACCTTTCCTCCAACTTCAAAACCAGTGGAGTAGCACTGATCCTGCTTTCCTCTGCTCCTGTCAAAATCCTACTTCTCTTCTGTGTGTCAGATCTCCCTCTGCCGCTCTCTTATAAGGATACTTGTGATTGCACTTAAGGATTCGCCAGGATAATACAGGTTAATCTTCCCATCCTGTGATTCTTAATCACATCTTCAAAGACCCTTTTTCCATATAAGGTAACTTTTACAGGCTTTAGGAATTAGAACTTGCTATCTTTGGGGGCCATTATTCAGCTTCCCATGTCCCTTATCCTTCTTTCCACAGGGGGATAACATGTTTATAAATTCTTTTCACAAACTGTAACTTTCCTATTAAGCACTTGGCACAATTTGTAACTATATGTTCTGCCTCCAAAGTTAGGAATACAGGTAGGTCTAAGGGCCGGGTGTACCAAGGGAAAAAGAAGTCCTACCTCAAGGAAACCAGAAGAGGAAAAGAAGCATTTTCCCCTAAGAGTTATGAATTTCTGCCTAAAATAGTGTAGGTATTAAGTAACATCTACTATATTCTATAAGTTTCAAGGTCCACAGAAATCAAGGTATCCAAGAACTTGGATAGGAAAAAGATTTTCTTATTTTTTTCACTAACCTCTAACTGGAATATAGTATTCCTTCAATTAGAAATATAGGCTACAATAACAACAAATTATACAGGCAACATCAGGGACTGGGGAGAGGAAGGAATGAGAGTGACTGCTAATGGGTACAGTGTTTCCTTTTTGGAGTAATGAAAATGTTTTGGAATTAGATGGTGAAGAATACACAATTTTTAGAATATACGGAAACTCACTAAATTGAATACTTTGAAGAGTAAATATTATGGAATGTAAATTATATCTCAATTTTTTTATAAAAGAGAGAATATAGGTAATAAACCATATAGTTTTAGCAGTATCTGTGACTTAGTCAAACAACCAATGTCATAAATTTTCATAACACCTTACAGTGTTGCATATATCATGAAATGTTATCACTACTTTAAACTTAAAGTAATTTCTACTTCTACTTCTCAAACTTAATACATTACTAAAAAGATAAATATAAAAATTTCAACTACTTTGTTAACTATATTTCAATATAATTGATTACCTTTGTGATCTCATTGATTTTATTTTATGAACTGAAAAACACTTTTAGGCACAAAAAAGTTTAAAAATATATTCTAAGGAGAGTTAATATAGGATTCTAAGCTGAGTGGCATGATCGGATTGTCTCTAATTAATAAAACTTTAGAAACCTTCATGGTAATGAACTAGAGTTGGAAAAATGAAATTAAGAGGGCAACAAAGTTCTTCACATCCAGCCACCACACCCCTGCCCTGTCTCTTGTCCTGCCATTCTCCCACATGTATCCAACCTTCTGGACACCTGGTTTTCTCACTGTTTCCCACATATTTCATGTTATTTACTTCTCTAGGATTTGTGTATGTTGTTTCCTCTCCCCTGGATTACTACCTTCCTCTTTTCCATATCACAAGCTCCTATGTATACGTCAAAACTCGGGAGAAGATGTGGCTCAAGCAGTTGAGCACCTGCTTCCCACATGAGAGGTACTGGATTCAGTTGCCAGTGCCTCCTAAAAAAATAAAAATAAACCAAAACACCAAGCAAACAAACAAAGGAACCAACTAGGGGGAGCCAATGTGGCTCAGTGGTTGAGTGCCAGCTTCCCACATCTGAGGAGCCATGTTCAATCCTTGGACTCAGTATCTCAAAAACAACAACAGAAAAAAAACTCAGTTCACATCAGCCTCTCTGTGGAGCTCATTAGTCCCTCAGTTGAATACCCAGAGCACCTTGGACATAACATAGCATAACACCCACAACATATGGCATTCCTAATAAGTGTTTCTGTCTCCTGACAGCTGTAGCTCACAGTGCCTTGGGGACCAAGGGAATACAGTCTACCTGTCCTTCTTGATCTGTCTCTTCTCAGACTGGTATGTATTGCTGTCACAGTTCACAGACCTTGGTCCCCACTTCATGCAGAAGTGTATTGTCTATCCCTGCCCTTCTGGTCACCATATCCAGGCAATCCATCCTGAGTCCTCCTCACCCCACCTCCAAGGCCTCTACAAGTTCTCTACTTGGCTCCTGGTCAATAGTATTCTATGTCACTGTCGGTAACTCTTCTATGTAACATCAGGTGTGGGGGTGGGGGGTAAGAAGGGAAGGAGGGATTCTGTCTACACATGCCTAACCACCATTTCTGCTCTTCTTCAGCTGCAGCATATTGTCATGGGGGTTGGGGCAGAAGGACTTCTTGGCAAGGCTTACTGGCTTCAGGCTTCACCTGGGAAATGAGGGGCAGGTCCTCTCTGCCCTGACATCCTCCAAAATGTATCAAGTGTCTCTCCTTTCTCATTCTCCATATCCAGTGCAGGGCTTGGTACAGGGCTCCCCTCTCAGGCTCTCACAGCATCAAAGCCTTGGCCATGTTCCCTCTGAACCAGTCACTTTCACTTTAATGTCTTTCAGATGGGAAAACTGCTCCCACATCATTGTGCATCCTTCCCCAGGCTACAATTATAAAATAAACACAATACTTAAGGGTTCCTTTGTTCTGTCTCTTTCTCTGAAAACAAACAAACAAATGACTCTTCCAATAGAAATATCCTTGCTTTCACGATAATAATGAATGCCGTAAACTGCCATCATTGTTGGTTTTATCAACTTAGAAACTCAACTGACCTCTATTTTTCTGGGCTGAAGCAATGAATGCTGCAGAGAGTTAAAAGCTATTGGGAGAAACAGATGTGGCTCAAGTGATAGGGCTTCCACCTACCATATGGGAGGACCCAGGTTCCATCCCTGGGGCCTCCTGGTGAAAAATAGCAGAAAGCGTGCCTGTGTGGTGAGCCAGTGCCCGTGTGGTGAGCCAAGTGCCCGCATGGTGAGCGGAGTGCCCATGTGAGTGCCCACGCGGTGAGTCAAGTGTCCATGTGAGTGCCCATGTGGTGAGACGAGTGCCCACTCAGCAAGCTGAGTGCCTGAGCAGTGAGCCAGTGCCCTCTCAAGTGAATCACACAGCAAGATTATGACACAACAAAAGAGAGACGAAGGGGAACGTTAAGGTGAAGCACAACAGAGACCAGGAACTGAGGTGGTGCAATTGACAGGGAACCTTTCTCCACATTAGAGGTCCAAGATCAAATCCCAGTGAATCCTAGAGGAGGAAAAATGGGAAGACAAAAAGAAAAATAAACATAGAAGATCACACAGCAAATGGACACAGCAAAAACAGCAGGTCTGGGGCAGGGGGCAGGGGAAAATAAATAAGTAAATCTTTTTTTAAAAAGCTATGGGACAACAAGAAAAAACTGCAGGAAAGAGAAATATTGGCTATTATCTGAAAAGTTTATCTTGCCACAGTATTCTTTGTTTCATGAAGACTTGGAAATGACCAAGAAAGGCACTGGGATGTGGTTTCTTAAGACAAAGAATGCATTAAACTAAGACAATAAAAGTCTTGGAAACATCTTCATGACCTTGTGTTAAGCAATGGTTTCTTAGACTTTACACCAAAAGCATCGAAAACAAAAGAAAAAAAGATAAATGGAACTTCATCACAATTAAAAACTTTTGTACATCAAAACTTCATCAAGAAAAAAAATAATCTTCATCAAGAAAGTAAAATGGCAACCTATAGATTGAGAGAAAATATCTGGAAACCATATATTTGATGAGTCTAATAGCAAGAATACATAAAGAAAGGCTACAACCCAACAACAAAAATGCAAACAACCCAATTTAAAAATGGGGAAAAGGTTTGAATAGTTATTTCTCCAAAGAAGTTATACAAATGGCCAATAAACATGTGAAAAGATGTTCAACTTCATTAGCCATTAGAGAAATGCAAATCAAAACCACCATTTCCCATCCACTATAATAGCTATTATTTTTTAAATGGAAAATAGGAAGTGTTGGAGAGGATGCAGAGAAATAGGAACATCGTTCATTATTGGTGGAAATGTAAAATGATGTAGCCACAATGGAAAATAGTTTGGTAGGTCCTCAGAAAGTTAATCATTGAATTACTATATGACCTGGCAATCTCACTTCTAGGTATATACTTGGGAGAATTGAAAGCAAGGTCTCAAACAGATAGTGGCACATCAACTTCAGAATGATATTATTCACAATTGCCCAAGGGTGGAAGCAACCCAAGTGCCCATCAACTGATGAATAGATAAACAAAATGTGGTGTATACATACAATGGCATGTTATTTAGCTGTAAAAGGAATGAAGTTCCTATGGGCTATAATTATTAATATAATTATGATGATATTGTTTCATCAATTGTAACAAAAGTACCACAATAACGCAAAATGTTAATAATAGGGAAAACTGTGTATGTGAGAGGGAGTATATGGGAACCCTTATTTCTGCATGATTTTTCTGTAAACCCACAACTGCTCTTTAAAAAAAGGAGAAAAAAAGAAAAAGAAAAAGACTTGGAAACTAAATCCAGCATCTTTGAAAGGCAGGGCTGGAAAGGCCAGGATAATTCATCTTAGCTATGTACCTCTCCATAAAGATGAGACACTGAAACTTGGAAGAGGGAAGGATAGGTGGAATTAAGTGACTCACCCAAGGACAGAGAAACTGACACTCCTTTTTATTTTTGGCTACCGTCTCTTCAGTGGTTGCTGTATGCCAAGCACTCTGTCAATCACTATATAGCCATTGTGTCATTTAATCCTCCCAGCACCCCGGGAGAATTGGTATGATTAGGCTCATTTCACAAGCAGTAACTGGGGCTTACAGAGGTTAATTTATTTGCTCAGTGTCATATAGGTACTAAACGGATGGCCAGCTTTGGAACCCATGCTGTTTGATGCCCAAGACCGGGCTCCAAGGCAGACTACCATGTTCAGACACCACCAAGAGCTGGGCATACATGAGGAAAAGATAGGATTCCTGGCCCTGAGCTGCCTTCTGTGCTAACAATACGAGCTTAGTCAACTGCTGTAGCCTGCAGTGATGTCTCTGCCAGGAAAGGAACAAGGATTTCTGCTTTGAAATCTACTTAATAGCAGCTTCTCACTCATGGGTAGTGTCATTTAGACTCTGATTGTCCCTGCAGCTCTGCTACCTGCAAGTAATGATACTGCCTTGGCCTGTTTCTTATCTGCAAAATGACAAAATATATGTCCTGGTTAGCTCACAGGTTTATTGTGAAGCTCACAGGTTTATTGTGAGTTTGGTTTTGGTTTTTTTTTTTCTGTTTTTTACAGAAGTGTGTTTTAATTTTTTGATAATATATTCATGTTTCAACAAACAAAAGGTAGTACAGGGTATATAGTACAAAGTCTCTCTTTTCTGTCCTGCAATTCCTAGTTCTCTTCCCGGGAGACAACTGATGGTCATTTTGAGGGCAGAGGTCAGCAAACTATTTTTGCTTCCCTTGCACAATTATTTATTTATTAAGCAGTTTTGAGATATATTCAAGTACTATACGATCTACCCAAAGTGTATAATCAATGGCTTTCGTATAATATTGTGTTTTTTGTTTTGTTTTAAAGAATTTATTGTTAAAAAAAAAATGAGATCATAGATTTGAACATCCTTAGCATAAAGTTAAGGATTATTGTTATTCCTGATCTGAAGTTCCATTGCATTATCCTCCTACTAAGGTTTTCAAGCCTTTTTATAAATTATTTTAATCAGTTCATGGAAATGTAAGAATGAAAAGCAATGTTGTAGTTTGAAGTAAGAGAAAGGATGGGAAAAGGAAGGAACCACAGATCCCTACAATTACCATTGGTTTTGTTACAGATCTTAAATAGATCAGTGAGTTCACAGATGTTCAGTTTATTACTAGGCTTCTTAACTTAAATATGTGTTACAGTTATTGTTTTTTTATATATTAAATATTCATAATAAATGTTTGGGTTTATTTTTACAAAGAAAGTAAAGCATTACTAGAAGAAAACAAAAACCATAAAACGAGAGGTTAGAAATATGTGGCCTCTCTTCAGGGAACTTTTGTATTTGGGATTCTTTTATGGCAGGAACTTTAGGCCACAGAGATTTTATGTGGGGATAAGAGTAACAGATCTAATCTATTAATTTCTTTAAACTCAGATCTTACCATGTTTTAGACTTAGAATTTAGTTTAGCCTATTTTGATATCAAAATCTTCCCATTTGGATGTTAGGAGACCATTTCTTTTTCCAAGAAAGAACTCTTATCTAGTCTAGAGAGATAACACACTTGTCATAACTATAAATTTATTTGGAAGAACAACTGGGCTTTCTGCAGGCCATCTGGAGAAGACAAATGTTTCATGTAAGCATGTGGGAAATTTCACTGACAACATATGTATTTAAATGAACTGCCTTCAGCATTGCCAAAAGGAGAAAATTCCATTATACACAAGGAAGGTATTTCAACAATCACCTCAAAATAAAATAGACATCCATCTTTTAATATAACAAAAACGTATGTATGGTGTAGCTACGTTTCTTTCAATGTAGTGACAACCAAATATACAGCCTCTGCATAAAGATATCCCTCCTTCAACTCCACAGGGACAGCCCTGAAATCACTGCATTCATCTGCTCAGGTTCAATATCCTATACCAAAGAAATATGCCTTTCTGCAACTTCCCGCTGCTCTTGCACACCTTCTACTCCTCCCCTGAATGCGTAACATGATGTCATGGAAGATGACTGGACAGGAAATCAAAATTTCTAGTCCTACCCTGTCACTGGTTCAGAGTGACCTCAAGCAAGTCATCTAACCACTTTGTTTTCATTTTGTTCCCAACAAAATGAAGAAATATTTCCTTCCCTATTTAGTTCAGAGCTTTGGGGGAAGACACTATTAACAGCTCATGTTAGAATAATATTTCACAATTCAAGAAGTGTTTCAGATAGTTTCATTCAATTACATAACTACTTTATCTCCATTTTATAGATATGACAATTGATACTGCATTAGTCAGGGAAACAGTAGTTGCTACAAAACAAAACAAAAAAGTCAGTGGTTCAACACAATAAAGGTTTATTTCTCACTCATGTGACAGTAACCCACTGGTCACTGATGAGTTCTCTTCCATGAGGTGATTGAAGAACTGTCCTGTGGCTCCATCTGTCTGTGGACCTTGGAGTTCTCTGCCTCCACCTGGCAGACAGGAAGGAGAAAATGGAGAAAGCTTATCCACTTCTTAACGACCGTACCCTGGAAGTGGCCCACATGACTTTCACCCACATTTCATTGGTGAGAACAAGTCAGTGGCTCCACCTAGATTCAAGGGGCAGTGGGAAATGTGGCTGGGCAGCCACATCCCAGGGAAAATGCTACTGTTAGGGTGGCTTGCTAATCATCTGTGCCACAGATACTTCAAGTTGTTAAGCAATTACCTCAAGGATACACAACAAGTAGAAACATGTATTAAATGCCTCTTCTTGTAACAAACTACTGAAAACCAAGAGGCTGAAACAACACACACTGAGTATCTCAAAGTTGCAGTGGGTCAGGAGTCTGGGCGTGATTTCACTGGGTTCTCTGCTTCAGAATCTCACAAGGCTGTAATCAATGTGTCGTCCAGGACTAGGCTCTTGATTCTTCTGGTAACTCTAATAGGGAAGGATCCACTTCCACACTTGCAAGTTTCTTGACGGCATTCATTTCCTTGCAGCGTTCAGTTTCTAGGATTCATGGAAGTTTCCTTCTTCAAAGCCAACAAAGAAGAGAGAAAGAGAGAGAGAGAGACTGGAAAGAGAGTTTGCTGGCAAAACAGAGGTATATGTAACATAATGTAATCAGGGAGTAACATCCCATCACCTTTGCTCTCTTCTACTAATTAGAAGCAAATCACAGGTTCTGCCTGGACTCAAGGGAAGGGCATTACTCAAAGGCCTGAGCACAAGAAGGATCATGAGGCCACTTTTAAGTCTGTCCATCACCATAAGAAACTCAACCTAGATCTCTGACTACAAATCCAATGTTCTTTCCATTGAACCACTTGTCTAGCTTTGGACCCCATTGTTTCTATCTGTAATATGGGATAACAATTGCTTTACTTTTAACATGCCCAGTTCTTCTGAGAAACAAAAGGAACAGTGGCTGAGAATGTACCTTGCAAACTATAAAGTACTCTGTAAATTTAGTGGGAATTTATGATTATTTTGTCTCTGCCTTTGATGTTTCTCTACTCTACTCTTCCTTCAAGGGCCAGCTCAATGCTTTCTCCCATGAACCATGTGTATCACTTGGAATTAGGTGCAGTTTCATATAAAAAGAAAATAAAATGACGGTTAAATAAAATGTAAGCCAGGGCTACTCAGATAATTCCACAAAGTCACTAGGGACCCAGATTCCTTCCAGATCTACCTTGCCTAGGTTGTGACTCTTGTTTTCAATGTCCCAGATGGCTACTAGAGCTCCAGCCATCACTTCCCTAAACCAAGCATCTAGTTATAATACTGCCTTTTATAAAGACTTCCCAGAACTCTTACTAAGACTTTGATTCATGTCTTTTTGACAAGAACTCAGTCCAGTGGCTATACCTAGTTGCAACTGAACCTGGGAAGTAGAGTTTTCAGTTGGGTATGCTAATATCTTGAAAAATTGAACACGCTCTCCCTCACCTTTGGACACGTTCCTGCTTTCTGCACCCTGTTCTCGCTGTTTTTCCCCTGCCATGGTCACCACACAAGTAAAACCTGGGTATTTACAATCTATAATGGGGAATTATAGCCTGGCAGCTTTTTATTACTTTTCAGCCCCTTCCTCTCTAACCAGGACCCCTGATCTGTTATTTTCTTGCATTTCTCGTCCCTCCCTACCTGAATAAATTACTGGCCTAACTCACCCCACATGCTCTTGAAATTCATTTCTGCAGCAGAGTCAAGAACCTAGACAAAATCCAGTAATACCGGGGTTGGCCTTTTTAAGGCCTTTCCACCTCTCCCTTCACCACATTAAGGAAGGCACTCAGCTATCTGTTGTCCTGAATAGTTGCCATTCTACCTTCACCTGTTAGCTTTCAAGGAGCCAATTAGGAGGCCTTTCTGTTTGGAGTTATCCAGGGTTTCTTTTGAGCCCGGGAGTTTCAAATGGGGCCCTGTGACGAGGGTCTTGGCAGGTTTATCAGCTGTAATGGTTATAGCTTTGCCCTCAAACAGCTGCCTCCCCTCAGGGGAGTTCCGGGCAGTGTCCTTTGGCTATGTTCTGGCCAGTGCTGTCCCAGCTATTACGGCTTTATTCTGACCAGCTGCCTTCCCTCGTTTCCTATACTAACCTTCCTCTCTAGGGTTGTGTAGGGTGCCATAGAGAGTTGAAGAAAAGGGAGACCAAATGAATGGTACTCTGGGCCTTTGAAACCCTATCCTGATTCAATCAATGTATTATGTTTTGGAGTCCTAAGTAAGACTCTTTGGGGAGAAAAAGGATTCTATAGCCGAAAAAATAAAAATATGTGTAAGTATGTACATAAAAGAGCAGGAATAGCTCTTCCTCCTTACCCATCCTTGTTCCTTCCCCTCCTGAACAGTCCTAAAGCCACAGGTGGAGCAGAGCAAGGCAGGCATTCTCACCTGTGGTAGGGCAACCACAGTGGACTGCAGCGGGGTGTCAGAGCCTGTGCAGGGTGAGGAGAACGTCCATGGAGAAAGGCTGCCCAGGGAAAGACGTTGGAACCCAAGCAGGGTGTGAAGACAGAGCCTGGCAGGATGGTGAGGACGTCCATATTGGGAACGGACAGTCTGGTATGGGAAGTCAAGCCTGGGGTTTAAGATATATCTAGGGGATTTGAATCTCTGGACTGACAATATGGTAGCCAGGCCCTGAGCCTCAACAGACTTCAGCTACTACACTCTGATTTATTGGACTTACCCCACTCAGCTAACATGGAGTTGAAGAATGTCAACCACCACACCATGGAGCCTAGAGTGCCTACAACTGAAAGCAGGAGGATTGCATCCAGTATCCATGTGTAATCTAAGCCCCCTCTTGACATAGATGTGGAATGGACACAACCAAGCCAAGGTCCACAGGAAGGAGGAATACAGTAAGGATTAGAGTGGACTTAATGATATTCTATTCATGAACTATTGTGGTTAATAATCGAGAAAATGTGGCATTGGTGTGGAAAAAGTGGCCATGGTGGCTGCTGGGTGCGGGGAATGGGAGGAAGATATGAGATGTGGAGGCATTTTCGGGACTTGGAGTTGTCCTGGGTGGTGCTCCAGGACAACTGCCGGACATTGTATGTCCTCCCATGGCCCACTGGATGGAACGTGGAAGAGTGTGGGCTATGGTGTGGACCACAGGCCATGGGGTGCAGCGAGGCCCAGCGATGTACTCACCAGATGCAATGGATGTGTCATGATGATGGGGGAGAGTGTTACTGTGGGGGGAGTGATGGGGTGGGGGCAGTGGGGGTGAATGGGGACCTCATATTCTTTTAATGCAATATATTTTTTAAAATGAATAAATAAAATAAAATTAAAAATTTTGAAAAAAGAGGGCATCCGTATTGCAGCAGTAGCCCCACATGGGGTATCAGAGCCCGAGAAACTTGAGAAAGGCATTTAAGTAAGCAGGAGATCCAACATGAGGAGACAGAGACTGAGTGGAGTGAGGAGTGCATCCATGCGTGATATGGTACAAGGTGGGGAATCAGAACAAACTTAATGAGAAGGGCATCCATGCAAACAGAGTATGGGTGCTAGAGCCCATTTGGAGTAAGGAGAGTTTCCACTCAGGGACAGTGCACTGGAGTATTGAAACCTGCATGGGGTGAGGAGGGGATTCATGTGAGAAAAGAGTGGCAATGGGAGATGGATCAATTCCAAATAAGTAAATCTGTCAAAGAAAGGAAACAGTTTCCTCACTGTGTGAAAAGGGAGTTATAAACATAGAAAGGAAAAAAATTTAAAATGAACCCTGTGGCCTTGGATTGGAAATGAAGGTATTAGAGAGAACCCCAGGTTTTCAAGATAGATAGATACAGATGATGATGATAGATAGGTAGATGATAAGAAAGAGAGAGAGGAAAGATAATAGACAGATAGATAGGCAGATAGATTTTTTATAAGGAATTGGCTCACACAACCATTGGGGCTGGCAAATCTGAACTCTAGCGCAGGCTGCAAGTCAGAAACTACAATAAAGCTGATCCTGAAGCTGGCATTTGCATATTCCCCAGGAAAGCTGGCTGACTTGAGAAAGAAATTCTTTCAGATTTCTGAAATCCTCAGTTCTGGCTTTTAACACCCCTGACTGAAAGGATGTGCTAAGGGCAATCTTAGATTGTGGATGAAATCAGCCATAGATCCAATCAATTAATTATAGATGCAAATCCATCTACAAAATTCCCTCACAATAAACAATCAGGCTAGTACTTATTTGACTAAACAACGGGACACCATAACCTAGACAAGTTGACATGTGAAATTAACCATCACTGGATAGAGATACATAGACAGATACATAGATTTAGATAAAATAAGTAAATATAGATACAAATGTAAATATGTGTGTTTGGAAGGTTTTGCTCCCTTGCTCTGTCCACTGAGGTCTAGAAGCAGCAACAACTCGGAAGCAATTCATCCACCTAGCACCCAGGTCCTGGCTTCTAAGTACCATTCTCCAAGGAAAGAAACCAGGGCTCTCTGGGGAAATAATTAATTTTAGGGCTAGGGGAAGCAGATTTGTCTCAAGTGAAAGAGCATCCACCTACCACATGGGAGGTCCAGGGTTCAAATCCAGGGCCTCCTGACCTGTGTGGTGAGCTGGCCCACGCGCAGTGCTGATGCACACAAGGAGTGCTGTGCCAGGCAGGTGTGTCCCTTGCTTAGGGGAGTCCCACACACAAGGAACCCCACACACAAGCCCCATCCCGTAAGGAGAGCCACCCCACACAAAAAAAAGTGCAGCCTGCCCAGGAGTAGCATCACACACATGGAGAGCTGATGCAGCAAGATGACACAACAAAAAAGAGATGCAATTTCCCAGTGCTGGTGACAAGAGTATAAGTGGACACAGAAGAACATACAATGAATGGACACAGAGAGCAGACAACAGATTGGGGGAAAGGGGAGAGAAATAAATAAAAAATAAATCTTAAAAAAAAATTCATAAAAAAAAATTTTAGGGCTAGGCAAGGAAGTGCACCATGGTCCCGGATTATCTTGAAAACAAGGCCTAAAAACAACAGCTAAAATGATGGGGATGCGTCAAAGGACATAGAAGCCAATTTGAAAGAGGCTACCACAGGCCAAATCTGGCAAAAAATAATCAGTGATGGTAAGAGATTCTGACCCACAAAATGAAAAAGGAACCCATGAAGGAGGGGGTGCAATTCAGCGGTTGAGTTCCTGTTTCCCATGTACAAGGTCCTGAACTCAATCCCTAATACCTCCTGAAAAAAAAAAAAGATGACGCATGTGCTCCCAAGATAATTCAAAGATACCTGTGCTCCAAGGAAACCATGGGTCCATACACTTATAAATAAACAAATTGAAAGTTTGATGAGGAATGGGATAGTTTACATAGTTTCTCCCTCCAAATGCTTATTATGTTACATAGGGTAAAAGGGTAAGTTTATATCAGAGAAATCAGGAAAGCTGGCTGACTGAACCCTCTCAGAGCAATGAGTTGACCATCTGGCCTTCCCTAATCCATGGGGGACAGGTCCACTCCTTTTAGAACAGTAGGTTGCTGACCTTAACCACCCTAATCCTTGGGGAATGTGCCCCACCTCTCTGCATCCTAGAGCAGCAAAACTCTCTCAGAACATCGGGCAGGACCCTTCGAGGACTCTTCGACCGCTGGGGCAAACTCACCCTCTCTGTACACATGTGCGGGGTTACTCTCTTGGCTTAGGGAAAAGTCTTAATTTCAGATCTCAGGTTTCATGGTTTTTCCCTTAAAGCTGTTTCTCCTTCAATCTCTCCTTTCCATGCCCCCCTTTAGTCCAAGCTGACAGTAGTTTTGTTTATACAGCTCTCTCAAAAAACCTTGTTGGTTTAGCATGTAAGCAGCAGGGGTCCAAGTCATCAGAGAGTAGGACTTTCCACAAGTCTTTCTAAGATAACTGCATCTTCAATCCTGATTTACAAGTTCCAAGTTTAGTTAAGTCCTCCAATGGGGCACTTTCATCCGGGAGCTTGATTTCCAGGGGCTTGGAATTTCCAGAATCTGTTTCTGTTTTCTTCGTGCCTGACAGTACAGTTGTCAGTATATCTCTCTTTCTAGCATTTTGCCATAAGCTGCAAGCAGAAGCCAAGTCACATTCTCTGGGTTTACTTTGGAAATTTCTTCAGCTAACTGCCCAGGCTCACCATTTTCAAATTCTGCCTTCCATAAAACACCAGGAGTTAATCTTGCTAAGTTATCTGTAACTTTAAAACACAGATCGCCTTTCCTCTAGTTTCCAATAATAGTTTCATCATTTACTTCTAAGGCATCATAAAAAGCCTCTTTAGCATCCATATTGCTATCAACAGTCTCTTCAAAGCAATCTAGGCCTTTTCCATCATGCATCTCACAATTTCTCAAAAAAAATACCCCTTACCCATTTATAAAACCATTCCAGTGTTGGAAACTGAGGCACAGTGGTCTCACAAGAAGAGATGTGCTGTTTCTGTGGCTATGCTTGCAACATAAGGAATGCAACCATTGAATGCTTGATGGCTATCAGGGTGATGCCATAGGCAGAGATAAAAATGAGCACATGTATTTTATAGTAAATAGAACACTTAGACTTTGCACTGAGATAAGATTTTTTGAATTTCCTTAGATCATGAGTAATGCCACTAGTTAACTGCAGGTGGCTGCTTGTTCTCATGAAGGCTGAGGTATATAGAGAGCCCCTTGTAAACAATAAAGTTGTCTGATGAGTCTCTACTCACAGACCCCCTCTGATCCCAGCTCTCTCTCTTTCTTTCTCTTTGTTTCCTTCTTTTTCTCTTTCTTTCATTCCCAATACCCTTCAGGCCGACATTCTAGCATTTTGATAATTGCAAAAGCACTTCCCCACTTCTCAGTACAAAATTCTGTATGGTCAGCAAAGGGGTGCTGATGCAAAATACCAGAAATTGGTTGGTTTGTATAAAGGGTATTTATTTGAGGTAGGAGCTTACAGATACCAGACCATAAAACATAAGTTACTTCCCTCACCAAAGTCTATTTTCATGTGTTGGAGCCAGACGGCTGCCGATGGTTGAGAGGGTTCAGGCTTCCTGGGTTCCTCCCTTCCAGGGTCTTGCTTCTCTCTAGTTCAAGGTTCCTTTCTTGCCAGGTCTTGCTTCTTCCTGGGCTCAGCATTCCTCTCTTCCTAGGGCTAGCTTCTCTTTCCTCTGTGAGCTTACTTCCCAGGGCTCCAGCTTAAGGCTTCAGCATCAAACTCCAACATCAAAACTCTAACATCAAAACCCCTCAACTCTGCCCTTTGCCATGTCTTTTTTCTGTGAGTCCCCACCCCTAATAACATGGCCCAATCAAAGCCCTAATCATAACCTAATCATGTCCAGGTACAGATCAGATTACAAACATAATCCAGTAACTATTTTTGGAATTCATAACCATATGAAGCTGCTACAGAAGGTTCTTAGCCCAGCTGAGAGATGTTGATGGCTTGGACTTAGGGCAGTAGTGGAGAAGGAGTAAATGGCTCCAAAATAAGAACAGCGAATATTTCAGAAGCAAACACATCTGTGATTGTAAACAACCATTTCCGCTTTGGGGTTTTTATTTGGGGGGGGGGGGGTATGAACACGTACAGAAGAAGGAATCCACTCACCTGTATTTTTCCTAAATTCACCTGAGAGCCTTTTTCTCATCCTTAAAAGCTTTCTCAAATGTCCTCCTTTCCACCCCAGCATTAATCACACCTTCGGGTTCCCAAGTTACTTTGCTTGTGGGCCAAAAGTAAAAGGTCTTGCCGATTCCTCTTGTGGTCAGAAGTGTTTTGTTTGTCTCCACTTTCTGATTCTAATTCTTCAAGGGTATGTTCCTATTTTGGGTAGCACACAGCCCAAGGCCTCACAGAGTCTGAATCACAATACATATTTCAGAAAATATGTTTTAAACATCTGAGACTACTTAGACCAAGGGATTTACTAGTTGAAACGGTAGTATCTCATTCATCACACCATCGGCTAATCAAATTTCTGCAGATATAGCTGGATAGGGCAGGGTTCCTGAAGACATTCCTCTGACCCTTCTTGAACCAAATTCTGTCTCTGCAGGAATGATTTCAGAACCTGCCTTATGAACAAACAGCTCTGAAAATTCCTTCCAGCTATGCAGTTTGGCAGAGCGCACTTGTGCCTGATTTAGCAACAACCAGAGATCAGGGCTGCCTCTATCAAAACATGGTTGCTAAAATAAACGGTCCTTTACCAAGGTCATACCCCAGTTGACTGGGCACAAGAGCACTGTCAAGTATGCTTTCTACAGGGATCAGGTTCATTTCCTGCTCCCAGTCATGAAGTTGGGATTCACTGACACTATTTTCTAGCTGTAGTTTTTTTTTCTGTAAACTCTTGTAGAAAATTTAGGCATTTACTACCCAAGTTTTATATATATAAAAAATATATGATAGTTTTGTTCAAACATGTTTCTTGATTTTTATTTTCCAGCTGTTTCAATGGATCCCCCATAAACCCAGGGGCTTTGTGTTTATCATTGCTATGTCCTCAGACCCAGAAAAGTGACAGACACATAGTAGGGACCAAAGATATGTGTATTTCTTTATAAAGCTACAGAAACAATCATTTAAAAACTTTCCCAACTCTTACTTGTGATTTCTAATTGATTGTTGTAATCAGCAAAACCAATATCCCTTGATTATGTCAAGGGATACAATTTTTAAAACTTTTCAAGAAATTTCATTCTATTTTGTTGTTTTTCTTTTCAAAGAATTTTAAATTCACTTATTTTTAAAGGAAATTCATATTATATTTTGCCTTGAGAGGAGACTCTGGTTTTTCCCTTCCAAGTTTCCTTAATCCCTATTCATAGGTTAGAACTCAAAGTGATCTGAACTATCTTTGCTCACCAAGATAGAGAATGCATATTCTTTTCTCAAAGCTCTCCCAGGCATACTTGTCCAGACATGTAGCCAAGGAGCCAGCCAGTAGCCAGAATTGCCACATGCTTCTTACAATGTCATGGAATGTTCATCACAAGGATTTATGACTCCTTTGAAGGGCCCAGGCTGAGCCTCTCAAAGACCGTGATGGATCCTCATCCCAAACTATAACCTACGCAGTGGAGCACCTTCCTGAGGACATGGCAGCCACAGAAATTGCCACCCACCCACAATGAGGGAACGCCACTGAACTGCCTGGTGCTCTCCACTACCTTCACACTGTTAGGTTTTTGTATTCTCTACTGACACTGAAAAATCTTACAGCCTTCCTCCATGTCAGTCCATATGTTCCAGTGAACCACTTCAACTTATTAAAAAAACCCTTTATTTAAATTAAGTTGTTTCTAAAGGGGGAGTTTTCACTCTTCAGAGAAACTTTTTCTTTGAATTGAGAGATGCCCCTTTCTAGCAATTTTAATTCCAGAAACTTGTGCCTACCCTCCCCAAATGGAGGAAGAAAATGTTTTTGGATGCTTTCATAAACTCCCAGGAAAGTTAGGACTACTCAGACCAAGAATACAGAGCAGATAGTTTCCCAGAGAGATGAGCAGAGAGTGAAGGCCATCTGTCAGCTTTTACCTTGAGGGTATTTGATGAATCCTGCAAACCTGAGCATTGGTTTCCACAATCTCCAGGGCAAACAGGATAAAAAAGACAAGGGTGCTTGCACAAGGTGGGCAGTCTAACTAGAAACCCTTCCCATGAAGGTGGTGTCTCCAACTTTATGCAAAAGTTAAGAAGAAATAATCCATCCTCCATTCCCAGATGCCTGCAAGGTAAACCGCCTGAATCAAACCTTAGAGCTAAGTGAAAGGGAAAAATAGGTTTTCCCTAAGGACTTAAAACTAACTTGGCAATTAAAAGGAATTAACTACTTATAAACACAACAACATGGATGAATCTCAAAAACATTATGCAGAGAACTCAAAACCATTGGATGCCATTCTTGGGTTTATAGATTAAATTCAGAATTTAGCCTATAAACCCAAGCAATAAGCCTCAAGTCAATAATTAGTTTAAAGTGGTCCCAGATTGCGAATACCCTAGAGCATGACACAGAGTTTGTGGGCCATACAAACTCTGTTACAACTATTCAACTTTGTAAAAGTTGTTGTAATGCAAAAGCAGTCACAGGCAATATGTAAACAAATGGGTTCAGTTGTATTCCACTAAGAATTTCCTTTTACAAAAATGGGCTTAGGGCAGGATTGGACCTGTGGGCTGTGAATTGCTGACCCCTGCTCTAGAGACCTGAAAGAAGTAGAGAAAATTCCAGAGATGACAACCATCACTAAAATTCTCTAAACCCAAAGAAATAAAGCACTATGGAAAAGCAGCAACAGGAAAAAATCTGAGATGCGCAAAAGACAGAAGATTTTGGAATTGTCAAAAAGTACATAAAACCATATGCTTATGGTACTTTAAATTTTTATATAAGAGTGAACGTACTTGAAAATGGATCGAATATAAGTCATAAAAATGAGAAATATATAAGTTGAAATTAAAATCTCAGTGAAGGAATATAACAGGTTAGATAGAATTAAAGAGTAAATGTGAGAAATAGAAAACAAAAGTGAAGCTTGCCCTGAAAGAAACCTAGAGAGTCAAATAAAAGAAAAATATGAAAAAGATTACAATTCACATAGGATAAAGGGAGAAAGTAAAACATTTTTCTAAGCAGAGTTCTAAAAAGAGAAGAGACGTAAATGGGGGCAATCAATAACAATACCTGAGCAAAATGGGGCAATGAATAACATTACCTAAAGCAGGGGTTCTTAACTTTTTTGTCCCACAGACCCCTTTGCCATTCAGGTGAAAACCATGGACCCTTTACTAAGTCCATGCTATACTGTGTATTATTTAGTAAATATATCACACCCATACCAACATGTCTCCTCAAGAATGATGTTTCTTTGAATTTCAATTCAAGTTCATGGACCGCTTGTTAAGAACCCCTGATCTAAAGGGATGCTTGAGATCTTTCCAGAACTGATGAAAAATACCATCCCAGAGATGAGAAGCCAACAAGCCCCAAGTAAGATAAATTACAAGAAATCCACATCGTAGTAAAATGGCAAAGTAACAACAAATAAAGGTCTTACATATACTCAAAGAAGGGTTACCTTCAAAGATGTAATCATCAGGCCGGTAGCTAACTTCTCAATAGCAAATATGGAATGATCTTTAATGTGGTCAGAAAAAAAGAACTGTCAACTTGAACATAAAGTTCTATAGCTAGCAAACAACTTTTTAAAATGAATGCAAAATATATGTGTTTTTAAAAAGCAAAAACAGTGAATTTGTTCCCAGAAGACTCTCACTAAAGAAAAGTGATAGGTAGAAGGACTAAGACAACTTAGACACTGATAAGTACGTAAATTGAAATTTATGAGGAAACTACTGAGCAAATAGAAATAAGATCATTAGCCTCCAAAATTAGTAGAAAAAAAATGGAAAGAGTAATAAATCCAAAAGAGAACAAGAAAAGAAAGAGGGGAAAAAAAAGAAAGAAGAAGCACAAAATAAGATGATAAAAATACTTCCAAATATGTCAATTACACTAAAAATAAATGTTGCTTTCATACACTGCTGATGGATAGTATAAAATGATACAGCTTTTTGGAAACTAGCTTGTCTGTTTCTACACTAAAGCTGAACATACTGATATCCTACATACAGCAATTCTTAATCCAGTACTAAGCACACAAGCTAGAGAAACCCTTGAGCATGTACCCCAGGAGACATACAAGCATGTTTACAACAAAGTTAGAAATAAGTCTACTGTGCATTGACATAAAGAGAATAACAAGTTGTGATTTTTCCTACCTTCTGGCATATGGTAATGTCCTATTTATTGGCCTGGGTAATGTGTATGCAGGTATTTGTTTATCACTGTCCTTAAAGTGTACCTATACACTTTCATATACACTTGTGTATGTTCTATAACTTCACAATAAATAAGGCCACAAACCAGTAAATGCTAGAGGCAAAATAAGAAGATGTCTTTCTGACTCTTATCCCATCATCTCAAGCATTATTACAAACAATAACATTCAATATTAGCATCAATCCACTAGGAGCAAATGTTAAAAGACAAAAGCAAACACACAGCTTCTGCCAAGATCCTTCATAGGACTCCTCTGATTCCCACCTCACGCCCTCCTCCCATACAACCTACTTGGTCCCATCATTAAGCAGTTTATGTCAATAATATGACATTGCAGAAACAAAGACTGAGTATATTAGTCAGCCAAAATGGCACTGATGCAAAAGTACCAGAAATCTGTTGGGTTTTATAAAGGGTACATATTTGGGGTAGAGACTTACAGTTACAAGGCCCTAAGGAGTCCACCTCAAGTTTGCTTCTCACCAAAGTCAGCTGCCATGTGTTGAACAAGATGGTGAGCAATCTCCACCTGGTCCCTCAGGTCTTCTGTTACAGGCTGGCACAGGGCTTGTCTCTCAGGGCTTCGTATATCAGTCTGGCATACAGCTCATTTCTTTCCAGGCTTTCTGAGCTGCTCAGTTACTCTGTTCTCTTCAACTGCAAACTCTCAGGTGAATGGCTCATCTCTCCCTGGGGCTCCAGGATCAAAAGTGACAAAATTCCCTCTTCTGTGTCTTCTTCTGTGTGTCTTCTTAAGTGAATGTCCATTTATATCAGCCCACCAACGGGGCAGGGACTCAACCCTGAGTCATGCCCCACTGACATGATTGAATCAAAGGCCTTAAAGTTATTTAATCAAGTAACTTAAAACCTTTGAATTTAATACAATTAAAGGTTTTTATATTAAAAGGAACTGATAAGTTCACAAACATAATCGTTTTCCTTTTTGGGGATTCATAAATATTATTTATTTATTTATTTGTTTATTTATTTATTTTATTTCTCTCCCCTTCCTCCCCTGACCCTGGTTGTCTGTTCTCTGTGTCTATTAGCTGTGTCTTCTTTGTCCGCTTCTGTTGTTGTCAGTGGCACAGGAATCTGTGTTTCTTTTTGTTGTGTCATCTTGCTGTATCAGCTCTCCGTGTGGGCAGCACCATTCCTGGGCAGGCTGCACTTTCTTTCGCGCTGGGCGCCTCTCCTTACGGGGTGCACTCCTTGCGCGTGGGGCTCCCCTACACAAGGGACACCTCTGCGTGGCACGGCACTCCTTGCGCGCATCAGCACTGCACGTGGGCCAGCTCCACACGGGTCAAGAAGGCCCGGGGTTTGAACTGCGGGCCTACCATGTGGTAGATGGACTCCCTAACCACTGGGCCAAGTCTGCCACCCATAAATAATATTAAACTACCACACTAAGAGCAGCTTTGGTCAAGATGCAGATCTCATGACCACAGCACATTATCTGTAATCACAAGAAACTAATGATGCTTATGGTATATTTTTAAATATCAACAGAATGCCCAAAGTGTAACATCTGCACTGAGAACCAGAAATAATGCCAACCTCCAAGACAAGTTGAATACAACTCAGGAAGTCTGTTTATATAGGAAAAACTTGAGGCTGTTCTCTGCCCCATACTGCAATTCAAGATAATTTCCTCTATGCTCTAAGGATAATTACTGTTTCATATATGACTGCTCATTCAGTTCCTGGATGTGCCAGCTATTTCAGAAACCTAGGTGTGGTGATTAGGCTAAGGTGTCAACTTGGCCAGGTGATGGTGCCCAGTTGTTCAGTCAAGCAAGAACTGTGCTAATTTTAATACAAGGGCATTTCGTGGACTTTAATCATCAGTGAGTTGATTGCTGATTACATCTACAATCAACTGAAGAGACTGCCATCAGCAATGAGCGGTATCTCATCCAATCAGGGAAGGCCTTAAAAGGAGAAATTATTTCAGCATTCAAGGAGACAATCCCATCTCTACTTCAGACAGACAGCTTTTCCTGGAGAACTCATTAATGACCCTCATCGGAGTTCCTGACTTGCAGCCTGCCCTACCAAATTTGGACTTGTACATCCCCATGGTTGCATGAGACAGTTTTACAAAATCTTATCCTATTTACAGATATCTCCTTTGGTTATGTTTCCCTAGAGAACCCTGACTAATACATTAAGCATTTCTAAAATCCAGATCTGTAAATATGGTCAGGATAAAGAGTTGGAATAATGAAAGGCAACCTCCTGGCTCAATTAATGAAACCATGCAAGGGTCAGATGATAGATCTTATCTAATGGGATTTTTCTACCAAATTTTGCCTAGCCTTGATATAATACTATAGTTAAAGACTCAGGAATATGAAACTCCAGGCACAATATTCCTAAGGTGGGTGCTGGGATTGAATCAGTCCCGTCCACCACCCCCACCCCCGCCCCCCGCAATGACATGTTCAAGTCCTAATTCTTGGACTTGTGGGTGTGGACTCATTTGTAAATGGGATCTTCAAAAATCATGTTAAATTGAATCAAAGTGGCTCTTAATCCAATATGACTGGAGTACTTGTAGGCAACGGAAATTGGGACAGAAAAGCAGATGCCACAGGAGGAAACCATAGAAGACAGATCTCTGGGATAGAGATTGATTGCCAGCAAGCCACCATCAGAGCACTACAGATCATTCATTGCAGCTTTTGATTGGCAACTTCAGAGCATTGGGTACTTGACTCTGAGGATGGCCACTGTTCCGAGCTGCCCTGGACAAAGGTGGTGGAGGAGGAGACTTAAAGTTGTTATGCTTCCTCAGGAGTGTGGGAGACAGTTGAAGAGCTGTATTTGCTGGGCAGGTCAAGAAAATTCAACTTTGGAGAACCATGGAAGGAGCTCTTGGTGTCCTTCCTGACACCCTCCCCTTTGGAGCCAGCTGGTGCCCCGTTCGTTGGACTCTGGTCCTGTTTCGACTGGGGAACTTCATTTTGGGCATGGCCCACCTCCCAGAATTTTCCCTCCAGGCGAAAGCAGCTTGAAATAACTAAAAGAAACTATAGAGGAAGGCAGTCTGGGGCAAAGACTTGCCTGCTTTAAACACCTGGGAGAGGGAGATCTGTCTCCTGGGTTATAAAGGGGGCATTCAAACTCCTGTAAATAGGGAATCTCCAAAACAACTAAGAAACCTAAGCCCAGGAGAAGATGCAGGCCTAGAAAACACAGGAAGGACCTGCACATTGCATTTGCCTTGGGCAGACATTCCTGATAGGAGGGCTGAAGTTCAAGAAAGTTTCTGCCTTATCACCAGCTGGTTGCAAAATCAAGAAACAGACATCTCAGGGAATAAATCCCAGAGTTAACATTTTAAAATATTGAAATATACAGTGTGCAAGAAAAGAGTACAAAACAAACAAAGAAACAGGAAAGATAGTCTATGCAAAGGAAGTGGATAAAATCCCAGAAAACACCAATGAAGACAAGGATGTGGATATACCAAAGACTTTTTAAAAAATAATGTTAAAAATGTTCATGAAGATGAAGGAAAACAAAGAGGGAACTAAAGGATATCAGTGAACAATGGAAACCAACAAGTGTACCAATACATGCATTAAAAGAGTCCCAGAAGGAAGAGGGAAAAAAAGGGGTAGAAGAAATATTCAAAGAAATAATGGCAGAGAACTTCCCTAATATGTACCTCTACAATGACCAGATAACACCAAATAGGATAAATATGAGGAAAAATACATCCTATCATATATTGATCACACTATCAAAAACAAAGGACTAGGAGAGACTTCTGAAAGCTGCAAGGGAAAAGCAACATGTTTTTTTAAAAGATTATTTCTCTCCCCTTCCTGCCCCTCCCCCACCCCAGTTGACTGTTCTCTGTGTCTATTTGCTGTGTGTTCTTTTGTCCGCTTCTTTTTTTGTCAGCGGCACAGGAATCTGTGTTTCTTTTTGTTGCGTCATCTTGTTGTGTCAGCTCTCCGTGTGTGCGGCACCATTCCTGGGCAGGCTGAACTTTCTTTTGCGCTGGACAGCTCTCCTTATGGGGCGCACTCCTTGCACGTGAGGCTCCCCTACATGGAGGGCACCCCTGTGTGGCACGGCACTCTTTGCACACATCAGCACTGCACATGGGCCAGCTGCACATGGGTCAAGGAGGCCTGGGGTTTGAACCGTGGACCTCCCATGTGGTTGACAGACGCCCTAACCACTGGGCCAAGTCCGCCTCCCAAAGCAACATGTTATGTACAAGAAAGTCCCAATTAGATTGAGTGCCAATTTCTCATCAGAAACCATTGAAGCAAGAAAGCAGTAGGCTGAGATAGTAAAATATAAAAAATCAAATAAATATGAAGTAGGCATCACTAGAAAAATTGAGGAGCAAAAAAGATATAACTTGAAAAAGACTAAATTGAAAAATGGCAAAAGAAAGTAGTGACTTTAAATATAAATGGATTAATATTTCCAGTCAAAAGCAGAGATTGGCAAAAGGGATAAAAAAGTCTGAATAAAACATATGCAGTCTATATGACACAAGTATTAAGTTCAAAGACATAAGTAGGTTGAAAGTGAAAGGATGGAAAAAATAAACTCAAGTAATAACCAAAAGAGAGCTGATGTAGCTATACTAATCAGAAAAAAAATAGACTTTAAGCCAAAAACTGTTCTGAGGGATAAAGATGGTCATTATATATCAATAAAGGTGTCAATTCAACAAGATGTAATTATTACAATTATTTATGCACCTAACAACACAGTACCAAAATATATGAAGCAAATACTGACAGGTTTGAAGGGAAACATCGACATTTCTACAGTAATAGCAGCAAAATATAAAATACTACTTTCAATAAAGGATAGAACATGTAGACAGAAGACCAATAAGGAAATACAAGACCTGAATGATACTCTATACCAGCTAGAACTAACAGATCTACATATTAAGAGAACACCTCACCCAACAACAGCAGAATGAGTACACATTCTTTTTACATGCACATACATCATTCTCCAGGAAAGACCGTAGCTTTGGTCACAAAACAAATCTCAATAAATTAAAAAATATTGAAAACATACAACTTCTCTGATCACAAGGAATGAATCTAGAAATCAGTAACAAAGGAAGAAATGAAAATTCACAAATATGTGGAAATTAAACAACATAGTAAATAACCAAGGAGTTAAAGAGGAAATCACAAGGGATATTAGGAAACACTTTGAAGCAAGTGAAAATGAAAATATGGCTTAACAAAACTCATGGGATGCAGCAAAGGCAGTACAGAGAGGGAAATTTATAGTGCAAAATGTTTACATTAAAAAAGAAGAAAGATAGCAAATCAGAGATCTAGCCTCACAACTGGAGGATCTTGAAAAAGAAGAGCATACTAAACCCAAAACAAACAAGAGGAAGGAATAAAACATAGATTAGAGCAGAGATAAATGAAATAAAGTGGGGGGCAAAAATAGAATCAACAAAACCAAAAGTTGGTTCTTTGAAAAGATCCCTGAAATTAACAAAACTTTACCTAGACTGACAAAAAAATAAGAGGACACAACAAAAATCAGGAATGAAAAGGGGACAATGTTACCAGCCCTTTGGTAATAAAAAGGACTGTAAGAGAGAACTATAAACAGCTGTACACCAATGTATTAGTCAGCCAAAGGGATACTGATGCAAAACACCAGAAATCAGATGGTTTCTATAAAGGGTATTTATTTGGGGTAGAAACTTACAGCTACTAGGCCATAAAGCATAAGTTACTTCCCTCACCAAAGTCTACTGCCACATTTGGGGCAAGATGGCTGCTGATGTCTGCCAAGAGTTCAGGCTTCTTGGGTTCCTCTCTTCCCAGGGCTCCATTTCTCTCCAGACTCAGCTGCCCTGCTCTCTCCACAAGGCCAGCTGTAGAACTGGCTCTGTTTCTCTCCCCAGGGCTTCTGCCATGTCTAAGGAGCTGTGTCTATTCCATTGTGTTCTTCTCCTCTGTGTTCACTTCCTGGGCTCCAGCTCAAAACTCCAGCATCAAAACTCCAACATCAAAGCTCCAACTAACTCTTCTGCTCTGCTGTGTAATTTTATCCATGATTCCCTCCCATTAAGGGTGGGGACTCTATGTCCCACTGACATGGGCCAATCAAAGGCCTAATCATAATTTAATCATGCCCAGGTACAGACCAGTTTACAAATACAATCCAATATTTATTTTTGGAATTCATAAACTCTACCAAACTGCTACAGTCCACCCTCTGAATTCTAAAAAGACATTACAATATTCAAAAGAAACTTAAATCAGTAGCAATGCTAAGTATAGAATCATATCACAATCTGTTTAAAGAAATACAGTTTGTCTTATGGCAAAGTTCCATTTGCTGTAGACCTCTGAAACTTACAAAACCATTTATCTGTTTGCAATACACAAATGGACAAAGCATAAACATTTTCATTACAATAAGGAGAAATTGGGAGGGAAACATGAGTGATGGGTCCAGAACAGTTCAGTAAAACTGCAGGACATCCTCCATTTGATTTCAAAGTCTGAGAGTCATTCTTAAGATGGTGGTTACTTCTCCTTGGGGCCTCATGGAGACCCACCCTTTCCACAGGCATGCCCAATGGCCATTTTCTTGATTCCACCCTCATCAAGTATCTGGGTGGTGACTGAGCTCCAGACTTCACCTTCCAAGAAGGTTGGGGTGATGGCCACACCTTACCTAATCTTTGGGTTAGAGTCTTAGCCTCCCTAGTACACTGAGGTGAACATAACATCTTCCCCAACCTTTGCCATACAGGCTCAACTCTCTCAGAGCAAAAGTTAACCACCTGACCTTCCCTAATCCATGAGGGATGGGCTCGCATCTCTTAGGCCTATGGGCATCAACTTCAATCTCCCCAATCCTTGAGGAATGTGTTCCACCCTTTCTGTACTCTGGGGTGGCAAAACTCTCCCCCAAATACCATGGGAACATTCACCCTCTTCAACTACTGGAGCAAACTCACCCTCTTTTTACACATGGGTGGGGTTCTTCTCTTGGCCCAAGGTGATGTTTTAATTCTAGGTCTCAATTTCCATGGTTTTCCTTTTAAAGCTGTTTCTCTTTCAGTCTCTCTCTTTCATGTCCCTTTTAGTCCAAGCTGACAGTGGTTTTGTTTATATAGCTCTCTCGATAAGCTTGTTGGTTTAGCATGCAAGAAGCAGGGGTTTAAGCCATCAGGCTGTAATATTCTCCACAAGTCTTTCCAAGATAACTGCATTTTTAATGCTGATTTACAAGTTTTAAGTTTAGTTTTTAAATGGGCACTACTATATGGGAGCTTGATTTCCAGAGGCTTGGAATTTCCAGAATCAGTTTTTATTTTCTTTGTGTCCAACAGTTCAGTCCTCGGCTTATCTCACTTGTTTAGCATTTTGCTATAAGCTGCAAGAAGCCAAGCCATGTTCTCTGTGTTTACTTTGGAAAGTTCTTTAGCTAAATGCTCAGGTTTGCCATTTTCAAGTTTTGTCTTCCATAAAACACCAGGGGTTAATCTTGCTAACTTCTCTGTGACTTTAAAACACAGATTGCCTTTCCTTCAGGTTCCAAGACATCATAAAAAGTTGCCTTAGCATCCATACCCCTACCAGCAGTCTCTGCAAAGCAATCTCAGCCTTTTCTATCAAGTCTCTTACAGCAATAACCTAGATGAAATGGACTAATTCTCAAGAAACCAATTACTGGTAAAGGAATTGAATCAGTAATCAAAATTCCCCCAAGAAAATTCCATTGCCAAATGGCTCTACACAGGAACTTTACCAAACATTCCAATAAGAATTAATACCCATCTTGCTCAAACTCTCCCCCAAAATTGAACCCTCAACACTCCCTAATCCATTCTACAAGGCCAATATCATCCTCATACCAAAGCCAGAAAAACATAGCAAAAGAAAAGAAAATTATGGACCAATTATCTCTTATGAATATAGATACAAAAATCCTCAACAAAAGACTAGCAAACCCAATCCAAATATTAAAAGAATTATACACCATAATCAAGTGGGATTTATCTGGGGTTTGAAAGGATGGTTCAACATAAGAAAATCAATGAATGTAAAGCACATTAACAGGATAAAGGTTAAAAACCACATGATTATCCCAATTGGTACAGAAAAGGCAATGACAAAATCCAGTACTCCATCTTGGTGAAAACACTTAGAACATGGGGAATAGAAGGAAACTTCCTCAATATAATAAAAGGCATATATGAAAAGCCCACAGCTAATATATTACTTAATGATGAAAGACAATGCTTTCCCTCTAAGATTGGAACAAAACAATCTCTGTCACCATTGCTATTCAACACTGTACTGGAAGTTCTTGCTTGAGCAATTAGACAAAATAAATTTTAAAAAAGGCATACAAATCAGAAAGCAAGAAGTAAAACTTTCCCTATTTGCAAATGACATGATCCTATATATAGGAAATCCTGGAAAATCCACAAAAAAGTTCCTAGAGCTAATAAACTAATTCATCAAAGTGGTGGGATACAAGAGCAACAACCAGGGAAGCAGATGTGGCTCAAGAGATAAGAGTATCCACCTACCATGTAGAAGGTCCAAGGGTTTGATGCCCAGGGCCTCCTGGCTCATGTGGTAAACTGGCCCAAGTGCTGTGCTGCTGCACACAAGGAGTGCCAGCCCATGAAGGGATGTCCCTGTATAAAGGTGCCCCCCATGCAAGGAGTGGCCCCTGCACAAGGAGAGCTACCCCACGTGAAACCACAGCCTGCCCAGGAGTGGTGCCACACACACACACACACACACACACACACAGAGCTGATGCAGCAAGATGACACAACAAAAAGAGACAAAGATCTCCTGTGCCAACTGTTGAGAATACAAGTGGACACAGAAGAGCACACAGCGAATGGACACAGAGAACAGACAATGGGGGGGAGGGTGAGAAATAAATAAATAAATCTTTTTTAAAAAAAAGAGCAACAACCAAAAATCAGTGTTTCTACACATAAGCAATAAACAATCAGGAGAAGTTAAAAAAAAAAAACAAATTCCATTCACAGTAGTAACTATTAATAAAAGAATTAAACAACTAGGAAAAAACCTTAACCAAGTGTGTAATGTACTACTACACAGAAAACTACAAAAAATAGCTAAGAAAAAGAAAACCTAAATAAACTGAAGGAGAGTCCATGTTCATGGATTAAACACTAAATCTTGTTAAGATGTCAATCCTACCCAAAGCATTCATAGGTTCAATACAATTCCAATCAGAATTCCAATAACCTTCTTTTCAAAAGTGGAGAAGTCAATCATTAAATGTATATAGAAGGGTATGGGTCCTGAATGCCAAAGCCACCTTGAAAAATAATGAAATTGGAGGACTCACATTACCCAATCTCAAAACTTATTACAAAGCCACAGTAATCAAAATAGCATAGTACTGGCACAAGGATAGACATAGACCAATGGGATAAATGAAGAGCACAGAAAGCAATCCTCACATTTATGGCCAACTGATTTTTGACAAGGGGGCAAAGAACACTCAATTGGGAAAGAAGAGTGTCTTCAACAAATGGTGCTTGGAAAACTGGATTTTCATTTGCAAAAGAATGAAGGAGGATTCCCTACCTTACACCATTTAAAAAATCAACTCAAAATGAATCAAAGACCTAAAACAAGAGCCAGAACTATCAAACTCTAAGAAGAAAACATAGTGAAGCATCCACAGAAAATTATCTAGTGGTTTCTTAGACTATTCACACAAAACACAAGCAACAAAAGAAGAAAAAAAATGAGGCCTCATCAAAATTAAAAACTTTTGCTCCTCAAAGTACTTTATTGTGAAAGCTAAACAACAATCTGCACAATGGGAAAAAATATTTGGAAACCACATATCTGATAAAGGTTTAATATCTAGAATATAAAAATTCTTCAACTTAACAACAAAAAAGGCAAAAAATGGGCAAAAGACTTGAATTGGCATCATTTCAAAGAATGGCCAAAAAGTGCATGAAAAGATGCTCAATATCATTAGCCACCAAGGAAATATAAATTATAACTACAATGAGACACCATTTTGCACCTATGAGAATGACTGTTATTTTAAAAAATGGAACACTGCAAGTGTTGGAGAGAATGTAGAGAAGTAGAAACACTCATTACTGGTGTCAATGATAAACGATGCAGCTACTATGGAAGATAAATTGGCGTTTCCTCAGAAAGTAAGTATAGAATTACCGTATGACCCAGCAAGCCATCTACTAAATATATACCTAAAAGAGTTGGAAGCAGGGACTCACACAGATATTTGCACACCAATGTTTACAAAAGCATTATTCACATGTCCAAAGATGGAAGCAACCCAAGTGTCCATCTACTGATGAATGGATAAACAAAATGTGGTATATATGTACAATGGAATATTATTCAGTATTAAAAAGGAATGAAGTTCTGGCTCATTCAACAACATGAATGCACTTTGAAGACATCATCTTTAGTGAAGTAAGCCAGATATAGAAGAGCAAATATTTTATGATCTCACTGATGTGAAATAATAAGAAAAAGCAAACTCATACTCAGAATCTAGAATATAGGTTACCAAGGAATAAGGAATGGAGGGAAGCGGACATGGCTCAATTGATAAGAGCATCTGTCTACCATATGGAGGGTCCAGGGTTAGCCCTCCAGGGCCTCCTGACCCATGTGGTGAGCTAGCCAATGCACAGCGCTGCTGCGCAAGGAGAACCATGCCATGCAGGCTCGGTGCCCTATGCGCAAGGTGTGCACCCCACAAGGAGAGCCACCCTGTATGAAAAAAGTGCAACCCACCCAGGAGTGGCACTGCACAGCTGACACAGCAAGATGACGCTACAAAAAAGAGACGCAGTTTCCCAGTGCCGCCTGACAATGCAAGCAGATGCAGAAAACCACACAGTGAATGACACAGAGAGCAGACAATGGGGAGAAGGAGAAAGAAATAAAAAATAAATCTAAAAAAAAAAAAGGGATAAGGAATGGGAAGTTAAGGCTTAAATTGTTTGGAACAATGGAAATGTTTTGGCAATGGATGGTGTTGATGACAGCAAAATATTTTGAACATAATAGCATTGAACACGTATCTCAATGTGGTTAAAATGGGAACTGGACGGTGTATATATAGTAATTGAATTTTTAAAAAATACATGTAACTGCACTGCACAGTAAAACCTAAGTTAAGTCATGGGCTACAGTTAGTAATATAATCATAAAATGTGCTTTCATCAACTGTGACAAATTTACCACACCAATGCAAGGTGTTAATAATAGGGTGGTATATGCAAATCCTGTATTTTGTGCATGACTGTTCTGGGAGCTCACAACTTCTCTAAAATGAAGATATAGGTGCCTGAGTTCACCTGCAAATAACTGACGTCTATGATTTTCCTCAAGACAGAATCTACAGGGAAGCAGACATGGCTCCACTGATAGAGCATCCGCCTACCATATGGAGGGTCCAGGATTTGATACCCAGGGCCTCCTGACCCGTGTGGTAAGCTGGCCCATGCAGTGTTGCCACACACAAGGAGTGCTGTGCCATGCAGGGGCACCCCAGCATAGGGGTGCCCCAAGTGCAAGGAGTGCGCCCCGCAAGGGGAGCTGCCCCATGTGAAAAAAAAAGCGCAGCCCACCCAGGAGTCGTGCCACACACACAGAGAGCTGATGCAGCAAGATGATGCAACAAAAAAGAGGCGCAGTTTCCCAGTGCCGCCTGGCAATGCAAGCAGACGCAGAAGAACACACAGCAAATGGACACAAGAGAGCAGAAAATGGCGGGGAAGGGGAGAGAAATAAATAAAATAAAGTTAATCTGTAAAAGAAAAAAGAGTCTACAGGGCCAGAATCCAGAAGATAACACTGTTTTAAAAATAAAAATAAAAAAGCATTTTTATGATGAATGCACAACTATGTGATTATACCAAATACCATTGATTGTAGGCTTCGGATGTACTGTAAGCTTTATCAATAAAATTGATTTTAGGGAAGCAGACTTGGCCCAGTGGTTAGGGCGTCCGTCTACCACATGGAAGGTCCCGCGGTTCAAACCCCAGGCCTCCTTGACCCGTGTGCAGCTGGCACATGCGCAATGCTGATGCGCGCCCCTGCGTAGGGGAGCCCCACGTGCAAGGAGTGCGCCCCATAAGGAGAGCCGCCCAGTGCGAAAGAAAGTGTAGCCTGCCTAAGAATGGCGCTGCCCACATGGAGAGCTGATACAACAAGATGATGCAACAAAAAGAAACACAGATTCCAGTGCCACTGACAATAACAGAAGTGGATGAAGAAGATGCAGCAACTAGACACAGAAACAGACAACTGGGGCGGGGGATGGGTGGGAAAGGGGAGAAAAATAAACAAATAAATAAATAAATCTTTAAAAAAAATAAAAATAAATAAAATTGATTTTGAAAAAAGAGAGAATAAAGGAAAAGAAAGACCCGTACTTCATATTTTCCTTTCCCAGGTGTTCCAGTGCAATAATGTCTATGTTATTCAAATGGAGAAAAAAAAAGAATCGTTGTTTGCAATAAGCACAAAAGATAGCTTACTTAAAATCAAAGAAAGGTGAAGGGGAGGTGGAAATAATGCACCACACATTTAGAAATATAGAATTTATTCATATTCACCTTAAGTCTGTTTCACATTCTGTACATGATTACCAGAAGATATATAACACTCTCAAGAGTTTAAGATGACGTTATATTGCTATCAAACATTGCTTATGCTGTGTGAGTCAGGAAACATTTGTTTTCCTTTTTAAAAATTTAAGGCTCAGTTTCCAAAAGGTAATTTTACCCCTTATATTCTGTGTAAGTGACTGGGGAAGTTCTGAAACAAACCACAAGGGGGTGGGGGTAGGAGGAGGCTGTGTCACTTTCACACCTTCTTCCTCCTACTGAGGAATAGTCGCTGTGATTTTTTTTGTTAAAGGCTCCTCCTGTTTGGTTAATAAACAAATAAATCAGTGGAAGGGAGGGGAATTAGGTACAGGTCTTCAGTACACAAACAAGAAACACTAACTAAGCTCCTTATCACCAGTTGCTGTCTAATAATGTATTTACTCATGAGTTACCTATATATAAACCCACACACACGTTAACTTCAACTCACTTTTCTTTGGTGAAGCTTACCAAATAGTATTTCTCTTCCAACAGGATAGTAAAAATTGTTTACATTTCCTATTGAATTTCAAATCATGTACTTGGCCACAAGCTGTCATTTCTCCTAAATGTAATCCTCCGTTTTTCTTTTCAACCTTGCAGTAGAACATAACCAAAAGGGTAACCTCACACAGATGAGTAACCCCGATGTTCAGATTTTCTAAGGGAGTGAGAGTGGAGGAGAGGAGGGAGGAAGAAAGCTACATATGGAAAGAGAGTTTGGAGTATTTTTTTGAGAATTACCTTATCAACAAGTTCCAAACAACACCTTTTCCTGTACAAAAGTTTCATTCATTCAACAGTGACTCATCATTTTGCAAACGGCAGCATCTGTTCTCACCCAGCAAACTACCCTCCACTTCATGGGCTAATGTAATAACAACGAAAGTCCAAAAAGGGCACCTGTGGGTTCTGCCTCTGGCATAAAGAGGTAGAAACAATCATCCTGTAAAAAGATTATCATTAAAAAAACAAGAACAATAAAATAAAAATAAAAACAAAAACAAAAATAAAACACATTCCATGTCTACGGGCTAGTTCTGGGAAGCCAAGGTCGATCTTCAGGGTGACATTTATTGTGATTCAGAGGTGAGAGATCCATTGCCCACAATCATCTTGCTATAATTCTTCTGCTGCTCTTTTTTAAAGGTGTCCTTCACCTTTGCTCTCTTGAGTCCTCCATCCCTGGGAAAATAAAGATAAAAATATATAAAAGATACCCCCCAGAAGGATTGAAAAGTATTACATATTAATGAATGCTGTATGGTACCATGAAGTGAAGAGCTGGTCAGCAATGGGACATAGAACACTGGATTTGGATGTGGAAAGACCCAGATATCATTCTCTGCTCTACCACTTACCAGATGGGAGCAACTCTGAGAAAGGAGCAATCTCCCTCATACTTGGTTAGAATAAACAATAATATCTCTACACAGTTTCTATTTAAATGTTAGGGCTCAACATATGGACACTATAATAAAACTAGGATTGTTTTATCAAGATGTTCTACCCTAAAAGGCAAAACACTGGTTTTCCATCTGGCTATGTCTTTCTGGAAAAACATAAGGGAAATTAAAAACATACACACAAGAAACGGGGGTACAATGTGTGGGGGGGTAAACTCCTTAACGATAAATGGGTTATCCATTATTCAAATCTAATCATATGTCAACAAGTTGTGTTTTCATTCAAAGCACTATATTTTAGGTATTTGTAATCTACCTTAATCCAAAACAGACTCAGAATAAAACAAACAACAAAACCATAAATCCCATTCAATCAGTGGTTAGTGCCTGTGTAAGCAGAATTTCCTAATTCCGAGCCTGTGAATCCTTGAACTCCTTTCAAAGTGGGGAAAACATAGACCTGCCTGGGTTATAAGGTCTCTGCCTGCCTTTCCTTCTTTGGACTACATAGAGAAACAACAAACTAGAAGGCTGAAAGGAGCCTGCAAAATCAGGGACCACTATCTCCCTCCTATATGTTCTAGATTTTTACTCCTAGGAGAGTGTGGACTGAGAACCTGCTTACTTAAAACTATGTCTGCTTAATTTTAACCCAGTTAATCACAAATGTTTACCAGGTGCTCTCTGATGACGAAGAGCAGATCACAGGCTAGCCAGTGAGTTCAATGCCATCAGGATAGAACTTGACCAACATACAGACGCTAGCCTGAGACCAAAGCAATATTCTGGTCTCAAGAACCAAATCCAAGACACAGCTCACCAGTTAAGTCCTCAACTGAAAAAACAGACTGTGGTCCATAATTTTTCAGGGGCTCAGTGGTGAGATATTTTCATGAAACAAGGTTATAAACGGCAATTAGGTCCCAGAGTTGTCCATAAAAGCCTCTTTTATCCATAAAAATCCCTCACTATTCATAGCCTTCATATAAATTCTGAATCATAACAATGAAGGAAGGGAAGGAGAAAGAAGAAGAAAGGTTTTTCCTTCTTTCCTGAAGTTCAGGGCAAAAAGAGGCAACTTATGGAGTAACCAATTTTAGTCTTTGAGCATCCTGATGTTATTTTCATACAATTCTCCTTCCCAAGCACCTCCTAGACCTACTGCTCTAAGACCCCAATTGCAACTTGCTATCCTCAAAGACTTCAAAATTTTCCAATTCTCCTTTGTAATGGAAGCAGGTCTTAACTCATAAGAAAAGCAGAAGTCATACTTAAGAGCCAGTTTAAGGCTATTCAATTAAGTTCTCATTTAATCCAGGAAAAAAGCAGTCTAGACATGTTCATGCATATCCCATGGGTGAATGGAAAATATTACCTGGAAGGGTAAAGAGGATTTTTTTTTTAAGGAAGCTAATTCAAAACAATCTTTCATTATAAAATTATATATGGCCTGATATAAGGAAATAGAAAACTTCTGAGGAGCATTTTGACAGATTTGGTTAAGCTTGATCTCATTCAGGAGGCCATCCTGTGACTTACTCCCTGGGGCTATTTTTGTCTCTCACAGCTTTCTTCCTTTCCTGTGTGCCTCAGTGTACAGATCCAAAGCTCCCAACTTTTCACGATGGCTTCAGAGTAGGAGCAGCAGTGGTTGGATAGCAGATAAGCGGGAAGTTGGGAAAGGGAGGAAAAAACGATCAAAGAGCAAGCCAGTTACACAGATGAACAAGGATCACTTGAACCTTTCCAAACCAAGGGAAGGCTGCAATTTTAAGGTGTCTGTAATTTAGTTTAGCATTTCCAGCTTAGTTTATGTAATACAAATGTTAGTCTTAACCTGTGCCTGAGGGGTGGTTGGACAGAGTGAAGTCACAAGGCCACACTCCAGAGGTGCCACTACCATGCTTCAGCTACCTTTGTCTCGTATATTAGAAACTGACTTTCACTGTCAAAATTAGTGGTTTGTTAATTAGCAAAATGGATATTGGAAACAGGCTTTCTAGAGTGAAATTCGTTGTATTCAAGGGTTGTGACTTGGCTAAAATATTTCAGAGATTCCCCACACTTGCATGAAGGAGTAAGAATCGAGCCCTTCATCCAGAGGCTGGATCCCTTGGTGGGTGGGGACTCATAGATAAAAGACATGGCAAAGGACAGAGTTGCGGGTTTTTGATGTTGGAGTTTGATGCTGAAGCAAGCCCTGGGAAGAAAGGAACCTTGAACCCAGAGAGAAGCAAGACCGTGGAAGGGAGGAACCAGGAACCCTGAACCCTTACAGCCATCGGCAACTGTCTTGCTCCAACACGTGAAAATAGACTTTGGTGAGGGAAGTAACTTATGCGTTAGGGCCTTGTATCTGCAGGCTCCTACCCCAAATAAATACTCTTTATGAAAACCAACCAATTTTGGTATTTTGCATCAACTTTTTGGCTGACTAATACAATCACTCATAACAAAGGTACCACATTAATGTAAAATGTTAATAATAGGGAAAACTATGAGGGAGGTGGGGGTGTGTTATATAGGAACTCTGTATTTTCTGCATGATTTTTTGGTAAACCTTCAACTTCTCTAATTAAAAAAAAAAATTACAGTAATCCTGAAAATTTTCTTACCAGGGAAGCTCAGTCAATCCTCCTTGTACAGCAATAGCAGACTTAACCCTATTAGCAAACTGGACTGCATCTTCCCCTTCCTGCAAAAAAGAAAAATAAAATTACATATATATGTATCTTCTGGGTATAGAGCTTTTACATAAAACCTCAGAATGTCTTATAAGCCATTTCTCCGCTCTCCCTCTCCTTGGGCCTCTCTATTCGAAGACATAACAATATTAAAATTAGGCCAATTAATAACCCTACATTGGCCTCAAAGTGTTCAAATGAAAGGAAGAATCTCACATCTCTTACTTTAAATCAAAAGCTAGAAATGATTATTAAGCTTAGTGAGAAAGGCATATTGAAAGCTGAGACAGGCCAAGAGCTAGGCCTCTTGCTCCAGGTAGCCAAGTTGTGAATGCAAAGGGAAAGTTCTTGAAGGAAATGAAGTGCTACTCCAGTGAGCACACAGGATGGTAAGAAAGTGAAACAGCCTTATTGCTGATTCGGAGAAAGTTGTAGGGGTCTGCAGAAAGATGAAATCAACCAGAATATTCCCTTAAGCCAAAGCCTAATCCAGAACAAGGCCCTAACTTTCTTCAATTCTATGAAGGGTGGGAGAGGTGAGGAAGCTGCAGAAGAAAAGCTTGGAGCTAGCAGAGGTTAGCTCATGAGGTTTATGTAATAAGGAATCTTTACATAAAAGTGCAAGGTGAAGTGGCAAGTATTGATTTCTTGTTGAAGCTGCAGTAAGCTATCCAGAAGATCTAGACAAGATAATTGGTGAAGATGGCTACTTTGAACAGAGTTCCAATGCAGACAAAATAGTCTTCTATGGAAGAAGTTACCATCTAGGACTATCACAGCTAGACGGAAGTCAATGCCTGGTGTCAAAGCTGCGAAGGACAGGCTCTCCTGCTGAGGATTAATACAGCTGGTGACTCAAGTTGAAGCCAATGCTCATTTGCCTTTCTGAAAATCCTAGGGTCCTTAAGAACTATGCTAACTCTACTCTGTCTGTGCTCTATGAATGGAATAAAGCCTCATGACAGCACATCTGTTTACAGCATGGTTTACTGACTATTTGAAGCCCATGTTACTGAAATGCTGCAATCTCATGAAAAACCTTGAGTGCATGAGGAGTTGCTTCTTATGGATGAGCAAAGAAAGTGGTTTCTTGAGATAGAATCTACTCCTGGTGAAGATATTGTGAACATTGTTGAAATGACAATAAAGGATGTAGAATTTTACATTAACTTAGTTGATAAAGCTGAGGTAGGGTTTGAGAGGAATGACTCTAATTTTGAAAGAAGTTTTAGTATGGGCAAAACGCTATCAAACAGCATTGTATGCCATAGAGAAATATTTCATGAAAGCAAGAGTCATTCGAGGCAGCAAACTTCACTGTCTTATTTAAGAAATTGTCACTGCCACATAAACCTTCAGTAACCACCACCCTAATCAGTCAGCAGCCATCAACATTGAAGCAAGACCAGTAAAAAGACTGAGAACCAGTGAAGGCTCAGATGATGGTTAGTATTTTTCAGTAATAAGGCACTTTTATAAATTAAGGTATGTACACTTTTTAAAAGACATGATTCTTTTACGTACTTAATAGGCTACAGCATAGCGTAAACATAACTTTTATATGCACTGGGAAACCAAAACTTCAGTATGGCTTGCTTTATTGCAATGCTTGCTTTATTGTGGTGGTATGGAACTGAGCTCACAAAATCTCTGAGGTATGCCTGTGCATTATTTTAAAATGACTCGTTTGTTGAGAAAGCAGGAAGGCAGTCAAATTTGGCTTAAGTAAAGAAGGGATACACCCAGGCTTTCAGGTAAAGGTTTTCTCAGCTCTTGTCTCACAAGATAAAGCCACACAGATCAGCTATTATCTGTGCCCTACCTCTCTGGTCATGGGAGGCATGTACCACACATCACAGACGATGGCCCAGCTGGTCATCATTCGAAGCAGGTAGCTCACCATGTTGTATTTACTACTGTTCCAAAATGCATCACCAAACTGAGGATTGTACTAAGAAAAAAGAAAGGAAAACACATCTCAGTTAAGAACTAGGTGGTGGCTTCTCTTATCCATGCCAGTGTTTTTAAAGTAGCAGGTCAAACACCTCTATCGACCCCAAGGAAAAGAGAAGCTACTTCACTTGATGGAAATGAAAAGGAGCCCACTGAAGCCTCTGACTAGGGCAGACTGCTTTCACAACTAGAGCCCCACAGTCCTGGGCAAAAATGGCAACAACAGGGTTAATTATGTGGCAATTGAGGATCTGTCTCCCAGCCTAACTGGAAGGTCTATGAATGTAGGGACCATATCAATTTTGCTTATCACTGTGTCTTCAGTACTTATTACTATGCCTGATACACAGTCAAACAGATCATATCTACATACACAAAAATAGAGAGAGAATGCTAGAGCAAATGGGGCAAAATGTAAACAACCAATGGAGCTAAATAAAGAGTAGTCAAGTGTTCCTTAAATTATTCTTGAAGTTATAGCAAAATAAAAAGTTGCCAAGTCATTACTTGGGGGAATGAAGGAGGACAGAAGAATCCGTTTTACCTTAATTGCAACTGGATGTATAGTTCCTCCAATTTCAAAGCTTCCCTTTTTAAACATCATGACTGAAGTGTTGTTGATGCAAGTCCCTACAGGGGGTGCGGAGAGCAGAATAGTTTTGAAGGCAGTCTTCAAAGAAAGGTTTTTTTCCAAAGGAATTATTTTGATAAAGTAATTTAAAATATTTAAATCATACCAAAATTACAGGCATTTTACCACCATCTCACAAATCAGTCCTTGTTTAAGTAATGGCAGATGTAAGCAGGTTTAATAATGAATGTTTACTTTACTAGTGAACACTCTATGAGTATAACTTCTTCACAACAGTTCACAATTTCACTCTTTTTAAAATCAGAACCCTTAAAGGGGAATCAACAATATCTCTCTAGCTTCATTAACCAGGAATGACTGTTAAGATCAAAAAGTACCATGACACAAGAGTACAGTCAACTTTCAAAAGAAAGTGGGGAATTAAGAGCCCGGAGAAGGCCATGCCATTCCCATAGGACAGCAGGGCTCTGGACTAAGAATGCCAATACACTTTGGGTGGTGGTGTTTGTTATCAGCTATTGCTCAGAAGACAGTCCTCCATACTTACCTTCAGGAAAGATTAATATGGGTAGTTTTTTCTTATCAGCAATGTGTTCTTTTAGTCTGGGAAGAAAAATAAAGGATTAAAATTCTACCTTTAAGAGAAGAGAGAGAGAGATCTTTTGGGTATTCTTCATAATCTTCATACAGTCTTATACTCCACACTACTACTCTTCATACTCTAATATAATTGTAAAGCAATAAGGCAAAAGGAAATAACATACAAGTAAAATAAATAATATCAAATTGTTCTCTTTTTCTAAACATGTGGAAGGATATCTATGCTACCTCAATTTCCCTAATTTTCGAAGTGAGTGATTTTCAGTATCCTCTGCCTACTATTAAAGAACACGAGACATTCATGTGACGTGAGTTCTGGCACTCCCGTGTTAGGAACTCTGTGCCTTTCTCTATGCACATATATTTTCTCATCTGAAAATTGGAAATACTGATTGCAGACCTGTCTGCCTTATGGCCATTAAGTATAAGAAGACTCCTTAAATGAGTCAGGCTGAACCTTCAGGTGAAATACACATCATACAGCTGAAAATAAGTGAAGTCCTTCAGGCTTAACTGCTGTTCTCCTTGCAGCCAGCCTTATGTTAACACCTCTGCTCACTCTAAGTACTGTGGTGGACTGAACTGTACCCCAGTTGGACATGTTCATGGCCTTGGTCTGCATTCTAGAGGGTGTGGACCCACTGTAAATAAGATCTCTTCAAGATGCTCCCTCAGTTAAGGTGTGGCCCAAATGAATCAGGTTGGGCTTTAATCTAGCTTTTTTGGAGTCTTTTATAGGCAGAGTGAAAGTCAGAGGGAGAGAAGCCAGAAGCCACCATATTTATTGCCATGTGGCAGAAAAGTCAAAGACCAAAGATTGTCAGCCCCCAACCCCAGAATGCCACAGTCTTCTAGGAAAGTACCGCCTTGCTGATGCCTCCATTTTGGACTTCTCCTGGCCTCAAAACCATGAGCCAATAAACTCTCATTGTTTAAGCCAATACACTGTATGATACTTGTTTTAACAGCCAGGAAGCTAAAATAGAGAGACTTCAGCTACCAGACTGCCCCATTACTAAATAATCTCAGGATGAGAAACCCATGTTTTAAATCAGAAACAGATTTCAATAAGTACTTTTCACTTGATTTATAAGACCATGGACCACCTTCATGTTTACAGAAGCAATAACCAGAGTACACTCAGTTAATAGTCCTAGGCAAAAAAAAAAAAACCCGGTGTTTTCAAAACAAAGGTATCTAGTAACTCAAATTCTTTGTCCCACACATTCAAAGGTTCCTCATTCTCTGTTCCATAAAGTGCATTAGCTCTTTCTCCAGCTGGATTTAAGTGATAATAGTAATTCAACACACATTAAATTGATCATCTATTTGTTCAACAAACATTTATCAATGATTTAACTTTCACGGTATTTTTTTTTAAACATTGAAAATTCAATGACTGGACTATACCTAAGTCACAGCAATAAAGACTCATGGCTCTTCTAATGCCATCGTATATCTTATTATGACTACAATAATTATATAATTTTTTAAAATCTAGCTAAGACAAGTGATTCACCACAAACAGAGCTCCAAGTATTTTAGTTTTAAACCTTAGATGCTGCTCTGCCCTCTTTGCAAGAAGGTCAAGATTTATCATTCTTTAATGCTTCCTCAATGAATACGGAGTAATCTTGCTGCTTACCTCTTAGTTACCAGGTGTCGATCTTTCATTTCTGAGCGTTCGAACCAGACATGTGGACAAGCCTTGACCATAGCTCTCTGAATGATTCCCATTAGTCCACCATGAACCTGGCCAACCTAAAAGTACCATGGGAAAAAGAAAAATATATAAAGGCACAGCTGTCCAAAGAAAGCTTTTTCTAAGTACCAGTTAATTCCTAGCCCCACTGAGATAAGATTGGCCTTCTTCTACTGACTAAAATTCTTAATCTGTCCAAAGGATAAAAAATGGCCATATGTAAAGAAAAAGTGTTCTTCAGTGGCACCTTTGAATTTTAAACGATGTTGCTATACTTGCTATCCTCCACCTTTAAAATGCAGAGGTCCTTTAACTTCACTTAAGAGAAATGCACATTGAAACTACAGTGGAATACCATTTCTCACCATTTAGATTAACAAAGATTCAAAAGCTTGACACACTCAGCTGGCAAAGCACAGGTAACAGATACTCATACATTGTGTGGAGGAAAGGAAGATGCAAAATGGTTTAACCTATATGGAGGAGAGTTTGGCAACAACTAACAAAATTACATATATGTTTACCCTTCAAACCAATAATCCCACTTCTGGGAATTTACTGTGGAATTACAACTCCAACAACAGGAAAATAGATATGCATAATATTATAACTTACAACATTACTTCTAACATCAAAATATTGGAAACTACCTAAATGTCTAAACATTGAATACTGGGTGAAAAAAGGATCATACATATATCCAGGGAGTATACTATTCAGCTATGAAAAGAACAAGCTTGATTTCTGTGACTGATAAGGAACAATTTCCAGGAGACACTGTTAAGTGAAAAAAGCAAACTGCCAAAAAGCAAATATAGTGTACTACTTTTTGTGTAAGACAGAAGGGGAAATAATCCACATATATTTGCTTACCTTCACAAAAAGAAATATAGATAGGACAACCAGAAAACAATGAAATTGTAAACCTACAAGGAGTAGGAGGGAATGGGGTAAAATGGATATGGAAGGAAGTGATATTTCTTTGAGTATACCTTTTGTACAGTTTTAACATTTAGAAGCATGTCAATGCCCTACATAGCCAAAAACTAAAACTAAGTCAGTAAGGATGGGAATAAAAAACTGAAAGCAAGCTCAAACAAATGAGTCCATCTGTATTTCAAAAGAATAAAAGAGTAGAGTGGGTGTAGCTCAGTGGTTGAGGCCATGCTTTGCATGTACAAGGTCCTGGGTTCCAATCCCCGGTAACTCCCAAAAAACAAACATTGAAGGGGTAGGTAGGGAGAGAGAATTCAAGAAACTTATGAACACAGTATTTTATTATATACCCTACATTCTGGGCAGATAGTGAGGACACCTGCAAAAAGTCCTGAACTCTGCTTAATAAGTTGGTTTTTTTAATAGTAAAACAGATGAAGCAATTCTGAAACTATTTTGGATGTATTATAAGATTGGGCAAATAAAATAAGTATGTTGATATTGTTGGGAAACAGGGTTTTCACTGTGAAAGAACAGAAATACAAATGTGGAATGGGGGAAGCAAGAAAGAGTCCCAGGAATTGGAGGAACTGGTGTGAATTCGAATTTCCAATATAAGTATTAGATATCTATATATAAAATATAAATATTTAATATATATGTATTTGAAGTGAGAGGCAGCATGCTTGAGAACACAAATGATAAAGCAAATGGGCAAAATGTTAACAAAAGTTAAATGTGGATAAAGGGTGGTCAATGTACTATTCTTAATAACGCAACCTTTATGTAAGTTTGAAAACATTCCTAAATTCAAAAAAAGTGGAGGTTTTTTTCTTTAGAAGAAAAAAAGACTTTAGAAAAATCATCAGGAAGAAATTATTTTATGTTCTTTGGATACATAGTTTGTATTTAGCCAAATAAGGTTAAACCTCTGAAGGTTACAATACAGTTTCCATCTACTTCTGTGCTAAACTGTATCTGATTTAATACAATTGACTCTAGGTTTCTACCACTCAGCCTATGAAAGTTTGCAGTTATACATGATCAAAAACTTAGAAAATGACTGCCAAAAGAAAATCTTGAAATTACAAGTTGTGTTTGTATATAGCTGCCTATATATGTTCTTTTTCCTAAACAAGGGTACATAACTACTACCTGATTTTTTTTTAAAGATTTATTTCTTTTATTTATTTCTCTCCCCTTCCCCGCCCCCCGCACCCCAGTTGTCTGTTCTCTGTGTCTATTTGCTGCGTCTTCTTCTTTGTCTGCTTTTGTTGTTTTCAGCGGCACGGAAATCTGTGTTTCTTTTTGTTGTGTCATCTTGTTGTGTCAGCTCTCCGTGTGGGTGGTGCCATTCTTAGGCAGGCTGCACTTTCTTTTGCGCTGGGCGGCTCTCCTTACAGGGCACACTCCTTGAGCGTGGGACTCCCCTACGCGGGGGACACCCCTGCGTGGCGCAACACTCCTTGTGTGGATCAGCACTGTGCATGGGCCAGCTCTACATGGGTCAACAGTACCGGGGTTTGAACCACGGACCTCCCATGTGGTAGACGGATGCCCTAACCACTGGGCCAAGTCTGCTTCCCACTACTACCTGATTTTAAACCACACCCCCCAAAATTAACCACCAATGCCCATAAGTCTATCTACAGAAAGTTAAAGCCTCCTTAGCTTCAGAAAGAGCTTCACAATTTAGAGAAATGTAACGTGTTAAAATGCGGTTGTCTAAGAGTTATGCATTCGAACTTACAGTTTAGACAGATTAAATATCTGGCAATAAGTAGATGTTTTTTTTCACAAAGGACTTCACAATCCCACAATGATCATATACCCGCCAATAGCCAAATACAAGCACATGTGCCAGTACTCCCCACTCACCTACCTGCAGTAGACACTTCATAATGGCTCTTCACCCCTCCAGCCAGGGCTCACCCCAAACACCTTCTCAGGAAAGCACGCCAACCACTAGAACCCATCACTGGAGATGGCCAGTGAAGTAAAACTCATCTTCCTCCCAGGAAGCCCAATCCACCACCATGGAGAATGTGTAAAGAGGATCCCCGCGACCCCTCTCCCATCAGTCTATTCCACACACCAACTTAGAGCACATCAGCAACACAGGGAAAAGGACTTCTTCAGTTATACTCCCAAATTTACCTGCCGCATAAGGGAGACAGAAAATTCTGACAAATTCTTAAAGGCAAGAAAAACCAGAAATTTAGAAAAATGCCAGGATGTGTCTCCTGTTCATCCTCACAAAAGGATGCTATTTGGTTTTACAGTGGTCTTCATGGTTTGTTGGGTTTTATTTTGTTTTTGGGGTGTGTACAAGGACCAAGGGAGGTAAAGTGACATAAATAAACATTTGTTCTCCATGCTTGATCCTCATTAAAGAGCCAGATTTTTTTTGTTGTTTTTTAATTTCACATACTTTCCTGAAAGAAGAGAGAGCTAACCGGCTGGCGAAGGGATTTGTACAGCTCTAAAGAAGAAGAGTTTAATGTTACAAATGTTATTAAACGTTGGCAGGGATTTTAGAGGCAAGATGGAATAAACTTAACAAAATCCTATAAGCTGAGGTCTTGTAAATTAAGACACTTCAGTAAGTTAGTTTTTCACTACCATAAACATAATAGTTATTTTCTTTCCCCATTCTTGCACCATATATTCTGCATGTAAATATATTCCATAACGTTTACAGCTACAAGACAACCCTGTCACTTTCAAATATGAAATGAACTTTCTAATTTGTGCCAAAATAAATTAAAAGTTTAAGCAATCCATAAAACACACAACGACTTGAAAGATCAATGAGCCACTCTTACCATAGCATAGCACCCATCTGTTGTCAAGATCAAAACATCTATTGGGGATGTATGGTTGGCAACACAAATGCCTCCCTTCTGGGGTCTGTATTGCCTACAAGGACAAACAAGGGTAAATACGAAACCTTGGGAAATGGTCATTAATATGCAGAACAGTAGATGGAGACTCATACTCTTTTATTTTATAATAATACCTTAAAACATTAAATTTGGAAGTATCAGAGCCCATCTTAAGAATGAGCAACTCTAGGCAGTATGATGAGAATGAGTTAGAAGTATAGGAGAAGAGAGCCAATATATATTTCTGTCATATTTTTGGTAACGATCATGTTTTCCTTTTATCATGAGAAAAGGATTTCAAAATATTAGTTAGTTACAAAGATTCTATATCTCTAGTTAATAAATAAATTTTGTAGAACTTTCACTTATTTTAAGTATTTCATATCATTTCATTCTTCATAAGCATCACTTTTATTGGTGCCAAGGTGCTCCACAGAGTACATATGCCGTATTTCTCTCCTTCCCATCTCCCTTAGAGGGGGAGAAAAAAAAACTTTTTCTGTCAAGAGCCAGACAGTAAATATTTTACACTCCGCAGGCCAGGCAATCCCTGTCACAACTCTGAGGCAGTTGCAAAAAAAAAAGCTAGAAATTATATGTAAATGAATGAGCATAGCTGTATTTCAATGAAACTTCATTTATAAAAAATAGCCAGATTTGGCCTGCAGGCTATCATTTAGTTGGCAACCTCATCCCTAGAGTTAAGACCAATGAAGTAAAGTAGTTTTCTCTGAGCCGGTATAGAGAAGAAATAGAACCAAATGCATGATGTTAGCATGTTTTCCTTAAAACTAGAAGAAATTCTGTAAGTTATGAATACCTTCCTACATAATTAAAGTACCTCTGATCACATTTCTGCCAGAGCATTTTCTTCTGCTCCTCATCCTAACACTCACAGCCCAATCACAAAATCACATAATTTTAGAATTTTAAGGGGTCTCATATGTTAAAGCCAAATGATAAAATGTTTCCCTTCAACAAATGAGACAGAAAGACCCAATCAATGAACAGAGGCTTGAATTGAGCTTTTAAAATAATGAAGTTAAACATAAAAAGTAAAACGGAGTTAACAGTAATTTAAAAAGAATCAAAATCACATTCACCTAGCTCATTACTTAGCTATCTTTAATCTGGGGGGGTAAGGAAAGCAGAATGGTATTTTTTTTTAAGGTTCAGTTATGGAATTTTAGAACTAATTCTAAGATCCGGTTTCCAGAATCCACGTCTATGGAATTCATATTTTTTAAATCTGACTCTGTCACTTACTGTGTGATCCTGGGCAACCAAACCTAGAGCTTCCATTTCTTCATCTGTCAAATGAGATAACAGTGTCCACCTCCCAGGGATGGCCTAGGGAATGCAAGGGACCCAGACTGCATATTGTAAAGACCCAATTATGAAGCAGTAGTGCATGTTTATTTTATGTTCCTTCAGCAAGCAGCCTACTTTTTTAGAAAATGTTTCCTTTGGGAAAGCCTTTAGCACTCTAAGAAGGAGAGGTGAACCCACTGAAAGGATTCTTATTCCCCCTGCTTCCTCCCTGCTCACTCTTAAGGCTCTGCTGTCAATCACAGCCTGGATTCACCTCGAGAGGGACAGGGGCACTCACTTGTTATGGTAATGAATGGTACCAGAGAGGGCTCGCACACAGATCCGGCAGCAAGTCAGGTGGACCAGTTCACTCATCCAGTTTTTGAGGCTGAAGGAGAAAGAAAATGTTTTATTGTGCACCTCTGGGCACTACTAAGAAACTATACAATAAAAGCTTCAACATGCTCCTCGTAGCAGCATACTGTGTTTTAAAACAACCACAGTTCAATTCTTCCCCTAGTCTCATCAAAGCCTTTAGTATCAAGTGGCAAAAGTAAACTAAGAGAATTGGACTAAATTCTAATGGAAAAATAGCTTCCACCACAGTAGACTTACTATGGTAAATTCCAAAGAAACTGAAGCTTCTTTGGTCTCAGCCTTATGAACCTGCCAATACTATCAGACTCCCTTGCTTTCCCTGGGGTTCCTCAGTCTATTTTCTTCTCTTCAATCTTCCTTTGGATAACAAACTCTTTCCATTTGTATGAAAGTATGACAGAAAAATAAATAAAGACTGAAGATGAAGTGAGCAGGATTCTACTATGTAGCAAATATTCTCCTTGGGGACACACTAAGAAAAAGGTCAGTTCTATTTATGGCTATTTTACCTGCTGTCTGGCAGCTGCCCAACCAGTGTAGTTCCTATAACCAGCAAACTGATCCCAATGAAAGCCAAAGTAATGCTGAAAAAGAAAGTAAAAGCAATGCAAAAGTTAGTTGTACGGTAGGGGAAAAAGGAAATAACTTAAGTGTCCATAAATAAGGAAACCGTGAATAAACTGTGGAGTATCCACACTATGGAATATGATGCACTCATTAAAATAATTGGGTAAATCTACAGATGTTGAGGTGAAAGAATGCTCTTTGACACATTTTGAGAGAAACAAATAAAGTAAGTTTCAGAATAATACCATTCCAAAATTACAACAAGTGTATCTAGTTTATATATGCACAGAAAAGGCCTGGAAGTTTGTTCATAAAACTGTCAAGTTCAATCTTTGCAATAGTCTTGGGATAAAGAGGGCTTACCCTTCTGCTTTTCTGAATTATTTTAAGTTTTTTTTACCACAAGCATATATTAATTTCTTTCATAAGTGAAGCAAAACGTTATTAGTTTTGGGAAGCAGCTGTGGCTCAATCAGTTGGGCTCCCGTCTATCATATGGGAGGCCCTGGGTTCACATCTCAGGGCCTCCCTGTGAAGGCAGGCTGGCCCGCACCTGCGGAGAGCTGATGGCCTGCACACTGCGGAGAGCTGACCCAGCAAGATGACGCAACAAAGGGAGACAAGCAGACACAGAAAAAATGTGCAGCAAGTGGACACAGAAAAGAGCAAAAAAATAAGCCGCAGCGGGAGGGGGGGGTGTTAAATGAAAAAATAAAAATCTTTTTTTAAAAAGCTATTAGTTTTACCTTTTAGTTATAAAAGGAATATTTTTGTGGGTAGAGATGTATATAATAAACAAAAAGTATTAAACTCCCATCCTGGGGTGACCTGCTACATTCTCAAATAGAGGGACAAGAACCTCTTGAGAACATAGGCAGTGCCTAATAAAAGAAAACAGACCAATATGTCAAGCTCTCAATATTCATGCATGGAACTATGAACCTTATTCTTCAAATATAGAAACTTAGTGGTTGTCAAGGAGAGATGGAGAAAAGAATGTGTGGAACAAAGAACATTTGGGGGCACTGGAATTGTTCTGCATGATCCTGCAATGATGGATATAGGCCATTATACATTTTGTCAGAACCTGTAAAAGTATACAGTGCAAAAGGTAAACCATAATGTAAACCATTGACCATGTTTAGTAGCAATGCTTCAATATTTATTCATCAATTGTAACAAATGTACCATATTCATATAGGATGTTATTGGTAGGAGAGAATGTGGTGGGAGGTGAGGTAGGGTATATGGGAATCCCCTATATTTTCTATGTAACTTTTCTGTAACTTAAAGCTTTTTAGAAAATAAAGTGAATAAAATAAGACACTGGGGGAGCATACGAAAACAAAAAAAAAGGAAATATTTTGTGAATCTGAAAATACTCATTTTTCTTCATTTTTAATAATGAGGAGGGCAAAAGGTATTTTGCCATTAGAGTACATGGCAAAAAAAAACTATACTTAAGGTTTCTTTCTTAATGAGAACTCCCAAATAAGTCACCATGTAGGAACTCCTTCAATGCAAATCCAAGTGTTGGCCATTTTTAAGGTTCAAGAAAACTCAGAAGTTAAACAAAGTGATTAACAACATTGCTAATTTCCACATAAATACATACTTTCTATTCTTGAAAAGTGCTTTTAATATACATTTCAATGACTTCAAAAAGAAAATAGTCTTTTTTTAGAAATGCAAATAATATTACTCAGAAAGAAAAGGTTAAAAAGTGGGATTTGGTTAAAAAGAAGAAAAAAAATCAATGGTTTAATCACATTTTACTAACAAGATTCTTTAAACCATTTTACTTTGCCAAATGGAGAAAGCAAAGACTGTAGATTATCTCATTGCCCTTTATATGAAAGCAGAGAACTACCTGTATCTTTCTAGTTTTCTGAAGGGTATAACCAAGTTTTGCACAATATACAAGGTATTCAGTAACTGGAACAAAACTGCCATTGCTGTGCCAGGACCCTTCACTTTAGGGATGCTACAGTGGCTAACTGAGATAAATGGCCAGCATTCTTCCCTTAGGTTAACTGTATTATTTGTGTTAATTGTGTTAACAGTGCCTTGGTCATGGACCAAGTGAGGTTATAAGAACTAATGCACATTACTAAAGTTCAACTTTTTTAAGATTAAAAAAACATAAATAGAAGCTCTAACATTCCTTTCTACATGCCAATTAATAGTCTTCTGCATCCCCAGAGTTCATGACTCACTTTGGAAGCCACTAGCATAAGGTTCAAGCAAAAGTATATGTGAAACACTGAATTTCATTTTGGTACCACAGTTGAAGAGATGCCCAAAAGGTACAATATGTCCCAACTTCTCACGCTGGCAACACAAGCAAAAGAAAACAAAAAGTGCTTCTTTCAGAACTGCACTTGCGTTTATTTAAGCAATCCCTTCTCTTGTAATAAATACGAATGAGGCAAGTATAGGCAGCCCGAGGGGTGGTAAAGAGATTCAAGGCATGTGTCGATTTTTGTCAGGTGCCAGCAAATGCCTAAAAGGCTGTGTTTAGAAGATGATGAGGCAGTGTCCAGTTGCAGAGAAATGAAGCAAAACAGTCAACAGCAATGTTGTGGCTGCTACATGCCCACTACCTGCCATCTTTAAGCTAAAAAAATGTCGACCATTTGCAGCTGCAACCCACTCCCCAGTATCATTTCTCCTACACTATGGTTTCAGAAAGCTGGGCATCACCAGGGGGTTCTCACAGCTTAGAAGCAGAAAGGGAGACTGCAGAGAGGAACAGTGGGTTGTATTCGTTTTATTGACACCCTGATGAATGTGAAAATACAAATCCTTTCTCCTTTTTTCTAACTTCCACTTGCTATCTATCCTCAGACTATTATTTATGACTATTATAGCAAAGTTGATTCACATCCACTGGATTCTGCATACATGCCTTCATCTGGTGGTGGGGGCGGGGGCGGGGGGACATTGAAAAGAAGATAGATACTTAGCAAGTTCCTGCACAGGTCATATTTGGTGATGTTTTCTAAGTGGAAAAAGTTGTGATTTGCATCACAATACTCTTACGTGGCCATTACACACATGATTAAAAAAGAAAGCTAAACAGATTATACCATCCAGTTGTTGGGCAGGCAACTTACCGCAGAGGTAGGAGGACACAGTAGCGTACTATGACACCCAGAACCCACACCAAGGTGAGCCGCAGGCTGATATAATGGAAATTTACGTTGGTCCTTGTGAGGAGGTTCCATGACACTAGCTCCTCTGAGGAGAACCTCTGGGTCACTTCATCTTCCACAATGGCTTCCAACCCCTTCTTGGAGAAATAAAACACATCAGACAGCTCAAAGTCCCTTCCTCGCAGACCAGAGAGCCCTTTTTCCATGGGTGACTCATCTCTTTGGATAATACCTTAAAAGAAAGCATCAGAACATGAGAAAATGCCACTGGACAGAAGAACAGCTGACCAAAAGGGCAGCTTTAAGACTGCAGAATACTGAAGACAAGTAAATAAAATTTAATGGGTGACATGGAGCAGATTTCAGAAATAAGAGACAAGCAATTGCAGAAGGAAAAGAAGTGAGACCACTGAGCCTATGTGAAATGGCTGTGCCCAGTGCTTTCCATTAATTACAGAAGAATTTTCATCTTCACAAACCTTCTTGCTTACATTTCCTCCCTACATACCCTTAGCAAAAGAACCGACAGTAACAAACACTCTCCAAGTATAAATCTAGATTACATAAACATGAAGATTTCCCATTCTTCCCACCCTCATAAAAATTAAAAAGTCAAAAAGGAAGCATAAAGGGAAAAGAGACTTTTCATAAATGGAAAAAGGTTAATGCTTTTATATAAAAATTATGGATAAGGATTGTAAATAGTACAAATCCAAGAATGTTCTTCTATGAACTATTAATAGAACTATTAATAGAACTTCTATAAACTATTAAGAGAATAGAAGGTGATAAGAATATGGTGATGCATGAGAAAATGCAATTAATGTAACTTATGGACTACAGTTAACAGCAATATTGTAATATTCTTGCATCAATGTCAAAGAAAGTACGACATCAACACAAAGGGTTAATAATAGGGAGGTATGGGATTTTTCCTTTTGGATAAGAAAAAAGTTTTAAAATGTACTGAAGTGATGACTGCACAAATCTGTGATGAAACTGAGAACCACTGAGTGCACACTTTAGATAGATTGCATAAGGCATGGAACTGTATAGCACAGTGAACGATGTGGTGGAAAATGGACTGGCTAACAGTACAAATATGAGTGTTCTGTCATGAACTATAACAAATGTACAATACGAATACATGGTGTTAATAAAATGGGGGTTATGCAAAAAGTATACCAAATGTATGCTATAGACATATAGTTAGTAGTACTAGTCTGATGATGTTCTTTCATAATCTGTAATAAATGTTCCACAACAATGTAACATGTTGGTAGAGTGGTGTTATATGGGAATTCTGTGCATTATGCATGATTGCTTTGTAATTCACAATTTCTCTAATAAAAAAATACATTTTTGAAAAATTCAAAAAATATATATAAGAAAAGCATAGTCTGCAAAAAAAAAGGGAAGCAAAGTTCATGAGCTATACATAGAAGAAAAATAGTTAATAAGTACATCAAAACATTTTCATTAGTATCAAAGAAATGTGAATTAAACAAAGATCAGTCTCAGTAACACAGATAAAGATGATAATATTAAGTGAAAAAAGCAGGGTCTTAAGGGAAGCAAATGTGGCTCAAGCAGTTTAGCGCCCATTTCCCACATGGGCAGTCCCAGGTTCGGTTCCCAGTGCTTCTTAAAAACAAAAAAACAAACAACAAGCAAACAAACAATAAAACCAACTCAGGGAAACCAATGTGGCTCAGTGGTTTAGGGCTGAATTCCCACATATAAGGTCCCAGGTTCAATCCCTGACCGTAGTACCTCCAAAGAAAAGGCATGGTCTAAAACTTTTGGTAAATCTAACTATATTAAGTGTGTGTGTGCGTGTGTGTGTGTGTGTGTGTGTGTGTGTGTATATACATGGAAAACATCAAGAAAGAATCATTAAGTGGTTATCTCTGGGCAATGAGATTTCCCCCTGTATACTGTTACTATATTTCCATAAAGAAAATAATTCAAAGATTTTCAAAGCAGCATAAATTTTGTAACTTAAAAAATGACTACTGCTACCCAGTTCTAACCACAAAATAAGAATAATATATAAGGTCTTTGAAGAATAAAGAGTATTAAAAAATTTTTAAATAAAAAAATTATAAAGAGTAGCTATATTAACAGTAATATAAGTAATATGCCTATCATTTGTACTTCTGTGTATGTCACAAAGGAAGTAACTTCCTACTTAAGGCTAGAATTTGTAATCTCTTACTTCCTTAATATCTTTTCTTTTGAGATAGAAATTAATATGTTAAATTCCCTTAAAGTAGATCTGCTCTTGTTTTTCCTAGGAAACCAATGAGGTAAGTGGAGAGTCTACAGAATAGTCTTAAACTGTAGAGTTCCATTGGCTATCCCCTGGAGAACTTCAGGTGCATCAATAGAAGGAGCTGTAATATTTTGTTTTTTTTTAGGAGAGGTAACATGATGCACTGAAGAGAAAAGAAAGAGAAGCTGGAGTTCAAAGTTCTATTTAGAATATCCACCTATGAGTAACAGATAAGTCACTTGTCCTTACCTATAAAACAAGAGGAACAGACAATTTTTAGCTGCTTTATAGGGCTAAATTCTGTGATTTTAGTCTTTTTGCAAACCTACATGCAAAGCTAATACCTAACCACATTTAGAGTTAGAGTAATAAAATAAGTTCCTAATAATCATTAGATTTTTTTAGTAGTCAAGTCTAACTGGTTTAATGTGGGTTTTTTTGCACTATTGCCCATATTCATATTTAACATGAGGTTTTACTATGCTGTAAGTCCCGTGTTACATTTTTTAGCTTTCCTTTTAGTAATACACGTGACCTTAAGCTTTCCTTTAAACCAATGTCATACCCATAGCAGTTTGTAACTGCTAGTTACAAACACTCTGCTGTGCAGTCACCATTTCTATTTATTTCTCAACCTTTTTACCAATTCTACGCAATTAACTCTCAGCCTTCCATTCACTAATCTCATTCTATTTCCTGGGGACTCACATTCAAGTTATTAACTCTATGAGATTACACAATATATTTAGTTCACAGTAGTGCAATCATTCAGTATTTGTTCTTTTGTGTCTGGCTTGCTTCACTCAACATAATGTCCTCCAGGTTCGTTCATGTGTCATATGCTTTGCAATTTCATTTCTTCTTACAACTACATAATATTCCATGGTATAAATACATCAGAGTTTGTTTATCCATTCACTGGTCGATGGACACCTGGGTTGTTTCCAACTTTTGGCAATTGTGAATAACACCGCTATGAACATCAAGGTGCAGGTGTCTGCCCGCATTACCTCTCTCAATTCTTCTGGGTATATATCGAGTAGCAGTATTGCTGGGTCATGAGACAAATCTATATTTAACTTCTTTAGGGCCTGCCAAACAGTCCTCCACAGTGGCTGTACCATTCTACATTCCCACCAACAGTGAATAAGTGTTCCTATCTCTCCACATCCTCTTCAACACTTATCTTTTTTATAGTGGCCATTCTAATAAGTGTGAAGTGATATCCGTTGTAGCTTTGATTTGCATTCTAATCACTAGTGATGCTAAATATTTTTTCATATGTTTTTTTGCCATTTGTATTTCTTCTTTGGACAAATGTCTATTCAAGTCTTTTGCCCATTTTTTAATAGGGTCATTTGTCTTTTTATTTTTGAGTAGTAGCATCTCTTTTAATGTTTTTTCATCATCTCTGAAAAGGATTTCATTAGTATTAGAGGATGGGCCAAGACATTGTCCCTATTGAATTAACCTCTTGTCTGTAGACAGTGCAATATCATTCAGAGCAGGTTACCCAATCAAGTACTGGCCAATATTTAGCTGTGCAAGAGTTTCATTATTTGGCAATACAGAAATTTCTTTTAAGTCTAGAGGGAAAGGGAACAAGATATTCAGCAAATCTCTGAAATACACTGGGGACAGTGCCAGCTCTCTAAAAATAACCTTTTTCAGAGGGGCCAGCGATAAGAATACAAGTTCAAGTTGCCTCATTTTATTTAACTGAGCAAGAAGGGACCTGTAAACAGAAAATTGTCCCCAACCCAAACCCTACACACTTGATGTTCAATATTTTCTCTGAGCTCTGACTTAGTTTATTCTGAGTAAGTCAAGTATAAAATATAACTCAATTTCATATTTTCGTCAAACTTCTTTCGGTATCCACAGTGTGTCAAACTGAGAAAGGACTAATTTCTGGATTATACAAAGACCTTCAATAAATTATTAAGAAAAAGCCAAAGAACTCACTAAAAATTGGACTAAGAATATGGCAAAACTTCTTTGGAGCTGGTGTTTCTGCGTGATGGAGCTGGACTCAGATGGGATCTCTTTTCACAAGACTTTCATGCTACTTTACTGGAATTGTAGTTGGTGCTGGGGCTTAAGATATATCTAGGGGATTTGAATCTCTGGACTGACATTATGATAGCCAGGCCCTGAGCCTCAACAGACTTCAGCTCCTACACTCTGATTTATTGGACTTACTCCACTCAGCTAACATGGAGTTGAAGAATGTCAACCACCACACCATGGAGCCTAGACTGCCTACAACTGAAAGCAGGAGGAGTGCATCCAGTATCCATGTGGAATCTAAGCCTCCTCTTGACATAGATGTGGAATGGACACAACCAAGCCAAGGTCCACAGGAAGGAGGAATACAGTAAGGATCAGAGTGGACTTAATGATATTCTATTCATGAACTATTGTGGTTAATAATCAAGAAAATGTGGCATTGATGTGGAAAAGGTGGCCATGGTGGCTGCTGGGTGCGGGGAATGGGAGGAAGAGAAGAGATGTGGAGGCATTCTTGGGACTTGGAATTGTCCTGGGTGGTGCCCCAGGGACAATTGCCGGATGTTGTATGTCCTCCCATGGCCCACTGGATGAAACGTGGGAAAGTGTGGGCTATGGTGTGGAACACGGGACATGGGGTACAGTGATACCCGGAGATGTACTCACCAGAGGCAATGGATGTGACATGATGATGGGGGAGAGTGTTACTGTGGGGGGAGTGGTGGGGTGGGGGTAGTGGGGGCGAATGGGGACCTTATATTTTTTTAATGTAATATCTTTTTAAAAAATGAATAAATTGAGTAGAATTTGGAACAAACTAAATAAATAAAGCACCAGATGTCAGCTGCAAAAAAAAAAAAAAAAAAAGAATATGGCAAGCAATTCATAAGAGTAAGCTTTATGGCTTAACATTTGAAAAGAACTTCTGCCTTGCTATAATCAAAGAAATGCAAACTAAAACCACAATGAGATACTACTACACACTTACAGGTAGGTAAAAGTTTTTATATCTGATAACAACAAGTGTTGGAAGAATGTAGAAAAATAGGAATGCAATTAGTACAGTCACACTGGAAAACAATTTGGCCGTCTCTAGTAAATTCAAAGGTTTTCATAGCCTGTTACCCAGCAATTCCTCTCCTGGGTATAACTCAGGAAGATTCTTCTTATTTTTTTTACATAATTGCAAATATACAGAAAAACTGCAATGACAGACATTTCAACCAGATCACCAATTATCAACATTTTGTCACTTTATTGTTTTACCTCTTATGTATAAAAAAAATTTTTTTCTGAGCCACTTGAAAATAAGTTGCAGACATTATACCCTCTACTCACAAATATTTCAGCGTACATTTTCATAGTACATGTTCTTATTTAACTACAGTACCATTATCCAAATCAAGACAGTTAACATTAATGTAATAATATCTAATCTACAGACTTTCCTCAAACACTAGACAACTGTTCTAATAATAGAATTTACAGCATTTTTTTCTAGTCTAAGATTCCATCTAGAATCATGCACTGTATTTGCCTGTCAAGTCTCCTTAGTCTTCTTTAATGTGGGAAGGTGTTTCAGCCTTTCTTTTGCCTTTCAAGATATTGACATTTTTTAAGAGTACAGCATATTTATTTTGTAGAATAACCCTTAATTTGCATTTTCTGATGTTTCTTCAGGATTAGATGTAGGCTGTATACTTTTGGCAGGAATACTATATAAGCGATATATCTTTCTCTTGATGTCAGTTTTTCTCATTACTAGAGATGTTAACTTTGTTCACTTAGTTTAAGATGGTGGTTGCCCAGTTTCTCCAATTTTAGAGTTTGAATAATGGAAAACAATAGTATGCATTATTTAAGGAAATTGAGAGCCACTGAGTGCACACTTTGCATACGTAGGAGGATGAAAACATGCATAAGAATAATAAACATCAAAATCAGAGTAGTTCTTGGGGGTGGCAGAGTACATGGAACAAAGAGGGGTACCCAGGGGAACTTACTGGTTTCTTTTATTTATTAAATTGGGTGGTGGGTATGTATGTTTTATAAACAAAAAGTATATGGAACTGAGATGAAGATCTATATTGTAAGAGAGCTTTCTAATAAAGTATACAAAACCTGAAATGGGTATTATGATAAAATAAGTGTCAAAAGAAACAACTAAAAACATAACGCTGGGGAACGGGTGTAGCTCAGTGGTTGAGTCCCTGCTTCCCAAGTATGGAGTACCAGGTTCAATCCCCAGTGCCTCCTTAAAAAACAAAAAACAAAACAAAAAAAAAATGTTTCTTCAGTCTTGAAATATACTGACTATATTATTCAATTTACACTAAATACATACGTGGAAAAGAAAAAAAAATTCAATCAAGCAAATATATAAACAACACTCACTATGTACCAGGTTTCAAAGCACAGGTTAGAAAATAGAAGAGGAAATATTTTTTGGCCCCAATAAATGTTTGAAAGTGGACCAAAAGTCTTCAAAGTAGAGAGAAAAACACACACCAAATTTAGCTAGATTGAAAATAATTCTGACAGTAGTTTTATTACATGATATTTCTTTTATTACTAATAAATTAATTCTGATCCTTCAGAGCAATATGTCATAACCAATGAACTATCAGAAAAATGAGAGTAAAGTAAAAAGCATTTTAAAATTAGAATCCAAAATTAGTAACCTACAGTTCTTAAATCAGTAAAACCCCAATTCCAGGAAATATTTCCTTTCGTTTCACAAGTCTGCTTAAAAAAATAAAACCATAAACATTTGAATTTTGTTCTTATACAAAATGCTTTGGCTAATCTGATACATTCTGTGCTTGGATGAAAATAAAATTAGAACTCTCTCTCTACCCAGCACATGGAGATTAACTGCACAAGCTGTCCTGTGCCCCTAGCAAGTCACTTATACATAAATAATACCTCCATAAAAATCAAGGCTGAAGTTAGAAACCTCTGAAACATAATTAACTGTAAATTAGCTGAGAGAACCCTTGGAATAACCACCCATTTATAAATCACACAAGAGTTTTGGTCCTGCAGTTGTAAATCGTGCTTTCTAAGCCAGCAATTAGAAAATCAGTATCCACTAAAGAACAAAAGTATATCCAAAAAGTGCAGTTTATATATAGAAGCCTATTCTTAACCTAGCAATGGGCTATGTTCTATAAGTCAGAAGCTGAGAATTCAGAATCCATTCTCTTGTGGAAACGTTGTAGTACCATGAAATAGAAATTGCTCAAACACTGCTTCTAGGGGAGAATTTTAAATAAAATCTCATTTGGAATTGACAATAATATACTCCCTCAATCCAGAGTGACTGGAAGAGGACATTAGGGAAACCTTCTGGGGTCCTGAAAGATTCTTTTTCTTGATCTGGATGAGTGGTACATGAGTGTTTGCTTTGGCAAATCCATCAAGCTGTACATTTATAATTTTATACTCTTCTCTATGTAAGTTAACCTTAATTATAAAACAGTTTACTTAAAAATACACAGTAAATGCGATTGGTCTGACTAAAGGAGAGTAGCTGTAAAGACCAATAGTCTGTGGTCGGGACTGGGAGCAGGGGTAGATGAGAGAACAGAAATGTTCACTGCCAAAGAAGAGGCAACTCCCATGCTTCCTCAATTACTTAGATGTACATTAGACATTTTACTAATCAGATCAACTGTTTTACCACAGTACATGTATAACATCACCAACAAAATAATGCAGAGTCCTTAACTGAGCCAATATCTGTATTCTGATCACAAAATACCCTGTTCAAACTAAACTCTAACTACTCTCAAAATTACATTCAGGTAAAATACTCCACCTTCAAGTTGGAAGAGATTTCAGAGATCAACTCTCTCCTGGGAAATGATCACATGTCCCCCACTGTTAATGTTTCTTCAATGAGAAACCCATTTCAGCTCTGATCACTAAAAAGTTCTTAAAGCTATTGAGACCAAAAATTCACCCCTTTCATAATGTTAGGCTAGTTATCACAGTTATTTTTTTTTAATTCTCTTCTTTCTACCTACCAGCACTTTAAAGCCTGAAGATAGTTATATGACCCTAAATCATCATTTTTAGGCAAAGTAAAGTAGGACTCTGAGTTATGACAGAAACACAAATCAAAATCAGCTTAGGGAAAAAGAGACTCTCCTTGAAATATGTTGGACTGTCTCAGCTAACCAAGGGAAGGGGTGAGATGGATCTAGTCGTCTGGGATGATAAGAATCAGGGATCATCACCACCAGAATCTGCCCATCTCTCAGTTCTGGGCATCAGTTTTCTTAGGTATGCTTCTTCCATGCGTCAAGGATATGGCTGTCAAAAGGCTCACGTTTTACAAGCTATTCACCATAGATGGGTTTTCCTTTCCCCTTTGCTTGAAAATGCCAGGGAAGATCTCTAATTGACCTACTTTGGATCATATGCCCATCGAACCAATGAAATCTGACAATGGAGTGAGGAGCTAGAATCGTGGCCTCCACTGGACTCCTCCTATGTCCTCAGCCATGACTCTAGGTTTAATTTCAAAGTCTCTGAGCTAAAGACAGATTGATGGTGATGTTCATAAGATTAAGCTTCAGTTATATTTATCATGGTAGGCAAGAAAGTTCAACATAAGAAAATCAATTAATAGAATTAATTAATTACATTAACAGAATGAAGGGGGAAAACCATTTGATCATCTCAAACAATGCAGAAAATGCATTCAACAAAATACAGCTCCCTTTCTTGATAGAAATACTTAGAACACTAGAAGTAGAAGGAAACTACCTCAACATGATAAAGGAAATATAAGAAAAGCTCACAGCTAACATCTTTCTTATTGCTGAAAGACTGCAAGCTTTCCCTCTAACACTGGAACAAGACAAGGATGACCACTGTCACTGCTGTTATTCAACACTGTACTGGAAGCACATGCCAGAGCAATTTGGCAAGAAAAATAAATAAAAGGCATTCAAATGAAAGGAAAAAAAATAAAACTTTCCCTAATTGCAGATGATATTATCCTATATACAGAAAATCCTGAAAATTCCACAAGGCTCCTAGAGCTAATAAATGAACTTAGCAAAGCAGTGGGGTACAAGATCAACACTAAAAACTCAGCAGTGTTTCTATATACAAGCAATGAACAATCAGAAATAGACATCAAGAAAAAATTCCATGCACAATAGCAACTAAAAGAATCAAATATCTAGGAATAAATCTAACCAAGTATGTAAAGGACTTGTACGTAGTACACTGCAAAACACTGCTAAAAGAAATCAGAGAAGACCTAAATAAATGGAAGGATATTTCATGTCATGGATTAGAAGACTACCCAAAGAAATTTATAGATTCCATGCATTCCCAATCAAAAGTTCAACAACCTTCTTTGCAGAAACTGAAAAGCCAATCAACTTTAAATGGATGGTAGGGGACTCTGAATAGCTAAAGCCATCTTGAAAAAGAATGAAGTTAGAGGACTCACACTTCCAAACCTTATAACTCATTAAAACCCAATTAAATAATGGGCCAAAAACTTGAGCAGATATCTCTCCAAAGGAGATATACAAATGGCCAGAAAGCACATGAAAAGATGCTCAAAATCATTAGCCATTAAAGAATTGCAAATCAAAACCACAATGACATTATATTTCATATCCATTAGAATGACTGCTATTTTTTTAAAAAAGGAAAATAACAAGCTTTGGAGAGTTGGAGAGGACGCAGAGAAATAGGAGTACTCATTCATTCCTGGTGGCAATATAAAATGGTTCAGCCATTGTAGAAGACAGTTTGGCAGTTTTCAGAAAGCTAAGTATAGAACTATCATATGACCTGGTAATCCCACTACTAGGTATGTACCCCAAAGAAATGAAAGCAGGGCCTCAAAGAGGTTATTTGCACATGACATTCATAACAACATTATTCGTAATTGCCAAAAGATGGAAGCAACCCAAGTGTTCATCAATCGATGAACGGATAAATAAAATGTATATACACACAACGGACTACTGTTCAGCATTAAAAGGGAATAAAGTCCTGATACATGCGCCAACATGGATGACCTTGAAGACATCATGTTGAGTGAAATAAGCCAGACACAAAAGGACAAATATTCTATGATCTCACTGATTTGAAAAAATTAGAATAAGCATACCCATAGTCAGAATCTAGAATGTAGGTTATCAGGAGCCTCAGTGGAAATAGGGAATGGGAAGCTAAGGCTTAAAATGTGCAGGGTTCCCACTTGGAATGATGGAAATGTTTTGGTAACATGATTCATGATGGTGATGGTAGCCCAACATTGTGAATGCAATTAACAGCACCAAAACATGTACCTGAGTATGATTAAAAGTGGAAATGGTAAATTGTATATATGGTAACAGAATAATTTTTTTTTAAATCCAGGGAACTACAATACACAGTAAATCCTAAGTTAAACCATGGACTTTAATTAATGGTACAATTATAAAAATGTGCTATCATGAATTATAACATGTTCTACACCAATGCAAGGTGTTGGCGGTAGGGAGTTATGTGGGAATCCTGTATTTTATTGTTCTGTAAACCCAAACTTCTCTAATAAAGGGCGAGGGGGGTACTCTGAATTATGTTATCATTTTGCTAATATAAGCAATATATCTATGTTAAATCATTTGCCTTACAAATTAAGATGAATTAGAAGGAGAAAGAATAAGAATTAAACTCCTGCTTAAGTCTACCATCAATATTTCATCTATGCGATAGTCAAATTTGTAATGTACTAGTTGAGAGGGGTTACTATTGGTTAGATAGTTGAAATTTCTCTGTTCTTGGGAGTGAAGGAATTGAGGGGAGTAACAATCAGAAAATGTGAATACAATGCAAAATTTTTAAATTCACTACACAAAAGTTCCTTATAGCAGAAAAACTACTTTAAAAGTACTCTATTACCATCTGCCATAGAATAGGCCCATGAAAAGAAAAGGAACAAAAATCAGCACAACCACCACGATATGTCACCTAGACAGAAATTTGCTCACAACGAAAGCTGACCTAGTCTCTCTCCTGGTTTTCCTAAGAGCTACTTAATCTTAATTTGCCTATTTTTTAAAAGGCATTGAAGTTGTGAAACCACTCATGCTCCTCCCAACCCCCAGTAATGTTTCCCCAGTTGGCACATGAAGAGTTTCAACCAACTCTTGAATTTTTTTTTCACATGAAAAAGGGTAAAGTTTACTTGTGACATCTGTATACCCCACTATTTAATCCACTTAAGAAAAAAATATGAACAAAGGGAAAAAAAAACATATAATACAAAGTCAGAAATGACAAACAAGAAATAATGTTAACAGAGAAAAATAACAAAAATCATAAAAGACAACTTTGCACAATCGAAATCCTATTAAAATAAATTTAATAAAAATATGAAGGAAAAAAACCCTTTCCTGACACTCTAAAAAGAAGTGTTTGCATAGATGAGAGTATTGTGGAGAACAAAATAACTTAGCCCCTCCCCCAATAAGCACCAACTCCAGGCTCTTTTAGAGGGAATTCTATAAAACCTTTAAACCTAACCAGGGAAGCAGAGAAGGAGGAAAGGAGAAAGGGAGAGAAGAAGGGAGGGAGAGAGAGAGGGAGATTATAGACCAATCTCAAGTATACGCATGAATTGTAAAAACTCCAATTTTGGCAGTTTTCAGCATTATGACCAGGCACTATTTCAGAAATGTAAAGACTCAAATATTCATGAATCTATCAATATAATTCACCATAACAGATCTAAAGGGGAAAATTTTATATATTCATCCCCAGAGATGCTGAAAAGGCATGACAAATTCAGCACACATTTATTTTTTTCTTTTTTAATTTTTTTTTACTAGAGAAGTTGTAGGTTTACAGAAAGATCGTGCATAAAATACAGAATTCCCATATACTTGCCCTCATGTTTAACATTTTGCATTAGTATGGTACCTTTTTTAATACTGGTGAGAAAAAATTATAATTGTACTATTTACTATAGTCCATAGTTTACATTAGGGTTCACTGTATTGTAGATTTCCATGATTGCCTTTTTTACTATATTTATTCTAGCAACATATACCATCTAAAATTCCCCTCATTAACCACATTCAAATTCACAGGTGTTAATGGCATTAACCATTACCGCTATACATTACCAAAACTTTTCCATCACCTCAAACAGAAACTTTGAACCAATAAAGTAGTAGCTCCCCATTCCCTACCCCCTGGTTACCTCCATTCTAGTTTCTGACTCCATAAATTTTCTTATTCTAATTATTTCATATCAGTGAGATCATATAATATGCCCTTTTGTGTCTGGCTTACTTCACTCCATATGATGTCATCAAGATTCATCCACTGCATGTATCGGAACCTCATTCCTTTTCACAGCTGAATAATATTCCAGTGTGTATATATATTAATACCACATTTTGCTTATCCATTTATCGGTTGATGGATATGTGGGTTGCTTCCACCTTCTGGCAATTATGAATAATGTCGCTAAGAACATCAGTGTGCAAATATCTCTTTGAGCCCCTGCTTTCACTTCTTTGGGGTATATACCTAGTAGTGGGATTACTGGGTCATATGGTAGTTCTATACTTAGCTTTCTGAGGAACCGCCAAACTGTCTTCTACAGTGACTGCACCATTTTATGGTTTCATCAACAGTGAATGAGAGATCCTCTCCAACACTCGTAATTTTCCATTTTTTTAAACAGTAGCCATTCTTGTAGGAGTGAAATAATATTTCATTTCAATTTTAATGTGCATTTTCCTAATGGCTAAAAAAACAAACAAAACAAGAATCAATAAGTACTTGTGTAACATGAGATGGAATAGATCAAGGCCAACATGATCTTACTGGGAAGACACTGAACACACTAAAGCCAGTCCCCAGTAGGAATGCCAGCTGTCACTATTATTCAGCACTGGCAGGAGTATCAGCCAACACAACTGGGAAGAAAACCAAATGAAGTATAAACTGGAAAAGAAATAAATGCCAACCAAAACTGAACAAGAAGTTGTAAAATTATCACTATTTAAAGATAAAATAGTTATACACCTGGGGGTGGGGGTGGGGAGGAAATGAGGATTCATCTGAAAAAAACATGTATTATGAGAATTCCTAACATTAATCTTAATAAACTCTAAAGCTTTCCTATATACACACAATAATCAGACGATATGATTAAAGAAGACACTTCATTTAGAATAGCTGGAAACAAAGATTAACCTACAAGAAAATGTACAAAACCAGTTATGAAGAAAACTTTAAAAACATCTCTGGAGTTTATAAAAGACTTAAGTTAATGAAAAGAAATCACGTTCTTGAAGCAGAAGATTCAAAAGACATATGTCAGGCCTCCCTCAGTAACTTCTAAATTTAATGTGACTCCAATAAAAAAATTTATTTCCTCTGGATCTTAGACAAGCTGAATCTCAAGATCACACAGGAAAATAAATAAGCAAGAATAAACAGGAATATTCTGTAAAGGAAGAACAATGAGGGTTTATTATCCCTACCAGATATTAAAACAGCCTATTAAAATGTCAATAATTAAAACAACACGACACCAATGCATGTCAAGCCAAGTAAACCAACAGAACAGAATATGAAGTTTAAACAGATCCAAACAAATATTGTAATTCAAGAAATTGTCAGGTTACATCGTAAAGCAGTTGGGTAGAGATGGATTTTTAAATAGAGGCTGTTGCAACAACTGAACAGCATTCTGAACAAATACACCAGAATAAATAGATCAAAGATTTAAATATAAAAAATAAAACCTAAAAGTAAAAGAAAACATTATAGAATTCCTTTAAAACTTGGCAGAGGGAAAAGCTTTCTACTAAAAAAGTTTCTGCTAAAAAATCCAAAAGCTATAAAATGAAAATCCAATCAATTTGACTACATAAAAATGAAATATCTGCATAGTAACAATCATGATAAGCAAAGGAAAAAACACAAATCAAAAACAGAAATATTTGCATTTCAGCACAGACAGAAATCAATCTCTTTAATTTATGAAGAAATCCTAGAAATCAAAGAAAAAACAGCCTGATTGAAGAAAAATGGCCAAAAGGCAAGAATAGATGGATTCCCAGAAAAAGAAATACAAATGACCATTAAACACGAAACTGTATAAAACACCACTCTTTACAAGAGAAATGAAAACTAAGTCTAAGCTGAGATTCCATTTCTCACCTATCAGATATCAAAATATAATTTTACTCCATGGATGAAGCTGTGGGGCACTCTAATACACTCTTTTATTTCCCTCCCTCTTCCCCTCCCTTCCCCCTTCTGCTTCCCTCTCCCCCCTTGTTTCTGCTGCCTGTATCCATTCACTGTGTGATCTTCTCTATCTACTTTTCTTTTCGTCTTCTCATCTTTCTCCTCTAGGATTCCCTGGGATTTGATCCTAGACCTCTGATGAGGAGAGTTTCCCTGTCAATTGCACCACCTCAGTTCCTGGTCTCTGCTGCACTTCACCTTGACTCTCCCCTTCGTCTCTCTTTTGTTGCATCATCATCTTGCTGTGTGACTCACTTGCACAGGCACCGGCTCACCGCACGGGCACTTGGCTCGCTGCACAGGCACTTGGCTTGCCATATAGACACTGGCTCGTCACATGGACACTGGCTCACCACACAGACACTCAGCTCACCACACAGGTACTCGGCTCGCCATGCGGGCACTTGCATGGGTACTTGGCTCACCACGCTGGCACTTGGCTCAGCACATGGGCACTCGGCTCACCGCGCAGGCACTGGCTTGTCATGCAGGCCTGCCTTCTCTTCTTTTTTACAAGGAGGCCCCAGGGATCGAACTCGGGTCCTCCCACATGGTAGGTGGAGGCCTTATCACCTCAGCCACATCTGTTTCACTCTAATACACTCTTAGTGAAAGCATAAATAGCCCACTCATTTGAAGGGCAATTCGACAATAGCAATCTAAATTACAAGTGGTCTTTGACAGCAATCCCATTCCTGAGAAATCATGTTACTGATATGTTTATTGCTGCATTATTTTTTAACAGTCAAAGGCTGTGAACTACACCCAATTGGTCAAAAGAACTAATTCACATTCATATAATGAAATTTCCTGTAGCTCTCAAAAATGAGGAAGGGTCCCACTTCTACATCATATTTCATACATACCTATAGGATATAGGATATAAAGTAAGTGAAAAACACAAGACGGAAAACAGTGTTTACTGTACGTCATCTTTGTTAGCAAGTCAAGAATGTATCAAACATTTGTACTTTTTGTAATAGCACAAAGAAACAATGGAAAGAGACATAAGAAACTAAAACAGAGGTGGAGGTAGACAGGAACAGGGGTGGGAGCTAGACTTCTCAAAGAATGCTTTTAAATTACAGTGATTTTTTTAAACCATGTGAATTTATCAGAAAAAAATTAATACTTTAAAGGGCATTTAAAGCCAAATTAAAAATATTTACACAAGAACTTGCACACACACATTCCCTGTATTTGTCTGCTTGTCCTCCCAGAATCTCGTCAGTCAGGTGGCTTAACAGGACCTCAGAACTGAAAAGCTGGAACAAGGTGCAACTGTGCTATGATCACTTTCCACATAACCAGTGTCATGCTGTCATTTCCAGTCTTACCCCCAAATATTTAAATTCTGGGCTTTAGAATTCTCCATTAACCCTCTACCCCTCACTGAAAAGTCCAGTTTATGGAGAAAGCATTCACTGTGATCATTTCTAAAGAAGAGTTAAGAGGCATCATTATTCCTGGCGGGGAGGAAATAGCACAAAAAGTACCAGCAGGGGAGCAGATGTGACTCAAGCTGTTGAACACCTGCTTCCCTCATGGGAGGTCCCAGGTTCTATTCCTGGTACCTCTAAAAACAAGAAAACGAACAAGCAAACAAAACCATCTCAGAGGAGCTGATGTGGCTCAGTGGTAGAACACCAGCTTCCCACATAAGAGGTCCTAGGTTCAATCCCCAGCCCCACTACCTCAAAAAAAAAAGGGGGTACCAGCAGGCAGAAGAATGAGGAGGAAGGTAAAATATATAGTGCAACCCCCCTTCTCTTAGGTTCCACTCACTCTGCTCTTCCCATTCTTTCCTTACTGTATCGTCTCCCTGAATCATTCCCCAGTTCATTCATCTCCTCCCTGCCCTTGTTCTATCGTCTTCGTAAATCTCATCACAGGCTCTGCAGATAACTCCCAAATGTACATCTGTAGTCCTGACTTCCTCCCTACTGCTCACATTTCTAGATCACTGCAGGGGAACTCCACCTCTCCACCAACTCCACTCCCTCACCTTCCAGAATAGCTTTATGTCTTCCATCCCGCCTTCCTCCACTCTCCCCACCCTTTCCACAGAGCTGCCATCCCCTCATCTAAGGAATTAACTTCTTACCCTGACACCCAAGGCCTTTAAGGACTCAACCTAAACTTGAATAGCCAATCCCAGCTCCTTCTACCCCCAACTCATCTTCGCTCATCCTGGCTCTGCCAAATTGAATCAGTTTTTGGGCCCCTGTTAACCGCAGTCCCTTAGGCTTTCCATACTCCCGTGCCTGCCTTGCACTGTTTCTTCCATCTGACGCTCCCATTCCTAAAATCATTATACATATTTCACATCAGCAAAACTCTACTTCCCCTTTTTTGTTTTCCTTGAGCTCATTAACCACCAACTCCATTCATTATATGATGCAGGGGTTGTTTTAATTGATTATAAGCAAAGATTAAAAAAAAAAAAAAGGACCAAGTTACACCAAACTTATGAAATATCATTTGTAAGCTTCTAAAATTAAATCATGCTTGAACTAAACAAAACCTGGGGTGGTGTGTCCTTTGGGAGAAGGGATAGAGTAGCAAGGCAATGCCCTCCCTTTCTTTACCCAAAAAGCAAAGAACAAAAGGTTTTTAGTTCTTTCGTCTTTGTCATTTATGAAATGCCTGTTTTTCTCTCTTCTACCAGCAACACATTCAATACACAGGCTTCTCTACTGACTAGCAATCGTGGGCACACGCTCACTACACAGAATGCCAGATAAGCATCAGAGGTGTACACCTCTGCATGCTGGCACTCGGCAATGCCTACTGGCATCACGCACCTGGTATCTCTTTGTGGAGGGGTCACATGGTCTGGCTCAGGACACTCGCAAGTACACTTACCGTTTTGGACATATGACTCAGGGAAAATGAGGACATTAATTTACTAGAACAGATTGTGTCAACATCACTGCAGAGGCACAGACAGAAAGGGATCTGTATGATACACTGACAGATACCAACTAATAAAGAAAAAGCTTACCAAGTTTGGAAAATAGGAATTAAACACATTACCCCTTACAAAGATTTTAAATACTTTACATAGTCTAGCAAGCAGAATGCATATTATGAATTACATATAACCAAAGCCTGTATTCTCTGTCTGATCTTAATCTTTCTGTTCTGTATAAAAGGGGATGATCTCTGGAATCATCAGTTTTCCCTCAGCTTAAAATAAAAGAATGCCATGGTTTGTAGAGGATACTGGGAATCACTGCCTATAATGTCACTTTCTCCAATAACTTGGAGAAGGGTGTCACATGTTATACATATAGCACTGTCTCCAAAGTATTTTAACTTTTTGTAAAGGACTGCAATCAATGATCCTATAAGTTGTTGTCCTTTACACACAGTGTATTTTTCCAGATACTTAAAGATAAAAAGGCAAAATTATCCAACCCAAAATTTGTCCTTGGCATCCCCTACAACCTCATGTTTCAGAGGCCATCCTGTTTCCCAGGTAAAATGAGCAGATACAGACTACCCAGCAAAATACCCAGAAAAATAAAGGAAAGGTCAGTCAATCCCAGAAAGAAACACTGAGGCTAAAAAGGTCGAAAGCTCTTAACAAGGGAACCCCACAGCCCAACATAAAAGTAGGCCATGTCCCAGTCTCTTCTTGGGTAGTAAACTCTAGCAAGGTGCAGGTCGTTACCATCAACTACCTCACTGACCTCAACTACATGGTCTACATGTTCCAGTATGATTCTACCCATGGCAAGTTCAGAGGCACCGTACCATCAAGGCTGAGAATGGAAAACTTGTCATCAGCAGGAATCCCATCACTATCTTCCAGAAGCAAGATCACACCAACAACAAATGGGGTGATGCTGGTGCTGAGTATATTGTGGAGTTCACTGGTGTCTTCACAACCCTGGAGATGGCTGGGGCTCACCTGAAGGGTGGTGCCGAAGACTAGTTATCTCTTCCCCTTTGGCCAATGCCCCCATGTCTGTAATGGGCATGAATCATAAGAAGTCTGACAACTCCCTGAAGATCGTCAGCAATGCTTCCCTGCACCATCAACTGCCTGGCCCCCCTGACCAAGGTCACTCATGACAACTTCAGCACTGGAAAGGGACTCATGATCACTGGCCATGCCATCACTGCCACCCAGAAGACTGTGGATGGCCCCTCTGGGAAAACGTAGTGTGACAGCTGCAGAGCTGCCCCAAACATCATCTCTGCATCTACCACCACTGCCAAGGTGGTGGGCAAGGTCATCCCAGAGCTGAATGGGAAGCTCACTGGCATGGCCTTCTGTGTCCCCACCTCCAACATGTCCACCATGGATCTGACCTACCATCTAGAGAAAGCAGCCAAATATGATGACATCAAGAGGTTGGTAAAGGAGGCACTAGAGGGCCTCCTAGGTGGCTTCCTGGGCTACAGTAAGGACAGGCTCTCTCCTGCAAGTGATACTCTTCTACTTTTGATGCTGGAGTTGGCATTGCCTTTAATGATCACTTTGTCAGACTCATTTCATGGTAGGACAATGAATTAGGCTACAGCAAAAGGGTGTGGACCTCATGGTCCACATGGCCTCCAAGGAGTAAGAGATCCTTGGACCACCAGCCCCAGTGACAGCATAAGAGGAAGACAGAGGAGTCAGCAGCCAGGGAGTCCTAGCCCCAACTGGCTCCCCAACACTGAGAATTGCCCATCCTCCACAGCTTCCACCCCTGAAGAAGGGGAAGAGCTCAGAGGGCCCTACCTTGTCATAAACCATCAATAAAGTCCACTGTACCCATCCATCCCCCAAATAAGAGCTTTGTTATAAAACCATACCTCTCCCAAAATATTCAACGGTCTCTCTTAGATGTAAAAGACTAGCCTAGACCAGTTTTCTAATCATTTTTTGCTAACAAGTTCTTTCTCACTCACAACTTTATTTTACTTTGTCAATCTTTTGTTCCATCTTTTATGGACATGGATGAAATAGATTAACTTCCTCCTTCAACTTTATTATGAATCACCCCTCAATATTTTTCTAAATTCAAGAATCAAACTTCACAGGTTTCACTTACCTCTATATTAACCATTTTTATGATATTCAGATTTCCTCTTTATCATCATTAACAAAAACTGTAAACCTAGGCTTATCTATGCCTTTACCTCAATCTAAATTGCTCTACTTTTAAGACTTTCCATAATTTAATCTTACCCTCTTACTCAACCTCATTTCTATTTTGTATCCCTTTATAAACTAAGCTCACTCCCATTGCTAACTAAACTAGTCCCTCATCCCCCGAGTTGAGAAAGCCTTCTTCTCTTCTCATTTAATCCCAATTCACCTCTAAATGGCTGATTCAATACCAAAATAACCACAAAAAAAATTCTCTGATGTCCCCCATCCCAAGTTGATCTCTTTTCATGCAGCTGATACAAATTTTCTTTATTATTTATATATAAATATGGGTATGGAAGTCACTACCTTTAACACCATCTTGTTCTCAATTGCCACAAGGATAATGGTGATTTCTCCTTATTTAGATTAGGATGTACTTGAGAGCATGCACAACATCAGCACATAACCTAGACATCAACTCTGCATCTGATGTTTTATGGCGAGGCTTTTTCTATCATGTAACTAAGACTGTTTATTCTAACTCACTTAAGAGTACCATTCTTGAGTAAGCTATCTCAAATGCAGACCCTCTCTCTTATAGTTCAGTCATCAAAACTATCAAGATTACCATAATTTCTATTCACATTTCCCATGTTGTTTAAACCCTGACTAACTTAAGAGCATTCAGTTGACTGCACTGCACTTTCAACTACGTCAAAGTAATCAAAGCAACCTCAAACAATAAAACTGAATCTATGACAAAACCCAATTACTCAATGGGGTCCTCTCTTTACAGTTACTGATGTCCTGTTATGCAGTGTAAGAACCCCCATCTATTCTCTAGGTCAAGAATGGTGAAAAGGTTTCATCAGCAAGGCCAACTGCAAATCAGTTAGGAATAAGTAACCAACTGTAGGACTGCATTAAAGTGGGCTTTTGAGGCCTCATCTCCATTCAGTGACAAAGACTTCATTAGCCAGTAATAACTAGGGTTATGGAAGAGGAAAACAGAGCATGTATTTGTTGACCTTGTTATCTGGGATTAGGATAGAATCAAAAGTGTTAACGGAAATAAAGATCCCTTCAGTTATCACATTTTCTACATGGTTTGCATTCTGAAACAGAATAATTTGTCCTTTTAAAAATAATTTTTTTGTTGTTTTTAGTTAGTAATTTTCTGCTAGTGTCTCTCTGTTATCAAAACCAAGTTAAAGTTTTGCACAGTGGCAGTATCATAGCTAATAAGGTTTATCTGAGGTGCAGTTATTGAAGCAGACTTGGCCCAATGGATAGGGCATCCGCCTACCACATGGAAGGTCCACAGTTCAAACCCCGGGCCTCCTTGATCCGTGTGGAGCTGGCCCACATGCAGTGCTGATACGCTCTAGGAGTGCCTTGCCACGCAGGGGTGTCCCCCCCATAGGGAAGCCCCACTTGCAAGGAGTGCACCCCATAAGGAGAGCCACCCAGCACGAAAGAAAGTGCAGCCTGCCCAAGAATGGTGCCATACACATGGAGAGCTAACACAACAAGATGATGCAACAAAAAGAAGCACAGATTTCCGGTGCTGCTGATAAGGATAGAAGTAGTCACAGAAGAACACACAGCGAATGGACAGAGAGAGCAGACAACTGGGGCGGGGGAGGGGAGAGAAAATAAATAAAACATAATTAAAAAAAAAGAAAACTAAGTTAAAAATACTAAGAGGTACTGAAGATTTACTTTTTTCTCTTGAGAAAGACGGATGGGAAAATCTATTCCCTTTTCATCATTCTGAAATAATCAATGATGATTATAAAATGAGAAGATTTTAACCTACCAAATATAAGTGCTAATCATGGAGTTGGAACCATGTGTTTATATCTACTCTAAAGCATAATTAAGGTGAGGGAGAGCATTTCAAAACATACTCAGTCGTCAGTCAACACTACAGAGAAACCAACAGGCAATAAAAGACAGAATTCCATTTTAACAACTAATATTTTAATATACCATTCAATATAATGCTGGCCCATACCTTGTTGATATACATTTAAGTTTGTAGATTTGGACTTTAATTTGACTAATCAAGAAATCCCATAACACAGAAGCATTCATAAAACTGCACCATTAAAATGAGCCATAAATTCAATTAAAATGTCAACCTGAAAAAAAAGAAGTCAATCTTATGGTTTGGCATTTACGTGTAGTATCTTTGATTATAATGCTAAATATTCTTAATAGATTTTATTGATGATTTTTTACTGCTATTGAGTTTCCTTATAAGTGACAAAGCCAGCACTCAACTTTACCTCTTGTAAATAATTTTGTACGTAGAATCAATGTTCAAAAATGGTTGCTATTATTAATGATAAAGTTCTTGCTTATAAGACTGAAATAAAATAGAGAAGATTTGGGGTTTTTTGGGGGTTTTCTCTGGGAGATGAGATGGCCAGAATGGAAGTAGAAGGGAGTTTGGCTTAGGGAACCCTTCTAAAATGACTTGCTGGATTTCCAATTTGGTACTTACCTCCTGAGATGCCTATACCTCCCAAAAGTAAAGAGGACTCTCTAAAATATACAGGTTGCATTCTTGAGGTGACTATTGTATCATCAGATCCTATCCTCTTCTCACTTTCAAATAAACTTTGAATATCAGGTCTTACCCAGCAGTTTTCAACCTTCCACGGTCTGAGATACAAGTACCCTCCTTTCAAACTGCTGAGGGATTTGAGACTAAAGGGAGGAGCTAAATGACCAACCAGATCTCCAAGTTATAATAGCTAGTGCTGGTGGATGAAAGATTTAATATTGCTTATATTATTTATGTGAAAATAATAATAATAGTTTCACTGAAAATAGGGTGCCATACATTTTCTTACTGCTATATGAAAATAAAAAACATTCATGAAATAATACAGAGTATGTTTTTTAGACTTACTGTATTCTTAGGATGTGGGGGCTTCCTACCTATGAATTAGGCTTATATCACTCCCATTCTCACTCCTGGCTTCACAATGCAGTTATAAAACAATCTAAATCTGATTTTCTACCTTCTCCTTGCCTGCCGGAATCATTCCAACCAGCTTATTCACTGTTAGTCAGTGATAAATGCTAAATCCTTTGCTATCACAGCTATATGCAAGTCTCTAACCCACTCTAGGGTATACCTTCTCTAGAACAGTACATTTTCATTAGATTATGAGGCAAATTTGAAGGAAAAATCCATTGTCTCACCTTTACGTTTCCTTTCTGGAACATGCTTCTCTTCTATTCTGTTAAACATGCTGCCTACAGAGCCATTCCCATGCCCAAACTTGTCATGCCATCCTTCCCTAAACCAGCCACCAAAAACTGTAGAAAGAAAATTCTGCTCCCTTGCAGGTCTTATTTGTCAGAAAACTAAAGTAAACCATGCTAAGGGAATGGGTAACCATAGACTAATGCATTATTCTTCAATAACAATGGTAGATTTTACCTCCCCTCCCCCAGGGGACATTTGGCAATGTCTGGAGACTTTGGTGGTTGTCACATATGGGAGGGGGATACTACTGGCATCTAGAGGGTATAAGCCAGGGATGCCACTAAACATTTTACAAACAGGACAGCCCCACAACAAAGAATTACATGGTCTAAAATGCCACTAATGCTGAGGTTGCAAAACTCTGCTCTAAGAGGTAATATATTTCAATTAGCAACTCCTTTGTTCTAAAGGTTCAAGTTTAAATTCCAGGCACTGGTTAGGTGGAAGGGAGATGTCTTAGGGAGCAGGTAACCAATAAATCACAACTCTTGAGAGATAAACAACTCATGTCTTGAGACATGTCACAACTTATGACACATAAAACTATTTGTCAGACTGAAGACTCTAACTGAACGATTACTTATATTTGTTTGGTTAGTTCTTTTTTTTTTAATTTTCAAGCATAAAATTAGTTTAACAAAACAGAAAAGTAAATATAACTAATATAATTAATAGAATATAATCAACAACAATATGTAATGTTTTTGTAACAAAAGCAAAGACATATTATATTAATACTAGGGGTCAAAAACAAAGGAATATGGTTTTATGAGATAGAATATGATTAAGCTTTTTCCCTCTTCTTCATTTTCTTCACTAATAAGAAGAATTTGAGTTTGTTTGGTTTGTTTATTAATACTATTACTGAAATAATGAACATGCTCTAATGATGATTGGGGTGATAAAAGCACAACTATGTGATTATACCAAATACCATTGATTGCATACTGTGGATGAATTGTATGCTTATTAATATGTATCAATAAAACTGATCTTTTACATTTATTTTTTTTTAATATGACCTTTCACATTTATTAAATTCTATGTATTCTTGGATCTTTTGCAGGGGGCTTTTTAAAAAGTTTCATGATCTATTGAGTTCTTTATTAGGATAAAAAAGCTGTTACAGGGAAACGGACTTGGCCCAGTGGTTAGGGCATCCGTCTACCACATGGGAGGTCCGCGGTTCAAACCCCCGGCCTCCTTGACCCATGTGCAGCTGGCCCATGCGCAGTGCTGATGCGCGCAAGGAGTGCCCTGCCACGCAGGGGTGTCCCCACGCACAAGGAGTGTGCCCCGTAAGGAGAGCTGCCCAGCGCGGGGGAAAGTGCAGCCTGCCCAGGAATGGCGCCGCCCACACATCCAGTGCTGCTGACAACAACAGAAGCGGACAAAGACGCAGCAAATAAACACAGAGAACAGACAACGGGGGGGGGGGGGGGGGGGGGATAATTAAATAAATAAATCTTTTTTTAAAAAGCTGTTATAGCTTTCTTTTTTTTTTAATTCATTTTTTCAATATTACATTAAAAAAATGAGGTCCCCATATACCCCCCACTCCCCTCATCCCACTACTCCCCCCATAGCAACATTCTCCTCCATCATCATGACACATTCATTGCATTTGGTGAATACATCTCTGAGCATCGCTGCACCTCATGGTCAATGGTCCACATCATAGCCCACACTCTCCCACGTTCCATCCAGTGGGCCAAGGGAGGACCTACAATGTCCGGTAATCGTCCCTGCAGCACTCCCCAGAATAACTCCAAGTCCCGAAAACGCCCCCACATCTCATCTCTTCCTCCCATTCCCCACACCCAGCAGCCACCATGGCCACTTTCTCCACACCAATGCCACATTTTCTTCAATTACTAATCACAATAGTTCATGAATAAAATATCAGTAAGTCCACTCTAATCCATATTCTATTCCTCCATCCTGTAGACCTTGGATTGGTTGTGTCCATTCCATATCTATATCAAGAGGGGGCTTAGATTCCACATGGATGCTGGATGCAATCCTCCTGCTTTCAGTTGTAGGCACTCTTGGCTCATTGATGTGGTGGTTGACATTCAACTCCATGTTAGCTGAGTGGGGTAAGTGCAATAAACCAGAGTGTAGGAGCTGAAGTCTGTTGAGGCTCAGGGCCTGGCTATCATATGGTCAGTCCAGAGATTCAGATCTAATCTATGTTAATCTATGAATCTTTCTGAATATTGGAGGAACAACAGAGTTTGTTGTGGGATTAGATGAGATAAAAGTACCTGGACAGAACATTAGGAATAATGCTTCCATAACTTGTTGAGTTTCCTTTTGTCTGTTATTTTATTTTTTTGAATTTGAAATAAAGTTTGAAAAAAAGGTAAGAAAAAAAAAAAAAACAGAAAAGTAAAGGAAAAAACATAAGATACCCATTGCTATACTTGCTTTAGATATTTAAAAGAAAAATTATAGGGAAGCAGATGTGGCTCAAGTGGTTGAGCTCCTGCTTCCTACATGGGAGGTTCTGGGTTTGGTTCCCTGTGCCTCCTGAAAAAAAAAAAGGATGAACAACATGCAAAATAAACACACAAAAAAAAAACTCAGGGGAGCTTATGTGGCTCAGTGACTGAACGCTGGCTTCCCACATATGAGGCCCCAGGGTCAATCCCCAGTCCCCATTACCGCAAAAAAATATATAAAAAGGAAAGAAAAATTATAGACACAGTTACAGCCACACCTTCCCATCTCTTCCCTTCCCTCCTAGAATATAACTACTATTCTGTTACATATAGCATTTTCATACATATATTTGTACTTATCTACATATATAAACATAAATATATAGTATCTGTGGTACTGAATTTTAAAGAAATGTTATCACACAACATATTTTCTTTTCTCTCAACATTGTTGGAGATTGATCTACTTCTTTTCCCTTCCTGTAGCTTTAATCATTGAATAGTATAGGGTATGACTAAACCAGCTTACTTACTAATTCCTCTGATGGGTGACAGTTGTTTCCACATTCGCATTGTTTATATACACTTGCAACATGTTTCCTAATACGTACATGCTGGGAGTTCAGCTAAGTGAGATAGCTTAGGAAAATGAATTGTGGGGTTATAGAGTAACTGTAAGGAGTTCAACTGTACTAGGTATTGCCAAAGTGTTCTCCAAAGTGATTAACTAATTTTTCATTATATTAGCACTTAAAAGAAATACAGATTACTAGTCTGATAGTTGTCAAACAAACAAAAGGATCAAACCTTTGCCTTCTACAGAGCTATATTAAGATATGAGGATAAAAAGAAAAAGAATTTTCTCAGAATCACTTGCTACTAAGTAATTTTTGTTTGTTCTAAGAACAAAAACTGTACTCCCCAACCCCCCCAGAACTAAAAGAACACTTCCATATTTTGAAGGCAGTGTAAAAATTTTAAATATAATAAATAAATACATATTTGTAGGCCTTGACTGAATCTTGATTCAAATAAATCAATTATAAAAATAATTTGATGCAATTATGGAAATTTGAATATGCACTGTGCATTAGATGATATTAAGAAATTATTAACTTTGTTAAAGGGATAATGGCATTGTGGTTATTTTAAAAGTCCTTTTATTTTAAAGATGCATGAAAAGGCATGACCTTTTATACCTGTTTTAAAACGTTTTAGCAAAATGAGAATTGATAGATAATGCAAGTATGGCAAAATCTTGACAAATGAAGGTTCACCATAGTATTTCCTCAACTTTAATTTATGTTTGAAAATTTCATCATCATCATCATCATGCATGATACTTACCAATAGGGATAAACTACTAACATAAAAGCATGCAGACTCAAGCAAGACAAGAAACCTCAACCTACAAACCTTCCATACCCCATACCTGGATTATTTTCTTCTCTACAAGTAGCCAGCTAAATTCCAGGAATTTATCAATTAGATAATCTGATTAAATGCAGAACAGAAAATTAACAGAGGGGCTAATTTAACAGTAGGACCCATTACCAAAAATCCTTATGTGGCACCTCCCAGATTTGGACTATATGAGGACTTGTGGTGGCTGCATCATTTCCTGTTGCCAACAGTGCTGAGTCAGGCCAGTTGCACAGCCACGGGAACCGTGCCAAAATGACTGCGCCATGGCTTCTATTTATTGGTATTGCTGTGACTCATTCAAGGTCAATGGCAAAGGCAGACCTTTATGCGTGCCTGTCGACTTCTGGTTGGTAATCATTCAAAAATGTCCAAGTATCAGGATATAATTAGAATGGAATTAATCTTGAATCATGAATATTATATAATTAATTACATTAAATATCATTACAATTAAAACTTCTAACTGATCCAAGGCTGATAGCATAATAACTCCTAGAAATCAGCCAAGTACCCAAAGTGAAGACTGGCCACACTTAATAGTCAAATAGCCATTGTGCCACTTACAACAGAGTAAAATACAGATTGCTAAAATCTGTCAGACCATGTTCCAGGAGTGATGACAGGACAGCTGTTGCAAAGAAGGAAAGGAGCTGTTACCCTTCTCTTTCCTTGCTTTATTTTAGCTTTCTACACTGTAGTTGTAGCACATCAGATCTTCAAGAACAAAGAATAGAGTAGGGCCATAACTATCACTAAAGTGTAACGCTCAATAAAACAAAGTTATTTGAAGAGGAAAAAAGGTTTCTCTTCACCTTTGCTTTAACGATGAGGAAAAGTCCTTAAATCAAGAAAAGGAAGGTGCAGTAATTAGAGCTTCTTAAAGAGCTCTTATTTAGAACAACATCTAAAGTCCAATAAGTTAGTCATTTTACTAATAAGAGACAAAGTAGGACACAGGTAAAGATGGAAAAGGGTAATTTAACCCATAAAAATAATATTTCCCTGAGTTCAGCTTTAATTTGGCTGAAAGAAAAATCAGTAGGAGTTTAAACAGGGAGAGTTTAGGATGCGTTTCAAAAGTGTGTTTCACTAAAAATAAGAAGGGCAGAAGGAATTTTTTTGTGCAGAAAATAAAGATAACTATTCTCCCAGTTTAACTCATCTCTCCTGAACTCTTCTGTGATGGTTAGGCTATCGTGTCAACTCGGCCAGGTAATTGTGCCCAGTTGTTTGATCAAGCAAGCACTGGGCTAACTGTAATATAAGGGCATTTATGGACTTCAGTCACCATTGACTTTACTGCAGTGGTAAATCATAGAGAGCTGGTTACAGTTACATCAATAGGGAGAACGCCATCAGCCATGAGTGATGCTTTATCCAATCAGTTGAATGCCTTAAAAGGGGAAGTGATTCCAGCATTGAGAAAGAATTTCCCAGCTGTCTTTGGACAGCCAGCATCTCCCAGAACTCGTCAAGAACCTTCACTGGACTTTCATTGGAGCTCCTGGTTGCAGGCTGCCTGCGGAACCTAGACTTGTGCATCCCCACGGCTGCATGAGAGACTCTGATAAATCTCTTACTATCGATGGATATCCCTCGTTGATTCTGTTTCCCTAGAGAACCTTGACTAATACATCCCCCAAACCTATTAGTAATATGATATCATTCAGAAACATATCTAAATTGCACCAGCAGTGGCAGTGCAATATTGTGAGTGTAGACTGGCAGCACTGAGGCGTGCCTGTGTGCACAGATGAAAGAGAAGGGTGGGGCCATATGCATTACTAGAAGGGATTGTATAACACAGTGAGCCCTGTGGTAGGCAAGGATTGGCGTTAATAATATATAAATACAAGAATGTATTTAGATCTTTCGGATCTAAAACAAGAGTACATCACTATACAGGGTGTTAATAATAGGCTGGTATATGGGGGAGAGGGGAAATGCACCTAAAGCAAAATATGGATGATAGTTAACAGTAATAATTTAACATTCTTACCTCAAATGCAACAGAGGTACCACGCCAATGCCAAGTGTCAAAAATGGGAGGGGGGTGTGGGAATGTTGCATATTTTATTATTAGAAAAATGTTATTTGTCACAGAAACAAGCAAATTTCCCTGTAAGTTAAACTGTTTTACATGGTCAGGTATCTAGACAAACAAGGCTTTTAAACAGCTTGACCATCATAAAGCTACACACTTCTTTGGGCTACAAAAGCAGCCTTGTGGCCACAGGTATGTTTCCTGGATTGAAAGAGGCTGTGCAGTAAACAAAATTAAACTCCCCTCCTGGGGAAGTGTTACTACTTTCTCAAATAAGGTGACCAGAAACTCTGGAACATATCAACCTTGCCTAATAAAGGAAAACAGGCTCATTTTAAAATAAAAAAAAAAAAGCTCCAGTACTCCCGAGGCCCTTGGCCTGACTGTGACCCTTGCCCTAAACTTACACTGGCTCAGCTTTGACCTATGTATCACTGGTTGCAGTACAGAGACATGATGCTCCAAAGGGAAAAGATTTCACCAGTCAAGCACACAAGTGCTCAACGTAAGTATTTCATCACCTCTGTCATTCTAGGATTGTGACACTACCTCTCAGATTACTCCAAACCTCAGGATATATCAACAGGGCACACACCCTGTAAGCAGTGGCTATCCAAGCACAGGGTTTAGATGAGAGCAGGTGCACATACCATGAACAGTTGTGGGATTAACGGAGACGAAAGCAGCACATATCAGAGCCTAAATTAGATTGCTCATTGTCCTTTGCTTATGCACCTATTTAGCATTTATCACAGAATGGCCACTCTGGATGCAATATGACAAATGTTGCATGCATCAGTCATATTCTGATTTATATTTTCTCTTCCTGTTCATGTCTACTTCTTCCTAGGGATACCATGGAAAAGACAAAGTCCAGAGATAGAAAAAGTAGAATGACAAAAAACAAAAACAAAAAACACATAAAAACCCACAAAAGTTAAAGATATGCAAAAAATCCTCACTTCCATCTAGGCTGCAACAGTGCTTCAGGACACTCTCCCCTAATTACCTAGTTAACCCCGTTAACTTTAAAAAAAATTGAAAAACCCTGTGCTCCTTTAAATTCATGGCCTAAGAAAGGCACCACCACCACCTCAATCCATAGTGTCTCATAAAATTTCACTCAAGGTCACTGATGACAATCTAAAAGTCCCACCAAGTACAATAGAAAATCAAGAGAAATTATTCTCTCCTTTAAATCATAAGAGCATATGTTTTAAAATGCATCCAGAAAAAAACCAACAACCTAGATCTGCTATATCTAGGAGAAGATATCCAGCAATAAAAAGAGGATCAAGTACAGATAAAAATATAGAAATAGCCAACCTAGATAAAATGCTACTGGTGATAGCACTTGGTGTTTAAGTGTACCCCATGAAACTCTACAAGTTGTTTCAATTATATAAAAATACTAAGATGTTTTCACGCATATATTTTATTTTTAAAACTCACTCTAGTATACAATTCCCTTTAGCATAGCCGCCAAAAGATTAATTCCTCCTAGTGATGTGTTTGATGTTTTGGCCATTTTTTAAATCCTAAATTAGGTAGGCACAAAATTATTTCTGTATTATTTTTTTTAATCCATAAAGTCTTAGTTTTTCAAAGATCTAAAAATTAAATCTAGTGATTTATTGCTTCTTTATTGCATAGCCATTGCTCCCATAGAATTCTTCTCACCTATGAACTCAGTGTCTTAAACAATTCTTAAAACTCTTATACCAAGTGAAAGGGTTTATTTGTATAAAAAGAAAGTACATAAATACAAGGAGGAACTGATCAGCTCAGCTGACTTGTTAGCTCACTTCTACCAGAAGCTAACTGGTATTATGCAGGAAAAAGTGTACCATCATTAAACATTAGGAAACACTAAATTTAATAAAACATTTAAAGTTTCTTTATTGAAGGGCTTTTCCAAGCCATGATTCTCCAAAGCAAAGTGTAGTAGTTTATTTCACCAAGAAGTTATTTTTTACTTAATGCATTGTCAATTAGCCTTTGAGAGGAAAGAGCATTTTGAGGAACACAGTTTGAGAACTATAAATTAGAATAAGGTGTTAATGAAGACTCAAAAACAAATATAACACCTATATGGTTCAATTAGCCTTTTTTGTTAACCATTTGTCTACATCTTTAAAACCATGGGCAGGTGACAAGTTGATCAAGGTGACAGTCTAAGATGCCACAGGGGGCCATGCTCCCACAAAATCCTTGAACAATTAGTAAAAACTGGCAGAGCTGTTTTCGTCAAAACTCCAGAAAATAGTTACAGGGTTACAGTTCATGACCGAGTGCCATCAAGAAAAGGCAGCTTTGAAAAATGGTAGCTCGCAGTGCCCTTGCTGGCCCCTTTCCCACATCTCTCCACAGCGTGGAGCCAGCCAATGCTATTGTGGGACCCCTGTTCCAGAGAAAGCAGAGTAACCCCATGCCCATACTGCAGTGCACATATGTTGGTGCCAATCAATCAGGTGGCAGCTCATCTCCAGCTTCCCCTCCCAGAACATGCTCTATAGATAGAAGCATTTTGTAGACAGCTAAAGCAGCATAAGAAAAAATTAAGTTAAAGTAACCTGGGGCAAAGGATTACCGGGTTTAAGTCATAAAATAGCACACCTGTATTAGTCAGCCAAAGGGGTGCTGATGCAAAATACCAAAAATTGGTTGGTTTTTATAAAGGGTATTTATTTGGGATAGGAGCTTACAGATACCAGGCCATAAAGCATAAGTTACTTCCCTCACCAAAGCCTACTTTCACGTGTTGGAGCAAGATGGCTACTGATGTCTGTGAGGGTTCAGGCTTCCTGGGTTCCTCCCTTCCTGGGGCTTGCTTCTCTTTCCTATGTGTGCTTACTTCCTGGGGCTCCAGCTTAAACTCCAACATCAAAAACTTTTAACTCTGTCCCTTGCCATGCCTTTTATCTGTGAGTCCCCACCCACCAAAGGGTGGGGTCTCAACACCCTACTGGCACCAGAGGTTTACATAATTATTTAATCAAGTAAACCTATGAATCCAATATAATCTAATATGCCCAGAGGAAAAGATCAGTTTACAAACATGATCCCAACATTTCTTTTCGGAATTCATCAATAATATCAAACTGCTACAGCATCCAAGAGAGGGAGAAAGTCTCTTACATAGGGAGTTGAGAGCATTCAAAGTCCTATAAACAGGACTTCCTAAGGCCACCAGCAAGCACAAGCCCAGAACAAGAACCAGGCTCAGAAATGATGGAAAGGACCCTGTACTTCACACTCACTTCAGGCTGATCTTCTTGCTAAGAGAGCTAAACTCTAAAAGATAATGCCAGCCAATGCAGAATAAATGTGAAAAGAATATGAAGGGTGATTTTTGCATTGATTTGTTTTCATTAGTTCCAGGAACTCAAAGAAATCTCTGTTAGATCACTAGCTGGATAAAAACTTAAGGTACAGAAAGCCCAGAAACTAACTCCCATAGTTACAGTTAAAAACATTGAAATGTACAGTGTGCAACTAAAGATTATAAGACAAACAAGAAACAGGAAATCATGGCCCGTCCAAATGAAGACAAAAATCCAGAAGCCATCAACAAAAAAAGACCAGACTTTGGACATAGTGGAAAGACTTTTAAAAAAATTATCCTCAGTATGCTCAAGGAGATAAATGAAAACACAGAGAAAGAACTACAGAACACTAGGAAAATAATATGTAAGCAGTATGAGAAGCTCCTTAAAGAGATAGAAAATTTAAAAGGAACCAAACAGAAATATTGGAGATGAAGTCTACAATAACTGAAATGAAAGATAACCTAGGGGAAGTGGACTTGGCCCAATGGATAGGGCGTCCGCCTACCACATGGGAGGTCCGCAGTTCAAACCCGGGGCTTCCTTGACCTGTGTGGAGCTGGCCCATGTGCAGTGCTGATGCGCACAAGGAGTGCCGTGCCACGCAGGGGTGTCCCCCACGTGCGGGAGCCCCACGCGCATGGAGTGCTCCCGTAAGGAGAGCCGCCCAGAGCAAAAGAAAGTACAGCCTGCCCAAGAATGGTGCTGCACACACGGAGAGCTGACACAACAAGATGATGCAACAAAAAGAAACACAGATTCCCAGTGCCGCTGATAAGGATAGAAGCAGTCACAGAAGAAAACACAGCGAATGGACACAAAAGAGCAGACAACTGGGGGGGGGGGGGGGGGGGAGAGGGAGAGAAATAAATAAATAAATAAATCTTTTTTTATAAAAGGAAAGATAACCTAGAAGGTTTCAACAGTAGATTGGAGTTGGCAGAGAAAAGAAACAGTGAATATCAAGATTACAAGACAATGGAAATCATTCAGGCTGAGGAGCAGAAGGAAAAAAGAATGAAAAAAAGCAAGCAGAGCCTAAGAGACCTATGGGACACCATCAAGCATACCAATATGTGCATTATGGGAACCCCAGACGGAGAAGAAAAAGAGAAAAGGGGAGAAGGAATACGCAAAGAAAAAACAGCAGAAAACTTCCCAAATTTAATAAGAGACATGAATATGCTCATCCAAGAAGTCAATGAACTCCAAACAAAATAAAGTCAAAGAGAACCATTCCCAGACACATAGTAGTCAAATGGTCAAATGCCAGCAAACAGGAGAGAGTCCTGAAAGCCACACAAGAAAAGCAAACTGTTATGTACAAGAGAGTTCCGATAAGATCAGATGCTGATTTCTCATCAGAAATCAATGAGGCAAGAAGGCAGTGGGATGAAAAAAAAGTATTGTAAGAAAACAACTGCCAACCAAAAATTTTATATCCAGTGAGGCTCTTTCAAAAATGACCGATAAGCAATGCTAAAGGGAGTTCTTCAGACTGAAAGGAAAGGACACTAGACAGTGGACTGAAAGCATATAAAGAAATAATGAGCAAAGCAAGCCAGACACAAAAGGACAAATACTGTATGATTGTGTTATTATGAACCAAATATATTGTGTAACATATTGTATGATTCAAAAAAAAAAGTATATGTATCCAATACATTTAATTGAAAAATGGATAATTTAGAAAATAAAATAAAGAAGAAGAAGAAGAGGAAGAAAAGAAATAATGACCTCCAGTAAAGGCAACCATACGGTAATTATAAATTCCAGTACTATTGTATTTGGTCTATAACTCCATTTTTACTTCTTATAGGTTCTAAAATACAAATGTATAAAAAGCAATAATAACTCTATGGTGTTGGACATACAACGTACAAACATATGAAGCAAATATTGATGAAACTATAGTATTCAAAACAACATGGTACTGGGAGGAAGTTCACCTGGGCAAATAAATATGTTCAAATGTTCATGGAGCATTGTCATGGTAGGTGGAGAGCCACAAAATAACCAAAAGAATATTGAAATCCTCATCCTGGGAAGATCTGCCACATTCTCTTATGGAATAGCAAGAATCTCCCAAGTACAGAGGTGATGGTTAGTGAAAGAGGATGGTCCTTTGATGGGCCCTTGATATTGATTACTGTGCTTATAAACTTTTACCCTTAAAATTGAAACTTTGCATAGTATTACAGGCTGTGTAAGTGTTAGCTCCTGAGAGCCTCCTTATTGGTCAAATGTGGCCTCTCTCTGAGCCAAACTCAGCATATAAATGCAATAACTTCCCACCAGCATGGGACATGACTCCCAGAGATGAGCCTCCCTGGCACTGAGGGATTATGACCAAGCACCAAACAGAAATGCAACTGGAAAAAGACCTTGACCAAAAGGGGGAAAAAGTTAAGAGAAATTAGTTTATATGGCTAAAAAACTTCAAAGTGAGTTGGGAGGTCATTTCAGAGGTCACATTTATGCACATCTCAGCAGGATCTTACAGACTGCCAAATTAGACACTACCCCAAACAGCAGGGCACCTTAGGGCTCTGGAGACACCCAGGCACTATGATCAGGGCAGACAGCTCATGAGTTTGGTGCCTTGCCAGTGGGTCCTACTTTGGAGTTTATGGCCCCAGTGTGAAAGAACTGGACTCAGTTTTGCTTTCTCTACACATGGCTCTTTAGTCCCTTCTACTGGAACCTATAGTTGGTGCTGGAGTTGGTACATGTACATTCAAGAGACTTGAAACTTTGAGCTGTCCATGTGCCAGCTGGGCCCTGAGCCTCAGTGGAGTTGCAACACCTACTTTCCAGTTCATTGGACTCGCCCAGGACAACTAACAAGGAGGTGATGATGGACAACCAGCATACCAAGGAAACAAGAGAGTCTACAACTGTAAGCAAGAGAATCCCATCCATCAGCCACACGGGAGTGAAGCCCCTCTCAATTAGAGGTGGGTGGTCATCACCATCCCAGAATCCTCCAGGATTGGGGAATGAACTACGGACGAGAGTGGACTAACTGGTATTCTACTACAGACTTATTGTGATCCTAGTAATGGAAGAACTTATATCACTGATGTAAAGGCAGCAGCCACTGGAGGTTCTGAGGTCAGGGAGAGGGAAAACAGGTACAATACAGGGGCATTTTTGGGACTTGGGAATTATCCTGAATGACACTGCAACAACAGATACAGTCCATTATATATCTTGCCATAACCTATAGAACTGTGTGAGAAAGAGTATAAACTACAATGTAAACTATAATCCATGCTTAGTGGCAATGCTACAAAATGTATTAATCAATTGCAATGAATGTACCACACTAATGAAGGATGTTTTTAATGTGGGTAAATGTGGGTGGTGTGGGAAGAAGGGCATATGGGAATTCCCTATATATTTTATGTAACATTTATGTAATCTAAATATATATTTTTTTTAAATAAAAAAATTTTTAAGATAAATTAAAAAAAAAAAACATGGTACTGACACAGGACAGATATATAGATCAACAGAATCCAATTTAGGGTTCAGAAATAAATCCTCACATTTCTGGTCAACTAATTTTTGACAAGGATGCCAAGTCCACTCAATAGGGAAAGAATAATCTGTTCCCCAAATGGCATTGAGAAAGCTGGAAATCCATTTGCAAAAGAATTAAGGTGGACCTCTACTTCACACCATATATAAAAATTAACTCAAAATAGATCAATAACCTAAATGTAAGATCCAAAAGTATGAAACTCCTAGAAGAAACCATAGGGAAGCATCTTCAGGACCTTATGTTGGACAATGGTTTCTTAGACTTTGCCCCCAAAACACTAGCAACAGAAGAGAAAAATAGATAAATGGGACCTTATCAAAATTAAAAACTTTTGTGCATCAAAGGACTTTATCATGAAAAGTGAAGATAAAAAACCCCACAAACAATGGAGAAAATATTTGGAAACCACATATATCCAATGAGGGTTTAACATCCATTATATATAAAGAAATCCTCCAACTATATAACAAGAAAAAAACAAACAACCCAATTGAAGATTGGGCAAAAGATTTGAATAGACAACTCCAAAGAAGATATACAAATGGTCAATAAAACATGAAAAGATGCTTAACTTAATTAGCCACCAGGGAAATGCAAATCAAAACTACCATGAGATACCATTACATACCATCTAGAATGGTTACTATTATAAAAAACAGAAAATAACAAGTGTTGGGGAGATGTACAGAAAGAGGAACACTCTTCATTGTTGGAATGTAAAACGGTATAGACACTGTACAAGACAGGTTAGCATTTCCTCAAAAAGTTAAGTATAGAATTACCAGAAGACCCAGAAATCCCACATCTAGATAAATACCCTAAAGAATTAAAAGCAGGGGCTTAAACAGATATTTGCACACCAATGTTCATATTGACATTATTCACAATTGTGAAAAGATGGAAGCAACCCAAGCACCCACTGAGGAATAGATAAACAAAATGTATATACATACAATGGAAAATTATTCAGCATTAAAAAGGAATGAGGGAAACGGACTTTGGCCCAGTGGTTAGGGCGTCCGTCTACCATATGGGAGGTCCGTGGTTCAAACCCCGGACCTCCTTGACCCATGTGGAGCTGGCCATGCGCAGTGTTGATGCGCGCAAGGAGTGCTGTGCCATGCAAGGGTGTCCCCCGCGTGGGGGAGCCCCACGCGCAAGGAGTGCGCCTGTGAGGAAAGCCGCCCAGCGTGGAAAGAAAGAGCAGCCTGCCCAGGAATGGCGCCGCCCATACTTCCCATGCCGCTGAGGACAACAGAAGCGGACAAAGAAACAAGACGCAGCAAATAGACACCAAAAACAGACAACCAGGGGAGGGGGGGAAATTAAATAAATAAATAAATCTTTAAAAAAAAAAAAAAAAAGGAATGAAGTTCTGATACATGCTACAATATGTAAGAACCTTGAAAACATCATTTTGAGTGAAATGAGTCAGACACAAATATTACATGATTTCACTGACATGAATTAGAACTTAGAATACAAATTACCAGGGACTGTGTTCAGGGTAGGTTATGGTGAGTTAATGCTTAACTGATCCAGAGTTCCTTTTTGGGGTGATGGAAAAGTTTTGGTAATAGATGGTGGTCTCAGAAGCACAATATTGTAAATATAATAAAACCACTGAATTATATATTTGAATATATTTTAAGTTGTATATATGATACTAGAATTAAAAAAGAAAAAAACACATAGGAATATACAACCACAGTGAATTCTAATGTAAACCATGGACTATAGTTAATAATACAATTATAATAATTTCAACAATCATAATGAAGGTACCACACTAATGCAAAATGTTAATAATGGAGAAAACTACATAAGTGATGTGGGGCATATATGATAACTTTGCATTTTCTTTCTTTTTTTTTTTTAATTTCTCTCCCCTCCCCCCCCACCCCCCCACCCCTCGGCCCCAGTTTTCTGTTCTCTGTCTCCATTCATTGTGCATTCTTCCATGACCGCTTCTGTCCTTATCAGCGGCACTGGGAATCTGTGTCTCTTTTTGTTGCGTCATCTTGCTGCATCAGCTCTCCATGTGGGCGGTGCCATTCCTGGGCAGGCTGCACTTTCTTTCACGCTGGGCAGCTCTCCTTACGGGGCGCACTCCTTGCGTGTGGGGCTCCCCTACGCAGGGACACCCCTGCGTGGCACGGCACTCCCTGCACGCATCAGCACTGCGCATGGGCCAGCTCCACACGGGTCAAGGAGGCCCGGGGTTTGAACCACGGACCTCCCATGTGGTAGATGGACGCCCTAACCACTGGGCCAAGTCCGCTTCCCAACTTTGCATTTTCTGCACGATTTTTCTATAAAACTATAACTTCTCTAATTAATTTTTTAAAATAATTTTTGAAAAATAATGCTCTAACGGTTTTTGAAGTGATAAATGCATAACTATGTGACTATACCAAATACCACTGGTTGTACACGTTGGATGAACTGTATGCTTTATTAATAAGTATCAATAAAATTGTTTAAATTAAATAAATGAAATAAAAAGATATGGGCAGCCATCTTTAAATGTATGCCATTTGAAAGGAAAACACTACCCTATAACAACACACAGATGAATTAGTAGAAATTATCCCCTTACAGGAAAAAGTCAATCAAAACTCAAGACTATCGCTATTTTGCAAATAGGACAGAATTATGAATGATCCAAGGGCTATAGAAAGCACTTCTTTCAGCATATTTCGAGTTCAAATCAGATATATGTTCTTCTACTTAATTTCAATATTTTAACAATCACAATGAAAAAGAAGGCTTACCAACAGAAGCTGAGTTTTTAAGAAGCGACTCCTTTTGGACTCCTTTTTGTATTCGTATTGTGGCCCACTGTTCCAAAACAAAAAGTATTCATGTAAACCAATCCACAGACAATTTAAAATACTTAAACTATTCTTATGTGGATGTGAAAGTATACATTAAGCCATGGCTCTATTTGAATTTATGATATAACCCAGTGAATTTCTGATTGTCCCAGATACACTCTTACATTAATTACTAATAATGCTCTACTAAAACAAGCAAGGATCACTTTCACCCATCCTAATCCCTCATCCACACCTGGTGTCCCAATAATGTACTCCTTGGCAAGGCCATGAAGCAGGGCTGTCAAGAGGAAAGGTTTTGGCAAAAGCCATTGATCATACACTTTGGAGAGATTGTATGATATGTGAATATATCTCAAGAAAACTCCTTTAAAAAAAAAAAAGGAAAGAAAGATTAGGTTTAAAGTTACTTAATTCCTCTAGGCTCAGTTTACTTATCTATAAAATGAATATACAGTTCCTAATCTCAAAAGGTTGCCATAAAGATTAAATGAGATAATACACATAGAAATTAAACACAAACCCCAAATAAAGATAACTATTATTTTCATAACGTATTAGGCCTTCAGGGATAGAGCATGCTCAAAGAGGCCTAATTGCCTGCATCAGAAACAAGATTGCAGAAAGAGGCAGTGCAAGACTTGGAAACCTGGGAAGGAATCAGTGAAATCATAACTAAAGAGATTATCTCTCTACCTGGTCACTTACCTTCTAAGATGCATAGTTATGATTGACGTCCAGAGGTTTCATATACTTTAGGAAGTGAAAAACTCAATTCCCATTTTGTTTTGTATGAATATGGGAGCAGAAATATATCAAGATGTGGTTTTTTAAACATTTTTCTTTGTTATACATTTTTACACATTCCCAAAATTATTTACCATTAACATCCCAGCTGTGCAGACTGCAAGAAAACTTATTTAACTTAGCATTGCAGAATATCCCAGTTTAGAAAAGCAGCAATTAAAATGTTATTCAGATTATCATAATTCCAGAAGCTAACAGTGTCTAAATTGACTGATTTGAGTGGAGAAGGAGCAAAATAAGAGGTAAAAGGCATTGTAATAATTATAATTAGGACTTAAGCACCCTTAGAGGGTCAAAAGATAGAAAATATATCAAGGCAAATGCCAGACTCTATTAAAAATGTCTTATTTATTTGAAAATTGAATTATTTAATTTTGAAAATTAAAATTGTTTGATTTTTGAAAATTAAATTATTTAATTTTCAAATAAATAAGACTATAACTTACAGAGAATAAACACCCTAAAACATGCCCCTGAAAGCCAAGGAGTCAGGCTATATTAAGACCCCCATATTACAACCCAGACAGCCAGGTAGGAACATGCCATTTGCACTTAGAGAACAACCTATAAATAGAGGTCTAATGTTCCATGCTATAAGTGGTAAATCACTAATGCTAAAACTCAAGTCTTAATCTTGTTGCATCCTTTTATCTTCCTTGCTGATTTGGTTCAGGAGTTCTCAAACTCTGGACTTTCACCTCCCATCTTTTCAGTAGTTGAGGTAGTTTTATCTCCATAGATTGCTACTTAAAACTTTGACATCATAAATTATTATTTGTAAATAACCCAAGATGATAAAGTAAAACTTTGTGAACAACCAATTATTATTCATGTCCGAACTTACTTTGTTTTATTGTGAGCATGTGATTTTATATTTTATACAAATGGTAATTACCTGAGGCTAGTACAATTATTTCCTGTTCATATGATGGAAAAGTTTGGTATTTTGTGGCATTCCTCAAATAGCATGTTGTGCAACAAAAAGCTCTGTGTTCTGCCCCCAAACAAGTTTCAGAACCCATAATCTCTCCTGAAATGGTATTCAAATTTAGCAAATATTAAAGTTTGAGGAAGAGCCATTTAATGCCAGTGGGAATTTGCACTGGAAGACCATTTTCTTCTTCAGGCTTACTCTCCAGTGAAAAGTAAAAAAGCACCTATGCTTTGCAGCCAGACAGAAGCACACTGAAAGTGTGGTTTCTGCACTCCCTAGTTGTAATCCTCTCAGACAAATGATTTTAACCTCTCAGGGTCTCAGTTTCATCAGCTCTAAAATGGGACAAATAGCAAGGGTTGTTTGTGGAGATTAAAGGACATAACCTATAGGAACCTAGCACAAAGTAGGCACTAGAAAAATGTTGGCTTCCTCCTCCCTCCCCTCACTATAGGTATCGAAAATGTTCGGCTATTTACAGACTGTGTTTCTCCCAATAAATAACTATTTCTCTTTAAGCTGTTCAGGTAAAGCCAAATACAAAGGTAGAATCCTTTCCAGATTGATCTCAGAGTACATCTCTTCAAGTAAGATGCCACTGTCAGCTAAATGGTACCGAAGTACAGAAGCAGTTTCTAACAATTTTCATTACTTCTCTCTACCTCACCCGCAAAAGAAAGTTGAAAAACAATTTCCAATAAAGTTTTCATTCCAACTTAATTTCAAAATCCTTTTGAAAGAAAAAAAAATAGTTGTCCACAATTCACAAAAAAAGAAATAATGTCAAGAAGAATTTTTAAAGCTTAGGTCAAAGGCTTGCAAAAATGTGACTAAAAACTATACAATTCTAAAAGGCATTTAAGAATTGACTAAGGGGGAAGCGGATTTGGCCCAACTGATAGGGCATCCACCTACCACATGGGAGGTCCGCGGTTCAAACCCAGGGCCTCCTGACCCGTGTGGAGCTGGCCCATGCACAGTGTTGATACATGCAAGGAGTGCCCTGCCATGCAGGGGTGTCCCCCGCACAGAGGAGCCCTATGCACAAGGAGTGCGCCCCGTAAGGAGAGCCACCCAGTGCAAAAAAAGTGCAGACTGCCCAGGAATGGTGCCACACACAAGGAGAGCTGATGCAGCAAGATGACACAACAAAAAGAAACACAGATTCCCGGTGCTGCTGACAAGGATACAAGTGGGCACAGAAGAACACACGGCAAATGGACACAGAGAACAGACAGCTGGGGAGGAGGGGGAAGGGGAGAGAAATAAATAAATAATTTTTTTAATTTGAAAAAAAAAAAGAATTGACTAAGGAGAGCATAAAGAGGAGGAAAATGCATAAAATTGATAAAAACTCAAATTATGAGTTTTACTTAAGTAACAGCTGGCCCTCAACTGTGGCAAAATAAAGCAGGGTTTTGGCAGAGGATGTCTTCTTAAAAGGATAAAAACTTGGGTTCCAGATTCAAATTAAAGTCCTGATTCTACCACTTACAGCTGTATGCCACTGTCTGGACAAATGGTGTCTCTCTCTATGAAGCTCTTTTCCAAGTATATCAGTAAGAATAACAATAGACCCTACTCAGAAAGATGCAGAATTAAATGACATAAAACCGCACTACACAGGACCTGGCACATATAGAGTGATTAATACATGGTAGCTGTGATGGTTAATTGTGTATGTCAACTTGGCTAGTTTATGGTGTCCAGCTGTTTGGCCAAATAATATGGAGTATTTCATAGATGGGATTAGCATCAACAATCTGTTGCTCTTAAGGAGATTGCCCTCCATAAGGTGGATGGGCCTCATCTAATCAGTTGGAGGCCTTAACAGCAAGAACTGAAGGTTCCAGAGGTCAGAAGAATTTCTGCCTCAAGGTTTCAAGATTCCTCCCACCAGAATTTCCAGCCCAGCAGCTCACACTGAGGAATTCACCTTTACCAGAGTTTGCAGTCTGTGTACCATTCCACAGAATTCAGACTTGCAAGCCTCATGGTTATGTGAGCCAATTTCTTATAAAAAATTTATTTTCCTATGGCTCTCTTTCTATGGAAAATTCCTGAGTGATATAGTAGGTTTTCTTATAATTACTTTTAGTCATAAACAATTATGACCTTCCAGCAAATTTATTAAATTTCTAACACCATAGGTATTAAAAACCATCTGAGAACTCTTGACATGCCTTTTTTAAAAAGCTGTAAAACTAATTGGTGGGGGAGCAGATATAGCTCAGTGGTTAAGCACCTGCTTCCCACGTATAAGGTCCTGGGTTCAATCTCTGGTACCTCCTTAAAAAAAAAGTGGTAGATGGGGAAAAGGGGAAAAGGAAAAATTAATTATTAAAATAAGAGGCAGGAATAGTCTGCTCTGAGTATGTTTGTTGATTTATCAAAGAATCTGAAGATACACTGAATCTTACCATATAGGACAAAAAAAAATATCTGAGTGTTCCAATTCAAACTCCACTAAGATCTGAGCACCATTATGTATCAAGGGCTTTCATTTACTTCTCCATATTTAAATCTTCACAGTAACCTGACAGATATTTTCCTATATACACATGTGGAAACTAAGACTGAGATGGTAAGTGACCTGTCCAAGGCTACAAAGTCAGTAATTTGAAAGAAACTGTTCATGCTTTCAGCTTATTTCTCAAAAGTGAAGGGGAGGGAAGTGGATTTGGCCCAATGGATAGGGCGTCCACCTACCACATGGGAGGTCCAAGGTTCAAACCCAGGGCCTCCTGACCCATGTGATGAGCTAGCCCACGCACAGTGCTGATGTACTCAAGGAGTACCATGCCACACAGGGGTGTTCCCCACGTACAGCGAAAAAAGTGCAGCCTGCCCAGGAGTGGTGCTGTACACACAGAGAGCTGAAGCAGCAAGATGACATGACAAAATGAGACACAGATGCCAGGTGCTGCTGACAAGAATATACAAGCAGGCACAGAAGAACACACAGCGAATGGACACAGAAAGCAGACAACTCGGGGAGGGGAGGGGTTGTAGAAAGGGGAAAGAAATAAATTTAAAAATATAAAAAAAGTGAAGAGGAAAATTGGATCATTAACATTTATTATCTGTCCATAGCCTTATATTATCTGACTACATTGAATAATTTATATCTTGCATACTATTCCCCCATCTTCTTCCTCTCCATCAACCCTATATCCCCTTGAAATCTGATGAGCAACAGAAAAGTGGGGACTTGAACAGAATGTACAAAAAAAGGACTAATGATGTTCTAATACTAAACAAGCAGCATACTTTTTAAGAAAAAAATTGAAGGATTATCTCTACGGAGGTTAAAAGCAATCTACTGTACTAACCACAGCCTAACAGAATTGTGTCTTTGGGACACCTAATACTGTTCATGTTGAAGGATGGAAAACTCTGAGTTGCTATTTCCCTCTCCTGCACCTAAAGCACATCCCTATGGGGTGTGTTCTTTCCTGCAGGACCCACCTGCTACCAAACACCGGTGCTCCAGGCAACCATGATCAATAAATCAGAGTTGGTTCACAAGACAAATCTCCATTCTAATTGCATATATGTCAAGTACCTCTTTGACCTGGTTACTTATTCTTAGCAAAAAAGGAGGCTCCTTACACTGCTATCTACCTGGTTTCTAAGTCAAGTGGCATATGTCCCACTATAATCTGAAAAATGGCATTCTCAAGAGCTTGATTTACAATGGGCATCTCCTTGAAAGTCTCTTTAATTCTAGATGGACAAAATTAAAACCTGGGACCTGCCAAACGAAGGCCCGATCCTGGACTGGAGTCATTCCATTGAAGTGTAGCTGAAAGCAACTATCTGGTCTCTTTCCTTGATTATCTCTTTAGCTGTACACCGAATTCCTAAAGCGTGGCAAGACAGGAGTCACTGCCTGGAAGCAAGTGTGCTGCAATTTACGTTCACTCCATACTCACTTTGGAATATAAATCCCAAAGACCTTTTCCGTTTCTGTATGGGAAAATGATTTCAGATTTCTAAGAGCCAATACCAGCAAAGGTGGCTCATCTTCCAGAGGAAGAAGATTTTAAAGAAGGTCTACCTAAGTAGGAGCCAGCTAAGAAATTCACAGCAAAGTGTGACCAAGCTCAGGGTAGGAAGTCAATAAGGCTCAAAACTGAGAAATAGCCCTCAAATAGAAACAGCAGAACTTTTATAAACAATAAAACTTTAAAAGTTGAGTGTGAAGAATTAAATATACAATTTCAAAGCCTGGGCAGAAAGAGAGCAATGAAGAAAAATTCCAACAGGAATCTGGGGTAAAACAGAAGTTGATCAGGTAGAAGACCATGTGCCATGGTTTAGAAAGGCATAGCTGGGAGCCACCCCACAGGCTGAAGAAGAAGAGCAGATGAAGCCAAGCTCTGGGAGGAGACAGAATATAAAGGCAGAAAAATAGGACCCCAAATCAGAAGGTACTGTAAAAGTTAGAGAAACAAGAATGTTAAACCTAAACAATAACACCCTTTTAAAAGCAGCAAACATATAGCATCTAACATGAGCAGGCATGATTCTAAGGTGCTTGATATATATTTTAACTCATTTAAACCACATTAACAACCCTGTGGAAACAGGTATTATTGTTAGTACTATTTTACAGATGAGAAAAAATAGGTGGCCTGCCGAGGTCACACTCCGAAAAGCAGACCCAGGATTTCAATCTAAGCAAATTTGAATCCAGAACCACTATGTGATACTCCTAACCACGAAGCCACAAGGCCTCTCCTCATAGACTCCTGTCTGTCACACCTCTCTGAGCCTGAGTTTCTTTATCTGTAAAAGGGACATAGCACCTGCCCTTCCTACCTCTCAAGGCTGTTAGGAACATCTGGTGACATAGCAAACAGAAAACCCTTTGTAACTTTTTTTTTCAAAAGATTTATTTTATTTTTTATTCCTATCTCCTCCCCACGTTATCTGCTCTCTTGTGCCTGTTTGCTCTGTGTTCTGTGTCCTTCTGTGTTGGCTTGCCCTCTTGGGCGCTCTAGGGAATCTGCGTCTCTTCTTTAGTTGCGTCATCTTTCTGCGTCAGCTCTCTATGCCTGTGGCACCCAACCTGTGGCACCACTCTTGGGCTGTCTGCGCTTTTTTTGTGCAGGGCAGCTCTACTTGAGGGGCGCACTCCTTGTGCGTGGGGCTCCCTTAATCAGGGGGACACCCCTGTGTGGCATGGCACTCCTTGTGCACAGCACTGGTGAGCATGGGCCAGCTCACCACACCAGTCAGGAGGCCCTGAGTTTAAACCCTGGACCTCCCATATGGTAGGCAGAGCTCTATCAGTTGAGCCACATCCGCTTCCCCTCTTTGTAACTTAATAAAACCAGTATAAGGGTAAACTGCAGCCCCCTCCCACCTAACAGCTTTGTTGCAGTTTGGAAACAGGAGTAAGGAGAGCTGAGGTCAGAGTATACATTTTCAAAGGCATTTCAAGTACCATTGGTTAGATAAAATTTCCATAACTCTATTAAAATAAAATCAAATTTCTTTCTGTCATTTAGCAATTGGTTTCTTATCTTGAGTATAAACAAGTACAGAATGCCTTTCTGGACAGGATGCTTTAGTACAAGAAAGGGCCTCTGAAACCTGCGGCTATAGAAACTAAGGAGAGTGAAATGACAGCTGCACCTCATAAGAGAAATAAATTCACTTATATAAAAGACTATCGCATTGTTTTTCTAATTAGTAAAAATAATAACAATAACGAAGCAGGGTGAAAGGTGAGTTTGGTTCTGCCTTCTCTTTCCAACCAGAGACATAACGGAGCAGTTCAGTGGTCTCAACTCAGATGCCTCCAGCTCCACGCAAGAAGCCAAGATGCTGGTAGAAACAGATCCACTCGCGACCGCTGACCTTCCGAACTAGACTCTTCGCGTTAACTCAGCTCTCATAGCTCTAACTTCGGCCCGGGGTCTCCCTAAAGCCCTCAGTGGTGGGGGGACGCCGCATCCCCCCTGGCACTCACCTCTAAAGTTTTCACCAGGATCTTCATATAGACCTCGGAGATACCCAGAGATACTCCAAAGGCCGAAGGTAGGAGGATGAGGCCGATCACGAGCGTCAGCCAGGTGGAAAGGATCTTCCCTCCTAGTTCTGTGCCATCCATGGCTCGGCCCACCCACTCGGAGGACGTCCACGGAAGAGGTCCGAGCGCGACAGCTGTCCCTGTCCCCAGGCACTCTGGCGGGAGCTCCGGGTGCGGAGGCGCGGAGCGGGGCTCGGGGAGTCAGCGCCGCCGCCTCTCGGTGCTCAGCACTGCAGAAGGGAAGAGAAAAAACTTTCAGAACTACGGCAATTTCCTTCTTCCCCTTTCAGGCTCCTCCTCGCCCGTTCGGTTTACCATTCCCTCGCTAGAGGCCAGGCCAGGAAAGAACCCACCGCTGGGAAGGCAGACCGGGATAGGGCGTGTAAGAGACAGGAGCTGGGGGTGACCGAAGCAACACTGCGACGCAGGCAGGCACGCGGAACGGAGCCAGGACGCGCCCCACCCCGTGCCTAATTTCCTCAGGTGACGACTGCGATAACTCAGAGGTTGACTCACGAAGGCCCTCCTGGAGCAAAGACCCCTGCGGGCTCCCTGCACAGCAGCACCCCCGGCGCAGGCGGCGCTGGCGCCTGGCCGCAGACCGCGCGGATCGCAAGCGGCGCTCTACTTCAGCACCCTGCCCTCGCCCCACCTCCTCGGCTACCGGGGAGGAGCTCTAGGGCGGGACCTGGGCTGAGACCTCCGCCGCCTCCCGGCGACCTCCCCTTTTCTCTGCGCCCGCCCCTCCCCTCCGCCGCCGCCTCCAGCAAAGCCCCTTTCAGGCGGAGGGTATTCATCGGCAAAATTTAGCTTTTTTTTTTCACTCCCAAAATGAAACAGCTTGAAGATCTTGTGAGCTTCCCTCTTGGGAAGCGCTTTCAAAGAGAGAGAAAGAGAATGCTGAGGGGCGGCAGTTTACACCGCTCCATCACCTCCTGCACTGCCTTCGCCTCTCTTGCTTACGGAGCTCTGTGGCTAAATCCCACTAATGAGAGCAGAAAGCTCTCCGCGAGTTGCCTACTCCACTCAGTCACTAGCTCCCTGACACACAAATCCTTGACTGGTCTGCCGCTCCCTTCTGCGGGGAAGATTCCAACCACTGCTTTCCGTACCCATCACCACATTCCGGTAGCGCGCCAGCCACTGTATCAGAGCAGCAGAAACATTTCCGGCTGGAGTAAACCTTCGCCGAGCTGGCATGCGCCTCTTGGCTCTTCCGAGTAGCCTTACTGCAACCGTGCTAACCCTAATGAGAGCAATGAAGGACAAACTGTGAGTATTTATTCCATTACAGTTGGCTTCTGTATAGACCTGAACTGTTCTGAAGAGTGAGAATGAGAAGAGGTGTTAAGAACTGCAGTGATATAAGAAAACTAGGCTGCCCAGATCACCCCTGAATCGAACCAAAATCTTTTAGAGGCAATCCTCTTTCGGGAGTTATTTCAAGCTGTAAATAACTGGGAGTGTTGACAATACTGAATTGAAAATTTATTGGTAGAAAATACGGCAAAGAAAGCTGCCCCTTCCCAGGGTGTGGTGGAAGCAGGAAGTGCAAGGGAGGAGGGAAGGCCCTTGGTAAATAATGTAAATATTTGTCCCACGTAAGTGTCACAAATCCCTCCCCCAAGAAACTGGAAAATTATATATATAAATTATATATATATACATACACACACACACCTGCTGGAAAAATCAGATTTCAGGAGTTTGGTTTCTAAAACTTAAGCCTCTTATGGGTATGACAGTGGGTTGAAAGGGGACAATCAAGGTCATAGACCTTCGTTTAGGAAAGCTAAAATATGTAGCTTGGGACTGTATAGCATAGTAAAACCTCATGTGAAATAAGAATATGGGTAATATTGCATATATTGCCGTTTTTCTTTTAAACTTAACCAATGTTATGTATGTTAATGTTACAAGATATTACTTTCAGTCCAAAAATTATGAAAGAAGGGGGAGCAGATGTAGCTCAAGTGGTTGAGTGCCTGCTTCCCACGTAACTCCTAAAAAAAGGAGCAGGGACTTTGTCTTGCCTACTCCTGTACCCCAACACCAAACTCTGTGCCTGATACAAAGCAGGTACTTAATCCATATTTTTTAAGTGAAGTGATTATGCTTTTTGAATTTTGACACAACTTTTGGACTCTGCCATGCAATACAGCAGGTTATATCCTCTGTTGTGATCGGGTTTTACCTAGTGCTGCACAGCTACATCCCAAGCTTCACATAGGCAATCACCATGTCCCTTAGGTCTGCATTTCCTCTGATAGTCTGTACGGTAATAACCAATACTAAATGTATAAACTTTTTTTTACATTGACGATTTTTCTTTTGCTGTTCTTCTGATGACATTGATGATAAAAGAAGATATTTATTTCAGATACTGCAGCTATTAATTAAAAGGTAAAAGTAAAAATAATAATAATAATAAGCTTCTCTTTGGTTTGCCTGTTTACAAAAACAAAGAAAATACAACTACCAAAATGGATCCAAAATTGCTAATATTGATACATATTTAGCACAAAACCTCAAGCTTATATTGGCTTATTTAACACTAACTATAGAATTAAGCCATCCTTGTAATTGACAGCCTCTAACAATACCTGAAATCTTGTCCCATGGCCAAGACTACATTCAGACAAAACTCTCTCTTTCTATTGCCTCAAACAAGATGACTAAGGTATGATGAATTATTGTACCAAAGTTCACCCAACAAATGAATTAGCACAGGCAACTTCATTTAAGGGCAGCCTCTTTCTGCCCAAAGACTGGCAGAGGGCACGCTATAAACAATCTCCAGCAATTTCTGTTGCTCGTGACCAAACTCCACATACTGGTTTTAGGTATCAATTTTTGTTCTGTTTTGCTTTTGTAACTGTCTGGAAAGGATTATTCTTACACAACAAAGTGGTGAAATGATAACAACATGGGATTGGAGTCTTAGCTTGAGCAAGTCAAATGACTTGCTCTTCTGTGCTTCAGTGGGTTCTTTTTAGGGTCAAATGTGACTGTGAGAAATTGAAACTGCTTTGTAAAGGACAAAACTCTTTGCAGCTATCAGAAGGCAGCCTGATTCAAGTGCAGAAGATCTCCATCTTTTTCCTTCCTAAAATAGAGGAGCACAGAGATATGCTTCCAGTAGTACACAAAGCCTCACCTTCCCCATGATGGGAGAGGGAGCATGCCCTCATCTCCCTTCTTCTCAACTGATTTTGTTACCTATCCCTCCCTTTGAGACTCTTTCAATTAAATCTCTGTAGGAATCTCCCTCCTTTCCTGTAGTTGGGACTCCCTTCACTTAACTTCTCTATAAAATTGAGATAATAACACATAACAGCAGAGGTTATTAGGATTATAGATTATATATGGAAAATGATAGTAAATGCTCAAAAAGGAAGTTGTCCAGGACAATCCTGTTTTTCACCTGTTATCCTGGAATATATTTTAATAGTGAGCACTTTCATGCTCAATACAAAAAGATGTCCTGGTTTGGGTGATAAATCACCATGATTTCCTTATGCTTCCATAATTCCTAAGATCTCTTCCAACTCTAGACTTTCAGACTCTTTGACAAAACTCACTGTGAAACCCATCCAGTTATTTCTTGAATTGCGTTAATCCAAATGGATATCATTTTGGAGACCTTTTGCCTGAGGCCAAACGAGGTTGCTTTGGAGAATGAAGAAAAAGGATGACCACAGTCCAGATCTTCTCAAACTTTAATGTGGGTGGGAACCTCCTGGGATCTCATTTTAAAAATGCAGATTCTGAGTGAGTAGGTCTAGGATTAGGTCTGAGATTCTGCATTTCCAACTAGCTCCCAAGCAATGCTAATGTTACTAGTATATAGACCACACTCTGAGTAGCAAAGACTTAGGGTAAGACAAAGAGAGCAACTTTACACTTAATCAATAATGTATGGCCACATGGGTCCAGGTAAGTCTCAGGGCACCAGGACAAAATAGAAGTGATTCCTCAGAGCTGGCCCTTAACTGAGAACACACTGTTTCATTTGCACCTTCTTCAAATCCCTCCTTTGACAGCAATTGTGGCCCATGTAAACAGAGAAGCAGAGGCTAAAATAGTTTGTACAAATGTCACACTCTTACAAATAGTTATTTGTGACAAATAGGATGTTGTAATTGCAGCCAAGTGATGAATACTGATTTAATTTAAGAGGTAAGATGAAACTAGGAAATCTGGGTGTGAAGCAGATCGCTGATATATTTTATTAAATAAACAAAGTTTGCATCTCTGGTCTCCAGTCTCTGTAGGAAACCTCTCTTTTCTCTGATTTAACGCTTCTCTTGATCCTTCATCATAACCTGCCTTGAAAAACTGTGGACTCCTTAATACTGGGAAGCACATCATTTAGCTGTACCTCTCTCCCCTTTTGGCTATCCCCTCTCTACCCACTCAGAATTATACTTCGTTTCACATTCTTCTTCAGAACCAACAATGACTCCCTAATGGTCACAAATTAAAATCCAAACAATGAACATCTTAGGCTAGATCTTAAGGCCCTCCACTGTCTGGGTCCAACCCACTTTAACTTCCATTACATTCCAATAAAACCTTTCTCACTTCCCCTGACTTATGCAGTACTTCTTCAGTACCTGGGTCTTTGACCACATCACAATTGTCCCCCTAGCCCTCAACTCCTTGCCTTCTCCAAAGTCCTCATATCAGGGGCCCAATGTGGGGTTTCTGCCAGTTGCAGTATATGTCTGTTTTAATTATGCATTCCAGAACTGTAGAAATTACCCTAGGGTGGGTTCACTGTGCCCACTGTGAGAAAAGCCTGAGCTAAAATTCCGTTGATCACTTGATCTCCATAAGTCCCTACTCTTACTGGTGGACCACAGTTGTGTTTTACTCTCTTGGAATTAGTAGTAACTTTCACCACAATCCTACATCTTTAATATCCATCCCCACACATATTCCCCAGATTTCTGTCTTCTTAAGTTGGTAAAAAATCAGGCAGTTTTCTTGGAGTGTAGTGTACTTCCTTGCAGGTAATACTTAGTACCTCAACTTTGGGACCAGATGGGACTTGAATCTAGTTATAGGTCTAGAAGCAAGGATAGGTGATTAGTGGGTCCTGAAGAGACTTAACAGTGCCTTGAAAGGCACCAGCCTCACAAGAGGCCATTATAGATTCTTCAGGCAAAGCAGGGTTCATATCCTTGGGCAGGGCTGGAAAGCTGCTTATACTGGCAAAGAAGACTCAACAGAATTTAGGGATTTGATGCCAGCTTTACTGAGATCTACCCATATGTCACCATGCCAATTTTCAGGATTCTTTTCCTTCTCAGTAAATGCCCTCACTTTAACAGAATAAACCCTGTGAGATTGGGAATCAATTTGCATTGTAACTCAGCTACTTACAGGTTGAGGTTCGGAGTTTGGTTTTCAGAAATCTCAACCCCATGGCTACAGGAGATGATGATTTCTTTAAAGTGAATATAGATGCTTTCATATCATTTATATGAAGCTTCACATAGGAATTTGAAACACTAAACTCATTTTCCCCCTCCCTCCCACTATTGCAGTGCAATTAAGAACAACAAGCCAATCTCATTATATTCCTTCTTTTGATTAAAATGTTATAAGTAGGGAGGCAGATTTGGCTCAATGGATAGAGCATCTGCCTACCACATAGGAGGTCCAAGGTTCAAACCCAGGGCCTCCTGACTTGTGTGGTGAGCTGGCCCATGCGCAGTGGTGATACACACAAGGAGTGCCGTATGACACAGAGCTGTCCCCTGCGTAGGGAAGCCCCACACACAAGGAGCACGCCCTGTAAGGAGAGCTCCCTTGTGCGAAAAAAGTGTAGCCTGCCTAGGAGTGGCGCCTGCACACACAGAGAGCTGATGCAACAAGATGATGTAACAAAAAGAGACACAGATTCCCGGGACCACTGACAAGAATGCAAGTGGACAGAAGAACACACAACCAATGGACACAGAGAGCAGATGGGGGGAGGAGAGAGAAATAAATAAATAATAAAGTAAAATAAAATAAAATGTTGTAAGTAAATACATGGTTACCTAGAACTTTGCCCTTTATATGTATTTGATCAGGAGTAGCCAATGGTGATGTTTTACATGTACAACCACTACACTCCATGTACTATCAGTGCACTCTTTACCGATGGAAAGAGTCTTTAATTCCTTTAAATCTAATCAGATTAGGAATCCAATTCCAGAAAACCCAGAACCAATTAAGAAAACGACTCTTTAAATTTTGTTCCTCTTGGTCCACTCTTATTACTAAAATCTGTATAAGTCAGGTACAACCAGAGAAATAGAACAGTATGAGATATATATTAATAAATTTCTTGCATGATTATGGGGGCATACATGATTGTGGGAACTCATTAGGCAAGTCTGCAATCCATAAGGCAGGCTGCCAGGAATGGAAGGCTGGAATTCTTGAACAAGAGCTGAAGCTGCAGTAATAGGCAGAATTTCTTCATCATTGTTAGTTTCTCTTTTTTAAAAAAGTAGCTTTATTGAGATATAATTCACATACCACACATTTCATGCATTTATAGTGTATAATTCAGTGACATTTGTATACATTCACAGATATGTACATCTATCACCACAGTTAATTTTATTTTTTATTTTTTTAAAGATTTAGTTTTTATTTACCCCCCCTCCCCATTTGCCTGCTTGCTGTGTGTTCTTCTGTGACAGCTTCTATCCTTATCAGTGGCACCAGGAATCTGTGTTTCTTTTTGTTGCATCATCTTGCTGTGTCAGCTCTCTGTGTGTGCGGCACCATTCTTGGGCAGGCTGCACTTTCTTTCACTCCAGGTGGCTCTCCTTACGGAGCACACTCCTTGCATGTGGGGCTTCCCCATGTGGGGGACACCCCTGTGTGGCAGGGCACTCCTTGCGCACATCAGCACTGCACATGGGCCAGCTCCACACGGGTCAAGGAGGCCCAGGGTTTGAACCGCAAACCTCTCATGTGGTAGGCGGATGCCCTACCCATTGGGCCAAGTCAGCTTCCCACCACTGTTAATTTTAGAGCATTTTCATCACCTCAGAAGAAATCCTGTTTCCTTTAGCCATCATACCCACCCCCCACTTAGCCCTAAGCAACCACTAATCTACTTTCAGTCCCTATAGATAGCTCTGTTTTTAAGACTTTTCAACTGATTGAATCAGGTCCACCCAAATTACCTTAAAGAAACTCCCTCTCTTAAAGTCAACTGATTATATACTTTAATCATATCTACAAAATACCTTCAGAGGAACACCTAGATTAGTGTTGATTGACTAACTGAGGACTACAACCTAGCAAAGTTGACACATCAAAAAGAGTATCACAACAAGTGAGAGAAGGAGGGTGAAAGGGAAAATAACCTTAGTACTACTATCAAAATAGTTTTGGGAAGCAGATATGGCTCAAGGGACTGAACTCCCACCTACCATGTGGGAGGTCCCTGGTAAGGTTCCTAAAGAAGACAATGAGCTGTCGCAACAGGCAGGCACAGCAAGCCAACACAATGAGAGACACAAGAAAAAAAACGTAATGAGAGACAAAACAAACCAGGGAACAGAGGTTCCCAGTGCCTCCTAAAGAAGACCACAAGCTGAGCCATGGGCAGGCACAGTGAGCTGACACAACAAGATGAAGCAACAAGACTTAAAATGAAAACTGAGGGAAGTGGACTTGGCCCAGTGGTTGGGGCTTCCGTCTACCACATGGGAAGTCCGCAGTTCAAACCCTGGGCCTCCTTGACCCGTGTGGAACTGGCCCATGTGCAGTGATGATATGCGCCAGGAATGCCGTGCCACATAGGGGTGTCCCCGTGTAGGGGAGCCCCACGCATAAGGAATGCGCCCCATAAGGAGAGCTGCCTGGAGTGAAAGAAAGTGCAGCCTGCCCAGAAATGGCACTGCCCACACGGAGAGCTGACACAGCAAGATGACGCAACAAAAAGAAACACAGTTTCCCATGCCATTGACTACAACAGCAGCGGACAAAGAAGAACACGCAGCAAATGGACACAAAGAACAGACAGCTGGGGGGGGGGGAGAGGAGACAAATAAATTTAAAAAATAAATCTTTAAAAAAATAAAATAAAATAAAATGAAAACTGAATTTAAAGAGCCTAATTAAATTTAAGATAACAGAGATTAATATGAAGGCTGACTAGATTATTGACAGAAATTGAATGGTGGAAGTGGTGGAAGAAGAGATGACATAGAAATTTAATTATTGTTTATATTAGGAAATAATAGACATTGTCTAAAGGAAAAAAGTGACTAAGGATATTATATAAAAGAATTACCATGGCTAAACCATAGAACAAAAATGTAATCTTTCTATATACTAAAAGAAACACAAAAACAAGATTAAAATTTAAAAGAGCAAAGAAAATCGACCACATAAATACTTTATGTATGTATATTAAAGTGTATATACACACTTTATCTATGTGTGTGTATATATATACAGTAAGTATAGAATATTACAAATCTAAGACCAAACATATTTTATTATATCAATAAATACAAATGGGCTTAACTCAATTAGTGAAAAAAAATTTTCAGATTGGTTCACAAAGCAAAATCTATCTCTATGCTTTTTATAAGAGATACGCCTAAAACAAAGTGATTTAGAAAAACTGAATATAAAGGGTGGGTTAATATAAATTAACCCAGGCAAATGCAAACAAAAATAAGGCAGGGGTCGAGATTCTTTGCTTATCTGAATTCTCAGTAGGATTTCAGACCCAAAAGAAATGTTGGAGTACGTAGTTCACAATGAATATATAACAGTTATGAATATCCGTGCTTCATTTAAACTAGCAACAATGATACTAAAAATAATACAAGAGGTATGAAGAAAAGTAGAAAGAAACACATGAAGAGTAGGAGATTTTAAGTCTTTTCTCATTCTAATCTTGTCACTCGCTAAAAAATGAGCAGAGATATAGAAAACCTAAACAAAAGAGTCAATAAGGTAGCTTTTGTGGATGTATACCAAAATCTGTACCTGATAATCAGGAATACACTTTCAACTGCACATGGCCACAATGAAAATCTCAAAATAAAAAAGTTAATATAATGTAAATAGCATTCTATTATCACAATGCAATCAAATTACATAAAGTCCTTTTACATGGAAAATATTAAAAAGTATATTAAATGCCACATTAGTCAGCCAAAGGGGTGCTGATGCAAAATACCAGAAATTGGTTGTTTTTTACAAAATAAAATTTGGGGTAGGAGCTTACAGATACCACGCCACACAGCATACGTTACTTCCATCACCAAAGTCTACTTCCACGTGTTGGAGCAAGATGGCTGCCATCTGAGGGTTCAGGTTTCCTGGAGCTTGCTTTTCTTTCCTCTGTGACCTTACTTCCTCGGACTCCAGCTTAAGGCTTCAGCATCAAACTCCAACATCAAAACTCCGACATCAAAAACCCGCAACACTGTCCTTTGCCATGCCTTTTATCCCTAATGCCCTAATGCCATGGTCCAATCAAAGCCCTATTCATAACTCAATCATGCCCAAGTACAGACCAGATTACAAACATAATCCAATATCTATTTTTTGGAATTCATAGCCATATCAAATTTCTACACTCCACCCTCTGAATTCAAAAAAGACATTATAATATTAAAAAAAAAATCAGTAGCAATGCAAGTAATAAATCATATCACAATCAATTTAAAGAAATACAGTTTGTCTTGGGGCAAAGTCCTGTCTGTTATAGACCTCTGAAACTTGCAAAATAATTTATCTGTTTCCAATACACAAATGGACAGGCAAAGGATAAACATTTTCATTAAAATAAGGAGAAATTGGGAGGGAAACATGAGTCATGGGTCCTCTACAGTTCAGTAAACCTGCAGGGCATCCTCCATTCGATTTCATTCTGAGAGTCATTCTTAAGGTGATGGTTTCTTCTCTTTGGGGCCTTATGGTAACCCACTCTTTTCACATGCTTGCCCAGTGGCCATTTTCTTGGTTTCACCCTCATCAAGCATCTGGGTGTCAACCAAGCTCCAGACCTCACCCTTCAAGAGTGTTGGGGTGTTTGCCACATTTTACTGAATCTTTGAGTTAGAGTCTTAACCCCCCTAGTACAGTGACATGAAGACAACATTCCCCCTAACCTTTGCCAAACAGGCTCAACCCTCTCAGAGCAAAGAGTTGACCACATGGCCTTCCCTAACCTTTGGGTGACAGGTCCACCCCTCTCAGACTTGTAGGGTGCTGACTTTAAGCACCCTAATCCTTGGGGAATGTGCTCCACCCTCTCTGTACCCTGGAGCAGCAAAACTCTCCCAGAACATTGAGTAGGAACATCCAACCTCTTCAAATGCTGGGGCAAACTCACCCTCTCTGTACACATGGATGGGCTTCCTCTCTTGACCCAAGGTGATGTCCTAATTCCAGATCTCAGCTTCCATGATTTTCCTCTTAAGGCTGTTTCTCCTTCAATCTCTCCTTTCCATGTCCCTTTTAGTCCAAGCTGACAGCAGTTTTGTTCATACACCTCTCTCAAAAACCTTGGTTTAGCATGCAAGAAACAGGGGTCCAAGCTATCAGACAGTAAGACTTTGCACAAGTCTCTCTTTGATAACTGCATCTTCAATCCTGATTTATAAGTTCCAAGTTTAGTTAAGTCTTCCAATGGGGTACTTTCATCTGGGGGCTTGATTTCCAGTGGCTTGGAATTTCCAGAATCAGTTGCTGTTTTCTTTATGCCTAACAGTTAAGCCCTCAGTATAAAAAGTATTGCAAAGGACAGAGTTGGGGGTTTTCTGATGTTGGAGTTTGATACTATGGTCTTAAGCTGGAGCCAGGAGAAGAACACGGAGGAATTGAGATGACTCCTTAGACATGACAGAAACCCGAGGGAGAGACACAGAGCCGTTTGCCTGATAGTCTACAGCTGACCTTGTGGAGAGAAGCAAAGCCTAGAGAGTCTCATAGTCTACAGCTGACCTTGTGGAGAAAACAGAGGACCTGAGCCCACAGAGAAGCAAGCCCCTGGAAGGGAGGAACCCAGGAAGCCTGAACTCTCACAGATGTCGGCAGCCATGTTGCTCCAACACGTGAAAATAGACTTTGGTGAGAGAAGTAACTTATGCTCTAGGGCTTTGTACCTACCCCAAATAAATACCCTTTATAAAAACCAACCAATTTCTGGTATTTTGCATCAGCACCGCTTTGACTGACCAATACAGCCTCTGTCCTGGTTTGAATCTTTCTTGAACGCCAGAAAATTATGTTCTTAAATTAACCCATTCCTGTGGCTGTGGGGCTTTGAGTTAGATTCAGTTAAGGGACTTTTTGATTAGATCATTTTAGGACCTTTGACTGGACTACATCAGTGAGGATTCTTATGTAAGCAGAGACTTGAAAGCAGAAATACACAGAGAAAGACAGCTGTCATTTTACCCCGCCATGTGAGAAAGGACTCCAGGATCACCACAGCTGCAGAAAGACAGAGAAGTCCATACAGGTTGAGAGACACCAGAGTCTGGAATCAACAGAGCAGCCCAGGAGAGATGAACCATTGTGCCTTATCACCCACAACTGAGCTTGGGAGAAAATAATACCAGAGGAGAAAGCAGAGAGAGGCTGCAGACCTGCCATTTTGCCTTGCCACACAGCATGTGTCTAGGACCTGCCTGCAGCTGACCTTTGGTAAGACAGCATCTCTGGTAATGCCTTGATTTGTACATTTTCATATCCTCAGAACTGTAAGATTTTACCCCAAATAAATTCCTACTATATATGTCAACCCATTTCTGGTATTTACTCCCAGTAGCTTTAGCAAACTAAAACAATCTCCATGATGGAGCATTCCTGGGGAATTTTTCCAGGATGATTTTGATCAATCCAACTTTTTTCTTTATTGGTTGGGCTTAGGACATAACCCTTGGATCTAGGCTATGACCCCCACTGATTCTAATCTACAGTTTGATTGGGAACCACTGTTGCAGGTTGCAGGTTGTATCTGAACCTACGCTATCAAATCTCCACAACTTGCAGTGAGAGCAAGTTGTGAGAACTTTCATCCCAGGGCAAAGTGTTATGCATATAGTGACATGCTTAATGCACACTAACTGAGTTGAATGGACTGTCTCAAAAGGGCAAGTATGCACCATGAAGGAGTGTACAGTCAGGGAAAGGGAAACCTCTGACCAGAAAGCCCAAACTCTCCTCCCAACTCATTTACTCACTGGTTATATATGGATCTGAGGTCATACATAGAGTCCCTATTCCAGCACAAAGGCCCATACAATGTTTTCTTTTCTTTTGTTTTGTTTTAGAAAATTTGGATTTATTGTCCACATATTAAAATACTCACAGTAAAATGAGAAGTTCTGGATTCTTTTAAAATCAGGCAACATTGAGCTCACATTCCTACTTGATGTAACCTCTCCAGTGTGCCCTCTCCCTGATTCTCCCATTGTCTCCTGTTGTCATCCTGGCAAAAATGTGGTTTTTTAGTAGAAGAGAGTTAAGAGGAAAATGGCATGTACTTTGTGCCTAAGTACCATTAACATTTTTCTTAAATTCATCCTCCTTCCTACTTCCTTACCTATGTACCCACTTTCAGTAAGCATTGGAATTTCGATAAAAATGAAACTCAGCTAAACAGGTTAGTCAAACTACTTCCTCTGAGGCTCCCATTACCCAATCACCACCAAAGCTTTAGATGTTCAGTATTCCTAAGAGTTGGATCCTATGGATGGATAAGTTTTTTTTATAAAGGAAGATTAGAAAAGGAGTCTGATAGCAAAGTACCTTGTATCCTCTGGACAAAACTAAAACAGGAAACCTGGCTATAGAGTTTGGCACATTTAGGGAAGAGAGAAGGACAGTGATAAAGGAGGGGAAAGAAGGGGATGTACTAAAATATCAGCAAAAGATTCTGTTAAGAAACCACTCACATGCACACAATGGAATATTATTCAGCCGTAAAAAGGAATAAAGTTCTGGTACATGGAATAGCATGGACGAACCTTGAAGACATCACACTGAGTGAAATAAGCCAGACACAAAAGAACAAATATTATATTGATATAAAATAATTAGAATAAGCAAACTTGTGGAGTCAGATCTAGACTATCGGTTACCAGGGGACAGGGTAGGGGTAGGAATAGGGAGTTAAGACTTAAAATGTACCAAAAAAGAAAGAAAGAAAGAACCACTCAGCACCATAAATGCAAACAAATCAGGGACTTCTTCCTTAGGAAATTTTAATCACTTTATCCCCACTAATATCAACCCTTACATAACTTATCTATCTTCCCAAACTATTTCCCCAATTTTGGAAGAATCAATATATTATTATACTAACCATTGAAACCTTTATCTGGTTTTTAAAATTGACTTTGTATTAGAATTCTCTGAATGATAGCAAAATTTTGCTCAGATACTGAGCCTTCTGAACTTACCTAAGTAGGTAAGGTTTTCATCTCCCTAATAAAAATATTGCACCACTTTCTCATACATACATACTTGTGTATGTACATGTGTATATGTACAAACATACACACATAATATATTTGTATGTATGTATATAAATATATGTCTTGATTATTTCAGGCATGATTTATAGTTTTCTAATAGCATAATCATACACCAAGATACATTCATAATTGGAAAATTTGTAATAGAGATTGATTTTTCTATCTTCTGTCCTTAAAGTATTCATACAGTGCAGGAAAATTAAAAAAAAAAAACTTTTAAAAATAAAATAAATTTTAAAAAGGCTATGTACAAGTCTGAATTGTATATTTGGGCAGGTGGTAATGGATGGAAAGTGGCATTTTAAATATAATTTAGGGTCATAGCCATCCTTCACTAAAACAGAATAAATTAGATTGATAGTTAAAGAGAACAATCAAACTAATTCTAGAATTTGTCTTGAAGTCTTTCATTCTGCAAGGTCATAAGTTAAAAACCTGTTCAAATCATGAGGGTTGCCTTTAATTAATGGATTGCTGCCACACCCTGTAGTATATAGTGCTAAAGTTCATTTCTGCATTTTGAACAGAGAGCAACTAGCTGACAGCAACAATTAAAAAGAAAGCAACTTGATGACTAATTAATAACTTCAATGTACTCTGGCCTCTATTAAAAAGAAAATCTGACCAACCACCCTGATAACTGTTATAACATACTCCTATTATTTATAATGTTTCAACCATTTCCCTTTCTTTGTTCCCTCCTGGTATCTACTGCCTAGTCCTCACCTAACCAGCATTTAATTGGGCAAAGTTTGAAAGAAGTAGCAGTTTTAAGACTCTAATTTCCTAGCACGATTCCTATGCTTCATTTATTTCCATTCCTATTTTAACAAACAAAATTGCTTACAATTAAATCCATCAGAAATTGTTGTCACTTGAAGAAGACTAACAACATTTTGGGCAGGATCTCAACATAAATGTAAAGACAACTAGCAATCTGAACTCATCCATCAATAAAGAATTAGTTGATGACAATCATCTCAAAATGGAGACCCTGGATCCTGCGGAGTACATAAACATACTCTCGGAGTTCCTTAAGTCCTTTGTAAGAAATTTTTACTTGAGTTTTCATTATTAGAGTTGGCACACACATTCTGAATCACATGGATGACTACTTAATAGCTATATACTGCCATGTTTGCAGTTATAACCTGGGTGACAGAAGTAGTGGTCACACACTCTTTAAATTCAGTATATCTTAGATTAGAATACACAACATCTTTTCAGAGATCTGAGAATTCTCTTGGCCTCCCAGGGAAGGACAGTGATATGAGCCTTTTCTGAATCTAATGAACTTAAAGCCAGAAGAAGTGTTCTTTGGCACCAGGAAAAGTCCATCCTATGAGATTACCATTAGAAACCTTAAATAGCAGATGATTTGTCTACACATGTGTATTGCATGAATAAACGAGACATAAGCATCATCAGATTGCTTATTCTTGGCTAAAGTCTGAGTCTCAGATGTTTCCATAGACCTGCCTTGCAAAAGTGTTGTGGGGAGGCATTTTCTTGATAACTCCCACCTGGAAAACACTGTGACCTAGTCTTCTCAGCACTCCTAAAGCCAAAGCCATGCACGTAACTCTGCAGCAGAGATTCTGCCAAATTTCTAGGAATGAGCTACCCTGATGACAGGTTCATCCCACAGGATTCCAATAGGGGTTTTAGAAGGTAAGAAAGAATATCAAAAACAGCCACCCACCTTAGTGGGATCATCTCCATTTAAGATGGTTAAAATGGCTCTTGGTTTTAACAGAAAAATTTGATTTGGTCAAGCTTTTATAGCCAGTTCCAAATAATCAAATCTGCAGGAGTATGAGCTATAAATCCAAATGCCAATGGCCATAAATGATGAAATAGGTAATTTTCTAGTGACCAGAACATCTTCAATTACAATGCTTTCTTCACTGTGTCAAAGGAATGGAACATCAAATTCACAACCAGAAGGTTAAAAAAAAGAAATGAGAGCAGTTTTGGGCACAGAATCATGTACCCCACAAAAGACATGTCCATATCTTAATTTGCACTCCTGTGGGTATGAGCCCATTTATAAACAGAACCTTTCGAAGATGTTATTATTAATTAAGGTATGGCCAAATTGAATTAGGGCAGATCTTAATTTATATGACTGGAAGCCTTATAAAGAAAAGAAATCCATAAGCCAGAGTCAGTAGAAGCCAGAAGAGAGAAGTCAGTGAAAACCAGAAGAACATAGAGAGAAAATGCCATGTGAAGGAGGACTGCAATCACCCAGAATGCTACTAACTTTGGGAGAAAGCATGGCCTTGCTCACCTCTTCATTTTGAACTTCTAGCCTTCAAAACCATAATTTAATAAATTGTTGCTTAAACCAGACCATTGTGTGGTATTTGTCATACCTAGCAGCTCCAGCAAACTAAGACAAGCAGAGAGCTCTTTAGTTTCCAGGTACTTTCATCCAGGGCCAGGAGAAGCTGGTGTCAGGACCACTGCTGTGTTGCATGAGTGACCAGCATATCGTATTTCCTTCAGTCAAGCCATATGAACATAGCCCACGTTGGTCTCTTTCACTTCCCTCTTTTTCCTGATATCGCTTGGACACCCTGCCTTTCTTCCTCAAACAGGTATAATACAGTCAACAATGTCGCAGGTTTCTTCCATGTTAGTCATATTTAGTCATTCCTTCTGGGAAATCCACTCTAGTCAGCTTCATTGGGTGTTCCTCACATTTCTTCAGCAACATATTTATCAGTTTTTTTCTGATAGGGTTCATTGCTACAAATGAATACATATTTTCATTCATCCTTGCAGCAGTTTGGCATTGTTTATGAGCTCCAAAAACAAACATTTATTAAGTTTGTAAACTGCTCTGTTCCTCTGAGCATATTAGATTGTATTGGATTCAGAGGTTTCTATTACTTGATTGAATTATGATTAGGGCTTTGATTTGGCCAATTCAGTAGAAGCAACACAGCAGAGGAGGGAGTTTTTAGTTCTGCTGCTGGAGGCCTGGGAAGTAAACACACAGAGAAGAGGAACACAGAGGACAAGAGATGGCTCTTTAGACACAGCAGGGGCCCTGAAAAGAGAGATGAACCTGGTAGTCTATAGCTGACCTTGTGAAGAGACCTGAGTGGCTAGCCTGGAAAGAAATGAACCCTGGGGAGAGAGACGACCCCTATACCAGCCTACAGTTTAGACTGGAAGAAGCTGGGACCATGGAGCCTTAAGAGGAAGAAGGAACTCTGGACCCTTGCAGACATCTCCCACTATCTTGCTCCAACATGTGGCCAATGGCTTTGTGTGAGAAAGTACCTCTTATGCTAACTTGAGGTAGGCTCTTTAGGGCCTTATAACTATAAGCTTCTACCCCAAATACATACCCTTTATAAAAGCCAGCAGACTTCTGGTACTTTGCATCAGTACTCCTTTCTGGCTGACTAATAAAATCCTTTTAAATCATTTTTGGGAAAAGAGATAAGAATAAGTAATCAAGAAAAAAAATAATGAGGAAGGAAATAAATATACATTGTTTTTATTCGCAAAGGCTTTTGTTATTTCCAAATTCTGGTGATAAAGGGACATCTTAATCCATATTCTAAATAATAGGCTATTAGTAATTTCCTAGTAAAAAAGTCCATTCATTAGTAAGCAAATATGGAAGGCATACTGTGTATACGCAGATATTATGACAAACCTTGGAGATCTAAAGAATAACATGTTCCAGTGTGTGGTGAAGAAATTAAGAAACCATAAATGCAGAATAATCTAGAATGAATCCACTTTTGCCCTTTGCCCCAATTCCACTCTGCTATTGGAGCTGTCATTTTAAAAGCAATCATCAGTGTATTTTGGATAATTCAGTTTTACTGCCATGTGTAAGATATCAACAGTCCAGCACAGGCTGGATTGTGCCAAACTGAGTCCAGTTCCACATTGCTATTTCTCCTAGCAGAAGGTGTACCATGATCTGAGTGTGGATCTTGAATTTGGTCACATATGGAGAATGACTCTTGTAAATGCATACATCTCTATTAGCTAAACACAAAGTAGTTGTTTAACAAATACTCATTGAATCCATACATAAAAGAAGTTGAAGTCATCCAATTGTGTGAGATTCCAAAATTTTATGCACAAATATTTCTGCCACCTTACCCCACATACCTGTACCTCTAGTGAGAGAACTATACACAGGGTGAAGTTTTCATACACTGCCCTTCTATCCTGAATTCCGGATTTGCCAGGTAATTCCCTGAACTGTCCAGCAATAGGAGCAGAAATTTCCAAGGAAGCAGGCAGGGGTTCTCACCAGGCAACAAAACAAATATTCAGTTTCACTCCAGCTGGTCTGTGTAGCAATCTGTGCTTAATGACCTTGTTATTGAAGAACAAATATCCTTTTGTGCCAGACACTGTGACAGGGCCAGGGATAATACAGTGAATAGGATAGATGTGCCTCCTGCCCTCAGGCCTCTTAAATCTGGTGGGGACTAATTATTAGACGTGTTATTATAAGTGTGACAAAATTGAAGACCAGGCTCTCATCTGACAGTATCAAGACACAAGACTTTTTGCTTGGTTTTTCAGAATAGCAGTCACGTGTATTGCTTATTATTTCCTTCTTATTTCTTATTAGTGTTTAGTGTATACCTTATCTCTCTGGAAGCTTCCAAACAAAGGTCATGGTGCCCCTGATCTTATATTACCAACAGACAGGGACAAGGTGCTTTCATGATTACGTTAAATGGAGCAGTGATCTTTTTCTAATTTCACATTTCCCTGCTCTATCCCCCATCCTATCCCCATATATAAATTCAGTTTCCAAATCTTTTTTGAACAGGGACACTCCTTTGTCATCTTGCAAGTTCTTTCCTTCAATTAATAAACTTTGACAAGAACTACAGAAAGGGAGGGGGCAAGATGGCGGCTGAGTGAACATCCCTGTTAGAGTCTTCTGCAGGGAATCGGCTGGGTGGCGTTGGAGACTCTTTGGGACCGGATTGTTTCGGGATTTTTGCTGGTCCGGAGGTGTCTGGACATCGATTTGGAGGGGAGGTAACAGAGAGGATTCGTATGTGAAATATACACGGAGATCCCAGCTACCTGCAGAGGATTCCCTTCTTGGGTAGGCGGAGACGAGGCATCTAGCCCCGCTCGGTGGGGCTGAGCCAGGCCGGGCCGGGCCGCGGTAGCGCTTGGAGCCGGGCGGGGCCGGTGCAGGCCCCGGCTGCGGGCCGCGGTAGCGCTTGGAGCCGGGCGGGGCCGGTGCAGGCCCCGGCGGCGGGCCGCGGTAGCGCTTGGAGCCGGGCGGGGCCGGTGCAGGCCCCGGCGGCGGGCCGCGGTAGCGCTTGGAGCCGGGCGGGGCCGGTGCAGGCCCCGGCGGCGGGCCGCGGTAGCGCTTGGAGCCGGGCGGGGCCGGTGCAGGCCCCGGCGGCGGGCCGCGGTAGCGCTTGGAGCCCGGCGGGGCCGGTGCAGGCCCCGGCGGCGGGCAGCGGTAGCGCTTGGAGCCGGGCGGGGCCGGTGCAGGCCCCGGCTGCGGGCCGCGGTAGCGCTTGGAGCCGGGCGGGGCCGGTTCAGACCCCGGCTGCGGGCCGCGGTAGCGCTTGGAGCCGGGCGGGGCCGGGTCAGGCCCCGGCTGCGGGCCGCGGTAGCGTTTGGAGCCGGGCGGGCCCGGGTCAGGCCGCGGCGGGTACGGAGCCGGGCAGGGCCGGTCCAGGCCGCGGTGGCGGGAGGTGGATGCCGGAGCCGGCTGGGCCGCTGTAGCGAGCGGAGCTGGGCGGAGCCAGGCCAGGCCAAGGCGGCGTGAGGAGCCGGGCAGAGCCGGTCCAAGCCTCCGCGGCGGGCGGAGCCGGGCCTGCGGAGGGGTTTCTGTTTTTTTTTGTTTTTTTTTTTTGTTTGTTTGTTTGTTTGTTTGTTTGTTTGTTTTTTTAATTTTACTTAAATTTTTTTTTTTTTTTTTTTTTTTTTTTTTTTTTGAGCATCTGCAGTACTGGGGAGTTCGTGGGCCCTGGGCGGCCTATTGGGGGTTTGTGGGAAGGGAGGTGCTTGCAGACCCATTTGGGCAGACAGACGGGGGGGTTTTAGGGCAAAGCGGGGGGAAGTTGTTGTTTTAGATAGTGTTGCAATTGTGACACGTGTGTACCTGTATCTCTCTTCTCCCTATCCGTTCCCCACCGTTTGCCCATCCTCTTTTTCTTTCTTCATTTCTTCTTGCCTTTCTTTTTTCTCTATTATAATTAGTTTGTTTTTTTTGTTGTTGTTGTTTTGTTTTTTTTCGGTTTTCTCTTTCCCTCTTGTCCCTCATCTTCCACTTATTTTTACTTTAATTCAAGTATACAATAGGTGCTACAGGGAACACCTCACATTTGCTGGGTTTTCCCATCCTCCACTGCCTCATTTCTGTGTGAACTGATTTAGGCTACCTACACTATCCCCCTTCCCCTGCATCTTGATATCCACTATCATCTACTGTCTCTCCTATATTCCACCCCCCACCTCCCGTTCTTTGATTCACAAAGTGTCTAACTCTTAATTTCTAATACCTTTGTTCTGTTTTCTGTCTATTATCCACTCTTGAAACTATTACCTTTCTTTTCTTTTTCCCTCTCTCATGAAAACAATAGCTGTGTAGTTCATACCATATTCCTCCCAAATTCAGTCATCAACTTCATAAAAGGTACTCTACCTACAGCTATAACTCTATACAATCTACATGAATCTAACCTCCATCCTTCCAGATCTCATATTCCTGCTTTATTAACATACATCACCAATACAACTTTACACTTTTCCCTTGCTTACACAATTGCCTTTCCCCAACACTAATACTTTCCTCTAAAGTGAACTTAACCAACAACAAGTAACTAGAATAAGAAGATAAAAGTGACAAAGAGAAGATATAACACCTGTGCAAAAATAACAACTAATTAACCTCCAAGAGCAGACAAAGAAGCTAAGGAACTGATTAAATTCGTCAAAATAAAGAGATGACCAGAAAGCAACAAAAATCTACGAACCAAACCAATAATCAGGAAAACATGGCTGAATCCAATCAACAAACCAATAATCACGAAGGGGAGCAAAACTTGGCACAAGCAATGAAAGATCTCAGAACATTTATCACCGACAAATTTGATGCAGTAATGAAAGAGGTTAACAACATGAAGACATCACTTGGAGGGGAAATTGCAGACATACGCAAAAACATAACAGATATGATGGGAATGAACACCACAGTTCAAGAAATCAAAAATACACTTGCAGCAAATATCAGCAGACTAGAAGAGACAGAGCAGAGAATTAGTGATGTGGAAGACAGTACATCAGAAATCAAACAGATAGTAGAAGGGGTCAATAAGAAGATAGAAAAAATCCAATTAGGATTTAGGGACCTGAATGACAATGCAAAACGCTCAAACATACGTATTATAGGCATTCCAGAAGGTGAAGAGAAGGGAAAGGGGTCAGAAAGAGTGTTGCAGGAAATAATGACTGAAAACTTCCCAAATCTACTGAAAGAGACAGATGTACATATCCAAGAAGCACAGCGCACTCCACAAGTCATAAACCCCAACAGGCCCACCCCAAGACATATACTTGTCAAATTATCCAATGCTCAAGACAAAGAGAAGATCCTAAAAGCAGCAAGAGAAAAGAAAACCATCACATACAAGGGAAGCTCAATTAGATTAAGTGCTGATTTTTCTTCTGAAACCATGGAGGCAAGAAGACAGTGGTATGATATAGTCAAGATACTAAAGGAAAAAAATTTCCAACCAAGAATACTCTATCCAGCTAAACTAGCATTCAAACATGATGGAGAGTTCAAAATATTCACAGACAAACAGAAACTGAAAGAGTATACCAACAAGAAACCTCCCCTTCAAGAAATTCTAAAGGGAGTTCTGCAGGAAGAAAGGAAAAAACAGGAAAGGCAAAGTTGGAGGAGAGTATAAGACCAACAACAACAACAAAAAAGACAAAAAAAATATACAAACAAAATATGACAAACACAAATCCAATCAAAATATGGCTAACACAAATAATTCCTTGATAGTAATAACACTGAATGTCAATGGATTAAACTCACCTATCAAAAGATTCAGACTGGGACACTGGATAAGGAAATATGACCCATCCATATGCTGTCTACAAGAGACACATCTTAGACCCAGAGACGCATGGAGATTGAAAGTGAAAGGCTGGAAAACAATCATACAAGCTAACAATAACCAAAAAAAGGCAGGAGTAGCTATATTAATATCAGACAAAATAGACTTTAAATGTGAAACAATTGTGAGAGACAAAGAAGGATACTACATTTTAGTCAAAGGGAAAATCTGTCAAGAAGATCGAACAATCATAAATATCTATGCCCCTAACAAGGGTGCCTCTAAATACGTCAGGCAAACGCTGGAAAAACTAAGTGAAAGAATAGATACATCTACAATTATAGTGGGGGATTTTAATACACCACTATCAATTCTGGACAGAACATCTCAAAAGAGAATCACCAAAGACACAAAACATCTGAATAGTATATTAGAGGAGCTCGATCTAATAGACATATATAGATCGCTACACCCAAACACAGCAGGATATACATTTTTCTCAAGCGCACATGGATCATTCTCCAAGATAGATCATATGCTAGGCCACAAAGAAAGGCTGAACGAATTCAGAAAGATTGAAATCATACAAAACATTATCTCTGACCACAGTGGAGTCAAGCTGGAGATTTGCAAGGGAAAGAAGCCCAGATTTCACACCACGATTTGGAAATTAAACAACACACTCTTAGAAAAACAGTGGGTCAAAGAGGAAATCTCAAAAGAAATCAATGACTACCTTGAAACAAATGATAATGATAACACAACATACCAAAATTTATGGGATGCAGCAAAAGCAGTACTGAGAGGGAAGTTTATAGCCATAAATTCATATATCAAAAAAGAAGAAAGAGCAAAAATTGAAGAACTAACTGCACATTTGAAGGAATTAGAAAAACAACAACAAAGTAACCCAACAGGAAGAAGAAGGAAGGAAATAACAAAGATAAGAGCAGAACTAAATGAAATAGAAAATAAGAAAGCACTTGAACAGATAAACAAGACCAAGAGCTGGTTTTTTGAGAAGATTAACAAAATTGACAAACCTTTAGCAACACTAACAAAGAAAAAAAGAGAGAAGATGCAAATACACAAAATAAGAAATGAGAAAGGCGATATCACCACTGACCCCACAGAAATAAAGACTATCATAAGAGGATATTTTGAAAAACTATATTCCAACAAAAATGACAATCTAGAGGAAATGGACAAATTCCTAGAAACACATAAACAGCCCATATTGACAAAAGAAGAAATTGATGATCTTAACAAACCAATCACAAGCAGAGAGATAGAATCAGTTATTAAAAATCTCCCAACTAAGAAGAGCCCAGGGCCAGATGGCTTCACAGGTGAATTCTATAAAACATTCCGGAAAGAACTGACACCAATCCTGCTGAAACTATTCCAAACCATCGAAACAGAAAGAACATTACCCAACTCCTTCTATGATGCCAACATTACCCTAGTACCAAAGCCAAACAAAGACATCACAAGAAAGGAAAATTACAGACCAATTTCTCTAATGAACCTAGACGCAAAAATACTTAACAAAATACTTGCTAATCGTATTCAACAACACATTAAACGAATTATACACCACGACCAAGTGGGATTCATCCCAGGTATGCAAGGATGGTTCAACATAAGAAAATCAATCAACGTAATACACCATATAAACAGATTGAAGGAAAAAAATCACATGATTATATCTATTGATGCAGAAAAAGCATTTGACAAAATACAGCACCCTTTCTTGATAAAAACACTCCAAATGATTGGAATACAAGGAAATTTTTTGAACATGATAAAGAGTATATATGAAAAACCTAAAGCCAATATTGTTTACAATGGAGAAATCCTAGACTCCTTCCCTCTAAACTCAGGAACAAGACAAGGATGCCCACTGTCGCCGCACCTATTTAACATTGTCTTAGAAGTACTTGCTCGAGCACTGAGGCAAGAACCAGAAATAAAAGGCATTCAAATTGGAAAGGAAGAAGTCAAAATTTCATTATTTGCAGATGACATGATCCTATACATAGAAAACCCTGAGAGATCTACAACGAAGATTCTAGAACTCATAAATGAGTTTAGTAAAGTCGCAGGTTATAAGATCAATGCGCAAAAATCAGTAGCATTTCTGTACACCAATAATGAGCAAGATCAGGAGGAAATCAAGAAACAAATACCATTCACAATAGTAAATAAAAAAATCAAATACTTAGGAATAAATTTAACTAAAGAGGTAAAGAACTTATACACTGAGAACTATACAAGATTGTTCAAGGAAATCAAAGAAGACCTAAATAAATGGAAGACTATTCCTTGTTCATGGATAGGAAGACTGAACATTATTAAGATGTCTATCCTACCAAAATTGATCTACACATTCAATGCAATCCCAATAAAAATCAATGCAGCCTTCTTTAAGGAACTAGAAAAACTAACTATGAAATTTATTTGGAAAGGAAAGAGACCCCGAATAGCCAAAGACATACTGAAAAAGAAAAACGAAATTGGAGGAATCACACTCCCTGACTTCAAAACATACTATAAAGCTACGGTGGTGAAAACAGCATGGTATTGGCATAAGGAGAGACATATAGACCAATGGAATCGAATTGAAAGCTCTGATATAGAACCTCACATATACAACCACATAATATTCGATAAAGCCACCAAACCCTCTCAACTGGGAGAGAGTGGCCTATTCAACAAATGGTGTCTGGAGAACTGGATAGCCATATGTAGAAGAATGAAAGAGGATTACCATCTCACACCTTATACAAAGATCAACTCAAGATGGATCAAAGACCTAAATATAAGAGCCAAGACCATAAAAACCTTAGAAAGCAGTGTAGGGAAACATCTACAGGACCTTGTAATAGGTAATGGATTTATGAATATCTCACCAAAAGCACGAGCAGCAAAAGAACTAATAGATAAATGGGACTTCCTCAAAATTAAAGCCTTCTGCACCTCAAAGGAGTTTGTCAAGAAAGTAAAAAGGGAGCCCACACAGTGGGAGAAAATATTTGGCAATCATATATCTGATAAGAAACTTATAACTTGCATATATAAAGAACTCCTACATCTTGAAAATAAAAAGATAAACAATCCATTTAAAAAATGGGAAAAAGACTTAAACAGACACTTCTCCGAAGAAGAAATACAAATGGCAAGAAAGCACATGAAAAAATGCTCCAAATCTCTAGCTATCAGGGAAATGCAAATCAAAACCACAATGAGATACCATCTTACACCCATAAGATTGGCAGCTATGAAAAAAACAGAAGAATACAAGTGCTGGAGAGGATGTGAAGGAAGGGGAACACTCATCCACTGCTGGTGGGAATGCAGAAGGATCCAACCATTCTGGAGAACAGTATGGCGGTTTCTCAAACAACTAGCCATAGATTTGCCATATGACCCAGCAATACCACTGCTGGGAATATACCCAGCAGAACTGAAAACAAGAACACAAACCAATATATGTACACCAATGTTCATAGCAGCATTGTTCACTATTGCCAAAAGTTGGAATCAACCCAAATGCCCATCAACAGACGAGTGGATCAATAAAATGTGGTATATACACACAATGGAATACTACTCGGCTGTAAGAACAAACACACTACAAACACATGTGATAACATGGATGAATCTTGAGAACCTTATGTTGAGTGAAGCAACCCAGACATTGAAGGACAAATACTACATGACCTCAATGATATGAAATAAACAAGCTGCCCTAGATAGCAAGAGACTGAACGATAGGCTTGCAGGAAATCGGAGGGTGGAGGAAGGATATGAGCCGATGTCTGCAGGGGTGGAATTTAAGACGAGATGGTGGTAAGTATGAACACAAAGAAGAGATAAAAGGGGGGCAAGGGGTTGCCTTTGCTTGGGGCTTTGCGGGTTTGAGGGTGGCTGGGGAGGGACGGGTGGGTAACGTTGCCCAAAAGTGGGGGGAGGGAGGGGTAGCATACGAACCAGGAGAGGGTCAGGTGTTGGTGGAGAGTAAAATGCCGAGAAAATCATATTAAAATATAATAAAGAGGGTTACCTGTTTAGAATGCTCGGAGGGGAGGGTCTGATGCAGGACGGGCTCCTGGGGAATGTCTAAATGCTCATTCTGCCAGAGTGGGTGACACCATGGGGTAGAAACCCAAGTAGTGAGAGTGGGGGTGGACCCACATCCTGGGGAGGACTAATGCCATCCAATAGAGGGAACTGTATCCCTCGAGAGAAAGGGTGGCTCCCAGGGCATTGGGGCAGTTGAGCAAGTTAGGCCCTGAACACTATTCCATCTATCTCTGGAAGTGGCTCCTCAGGAAACGGAGGTTGGCTATCACTGAGGGCACTAAGGTGGAAGGGAAAATGGACGTTAAATGTGTGGAACCAAAGTAAATGGGGGGTAAGAGAGGAGTTTCTTGAGAGTACACAAGGATGGATATAAAACATGTAATATTACACCATAACATATAGGAGATGACAGACTGATAATGTAAACCATAATGTAAAACATAGGATAACTAAAAATGTAAAGAACTGTGTATCCTAAAGTATGCACCATAATGTAAATACAGATGTCACCTTGTTAGAAAGCTAATGTCTCAGACTCTGTACATCACTTTAAGTAAATATGATATGAATAGGGAGTAAGAGTATCACTGTGGAAGGGAAAAGGTTTTCTGGTGGATGTGTGGGAGTGCTGTATATTATATATATACATTGCTGTGGTCTAGGACTCCTGTGAAGAAAAGCTGAATAATTGGGGGGGGGGGGGGGAAATAGGATGTGGAATTTTTTCAAGTCAACATTCTTTATCTAAGTTCTTTATCTAACTTTATCCAAGTTCTTTATCTATCCTTTAAACTCATCGCTATATGCCATTCCCTAGTAAGGGACCATGACATTATATTGGGCTTCAAATTTCGGGGAGTTCTGGATCACAGAGTGTTTCAACAATGGCAATGGAGGGATACTGGTATGGGATACCAATGACAGATGATATATGACTGACAGGCAGCTGTACAGAACATATGTCCAGGGTGCATGGTAATGTTTGGATATACTCATAGTGGCAACAATTAAAAACCACAGTAGGGGGGGTACTGGGTTCCCGGCCAGTGGTGCTCTGTCGTGGTCCCTAGGGGAGCAGCGACAGTCTCCCAGGTACAGTGGTGGGGACCGGGAGGGAGTGAGGGTTCAACAGTGAGCCCCTGATACTAATGACTATGCTTGTGAGCTGATAAACCCAAAATAATAACAAGGCCTAGAGCAACTTTGTGCCTGGGAATTCCCTTCTGTCAGCCTTCATGTTACTCAAATGTGGCCAGTCTCGAAGCCAAACTCAGCATGTAAATGCAATGCCTTCCCCCCAGCGTGGGACATGACACCCGGGGATGAGCCTCCCTGGCAACGAGGGACCACTATCAACTACCAACTGATGATGCAACTGGAAAATGACCTTATATGGAAGGTTCAATGCGGATCAGCAGAATATCCATGTCTACATAAAATACCATGACTTTAAAATGCTGTTTGACCTAAAGTAAGGGGGAAATGGAAAGGAGAAATGAGTTTATATGGCTACGAGTTTCTAAAAAAGAGTCTGGAGGCTGGCAGAAGGTTTGCCCTCATGCACAAACGAGCAGAGTCAGAGAGACAGATAAAGCAGATACAACCCCCAGATATTGGTTCCTTTGAGGGCTAAAGAGACCCATGGGAGTTATGGTCATGGCCGATGGGGTTAACTACCAGGGCAGATGGCCCCTCTTTGGAAATGGTGTTTATGTGTGATGAATCTGGACTCAGATGGGATCTCCCTTCATAAGACTTTCATGCTAATGTGCTGGAGGTGCAGTTAATGTTGGGGTTTAAGATATATTTAGGGGATTTGAATCTCTGGACTGACAATGTGATAGCCAGATCCTGAGCCTCAACAGACTCCAGCACCTACAATCTGATTTATTGGACTTACCACACTCAGCTAAGATGGAGGTGAAGAAGGACAACCATCACACCATGGAGCCTAGAGTGATTACAACTGAAAATGGGAGGATTGCATCCAGCATCCAGGTGGAATCTGAGCCTCCTCTTGACATAAAGGTGCAATGGACACAACCAATCCAGTGTCCACATAGAAGAGGTGGCATTGGATTGGGAAAAGTGGACATAATGGACAAAGGGTATGGGGAAAGGCAGGAAGAGATGAGAGGTGGAGGCGTCTTCGGGACATGGAGCTGCCCTGGATGGTGCTTCAGAGGTAATCACTGGACATTGTAAATCCTCACAGGGCCTACATGATGGAATAGAGGAGAGTATGGGCCATGATGTGAACCAATGTATATGAGGTGCAGAGGTGCCCAAAGATGTACTTACCAAATCCAATGGATGTGTCATGATGATGGGAACGAGTGTTGTTGGGGGGGGGGAGAGGGGGGGTGGGGGGTGGGGTTGAATGGGACCTCACATATATATTTTTAATGTAATATTATTACAAAGTCAATAAAAAATAAAAAAATAAAAAAAAATAAAAAAAAAAAATAAACTTTGACAAATTCATAAAATGGTAGTGCATTTATATGATGAGTTTGACTTAGAGAGAGGCCACATTTGAGGAACAAGGAGGCTTTCAGAGATAACTTTTTTTTTGTTAGATTTATTTATTCTCTCACCCCCCATTGTTTGCACTTGCTTTCTCTTCTCTGTGTCTGTTCATTGTGTACTCTCTGTGTCTGCTCATCTTATTTTTTTTAGGAGGCACCGGGAACCAAACCTGGGAACTCCCATGTGGGAGGGAGATGCCCCATTGCTTGAGTCACCTCTGCTCCCCGCTTGTTGTGTTTCTCATTATGTTTCCTCATTGTGTCTCCTCATTGCATCATCTTGTTTTAGGCAATATATAATACTAGTCTAAGTTTCAATTTCACTAGAAAAGGCTGGTAAGTACAATCATCAATATCAACAACGTGGTGTAATGGTCTGTCCTCCTTCACTAGTGCATGTATTTGGGGGATTCTTGCTGTCCTATTAGAGAATATAGCTGAACTCCCAGGGATACGAACTCAATATTCTTTCAGTTATTGTGTAGATGTTCACCCACCATGACAATGCACCATGAACACTTGAACATATTCATATGCCAGGGAACTGAGAGAGTCTATAACTACAAGCAGGAGAATCCCATCCATAGCCATGTGGGATCTAAGCTCCCTCTCAATTTAGAGGTAGAGTAGGCATTGTCATCCCAGGGTCATCAGGATGGAGGAATAAAATATGGATTAGAGTGGGGAAAAAAAGAACAAAGAGAACCATTTTAGCAAAGACGTTTTTTGTTCACAGCTCTTAGGAGCAACCATGATAGAACATTTTTTAAATCCCCCCTCCCCCCCTTGTTGTTTGAGCTCACTGTCTGCTCTCTGTGTCCATTCACTGTGTGTTCCATGTCTCCTTATCTTTTCATCTTTCTCTTTTTTTAGGAGGCACTGGGAACCAATCTAGGGACCTCCAGTGTGGGAGATGAGGTGACTCAATCAGTTGAGTGCCTCTCTCCTAGGAGCAACTGCTTGAGTCACCTCATCTCCCTGGTCTGCTGTGACTCTCACTGTTTCTTCTCTGTGTCTCCCTTTGTTGCATCATCTTGCTGCATCAGCTGTCTGTGGCATGGGCCAACTTGCCTTTACCAAGAGGCCCCAGAAATTGAACCAGGGCCTCCCATATAGTAGTCAGGAGTTCAATCACTTGAGCCACATCTGCTTCCCTATGGTAGAACATTTTAAAAATCTTTTAGTTAATGAAAGTTTAGAGGGGTGTGTTGTTATGGAAACAGCAAAGACTTGTCTAGAAAACTAGATGAAATCATTGAAGAGGAAGCTACTGTTTGTGATTGTTTTGTTTGTTTATTGGTTTGTTTTGCTTTTAAATAGATAGCAATGCTCATTATCCATCAACTGTATTTCCATTTTCTATTCAAGAGTCTGTGGAAGAAAAATTCAAGACCACTCAGTGTTAGCTCCTCCCCATTCTGCCTGAACAGTGGCAGCTGCAGACCAACCTTGAGTCTGACGCTGAGCACTCCATTTTCTGTAGGGAAATGAATAGGCATAGACCAGTCTTCAGCCTTAGGTGAGACCATAAATTCAGAAACCTGGAGTAGTCCATTAACACTGAAATTCCTCCTTGGACGAACAGTCTCCTCAGTAGCAGCTACTCTTCCTTTTCAATATCCTAGGCTCTCTGTAGAAGTAGAGATCAGGCAGGGAGTCCCTTGGATGCTCATGGGAAATGGTGCCACCATGCAAGTGCTGGACTTCCCGGCCTAGCATCCATGTCATACCCCCAAGTGAGCGCTCTTGTAGCTGCATAACCTGGCAGGGTCCACATAGTATGGAGGAGAATCTGTTCCACAGAGCAATGGTGGGCAGGTTAACATAAAACGTCTCTGTGATAGGCTAGTAATCTGCCCTGGGAATGGTACCCACCAGAAGATGAGGTGCCTGGACAGCTGCTTTGATCTGGTTAGTGAAAGTTCAAGAAGTGAAGTCTTGGGAAGCAGATTTGGCTCAATGGATAGAGCATCTGCCTACCACATGGGAGGTCCAGGGTTCAAACTCAGTGCCTCATGACCCATGTGGTGAGTTGGCCCATGTGCAGTGCTGATGCACACAAGGAGTGCCACGCAGGGGTGTCTCCCCCACATAGGGGAGCACGATGCGCAAGGAGTGTGCCCTGTAAGGAGAGCCACCCAGCATGAGAAAAGTATAGCCTGCCCAGGAGTGGCACCACATACACGGAGAGCTGACGCAGCAAGATGACACAACTAAAATACAAGTGGACACAGAAGAACACACAGCAAATGGACACAGAGAGCAGACAACTGGGGGTGGGGCAGGAAAGGGGAGAGAAATAAATAAATAATAAATCTTAAAAAAAAAAAAAAGAAGTGAAGTCTTAAGCAATAGGAATGGCCCCATTGGTAGCAGCATTGCACTGCTGATCAGCATTCTGGGAGGATATGACCCAGACATCACTGCATTTTCAGTGGCAACAATGACACAAACCAACATCAGAAGCTTTTCCCAGGTCCTCTGCAGATTCATGCTGTTGATAGCATCCTTTTTCTTTTGTAGATATGCTGATCCATTTGGAAGTCAAGGTTGGTGCCACCTAACTGGGATCCTACTACAAGGAATTTGAGAATATTTTCCTCCTTCACGTATAGGGCATCAGGGTCACTACATATTGTGCAAGTTTCTATGTAAGTAATAACAGGAACTTAAGACAACATGTGTGAACCCTCTCTGGGTGGCTAGAAAATCTCATAATTGTTCTCTTTTTTTTTCATTGTTATTTCAAAATAATTTCAAACTTACTGGAGACTTGCAAATATATTAAAAACCCTGTACAGTGAACTCAGACATACTACCCACCCAGATACCCAGACCCAACAACTTTTAATGTTTTGCCACATTTTCTGTGTCATTCTATCTATTCTTCTGTCAAGGTAGTTTATATATATATAAATAAACTATATATATCTATATTTAAAGAAGTTGCAGATTTACATACAAGTCATGCAAAAAAATAGAACATTCCCATATATCCCCCTACTCTTGATTTTACATTGGTGTTGAACCATTATTTCAATTGACAAAAGATTATTAAAATACAACTGTTAATTATAGTCCATAGTCATCATCCACTACAGTGTTCATTCTGTTATACAGTCTCATGTTTTATCCTCTAGATTTCCTTCTAGTAACATACATAACTCCTTTCACTACTTTTACACACAAATTCAGTGTTGTTGATTATGCTCACAATAATGTGCTACCATCACTCTGTCCATTTCCAAACATTTACAATCAGCCTAAATAGAACTTCTGCACAAGTTAAGCATCAGCTCTCCATTTTCTACCCCCATTCTATCTTCTGGTAATCTAGAATATATTCTAGATTCTATCTCTGTTAGTTTGCTTATTATAATTAGTTCATATTAGTGAGATCATACAGAATTTGTCTTTTTGCATCTGGCTTATTTAACACAACATAATGTCCTCAAGGTTCTTCTATGTTGTCTCATGCATCAGGACTCCTTTCTTTCTAAGAGCTAAATAGTATTCCATCATATATATATATACCACGTTTTGTTTATCTATTCATCATTTGATGGACACTGGTTATTTCTATCTTTTTGCAAATGTAAATAATGCCACTATGAACATTACTGTTCAAATGTCTGTTTGCATCCCTGCTTTCACTTCTTCTAGGTATATACCTAGTAGTGGGATTTCTGGATCATATAACAATTCTATCCTTAGTTTCCTAAAAAACTGCCAAGCTGTCTACCACAGCAGCTGCAGCATTTTTACATTCCCATCAACAATAGACGAATGTTCCTATTTCTCCACATCCATTTGTAGTTTTCTGGGGTTTTTGTTTGTTTGTTTGTTTTTACTAGTGGCCATTCTAGTAGGTGTAAGATGGTATCTCATTGTGGTTTTGATTTGCATTTCCCTAATAACTAGTGATATTGATCATCTTTTCATGTGCTTTTTAGCCATTTGTATCTCTTTGGAAAATGTCTATTCAAGTATTTTTCCCATTTTTAAAGTTGGGTTGTCTTTTTATTATTGAGTTGTAGAATTTCTTTATATATTCTGAATATTAACCCCTTATCAGATGTGGTTTCCAGATATTTTCTCCCATTAGGTAGGCTGCCTTTTCACTTTCTTGACAAACTACTTTGAAGAACAGTTTTTAATTTTGAAGAGGTCCTGTTTATCTATTTTTTCTTTTGTTGCTTGTGCTTTGGGTATAAAATCTAAGAAACCATGGCATAACACAAGATCTTGAAGATGCTCCCTACATTTTCTGCCAGAAGTTTTATGGTCCTACTCTTATATTTACATCTTTGATACATTTTAAATTAACTTTTGTATAAGGTGTGAGATAGGGGTCCTCTTTCATTCTTTTGGATATGGATATCCGATTTTCTTAGCACCGACCATTGAAGAGACTATTCTGTCCCAGTTGAGTAGACTTGACAGCCTTGTCAAATATCATTTGGCTGGGAAGCAGATGTGGCTCAAGTGATAAGGCCTCCACCTACCATAAGGGAGGACCAAGATTAGATCCCTGGGACCTCCTGGTGAAAAAGAAGACGAGAAAGCATGCCCACACGGGGAGCCAGTGCCCATGTGGTGAGCCAGGTGCCCATGCAATGAGCCAAGTGCCCATGTGGCAAGCCTAGTGCCCATGTGAGTGCACATGCGGTGAGCCGAGTGCCCACGCAAGTGCCTGTGTGGCAAGCCAAGTGCCCACGTGAGTGCCCACGTGGTGAGCCAGTGCCCATGTGGTGAGCCGATGCCCATGTGGCAAGCCAAGTGCCTGCACAGCAAGCTGAGTGCCCACATGGTGAGCCAGTGCCCGCACAAATGGGTCACACAGCAAGATAATGACACAACAAAAGAGAGATGAAGAGGAAAATCAAGGTGAAATACAGCAGAGACAAGGAACTGAGGTGGCACAATTAACAGTGTAGCAGTTTGACATTATTGATGAATTCAAAAAAGAAATATTGAACTATGTTTGTAAACTGATCTTTTCCTCTGGGCATACATATTAGATTATATTGGATTCAGAGGTTTACTTGATTAAGTAATCAGGTAAACCTCTTGTGCCAGTCGGGTATTGAGTCCCCACCCCTTTGTGGGTGGGGACTCACACATAAAAGGCATGGTGGATAGAGTTGAGGGCTTTTACAGTTGGAGTTTGATTCTGAAGCTGGGGATCCAGGGAGAGAGACATGAGCCGTTTGCCTGATAGTCTACAGCTGACCTTGTGGAGAAAACAGAGAAACGAGCCCAGAGGAACCCAGGAAACCTGAATCTGTCAGACATCAGCAGACATCTTGCTCCAACATGTGAAAATAGACTTTGGTGAGGGAAGTAACTTATGCTTTATGGCCTGGTATCTGTAAGCTCCTACCCCAAATAAAAACCAACCAATTTCTGATATTTTGCATCAGCACCCCTTTGGCTAATACAGACAGGGAACCTCTCTCCACATCAGAGATCCCCAGGATCAAATCTCGGTGAATCCTAGAGGAGAATGATGAGAAGAGAAGACAAAAAGAGAAATAGACACAGAAGATCACACAGCAAATGGACGCAGACCGCAAAACAGCAGGGTGGAGGAGGGGCACAGGAAGAGAAAAAAAAAAAAACTGATACACTTTTTTAAAAAATCAATTGACCATAGAAATGAGAGTCTATTTCTGAACTATCAATTTGATTCCATTGGTCAATATATCTATCTTTATGCTAGTGCCATGCTGTTTTGACCACTGTAACTTCATAATATTCTTTAAAGTGAGGAAGTGTGAGTTCTCCAACTTTATTCTTCTTTTCAAGATGTTTTTGACTATTTGGTGTCCCTTACTCTTCCAAATAAATTTAGTAATTGGCTTTTCTTTTTCTACAAAGTAGGCTGTTGTAATTTTGATAGGGAATGCATTGAATCTGTAAATCAGTTTGGGTAGATTTGACTTCTTGATGTTATTTAGTCTTCCAATCCATGAATATAGGATGTCCTTCCATTTATTTAGATATTTGATTTATTTTAACAATGTTTTGTAGTTTTCTGTGTACAAGTCCTTTACATCCTTGGTAAAATTTATTCCTATGTTTTGATTCTTTTAGTTGCTATTGTAAACAGAACTTTTTCCTTATTAGCTCTTCAGATTGCCCATCACTAGTGTATAGAAATACTACTGAGTTTTTTGTGTTGACCTTGTATCCTGCCACCTTGCTGATTTGATTTCTTAGTTCTAATAGCTTTGTTGTAGACTTTTCAGAACTCTGTATGAATAGGATCATGTGAAATAGTGAACGTTTTATCTCTTCCATTCCAATATTTGCATTACTTTTATTTCTTTTTCTTGCCTAACTGCTCTAACTAGAACATCTAGCACTCTGTTGAATAATAGTGGGTAACTTGTCTTGTTACAGATTATATAGGGAAATTTTTCAATCTTTCACCATTGAGTACAATGTTAACTGTGGGCTTTTCATATACATCCTTTATCATGTTCAGAAAGTTTCCTTCTATTCCTATCTTTCAAAGTGTTTTTATCAGGAAAGGATGCCAGACTTTTTCAAATGCCTTTTCTGCATTAATCAAGATGATTTTCACATGTTTTTCCCCTTCATTTTGTTAATATGGTGTATTATATTAAATGATTTTCTTGTGTTCAACCCCCCTTGCATACCTGGGATAAAACCTACTTGATCATGGTGTGCAATTGAGTCAATATACAATTGGATTCAATCTGCAGGTATTTTGTTGAGGATTTTTGCATCTATGTTCATTAGAGAAGTTGTTCTGTAATTTTCTTTTCTTGTAGTATGTTTATCTGGCTTTGGTATTAGGTGATGTTGGCTTCATAGAATGAGTTAGGTAGAGTTCCCTCCACTTCAATTTTTTTGAAGAGTTTGAGAAGATTGGTATTAATTCTGCTTGGTAGAACTAATGACTGGTAGAATTCTCCTGTGAAGCCATTTGGTCCTGGGCTTTTCTTTTTTGGGAGGTTTTTGATGACTGATTCAGTCTCTTTACCTGTAAAGTCTTCTTTTCTTCTAAAATCAGTGTAGATTTTGCATACGTTTTAGGAATTTGTTCATTTCATCCAGTTGTCTAATTTGTGAGTATAAAGTTGTTCATTGTATCCTCTTGTGTTATTTATTTCTGTGGAGTTAGTAGAAATGCCTCTCTCTCATTTCTGGCTTTATTTATATTTATCTTCTCTCTTTTTTTCTTCATCAGTCTGTTTGCCAATTTTATTGATCTTCTCCAAAAAAAACAACTTTTTTGTGTGAATTCTATTTTTTCTTCCCAATTTAATTTATTTCTGCTCTAATTTTGTTCTGTCTTTCCTCCTGCTTGCTTTGGAATTAATTTCTGTTATTTGTTCTAGTTCCTCTGTAGTACAAGAAAAACCTGGTATAGCTTAAATACCATTGAACTATACCTTGTAATGTTAGAAAATAGCATTGAACTATACCTTATAATGTTAGAAAAATTCAATGGGACTCTTGCTCACAAGCATGCAGCAGTACTACAGATTTAACATTAACCAGATATAGCACCACTAAAAATGTGTAACTATACACTTCCTCACTCATCTTTACTCAAATCTGTCCATATCATCAGTCGTTATCTGTATCTTCATTATCTTCATTATCCATACCTGTGTCTGTAACTTCATCTGTTATTATCTGTACCTTCACATCCATACCACTCCCCATCCCTATCACCCTAAGATTGCCTGACCCTAGGTACCATGCATATTTGCAGATAAACTGAGAAAAGCAAAAATTATTTTTTTCAGACTCTTCTTAGAAATATCGCCCTAATGGTTAACTGTCTTTGTTAGAAAACCCTTAAAGGGGGAGCAGATCTGAGATACACCCTGTGGCAGTTTGAGATTATGTATGAATCCTGAAAAGATGTTTGTAAACTGGTCTGTTCCTCTGAGTATGATACCCTTTGATTGTATTAAATTCAAAGATTTTAAGTTTCCTTGATTAAATCAATTTGGGGCTTTTAATTCAACCACATCAGTAGAGCTTGACTCTTGTTGAGTCCCCACCCTCTTGGTGGCTGATATAAACAACACTCACTCAGGAAGGTACAAAAAAAAGTGGAGAAAGCTCTATCATGTTTGATCCTGGGACTCCAGGGAGAGAGAAACCATTCATCCAATAATTTGGAGCTGAAGAGAACAGAGCTGCTGAATAGCTGAGAAGGCCTGGAAAGAAACAAGCCCTATACCATCCTACAGCTGAGATTAGAAGAAGCTAGGCCCATGGAGCCTTAAGAGGAAGAAGGAAGGAGAGACCAGGCAGAGATTGCCCACCATCTTGTTTCAGCACATGGCAGCTGACTTTAGTGAGAAAGTACCTCTTATGGTACCTTGAGCTGGACTATTTAGGGCCTTGTAACTGTAAGCTTTCCCCCCAAATAAATACCCTTTGTAAAAGCCAACACTCTCCAGTTCGTTGGACATACTCAGGCCAGCTAACAAGGAGGTGAGGATGGTAAACCATCACACTAAGGAATCGAGAGAGTCTACAACTGCAAGCAGGAGAATCCCATCCATCAGCCATGTGGGATTGAAGCCTCCTCTCAATTAAGAGGTGGAGTGAGCATCACCATCCCAGAGTCCTCATGATTGGGGAATAAAATATGAACTAGAGTGAACTTACTGGTATTCTACTGTTATTGGATTTTATCTAGGTTCTTGACTATGGTAGTGATCCAAGCAGTGGAGTTGGCAGCCAGAGTCCGGGTCCAGAGGCAAGAGCATGAACTCAGGCCTGGTGCCACTTTTTAAACTGTTAATTATCCCACCCTTTTGCTAATGGCAGGGGAGGAGTTCCAGCTGTTCACCATTTTGATTGCTTATTTCTCCCATCAATCTCCCAGGGGGGCCCAATGATAAAGTCCTTGAGGAATATCCAGGGCTTCTCCTGGCTTCCAGAAAAAGCCTTCTTCCGAGTGGCAGAATCTTGAGGGAGGGTCTTCCAGCAGCCATCTTGGGGTTATTGATGTCCATGTGGACTTCTTGCCAGATCAGTCTATTGATGCCCTATCTTACTAACTTGCTTCACTACTATAGAATTATTGTGACTCTAGCAATGGAAGAAATTATATCATTGATGTGGAGACAGTAGCCACTGGAGTTGCTGAAGGCAGGGAGAGGGAAAAAGTGGTAATATGGGGGCATTTTTTGGACTTTGAGTTATCCTGAATGATATTGCAGGGACAGATGCAGGACATTATATATCCTGCCATAACCCACTGAATGGACTGGGAGAGAGTGTAAAGTACAATATAAACTATAATCCAGGCTGTGTAGCAATGCTCCAAAACGTATTCATCAAATGCAATGAATGTACTACACTAATGAAAGAATTTGTTAGTGTGGGAAAAGTAGGGGGTATAGGGAGTGGGATATAAGGGAATCTCCTATATTTTTTTAAGATAATATTTTTTGTGATCTATGTATCTTTTAAAAATGCCAACAGATTTCTGGTACTTTGCATCAGCACCCCTTTGGCTGACTAATACACCTTCATCTTCTGTCCTTCTACCAGCATTAAGAAACCCACTTTCTCTTATGACCATACCAGTGTGGACTCCAACTCATCTGCTCAAGGCAAGACTCAGAGGACCCCTACAGAGTCACCAGGTGTGCAGTTAGGTCTTTGATTTTAGCTCTTCTTTTTTAACATAAGCATATAGGACTATAAATTTCCCCCACAGGACTGCCTTTGCTGCATCCCTTAAGTTTTGATACATTGTGTTCTTGTTTTCATTCATCTCAAGATATTTCCTATGGGAGGCAGGCAGGCAAGTGACTAATTTTGTGAAAATGTAAACTGGGAATGGGGTGACCCAAGTGAGTGTAAATGAAATCTAATAATCCCATTACCTATTTTTATATACCTGTAACAAAACCAAAACACTCCAAAAAGTGGAACTGTAAAGGCCAGGGGCAGAGTATAACCTCTCTCCACCAACCATTCTCCCTTTGTAACACTTCCAAAACCTACATCTCTCTCCCTTCCTACTGTTGAAAATAATGGGGTTCTGTTAATCCTACCTTCTTACTTTGCCTAAGTGGCGACAGGAGCAGTGGCCAACTCAGCTAAATGTGACAGAGTTTATCTTTTCTGTCTTGAGCATCTACCCTCAAGACAGGGTGTTGCTTGATCACTGCATTTATCATGACTCAAACTTGTGGTCCTGGGGAAGCATTAACGTAGTCCTGTGTCATTAACTCTTGGGCCATCTGTAACATTGCTCAAACCAGCAGGAAAGAGCCAGGACCAGTAGCCTGAAATGTCATACATTCACTCTGGTTTACCAGCATTTAACCATGACCAATTTCAAGTTTACAGGAAACAATACATTTGTGATGAGACAAAAGAGCTGTGCAAGCAACAAAGAGGCAGGTTTTCCACTTCCATACCACACACTTACCCAGAGTGACCTGGGGTGAATTTTTTTTGTTTTCTTGGTTTGATCTTCTGGTTTCCAAGGTTAATCTTTATTTATTTATTTAGGGGGAGGGGGTGGGAGGATTGGCACATTTTTTAAGAGAAGCTTTAGATTACATAAATGTTACTTTGGAAATACAGGGGATTCCCATATATCCTCTCCCTCCCACAATTTCCCCTGTGGTGAATTTTAATCATGATTCTCCACTCACCTGAAATGGAGTATTCACAGTCCTTCCACCTTGCCTCTAATTTGCTTCCTTCTCCCCAGAGACCACAAGGCTAAAGAACTTGAAGGTGAATATCAGAACCAAAAGCAGATTGCTAGTGTGGGGTCACTGTCTTGGCTGAGATACTGGGCCTCCAACTGCAAGAATCAGGCAGGCTCCCAGAGCACTATTGGTAGGTCAGTACCTGATTCAGAGATGGGAAGAGGTGGCTCTTATGAGATTTCAGAGTAGATTAGTGATGGAGGCAGCTTTTTTCAGCCAGTTCAGCTTAACAAGAACACCATGGGTCTCTCCACAGAGTTCTCAACCATGTCTGTGCTCCTGTGAGTCAGGCCAACATGCAAATGGCCTGGCGCACATGGAGGCTGGTGGTTACATGAGACTAATGGGCAAGTTCTTGGAAATCCTTCCTTCCTTTCTTCCTTCTTTCCTCCCTCCCTCCCTCCATCCCTCCTTTCCTCCCTTCCTCTTTTCCTCTCCCCCTCCCTTCCTCCCTCCCTCGTTCCTTCCTTCCCTTCCTACCTTCCTTCCCTCCCTACCTCAAACTTTTTACCAATTCTTCACAAGTTGACCCTCAGCTTTCCATTCTCTAACCTCTTTCTATTTTCTGGTGACCCATATTCAAGTTATTAATTCCATGAGATTACAGAGTATATTTAGTTCATTGTAGCATAATCATACAAAATTTGTCCTTTTGTCTGACTTGCTTCACTCAACACTATGTCCTCCAGGTTCATTCATGTTGACATATGCTTTATGACTTCATTTCCTTTTATACCTGCATAATATTCCATCACGTGAATACTCCATAGTTTGTTTATCCATTCATCAGTTGATGGACACCTGGGTTGTTTCCAACATTTTTCAATTATGAATAATGCCTCTATGAACATTGTATGTAGATGACTGTTCATGTCACAGCTGACCTTGTGAAAAGAAATGAGCATCTGATACTGGAAAGAAATGAGTCCCGAGAAGAGAGATGAGCCTGTGCTTGCCTACAGCTGAGATGGGAAGAAGCTGGGTCCATGGAATTTTAAGAGGAAAGAGGAAGGCTGAACTCTTGCAGATGTTGCCCACTATCTTCCTTCAACATGTAGCAACAGACTCAGTGAGAAAGTAACTTTGAATTGGACTCTTTAGGGCCTTGTAACTGTAAACTTCACCCCCAAATAAATACCCTTTCTAAAAAGCCAACAGAGTTCTGATGCTTTGCATCAGCACCCTTTTGGCTGACTAATACATAGACCAAGAATAAACCCCACTGGGTGATGGTATATAAAATTGCAAGTATTTTGTTAAGAATTTTTGCATCTATGAGCATTAGAGAGATTAGTCTGTAATTTTCTTTTCTTGTAGTGTTTTTATCTACCTTTGGGTATTAGGGTGATGGTGATTTCATAAAATGTGTTGGATAATTTTTCCTCCTCTCAATTTTTTGGAAGCCTTTAAACAGGATTGGTATTAATTCTTCCTGAAATGTTTGGTATAATTCACCTGTGACACCAAAAGTCCTGTATTTTTCTTATTAGGAGATTTTTGATGATGTAGTCAATCTCTTTAAATGTGATTGGGTTGTTGAGTTCCTGTATTTCTTGTAGCATCAGTGTAGGTTGGTTGTACATTTCTAGGAATTTGTCCATTTCATCCACCTTGTCTAGTTTGCTGGCATACAAATTCTTATAATATCCGGTTATGGTCCTTTTAACTTCTGTGGGGTCAGTCATAACTTCTCCCTTTCATTTCTGATTTTATTTATTTGCATCTACCCTCTATTTTCTTTGTTTGTCTAGTTAAAGGTTTGTCAATTTATTGATTTTCTCAAAGAACCAGCTTTTGGTTCTGATTTGTGTGAAATGATATATCATTGTAGTTTTGATTTGCATTTCCCTAATCATTAGTGATGTTGAGCATTTTTTCATGTTTTTTTTTTTAGGTGTGAAATGACCTGTTTTTTATTTTTTTATTTTTTTTTATAATACATAGATCACACAAAATTATGTGGTTTTTTGCCATCTGTATTTCTTCTTTGGACAAATGGTTATTCAAGTCTTTTGCCCATTTTTTAATTGGGTTGTTTGTCTTTGTATTGTTGAGTTTTAATATTTCTTTGTATATCCTGGATATTAAACCATTATCGGACATGTGATTTACAAATATTTTCTATCATTGAGTCAGCTGCCTTTTCACCCTTTGACAAAGTCCTGTGAGGTGCAAAAATGTTTACTTTTGAGGCAGTCCCATTTATCTATTTTTTCTTTTGTTGTGCACACTTTGGGTATAAGGTCCAAGACACTACCACCTACCATAAGGTCTTTAAGATATTTCCTTACTTTTTCTTTTAGTATTTTTATGGTCCTGGCTTTTATATTTAGGTCTTTGATACATTTTGAGTTGATTCTTGTATAGGGAGTGAGATAGGGGTCCTCTTTTATTCCTTTGGTTATAGATATCCAGTTCTCCCAGCCCCATTTGTTGAAGAGACTGTTTTGTGCTATTAACATGGACTTGGTAGGTATTTCAAAAACTAAATGACCATATAGGTGAGGGTTTATTTCTGGATTCTCAATTCTATTCCTCTGACCAATGTGTCTATCTTTATGCCAGTATCATGCTGTTTTCACCACTGTGGCTTTGTAATATGTTTCAAGGTCAGGCAGTGAAATTCCTCCTACTTTGCTTTTCCTTTTAGAATGCTTTTGGCATTTGGGTGTACTTTCCCTTCCAGATGTATTTGGCAATTTTCTTTGCTATTTCTATAAACTAGGTTGTTGGAATTTTTATTAATATTGCATTGAATCTATAAATCAGTTTGGTTAGGATTGGCATCTTCACTATATTTAGTCTTGCAATCCATGAACACAAAAAACCTTTCCATTTGTTTAGATCTTCACTGATTTTTAAAAAGCATTATTTTGTAGTTTTCTGCACATGGGTGCAGCAGTTTGCGGTAGTTATGAATTCCAAAAATAGATATTGGATTGTTTGTAATCTGGTCTGTACCTGGGCATTACTGAGTTATGATTAGGGCTTTGATTGGACCACATCATTAGGGCATTGAGTCCCCATCTTTGGACTCATGGATAAAAGGCATGGCAAAGGACAAAGTTGAGGGTTTTAATGCTGGAGTTTAAATGTTGGAGTTTGATGCTGAATTCTTAAGCTGGCACCCCAGTAAGTAAGCACACAGAGGAAAGAGAAGCAAGCCCTGGGAAGAAAGGAACCTTGACCCAGAGAGAAGAAAGACCCTGGAAGGGAGGAACCCGGGAAGCCTGAACCCTTGCAGCCATTGGCAGTCATCTTGCTCCAACATGTGAAAATAGACTTTGGTGAGTAACTTATGCTTTATGGCCTGGTATCTGTAAGCTCCTACCCTAAATAAATACACTTTATAAAAACCAGCCGATCTCTGGTGTTTTGCATTAGCACCCCTTTGGCTGACTAATACAATAGGTCCTGTATTTCTTTGGTTAAATTGTTTCCTAGGTATTTGAGTCTTTTTGTTGCTATTGCAAATGGAATTTTCCCCCTTATTTCCTCATCAGATTTTTAGTACTAGTGTACAATAACAATACTGCTTTTTGTTTTTTGATTTGTGTACTGCCACTTTGCTGAACTCATTTATTAGCTCAAGAAGCTTTGTCATGGATACATCAGAATTTTCTAAAAATTCTGTAAAGTTTTCTATTTTTTTTAAAGGTTTATTTATTTATTTCTCTCCCCTTTCACCCCTGCCCCCACCCCAGTTGTCTGTTCTCTGTGTCTATTTTGCTACATGTTCTTCTTTGCCTGCTTCTGTTGTTGTCCGCAGCACGGGAATCTGTGTTTCTTTTTGTTGCATCATCTTGTTGTGTCAGCTCTCCGTGTGTGCGGCGCCATTCCTGGGCAGGCTGCACTTTCTTTCCTACTGGGTGGCTCTTCTTACGGGGTGCACTCGTTGTACATGGGGCTCCCCTATGTGGGGGACATCCCTGCATGGCACGGCACTCCTTGCATGCATCAGCACTGCCATGGGCCAGCTCCACATAGGTCAAGGAGGCCTGGGGTTTGATCTGCGGACCTCCCATGTGGTAGACAGGCACCCTAACCACTGGGCCAAGTCCATTTCTCTGTAAAATTTTCTAAATACAGGATCATGTCAACTGCAAACAGTGAGAGTTTTAATTCCTCTTTTCCTACTTGGATGCCTTTAATTTTTTTTCTTGTCTAATTGCCCTAGCTAGAACTTCTAGTACAATATTGAATAACAGTGGTGAGAGTGGGCATCCTTGTCTTGTTCTGGATCTTAGAGGGAACGTTTTTAACTTTTCCCCATTGAGTACAATGATGACTGTGAATTTTTCATATATGCCTTTTATCAGATTGAGGAATTTTCCTTTTATTCCTATCTTTTGAAGTGTTTTTTATCAAAAAATGACGCTAAATTTTGTCAAGTGCCTTTTCTGCATTGATTGTGATGACGTGTTATCTTCCCTTCATTTTGTTTTTGTTTTTGTTTTTGTTTTTTAAGATTTATTTATTTAATTCCCCCCCCCCCCCCAAGTTGTCTGTTCTCTGTGTCTATTTTTGCTGCATCTTGTTTCTTTATCTGCTTCTGTTGTCGTCAGCGGCACTGGAAGTGTGGGTGGAGCCATTCCTGGGCAGGCTGCACTCTCTTTCGCGCTGGGCGGCTTTCCTCACGGGCGCACTCCTTGTGCGTGGGGCTCCCCTACGCGGGGGACACCCCTGGGTGGCACGGCACTCCTTGCACGCATCAGCACTGCGCATGGGCCAGCTCCACACGGATCGAGGAGGTCCGGAGTTTGAACCGCAGACCTCCCATGTGGTAGACGGACGCCCTAACCACTGGGCAAGTCTGCCGCCCCCTTCAATTTGTTAATGTGGAGTATTACATTGATTGATTTTCTTATGTTGAACCAAGCTTCATACCAGGAATAAATTCCACTTGGTCATGGTGTGTAATTCATTTTATATGCTATTGGATTCTATTTGCAAGTATTTTATTGAGAATTTTTGCATCTATGTTCATTAGAGAGATTGGCCTGTAATTTTCTTTTCTTGTGTCTTTATCTGACTTTAGTATTAGGGTGATGTTGGTTTCATAAACTGTGTTGGGTAATTTGCCCTCCTCTTCAATTTTTTGGAAGAGTTTAACAGGATTGGTGTTACTTCTCAAAATGCTTGGTAGAAATCACCTGTGAAATCATCTGGTCCTGGACTTTTCTTTGCTGGAAGATTTTTGATGACAGATTTAATCTCTTTAAATGTGATTGGTTTGTTAAGTTCTTGTATTTCTTGTAGCATCAGTGTATATTGTTTGTGTAATTCTAGGAATTTGTTCATTTCATCTAGGTTGTCTAGTTTGTTGGCATACACTTTCTCATAATACCCTCTTATGATTCTTTTTATTTCTCTGGGGTCCATTGTAACTTCCCCCCTTTCATTTCTGATTGTATTTATTTGCATCTTCTCTTATTTCTCTTTGTTAGTCTAGCTAGGGGATTGTCAATTTTATCGATCTTCTCAAAGAACCAGATTTTGGTTTTGTTGATTTTCTCTATTGTGTTTTGTTGTTGTTGTTGTTATCAATTTCATTTATTTCCACTCTAATCTTTATTATTTCTTTCCTTCTGCTTGCTTTGGGATTGATTTGCTGTTACTTTCTAGTTTCTCTAGTTGTTCATTTCAATCTTTGAGTTTAGTTCTTTATTCTGTTTTAATATAGGCATTTAGGGTTATAAATTGCCTTCTCAAGACTGACTTTGCTGTATCCCAAAAGTTTTGATAAGTTGTTGTTGCGGTGCCATCCAGTGGCTCCACTCCCGAAGAGGTAAGGATGAACAGAGCAAGACAACACACAGTAACCACTCTGGAGACGCAGGCTGGTGGTGCAGGTCTGATTTATTGAGGAAGTGTAGTAGCTTTTATAGACCGTGAGGAAATGTGCAAGCAGCTTAATGGCTATGCTAATTTAGCAAGGCTGATTGGTTCATGCGCTCTAGTTGCTGGAGGGAAGGCAGATTTCCCGGGCATGTCCGCCGCATGCCTCGGCGCCATCTTTTGGGTGGAACCCCAAAGGCCTTATAGTTAGAGAGGTTTTCCTACGTCTAACAAGGCATCGGCGGCTTGCCCACAAGTTGTATTCTCATTTTCATTTTTCTCAAAATATTTACTGATTTCACTTGCAATTTCTTCTTTGATCACTGATTATTTAGGAATGTGTTGTTCAGCCTCCACACACTTGCAAATTTACTTTTTCCTGTCTGGTATTGATTTCCATTTTCATTCCATTATGATCTGAGAAGGTGCTTTGTATAATTTCAGTCTTTTTATATTTATTGAGATATGCATTGTGCCCTAACATGTGGTTTATCCTGGAGAAAGATCCATGGGCACTTGAGAACAATGTATAACCACTGAATTTGGATGCAGTGTTCTGTATATGTCTGTTAGGTCTAATTCATTTATGATATTGTTCAAGTCCTCTGTTTCCTTGTTGATCTTCTTTCTAGTTGTTCTATCTGATTGGGGTACAGTGCATTTCTTGGTCATGTAAGTTCATTTCTTTCATGGGAGTTGGGAAATTTTCAGCTATTATTTCCTCAAATACTCTCTGCCCCCTTTCCCTTTTCTTCTTCTGGAACTCTCATGGCACATATATTGTTGTGTTACATGTTTTCATTAAATTCTCTGAGCCCCTGTTCAATTTTTTCCATTCTTTTCTCTCTCTGTTCTTTTCTCTCTTCAATTTTAGCTGTTTCATCTTCACTATCACTTATTCTTTCTTCTATCATTTTATGTCTGCCGTTGTATGCCTCTAATGTTTTTTTTAAATCCTACCCATTGTGTCTTTCATTCCCATGAACTCTGTTACTTTTCTGTTCAGGATTTCAAATTCTTCTTCATGCTTGCTCAATGTCTTCTTTTTTTTATTTTTATTTTTTTGTCTTACAAGTGAATTTTTTAAAAAACTTATTTTATTTATTTCTCTCCCCTTCCCCCCATCCAGTTGTCTATTCTCTGTGTCCATTTGCTGTGCATTCTTCTTTTTGTCTGTTTCTGTTGCTGTCAGTGGCATGGGAATCTGTTTCTTTTTTTTTTTTCTTGCGTCATCTTGCTGCGTCAACTCTCCGTGTGTGTGACACCATTCCTGGGCAGTCTGCACTTTCTTTCGCACTATGCAACTCTCCTTATGAGGCACACTCCTTGCACATGAGGCTCCCCTACACGGGGGCACCCCTGCGTGGCACAGCACTCCTTGCACGCATCAGCACTGCACATAGACCAGCTCCACACAGGTCAAGGAGGCCTGAGGTTTGAACCGCCGACCTCCCATGTGGTAGACGGACACCTATCCACTTGGTCAAGTCCGCTTCCCCTCAATGTCTTCTTGATGTCATTTATCTCTTTAATCATGTTGTCTTTCAACCCATTGATTTGATTTTGGAAATTTGTGCACATCTTGCTGATTAATTCTCTCAGATTCTGTGTATCTTCTGGGGCTTTGATATATTCTTTATCTTGGGCTATGCCTTCCATTTTCTTTGTATGGTTAGTAATTTTTTGTTGATGTCTAGGCATCTGATTAGGATGTAATTTACTCAGATGCTCAATTTCTTTCTCTTTTGTTGGGATTTAGTGGTAGGAGGAGAAGTGTTATCACTTCTCTTTGATTCTTGGCTCAACCTGAATTGTTAGTATTGCCCCTGCTAGATGCTCAAAACTGGGCACCTGAACCAGTAATTGATTGTAGACTCACTTCCTAGGGTCTTGGAGAGGGAAGAAAAAGCATCTCCTACTTATTTTTAGTTTCCTTGCATGCATTTCCTCAGTCTGCCAGCAGATGGTGCTTCATGTTAGCTCTCAGTTCAATGCCTGGTAAGATTGTATTTGTTGCAACACAGACCAGATCAATGTGCTAGAAGTTTCTGTCTGGGGACTAGGAGTCTTGTAATTTAATCTTTCTCTGAGATAATTCTCCAGCCTTCTCTGGCAGCACCCTCCCTTTTCCTGGCTAGGAAATATTTCCATTCCTCTCTGATTCCTCAACTATCAGTCCTGGTTAGTAGAGAAGGAGATTGGGAGGTTTGTATAGCTTTAGCTCATTGCCAGCTGCCAAGGCAAACACTAGCTCAGCCCCACCCAGCCTGGCAGGACTCCTAGGACACAGCAGACCCTATTTGTGTGTCAAAAGTTGAATTAACCTTAGGCCGTGTCCCTCTCTCTTCCCTTTCCTGGGGTGTCCTCAACAATCAGGTCCAGCTAGAACAGAAGGAGATTGTGAGGGTCGGATTTCTCCAGTCCTTCACCAACTTCCAGGGCAAAACACCATGTGGTCCTACCTGGCCTGGAAGGGCTGGTGGACACAGCAGACTAAATCTGTGGGTCAGAAACTAAGTCAGCCTTAGGCTGTGTCCCTCCCTCTCCTCTTTCCTGGGGTGGTAGTCCCTGGAGCCCCCTTTTTCTATGACTGCAGGCCCAAAGGCCTCAGAATTCTAAAGTGTCTTTAGTGTAGGGGATGGTGCAGGCAGCAGCAGCTGCTGGTTTCAACTCATGGTTCTGTTGTTGTAATATCCTTCCTTAGTCCCTCTCTCCTCTGTGCAGTGTCCCGCCTTTGCCTGGTCTCATAAATCCTAGAAAATCTTTTTCTAGACTGTTTTAGCCTGTCCTGTAACTATTTTTCTGGAGGAGAAGAGAGTCCTGTGTCTTTCTAGTCTACCATCTTCCCAGAAGTCTAAGCTTTATATCAATGCTAAATTTCTTGAATTTGATAACTGCATTTAAAGTGATTACATAAGTGATTACCCTTGTTCTTATGAAATATATATGGTAGTATTAAGGGTTCAAAGAGCATAATGTATATGGCCTATACTAAAATGTCCAGAATATAGAGAAATAACTAGATAGATGACAGACAGATGATAGATATTGATAGGTAGAGAAGTTAGATAGATAATAGATGATAGACAGATATGGCAAATGAGACAAAAAATTTTAATTGGTGGATCTATGTATCTGGAGGTGGGTGGGTGGATGTGGCAAGAGTATGTTAGAGTTCTCTGTATGGGATTTGTATTATTTTTGCAACTGTCCTTAAGTTTGAAATTATTTCAAAATAAAAATTTTAAAGGAAAATAAAAAGAGGTTTGACTGGATCTCTGCCTGGTATGCTTACTGCCTGGTCTGGGCAAGAGAAGGCCTGAAAGCAGGAGAGCCAGGTCAGATTGCAGCCTTTGGAAATCTCAGAACCCACTTGACAATCAGATGAGTAAATGACAAATCTTCCCTTGAGGAATAAGTGGACAAGGAGTAGAAAGAGAAGGAGTAAGTTTCTTAGTTCTTCACTAGTAGGCATGCCTATGGGGAAAGTTCTTTTCACTATGGTCTGCTGAAACAGAAAGTTGCTGAGATGCAGAAGTTGGACCCCACTTCCACTCATCCTTCTCCTCCTACCCCCAAAGTATCTACTTCTCACAATTGTTATGATGGTTAAATGATAATACAACCAATTCAATGGGAGAAAATATTTGGAAATCACATGTTCAATAAGGATTTACTATCCAGGATATAAAAAGAGATATTACAACTCAACAATAAAAAGACAAATGACCCAATTTAAAAATGGGCAAAACACTTGAATAGACATTTGTCCAAAGAAGAAATACAAATAGCAAAAATACACATAAAAAAATGCTCAACATTACTAATGATTAGAGAAATGCAAATCAAAACTACAATGAGATATCATTTCACACCTATCAGAATGGCCACTATTAAAAAGACAGAGAACTACAAGTGTTGGAGAGGATGTGGAAAGATAGGAACATTTATTCACTGTTGGTGGGAATGCAGAATGGTATAGCTACTGTGGAGGGCTCTTTGGCTGTTCCTAAAGAAGCTTAGTATAGACTTGCCATGTGACCCTGCGATACCACTACTGGGGTATACCCAGAAGAACTGGGAGCAGTGACACAAACAGGTATCTGCACACCGATGTTCATAGTGGTATTATTCACAATTGCCAAAAGTTGGAAATAACCCAGGTGTCCATCAACCAAAGAATAGATAAACTGTGGTGTATTCACACAATAGAATATTATGCAGCTATAAGAAGAAATGAAATCATAAAGCATATGACAACATGTATGAACCTGGAGGACATTATGATGAGTGAAGCAAGCCAGACACAGAAGGACAAATATGATTGTGCTACTATGAACTAAATATATTGTGTATCATATTGTATGATTCCATTTATACAAAATGTAAGTATAAAACAATTTATAAAGATGAAATTAATTTAGTGGTTATATAAGGTTAGGGAAGGCATGCTGAGGAGTGTGGAGTTTTTCCTTTTAGAGTAATGAAATGGTTCTAAAATTTTTGTGGTATTGAATGCACAACATTGTGATTATACTAAAAGCCATTGACGGGGAAGCGGACTTGGCCCAGTGGTTAGGGCATCCGTCTACCACATGAGAGGTCCACGGTTCAAACCCTGGGCCTCCTTGACTCGTGTGGAGCTGGTCCATGCGCAGTGCTGATGTGTGCAGGGAGTGCCATGCCACACAGGGGTGTCTCCCGTGTAGGGGAGCCCCACGCGCAAGGAATGCACCCTGTAAGGAGAGATGCCCAGTGTGAAAGAAAGTGCAGCCTGCCCAAGAATGGTGCCAGCACACACGGAAAGCTGACACAACAAGATGACGCAACAAAAAGAAACACAGATTCCCATGCCGCTAACAACAGAAGCGGACAAAAACAAGAACACGCAGCAAATGGACACAGAGAACAGACAACTGGGGAGGGGGGAGAAATAAATAAAAATAAATCTTAAAAAAAAAAAGCCATTTACTATACACTTTGGATAGATTGTATGGTATGTGAATATATCTCAATGAAACTGCTAAATAAACAAATAAATAATTGTGCAAGAATAGCCAGAAATAGCAGCTGTGTACAACAGGAGAAACATAGAATGAGAGGTGAAAATTTTTCTAGTTTACTTGTCTATTTTTTGTTTATTTTCATTATTGAAATAATGAAACTGTTCTAATAATGATTGAAGTGATGAACACACAACTATGTGATATACCAAATACCATTGATTGTCCACTTTGGATGAATTGTATGCTTTATTAATATGTACCAATAAAATTGATTTGTTAAAAAATATATACCCACAAATAAATTTCCCTAGTTAATTTCACCGTTAACTTTTTTCAATTTATTATTTTTTATTCTATAATCAATTTTACTGAAATGTATTCATAAGCCATTAACATTTAAAATGCATATTGGGAAACTGACTTGGCCCAGTGGTTAGGGCATCTGTCTGCCACATGGGAGGTCCGCAGTTCAAACCCCGGGCCTCCTTGACCCGTGTGGAGCTGGCCCATGCGCAGTGCTGATGCGCGCAAGGAGTGCCCTGCCATACAGGGGTGTCCCCCGTGGAGGGGAGCCCCACGTGCAAGGAGTGCAGCCCATCAGGAGAGCTGCCCAGCGCGAAAGAAAGTGCAGCCTGCCCAGAAATGGCGACGCCCACACTTCCTGTGCCACTGATAACAACAGAAGCGGACAAAGAAACAAGAGCAGCAAATAGACACAGAGAACAGACAATGGGGGAGGGGGGGAATTAATTAAATAAATAGATCTTTAAAAAAATAAAATAAAATGCATATTACTGTATTGATGTGATATATATTAAAGAAAAGGGAGAACTATACCACAACCAGTCTGATTTATTTTCAATTGTATTTTATCAGAGCAAAGGGAAAAATTGTGTTGTTGTTGTTCTTTTGCCTTGGAAAAGAGATTCTGTTAATGCCACCTTTTAATTACATAATATTTTATTGCAACACTTAAAAATATTTTATGTTAGAAATATTCACGCCCTTTAACACAAAATTCTACTTCTGGGAAGTTATCCAACATCTACAGCAGTAGAGGTTTGCAAATTTTTCATTGCAGCATTGTTCCAAATAGAGAAAAACTAGAAACAATCAAATGCTCATTAATAGAAAATTGGTTGACTAATTCATTTAACATTCCCATAGCAACATAATGTATAAATACTAGAAAGAATGAAATATATCATAAAATGTAAGTGAAAAAAAATTTTTGCACTGAGTATTTAAAATGTAATTCTGTTAAAATTCACACAAACACCTATATACATTAAATAATATATAAATAGAAAAAATCAGAAAGAGTGTAACTAAACCATATATAGTAATTCCTTGTGTGGAAGGATTGGGAGGGCTTTCTCTTATCTCATTACATAAATTTATAATGTATTAATTTTTTAACAGAATATTTAAACAAAATTTTAAAATATTTAAATTATAAACTTCATTACAACATGTTCTTGATTATATTTTTGGATGACTAATTTACAACAAACAAGTAATTCTCAATTGCTTTGAAAGTATATCACCCAAAACATAATTTCAATTTTTTGCTACTAGTTTACAAAATTTAATACCAACACATGAGAAGAGATGATGAATCTGTCCTCCAAATCACCAGTGGTTTTCTAACAAGTGGATTTTTACATTCCTTGGGTGATCTAAATTTTATTTCTTAAGAAACCTATATATTTAGATGTTGGAGTTTTGATGTTGGAGTTTGATGCTGAAGCCTTAAGCTGAAGCCCCAGGAAGCAGGAAACCTAAGCCTGGAAAGAAGCAAGCCCTGGGAAGAGAGGAACGCAGGAAGCCTGAACCCTCACAGACATCAACAGCTATCTTGCTCCAACATGTGAAAACAGACTTTGGTGAGGGAAGTCTGTTATGGCCTGGTATCTGTAAGCTCCTACCCCCAAAAAATACCCTTTATAAAAAAAAAAAAAAAAAAGAAGCCTATATATACAAACAACAATGTTGGGAATGGTATCATCAAGGCTTTTATACTTTTTAGATATTCATTTAGCAGTAAATATCACAGGTATAAGTAGGTACAAAGGAGCTAGGGCTCAAATAAAATGGTACAACCCCTTTGGAAAACAGTTTGGAAATTTCTCAAAATATTAAAGATGGAGTTGCACTATGTCCCAGCAATTCCAGTCCCAGGTATATACCAAAGAGAATTTAAAACATAGTCCCAGGAGAAACGGATGTGACTCAAGTGATTGGGCTCCTGCCTACCACATTGTTTCCTGATTCAGTTCCCACTACATCCTAAAGAAGATAGTGAGCTGGCATGATGGGCAGGTGCAGCAAGGTGATGCAACAAGATAATGCAACAAGAAGCACAAGAAGAAAAATATGAGAGATACAACTAAGCAGGAAACAGGTGGCTCAAGCAATTAGGCACCTCTCTCCCACACTGGAGATTCCAGGTTCTGTTCCCAGTGCCTCCTGAAAAGAAACAAGGAAGACAAAACAGACACAGCAAGTGCAAACATTGAGGGGTGAGAAGAAATAAAGAAATAAAATAAATCTTTAAAAAAGCAAACATATGCCCAGACTAAAATGTGTATACAAATGTTCAGAGAAATATAATGCATCATAACCAAAAATGGAAGCATTCAAATATCTATTAACTTATGAAGGTTAAACAAAATACAGTATATCCCTACAATGGAATATTGTTTGGCAAAATAAGAATGAAGTACTAATTTATGCTGCAACATGAATGGATCTTGAAAATATTATGCTAAGTAAAAGAAGTCATACACAAAAGGTCACATATTGTATGACTCTACTTATATGACCAGAATAGGAAGAAAGTAGATTAATAGTTTCCAATGGCTGCATCACAGCTCAATGCCTCTGTTTAATCGTGCTTCCTTGACTTTCTTTGCACAGGCATTGATCCCAACAGCACTTCCTAATAAATTTATTCTACTCTAAACTCTGCCTCAGGATTTGCTTCTTAGGGAACCTAATCTGTAGTGATAAAGATGTCCTCCTAAGTGGAAAAAAGCTGGTTACTAAGCAGTGTACACCAGATGAGGGATGAATGGTGTATCAATTGGGATTAGATTAAGCTGCATAACACATTTTTTAAAAATTAAAGAGGCTTAACCAAAATGGGTAATTATTTCTCTATAACATAAAAAGCACCCACAGACAGGCAATCCAGTGTGGCATTTCCATAATGTTATCAGCCAATCTCCTTTCTTTTTGATTCACCTTCCCATTACAGTATTTTTTTAAATATATTAATCTTTTCATTTTTTGTCTTTTTTTTAATGTTACATTAAAAAAAATGAGGTCCCCATATACCCACCACCCCCTCACCCCACTCCTCCCATAACCACAACCTCCTCCATCATCATGGGACATTCATTGCACTTGGTGAATACATCTCTGAGTACTGCTGCACCACATGGTCAATGGTCCACATTATAGTTTACACTCTCCCCCAGTCCACCCAATGGGCCATGGTAGGACATACAATGGCCAGTAACTGTCCCTGCAGTACCACCCATGACAACTCCAACTCCTGAAAATGCCCCCACATCACATCTCTTCTTCCCACTCCCTACCCTCAACAGCTACCAGGGCTACTTTCTCCACATCAATGCTACATTTTCTTCGATTACTAATCACAAAAGTTCCAGAATAGAATATTAGTAAATCCACTCTAATCCATACTCTATTCCTTCATCCTGTGGACCCTGGAATGGTTATGTCCACTCCACATCTATATCAAGAGGGGGCTTAGATTCCACATGGATGATAGATGCAATTCTCCTGCTTGCAGTTGTAGGGACTCTTGGCTCCCTGGTGTGGTGGTTGACCTTCTTCACCTCCATGTTAGCTGAGTGGGGTAAGTCCAAGAAACCAGAGCATAGGAGTTGCAAGTCTGTTAAGGTTCAGGGCCTGGCTATCACATGGACAGTCCAGAGATTCAGGTCCCCTGAGTATACACTAAACCTCAGCACCAACCATAGGTCTGGTCAGTGACAGGAGAGGCTTGTGAACAAAGATCACGTCTGAGTCCAACTCCATCACACTCAGGAACACAAACTCCAAAGTAGGGAGTTTCAACTGACATGGCACTGAACTCCATCTGCCATGACCATAGAACCTGTGGGTCTCTGTAGCCCTCAGAAGAACCAATACCTGGGGTTGTATCTACTTTATCTGTCTCTGGGACTCTGCTGAGGTGTGCGTAAGGGTGACCCCTCTGATAACCTCTCAGCTCTTTTTTGGAGACTCATAGCCATATAAACTCATTTGTCCTTTCCATTTCCCCCTTTCATTCAAGGTCAAAAAGCAATTTTAACTCCTGAAATTACATGTAGGCTGAGATATTCTGCTGGTCTGAGTTGACCCTTTTATTCAAGGTCATTTTCTAGTTACATCATCAGCTGGTACTTGGTAGTAATCCCTTGGCGCCAGGGACGCTCATCCCCAGGAGTCATGTCCCACGCTGGGAGGAAGGCAGTGCATTTACATGTTGAGTTTGGCTTCAGGACTGGCCACATTTGAGCAACACAGAGACTCTCAGGAGGTAACTCTTAGGCACCCTGCAGCTCTAGACCTAGTTCTTATTTCAGGTTCACAGGCTCATAAGCATAGTCATTAGTATCAAGGGCTCATTGTTGGACCATTCTTCTATTTTGGTCTTTGCCATTGCACTTGGGGGATTGTTGCTGTTCTATTAGGGACTGTGATAGAGCTCCCCTGGCTGGGAACTCAGCACTCCCTCAGTTGTCGTTTTTAACTGTAACCACTATGAAAATACCCAAACATTTTTATGTACCCTGGATATATGCCCTGGAGAACTCCCTGCCAACCATGTGTCCCCTGTCAATAACATTCCACACAAGTATTCCTCCCCTGCCATTGTTGAACCTCTCTGTGATCCAAAACTTCTTTGAAAATGAAGCCTAATATATTGCCAGTTTCCATTAATAGTAAAATGGAATATAGTGATGAGTTTAAAGGTTAGCTATGGAATACATACTAATTTAGAAAAATTAAGGTAAAAATAAATTGGGGTGTCAAAAAATTTAAAAATGCAAAAGCTTTGTTTTTGATGTTTTGCCTTCCATCACTGCATTAAGTATTGCCCTGTATGCACATTGGCAAGGTAACATCTTCCATCTCTTCCTCAGTGTCTATGTCCTTTTTTTCCCCCCCAATTATTAACCTTGTCTTCACAAAAGTTTTAGATCACAGTAATTCATATATGCAATATACGATGCTCCCGCATATCCAACATAAAACACTTTGTCCCTTCCCCAGCAATAATTTTTTTACATGTTCATACTGTATTTACTGCAACTGATGTACAGATACTGAGACAATAGTTTTCAAACAAGGTTAAACTTGGGTTTACATTGTGGTTTATATTTTAGACTATACAATTTTCTAAATTTTTAGTTATCTTATGTTTTACATTATGATTTACTTTTAGCCTAGAGACCCCTATACATTTTTGGTGTAATTTAACATATCCTATATCCATCCATGCACAATCTCGTGGAACACTTCCATTGCCCCACAGTTACATTGATTCCATCTATTCAATACCTCTTTCCCCCTCCCCTGAGAGCTGACAGTGACAATCAATCTTCATTGCTTGAAGGGCCATGTTCAGAGATACTTGCAACAGTATTGAGGGCTTGACATGGTTGACTGCTGTAATGCATTGGGAGCCACCATTTCTCTCAAGAGATACAATTCCCTCTATTTGAGAACATCAGTCCTCCCCAGGATGTGGGTTTACCTTCACTCTCATTGTATGGGTCTCCATCCAATGATATAACCCACTATCACAAAATGAGCACTCACACACACCCTAGAAGCCTGTCCTGTGTCAGATTCTCCTCTTTTAGCATCTTAAACAGGTAATCTTCATTATATTTTTAAAAAAGTTTTCTCAACATTATACTCTCAACCACATACCTGACAATCTCCTAAGTTCATATGTTCCCCTACCCTCCCCCCAATTTCTTGGGCCCTGTTACCCATCCTCCCATCCCTAGCCCTCCTCAAGCCTGCAAAGCCCCACCCAAAGATATCCCTATGCCCCCATTTTATCCCTTCCCTGTACAAATACTTACCTCCAGCTTATCATAGATTTCACTCATGTAGGTGTCAGCTCACAACCTTCCCCTACCCCCCAAATTCCTTTAAGCCTACCATCCAGTCTCTAGCTCTCTGAGGCAGCTTGGTTTACTTATTTCATATCATTGACGTCATGTAGTATTTGTCCTTCAATGCCTGGGTTGCTTCACTCAACATAAGGTTCTCAAGATTCATCCATGTTATCACATGTGTTTGTAGTGTATTCGTTCTCAAAGCTGAGTAGTATTCCATTGTATATATATACTACATTTTATTTATCCATTCATCTGTTGAAGGGCATTTGGGTTGATTCCAACTTTCGGCAGTAGTGAACAATGCTGCTATGAACATTGGTCTGCATATATCAGTTTGTGTCCTTGTTTTCAGTTCTACTGGGTATCTACCTAGTAGTGTAATTGCTGGGTCATATGACAAATCTATAGCTAGTTTTTGAGAAACCGCCAAACTGTCTTCCAGAATGGCTGGATCCTTCTGCATTCCCACCAGCAGTGGATGAGTGTTCCCATTCCTCCACATCCTCTCCAGCATTTGTAGTCTTCTGTTTTTTTCATAGCTGCCAATCTTATGGGAATAAGATGGTATCTCATTGTAGTTTTGATTTGCATTTCCCTAATAGCTAGAGATTTGGGGCATTTTTCCATGTGCTTTTTGGCCATTTGTATTTCTTCTTTGGAGAAGTGTCTGTTTAAATCTTTTTCCCATTTTTAAAATGGGTTGTCTTTTTATTTTCAAGATATAGGTGTTCTTTATATATGCAGGATATAAGTCTCCTATCAGATACATGGTTACCAAATATTTTCTCCCATTGTGTAGTGTGGGAAACAAAGGCATGTTGTTTCAATGGAAGCAAGTTACTTCCTTGACCACCGAGTCATGCTGTCTCCATAGCTATTGCGCAGGTCATAAATCTAGCAAGGAGTTGTGTACATTCAGGTGGAACGAGGTCTAGGTAGAACGGGGTGACCTGGGCAACAAGATTTATGGGTATGCTTTCTCAACAATATAATAGAACATTGTAATTTTGTGCTTTGAATTATAATCGTAGATTTTGATCCATTGTGTTACACAGATTCAGGTAATGGGAATAGTTAGCTAGGATAGTTGCTGGTTCTCACGATTGCTTGGGGTATATAAAGAAGCCCCTGAGATAAACTTGTCTGATGAGCTTGAAGCTTCAATGCTCTCAGATCCCCTGACCCCAATCTCTCTTTGTCTTTCATTCCCGATACCCTTTGGGTCCACGACTCTGACACTGTAGGCACTCTTTTCACTTTCTTGACAAATTCCTTTGAGGTGTAGAAGGCTTTAACTTTAAGGAAATCCCATTTATCTATTTGCTCTTTTGCTGCTCGTGCTTTTTGTGTGAAGTTCATGAAGCCATTTCCTATTACAAGGTCCTGTAGATGGTTCCCTACATTGCTTTCCAAAGTCTTAATGATCTTGGCTCTTATATTTAGGTCTTTGATCCATCTTGAGTTTATTTTTGTATAAGGTGTGAGTTGGTAATCCTCTTTCATTCTTTTACATATGGATATCCAGTTTTCCAGGCACCACTTGTTGAAGAGGCCATTCTCTCCCAGTTGAGAGGGTTTGGTGGCTTTATCGAATATTATATGACTGTATATATGAGGATCTATATCAGAAATCTCAATTCAGTTCCATTGGTCTGTGTGTCTCTACCATGCTGTTTTCACTACTGTAGCTTTGTAGTATGTTTTGAAGTCAGGTAGTGTGATTCCTCCAATTTCATTTTTCCTTTTCAATATGTTTTTGGCTATTTGGGGCCTCTTTCCTTTCCAAATAAATTTCATAGCTAGTTTTTCTAGTTCCTTAAAGAATGCTGTGTTGATTTTTATTGGGATTGCATTGAATGTGTAGATCAGTTTTGGTAGGATAGACATCTTAATAATATTTAGTCTTCCTATCCATGAACAGGGAATATTCTTCCATTTATTTAGGTGTTCTTTGATTTCCTTGAACAGTGTTGTGTAGTTCTCTGTGTATAAGTTTTTTACATCTTTAGTTAAATTTATTCCTAGGTATTTGATTTTTAAATTTACTATTGTAAATGGTATTTGTTTCTTGATTTCCTCCTGAGCTTGCCCATTATTGCGACTGATTTTTGCCCATTGATCTTATAACCTGCAACTTTACTGAACTAATTTAGGAGTTCTAGGCGCTTTCTTGTAGACTTCTCGGGGTTTTCTATGTATAGGATCATGTCATCTGCAAATAATGAAATTTTGACTTCTTCCTTTCCAATTTGAATGCCTTTTATATCTGGTTCTTTCCTCAGTGCTCGAGCAAGTACTTCTAAGACAATGTTAAATAGAAGAAGTGAGAGTGGGCATCCTTGTCTTGTTCCTGATCTTAGATGGAAAGATTTTAGGATTTCACCATTGTAAACGATGTTGGCTGTGAGTTTTTCATATATACCCTTTATCATGTTCAGAAAATTTCCTTGTATTCCAATCTTTTGCTGTGTTTTTATCAAGAAAGGGTGCTGTATTTTGTCAAATGCTTTCTCTGCATCTACAGATATGATCATTTGATTTTTTTCCTTCAATCTCTTTATATGGTATATTACATTGATTGATTTTCTTATGTTGAACCATCCTTGCATACCCACAATGAATCCCAATTGGTCATGGTGTATAATTCATTTAATGTGTTATTGAATATGATTAGCAAGTATTTTGTTGAGGATTTTTGCATCTAGGTTCATTAGAGAAATTAGTCTGTAATTTTCCTTTCTTGTGGTGTCTTTGTTTGGCTTTGGTACTAGGGTAATGTTGGCATCATAGAAGGAGTTAGGCAATGTTCCTTCTGTTTCGATTTTTTGTAAGAGTTTCAGCAAGATTGGTATTAGTTCTTTCTGGAATGTTTTGTAGAATTCACCTGTGAAGCCATCTGGCCCAGGGTTCTTCTTAGTTGGGAGGTTTTTAATGACTGATTCTATCTCTTTACTTGTGATTGGTTTGTTGAGATTGCCAATTTCTTCTTTCATCACTATAGGCTGCTTATGTGTTTCTAGGAATTCATCCATTTCCTCTAAATTGTCCTTTGGAATATAGTGTTTTAAAAGTATCCTTTTATGATAGTCTTTATTTCTGTGGGGTCAGTGGTGATATCTCCTTTCTCATTTATTATTTTGTGTATTTGCATCTTCCCTTTTTTTTTTTTTTTTTTGTTAGTCTAGATAAGGGTTTGTCAATTTTATTGATCTTCTCAAAGAACCAGGTCTTCGTTTTGTTTATCTTTTCAAGTGCTTTCTTATTTTCTATTTCATTTAGTTCTGCTCTTATCTTTGTTATTTCTTTCTTTCTTATTCCTTTGGGGTTACTTTGTTGGTTTTTTACTAATTCCTCCAAATGTCCAGTTAGTTCTTCAATTTTAGCTCTTTCTTCTTTTTTGATGTATGAATTTATGGTTATAAATTTCCCTCTTGGTACTGCTTTTGCTGCATCCCATAGGGTTTGGTATGTTATCATTTTCATTAGTTTCAAGATATTTATTTTTTTTGAGATGTCCTCCTTGACCCACTGTTTTTCTAAGAGTGTGCTGTTTAATTTCCATATCTTGGTGTGAAATCTGGGCCTCTGGCCCTTGCAGATTTCCAGCTTCACACCACTGTGGTCAGAGAAATTATTTTGTATGATTTTGATCTTTCTGAATTCATTAAGACTTTCTTTGTGGCCTAGTATATGGTCTATCTAGGAGAATGACCCATGTGCACTTGAGAAAAATGTATATCCTGCTGTATTCTGGTGTAATGTTCTGTATATGTCTATTAGGTACAGCTCCTCTAATATACTGTTCAAAGTTTTAGTTTCTTTATTGATTCTCTTTTGAGATGTTCTGTCCAAAGCTGATAGTGGTGTATTAAAGTCCCCAACTACAATTGTAGAGGCATCCATTCCTTCACTTAGTTTTTCCAGTGTTTGCCTCACATATTTGGAGGCACACTTGTTAGGAGCATACATATTTATGATTGTTCATTCTTCTTGAAAGATTATCCCTTTCATTAATATGTAGTGTCCATCTTTGTCTCACACAATTGTTTTGCATTTAAAGTCTATTTTGTCTGATATTAATATAGCTACTCCTGCCCTTTTTTGGTTATTGCTTGCTTGTAAGATTGTTTTCCAGCCATTCACTTTCAACCTCCTTGAATTCCTGGGTCTAAGATGTGTTTCTTGTAGGCATCATATAGATGGGTCATATCTCCTTATCCAATATTCCAATCTGAATCTTTTGACAGGTGAGTTTAATCCATTGACATTCAGTGTTATTACTTTCAAGGAATTATTTATGTTAGCCATATTTTCTTTGGACTTGTGTTTGTCATATTTTCTTTGTTTTTTTCTTCTCTTTTTGTCTTTTTAGTTGCTCTTACATTCTCCTTCTGCCTCTCCTGTTTTTACCTTTCTTCCTGCATAACTCCCTTTAGTATTTCTTGAAGGGCAGAGTTCTTGTTGGCATACTCTTTTAGTTTCTGTTTATCTGTGAATATTTTGAACTTTCCATCATTTTTGAATGCTAGCTTAGCTGGATAGAGTATTCTTGGTTGAAAATTTTATTCTTTTAGTAACTTGACTATATCATACCACCACCTTCTTGCCTCTGTGGTTTCAGATGAGAAAACAGCACTTAAAGATTTATTTATTTTATTTCTCTCCCCTTCCCCGCCCCCCCCCCCCCCACCGGTTGTCTGTTCTCTGTGTCTATTTGCTGCGTCTTCTTTGTCCATTTCTGTTGTTGTCAGCGGCATGGGAATCTGTTTTCTTTTTGTTGCGTCATCTTGTTGTGTCAGCTCTCCATGTGGGCGGTGCCATTCTTAGGCAGGCTGCACTTTTTCTTTTGCGCTGGGCAGCTCTCCTTACAGGACGCACTCCTTGCGTGTGGGGCTCCCCTATGTGGGGAACACCCCTGCGTGGCATGGCACTCCTTGCGTGCATCAGCACTGCACATGGGCCAGCTCCACGTGGGTCAAGGAGGCCCGGGGTTTGAACTGCAGACCTCCCACGTGGTAGACGGATGCCCTAACCCTGGGCCAAGTCTGCTTCCCTGGAGCCTCCTTTATATGTGATGGTTCTCTTTTCTCTTGCTGCTTTTAGAATTTTCTGTCTTGAGCATTGGATAATTTGACAAGTATATGTTTTGGGGTAGGCCTGTTGGAAATTATGCTGTTTGGGGTGTGTGGTACTTCCTGGACATGTACATCCATCTCTCTCAGTAGATTTGGGAAGTTTTCAGCCATTATTTCCTCCAACACCCCTTCTGTCCCCTTTCCCTTCTCTTCTCCTTCTGGGATGCCTATAATGAGTATGTTTGTGCATTTTGCATTGTCATTCAGGTCCCTAAGTCTCAGCTGGATTTCTTCTATCTTTTTATCAATCAGTTCTACTATCTGTTTCATTTCAGATGCACTGTCTTCCACATCACTAATTTGCTCCTTTGCCTCTTCTAATGTGCTGTTATTTGCTGAGAGTGTATTTTTGATTTCTTGAATTGTGCTGTTCATCACCATCATATCCCTTATCTTCCTGTGAATGATTGCAATTTCTTCTGTATTCTCTCCAAGTGTTTTCTTCATATTCTTAATCTCTTCCTTTATTTCATTAAATTGGTCACTAATATATGTTTTGAGAGCTTTAATTACTTGTCCGATGTTCTGCTCCTCTTCCTGGTTTTTAGTTTGTTCATTGGATTCAGCCATGTTTTCCTGATTATTGGTTTGGTTCGTAGTTTTTTGTTCCTGTCTGGTCATCATGTTATCTTGACAGGTTTAATCAGTTCCTTCGCCTCTTTGTCTAGTCTGGGGGTTTAATTAGTTGTTATTTTTGCATAAGTGTTATGTCTTCTCTTTGTCACTTTGTTCTTCTTATTCTATTTTCTTGTTGCTGGCTAAGTTCACTTTGAAGGAAAATATTAGGGCCAGGGAAAGCAAAATGAGTAAGAAAAGAAAATGTATAGAGTAGTATTGATAATAAATGTTAACACAGGAACGATGTGAAATCTAGGAGAATGGATATTAGACTCATGTAAGCTGTGTAGAGTTATAGTAGTAAGAGGAGTACCTATAATGAGACAGTCAACTGAATATAGGGAGGAATACAGTATGAATTAAAAGGCCAGTGTTTTCATGAAAGAGGGTAAAAGAAAAGAAAGACAATAATATAAAAAGTGAATAAAAGACAGAAAAGAGAACAAAGGTATTAGAAATAAAAAGTCAGACAATTTGGGGGCCAAACAAAGGGAGGTAGAATGTAAATGAAACAGTAGATGATGGAGAATAGAAAGATGTAGAGGAAAGGGTATAGTGTAGGTGGCTAAAATCAATACACATAGAAAAGAGGAAATGGAGGATGAGGAAACATAGCAAATGTGAAGCGCTCCCTGCAGCACCTATTATATTAAAAATAAAATAAAAAAGAAGAGAAAGGAAGACAAAGAGGGGAGAAAAGAAGAAAAAGGGGGGACAAAAAAGGGGGGGGTAAGCAAGGAAGAAAAAGAAGAGAAAAAAAACTAAAGAAAAGAAAAAGTGCCTTGGGGGATAAAATGGAAGGAAAAACTAGGAGACAATGCAGCAGTATCAACCTCGACCAAAAAACCCCACAAAGTTACAAGCTAGGAATCCTCTTTGCAGTTAAATAAAACCCTTAGGGATCTGACATTCCCCCTTCTTCCCTTCCTCCCTTCCCTCTTTCCCAGGGCAGCAGGAAAGCTGCATGAGGGGTCCAGTAGGAGATTCAAGTGGGTCCGTGGTGAACCAACTCAACACAGAAGAAAATGACTCTTTATTTCCAGTGTGAGAGCATTTACACCTCAACAGAAACCCCAAATATGCTATTGGAAGCTTGGATAGCACGTCCTATAGTCCTTCCCCCTTAGTGTGCTAGGGGCGATCTAATTGATTTTCTGACTCCACCTTCTCCCAGACCAAGTTTCCTATCCCAGGACATTTAGGTAAATTGGGCTTTCTCAGCAGATTCGCCTCTCCTTTCTTCCCAGACTTTCCCCAAGTCAGCTGGTACGCTCCTCCAAGCTCAAAGAGAAAAAACAAAAAACAAAAAAACGCGGAGGGCTAGGGTAATCACGGACCTCAGATGGACCTCAGGGCGCACTGGATTTGGGAATGGGAAGTCTGGGATATTGCAGACTCAAGGTATGTGAGTCTGTGGAGCATGGGCTACAGGGGTTTAGGGGATATGGACCTGGGAACCACGCATCCAGTAAACATGGGGTTTGGGAACGCCGCAGCACAGCAAACAGTTTTCAGGGATTGCCGCAGCTGCTAGCCCTTGGGGGAAGGGTCCCACCCACAACTTCTGACCTCCATGTAAGAAACCCAAAATTCTACCTCTTGCAAGAACCTCTTCTGTCACTGTCTCACCAAATCGACGTCCAGACACCTCCTGCCCTGCAAGCCCCTGACACAATCCGCTCCAGCAGCACTTCTGTTCTTAAGGTCACTTCATGATGCAAAAGGGCTGCTGAAGCTCTACTTATTACATTCAAGTGGCAGACCTGAAGCAGGAAGAAAGTCAGAGGGACCAAAAGGTTACCCTTCCAGATGAGTCTGCTTCCTTTAAACAGACTTGCTGGAAGTCTTACATAATGATTCCATTTACTTCTTATTGACCAAAAATGGTTACAAGGCTACACTTAGTTACAAGGGAGTTGAGGAAATGTTATCATATTCTAGATGGCAATGTGCCCAGCTACAAATCAGGGTTCTAGTACTAAGAAGAAAAAGGAGAATGGATTATGGGGTAGGTAACTAGCCATCTCTGCCACAGCAGAGATCTAGAGACAGTTGGATGCTTCCTCATCTTTCTTTGCCCTGAATATTCTTCTAGCTTATTACTGTCTCCTAAGAGATACAGCAGAGTATTTCTAGTTAGGGCTTTCACTACAAATCCACATCTATTTTCTCACCTATACTGAATAGCTTAGAAAGAAATTCCAAGATCCCCTTTAGCTAACTGCTTTAAACCTAGAGCTCTAATTACTTTTCCTCTTTGGGGGCTCACCATTCATCAAAATTCATTTTTCCAATTCTTATCACCCAAAACTTGTTCCAAAAGATTAAAAGGAGAGGGTAAATGAAATGGATAATTTCACAAAATGTTCACCTTCCCAGTCCTATCCCTGAAAAAATTAGAGCAAAGCATAAAGGTATAAGGTCAAAATAGACTAAACAAACCTTTCAGGAAGGGGAGGGAAATCTGGAATATCCTAGTGGCTATTATTCTCAGGACAAGGGACTCAAGGGAGGACCATGGAGCATACAGAGAAGGAAACGGGCAGCACCAAAATTGGTGGTCTTCATGGAGGAAGTTGATAGTGGGGATAAAGCCAATGGGACCCAAGCCCTAAGTAGGATTCTTATACTAAGGTATAAAAACCAAAGCAGAATCCCAGGCCTGGAGGTACAAAGATACCTCAGATTTTAGGAAGAAAGTCAGACACAGATATCAGAGCTGGGATACAAGATTAACTGGGAAGACTGAATAAAGAAATAAGCTAACCCAGTTACTAGTATTAGGGTCTTTGCAGAGATGGTACAATCAGCAATATGATTGACAACACTGAATCTCCAAGCTGCTTAAAGGTCTAGAAATACAATCAGCACGAAGTGTGGAGAAAAGCTGAGGTTGTGGAAGCAGGAAGAGTGGCTTCATCCCTGAAGATAGGGTAGAGCAATGCTGAGATGGGAAGCCTGTCAGCCAGTGCTCTCCCGGTCTTCCAGCAATTGGTGACAATACAGCTCTACCATAAGGTGGCAGTATGGTTTAGAACAAGTGAATTTTATTATGGGCAGAAAACCTAGGTTGAGCTTGACTTAGAATCTTCCCCTCAGATCCTGGTAAATTCTCTTAACCTCTTTGCTACTCAGTTTTCACTTGTTTAAATAGAGGAAAGTCTGTAAGGATAGCCATCAAACTGCTAACAGTTGTTACCTCTGAGAAGTGGGGTGAAGGCAGTGTTATTAGCCTATAGGAAACTTTATTGTAGAAACTATTAATAATAGGGACTGACCTTTAATGGTTACTTTCTAGGTTCTAGGCACTAAGCTAAGTATCTTACAAATTTTATGTCATTTAATCCTCACAAGCCCTATGAGTTGTGTACTACTATTGTTTTCATTGTATAGATGAGGAAAAAGAGCCACAAAGAGATCTCACTTCTGCCTTATTTTATTATATTGTATATTTTAATTTTTTAAAATGCATCTGCTCCCTAAAGAGTATTTGATAGTTTTGTAAATTGAAAGCTGCTTTATAAAAGCTAGACAGTAGAGAATAGCAGAGTTTAATGAAGATACAGAACTTAGGGGGGAAAATGGAGTTCCACACTAACGCCTCTGTTTGCTCTGAAGTAGGAGAACAGCGCCACCTTCAGAGTTAAGCAAAAGGGGCCTCTTCCCTGGGTTCTGCGCTTTGGAGGACTCCATATATCCCAAATACAAACACAGCCAATAAAAATTTATTAGAGACTCATGATTGCCTGTATCACTCAGGATCCAGTGCCCGGAGCTCACACACAGCGATTTGAACCTTGAATATCTCTCTCCTAACACTCGTCATACCCCAGAGAATCGTTTCTCCTAAATCCTTGAAAGAGAAGGCAGGATTGGATGAGTTTGAGTGACAGTTTAGAGAAAAAGCAAATGAATTGCCTTGTCAAATACTTCAGGTAGCATGAATGCACCTGATTCCTGTGTAACAAAGTATGGCTTCCCAGGAGTGGAAAGGTCCGTTTTAGTGATACAAGAGGTACCTGAATTCTGTATTCAGGAGAGTTGCACACAGTGCAATGTTAAAAAATTCATATTATCTTTAATTTGTATACATGAGTTTCTAGATGTTACAGGCATGAAGCATCATGTTGACTATTTGTTGGCAACTAGTGATTAGTTTCATTTTTAGGAAAAAAATTAATCTTCAAAAACTTAAATTATCAGCTTTATTTAAATAAGGTTGATTTAAATTTTTTCATTAACCAGAATTTGCATTTTGCCTTTTAATTTTAAATGGTAATTTTGGATAATAAAAAAAAAACTTCTGAAAATAAATTTTTAGATTTAATTTAGAATTTAGATAGATTTTTCGCCTAATTTTTATTTATATAAAATATAATTAAATTTTATATTCTTAGAATGCTTACTTTATTTAATCCTTTATATAACTGCTATTGATAAAACACAAATTACGTGAAAATCTTGATTACAACAACACTGATTTTAGTGAAATGAAGGCAGGAAACGTCATTTTAGGGAATATATAATTGTTAATCATATATGTCTTTACTATTAGGCAAATAATTCTACCTCACACCAAAACCCAGAGATGTGCAATGATTATTCAATTCAGTAATCTTTGCTATTCTGCTGCCTTTGTCATTTAAAAATCATGACATTACACATCGTACGTGTGTGCTGAAACCATATTTTTCAAGCTCTAGTCTTCCAACCTCCCCCTTACTTACCATTTATATCAAACGATGCAAGCCAGTATAATTATACCCATCATCCTAGGACTAAACTGTCAGAACAACGTTAAAAACTCATGTAGTCTTTACATTAGCTGTAGGAAAAAAAGAATCAAACCAAATCATAGAAACACAACGGGAGGAAACATTGCTAGAGCGTTCTAGAGAAAATCCCTCAAATAGTTATTATTCCCCAAGTTTCCAAGGGTAAAGGGCAAGACAATGCAGTTTCAAAGCCGTAAATGTGGCACATCCATTGTAGTATTGTCATTCAGCAATGCTTTTATTCTTTTACCACTCTTTGTCTTAAAATGACCAAGTCAACAATGTTCATTCTGGTCCGTCTGCATATATGCTATGGATCCCTCAAAGGCGGCAGACCACCAAAGCGCGCCCCACGGTCCTCTGCAGAGAGGCCCAACTCCTAGCAGCCGTTAGGGCGAAGCCGTCGACGGAAGAAATTGGTCAGTAGAGCTTGCAACTGGGGAAGAGAAGTGTTTAGGTGTCTGGCTCACCCGCAGCCGCCTCTCAGAGCATTCCCCAGCAAGAGACCCACTCCTTCGCCGAACCTCCTCACACTCCCCTTCCCCGGGCCTCCTCACACTCCCCTTCCCCTTCCGCCGGAGGTGCCGCGGTTAGAGCGCGGGCGCCGACGCCAGCACCGCCCCCTCCGCGGAGAGCGTCGCAGTTTGTGCGCAGGCGCCGGCGCCGCCTCCCTATCCAGGGTCGCTTCCGTACTGCCGAGGGGAGCGGTCGTTTGCGCTCCGCCTCTCTACGTTCCCGGCCCGACGTTCGCGCCGCGGCGGTGGCCCGAGTATGGAGGGCGAGAGCACTTTGGCGATGGTCTCCGGCTATGTGCTTGGCGCGCTCGCCTTCCACCACGTCAACACGGACTCGGACACGGTGAGCCGAGGAGGTAGAAATCGAGCCGCGTTGCTCCGTAGGAGGCTTGGCGGCGCGGCCTGCTTCCCCGCCGGTCGTGACCAGAGCCTCCCCGCCGCGTACTTCCTCGACGCCGGCCGGCTCTCTTGACCGTCCCGACTCCCGCGCCTTGGGGGATCCTTGATGTGCTTCCTGCTCCTTAAATGAGCACTTCCAGCTTCGAATATCTTTTGATTTCAATTCTCCGACCCGAGTGTCCCACACGCCTACATTTCTTTTTCATCAGTCCCCTATTTTTCTGGACAAATTGGGCGTGAACGGAAAGAAAGTTCATTCAACGGCCTCCCACCGCCGCTAGGAAAGTTGCCTGTCAGTTCCGTTTCCGTTTTTCAGTTGTAACTACCGACTGTCATTTTCAAAACAACTGTAAATTTTTTTTATGCAGAGCAGCGCCTGTGCATATTCGCTAAAATGTTTGAGTGGCAATGGATTGTAATACTAGATGTTGCATTCAGGACCTATTTGGGGGGAATTTTAGTGCAAGCTACCAAGTGAATGAAAAAAGCTTAATTTGGTATATCGGATACTTGACCTTTATGTGTTCGATTGTTATCAGATAACTAAGACTTATTTTAAAATTAAGTTTATCCTCAAATATTAAACATTTGAATACTTATCTTACACTTTTGCCTACGTTCAAAATCTCTGTTGAAAGCTAAGTCGTTTTTCAAATACAGTGCCTATTTTCTAAAACTTTTTTTTCTGAAATTTTTAAAAAACAAAACTTCGACCTCGGGAAGTAATATCCTATAACGAGTGCTTAGTAACTTCCTGAAAAGAATAATAGGCATTTAAAATACACCTCCCTGCTCTATTAATAAGGCATGAGAATAGCATGCTGAACGAAGTGTAGTAATTTCTGCTACATTTTGTGCCTACATTTTGTAATATAAAGTCTGTTTTAAGTAAAAAAAAATTTTTGGCACAATCCTAATAAAAGTCGGAATTAATATAGTGTACTATGAAGTTTCAAATAACCTTGCAGAATAATAATAGTAAAGATGGACAAATTTAAATATGTGTGTAGCTGTGGAAATAATTTTAGAATGTCTTTAATGTAAATATAAACAATTGGTTTTTAAATCTCTGTAGTTTAAAAAGATGAGCTGTTGGAAAGTAGTTTGAAAGAAAGATGCCTTGTGCCCAGTTCTTCAGATCTTTTTTCAGAAGTGTTTAAAAGATATTTTTGGGTGGGGTAGTTGGATTTGCATTGTCCCTGATTGTTTCCCAGGATTTGTCCTTGGGAGTGTCAAAATCAAGAACATAAGAGTGTAGAGTTACGGATTTTTCCCCCTTTGAATCCAGTAAGACCCACATTGTGGAAACTTACTCCTTTTCTGCTTTCTCCTTTTAATGAAATGGGGGGAAATGCATTCTTAATGAGTTACAAAGGAGATAAAATCATGTCTGTCAAACACATCAGGTCTTTAAATGTGTGTGGAGAAAGTTGAATTCTCTGAAATTCAAAGAAATCACCACTCTTGTGGCAAAATGCCTGTATTTTTTATTTAAAAGAATTGGAGGCCACAGCTCTTCTTAGAGAAAGCAGATTGTGATTCTGAATTCCAAGTATTTAATCTTGTATTTTGTGCAATATGTTCTACACATTAGTCTAAAAGCACTCATAATTGTGTCATTTCACAGTTTAGAAGTCTCCAGTGACTACCAGAAGCACCTGCCATTAAGTCCAGACTCCTTGGTGTGGCCTTCAGTGTATTCCATTATTGGCTCTGTCCTATCGATCCTTGATTTCATTTTCTTCCAAGGCAAATTAGGCCTTGTTTAGTCCTCAAATGTCATGTTCTTGTTCCGAATTTAAGTCTTTGTGCCTCCTGGTGCGCTAAGTGCTCCATGCTCTGCCTTCAAAGTCAGCTCCATTCCTCCCTCCTCTACAGGGCTTTCTTCATTTATTTCAAAACATGATGTTCTCTTTGCCCTTCCTGAAACTGCAGTGGTAGATACAGTCTCTTCTCATTTTTTTGTTTAACTATTTGTGTTTCCTAATTAAGCTGAAAATGCCTCTGGTCTTTCTTTTGTTTGCCCCAGCTGCTAGCACACACTTGCATACTCAGGAAAAACTAGTTGAGTGAATCACAGTTCTATCAGTGTATTCCAAATACTGCTTCTTATTTTTATCCTCATAGGAAGGTTTTCTCCTTGGGGAAGTAAAAGGAGAAGCCAAGAATAGCATTACTGACTCTCAGATGGATGATGTTGAAGTTGTTTATACAATTGGTGAGTCACATATTTCTATGTCTTTTATTTTTGATTGTTTATACACTATGTTTATACACTAAAAGAGATCAGCATAAATTGTTTTAAACTTGTTTAAAAAAAAGGATATCACATCTTTAAAGCAGAGTTTAAAAGAATATGTTGTACTCTTTTTTAAAGTCATGGCCAAAGACTGGTTTAAAATAAGAAACAGTATGGTCATAGGAAACAGATAAGATTACTGCAGGAAAACAAGAGGGATGAAACAGCTCCTGCATATGTTTGGGTGGCAGGAAGAAGGGAGTCTAGTATTAACAGATGAAACCAGTAAGAACAAGAAAAATGAAAACCATTTCCAGAGAAATGTTAGGATCAAAATTGTTAAATATAGGGTGGTATCTGAGCTAAAATGTACCTAAAACAAACTATGGACTGTAGTAAATATATTAATATTTTTTGTCAGTTATAAAAAAAAAAAGCATTATCATGGTGATAAAAGGGCAGACACAGTCTAGACACAAAGCACTGTATATTGTTTGACTCCATTTATAGATGCTGTAAATATAAATGAATTTATAGAGATGGAATTAGATTAGCAGGTATGTTTGGCAGGGGGTGAGTAGAGGGATTGAAAGGTAACTGCTAAGGGGTAATGGGATTTTTTTTTTTGTTTTCTGTTTTAGAGTAATGAAAATGCTCTGATATTAATTGTGATGATGAATGCACAACTGTGTGATTATACCAAAACCCACTGAATGTACACTTTCAACGGATGATTTGGAATATGAATATATCAATAAAATTGCTTTAAAAAAAAAGCAATACCGAAACAAAAAGTGTTAAATACAAGAAATTTGGAGATGAGAACTGGAAAGACTTAGTGACTAGACCATTGAAAACCTTGAGTAATTTCAGGAGTGTGATGGGAAAAGGCCAGACTGCAAAGGGTTACTTATAATATTCAATTATATCTATTAATAGATAGATTCCTAGGAATGAAATATCAAAAAGTATAGACATTTTTAAGGTTCTTGATATATATTAGACAATTGCTTCAACGGTTATATCAGTTTACATGCTTTTTTATTATCCACTTTAGAAGGTTAAAAATATAAGTATATACTGTAGAAAATAAAAAATTTAAACCTCTCACTCTTATTAGTCTCACCAGAGACAACTAGTGTTAATAGGTACATGGGTATTTTTTACTCAGTAATACATATACACACACATATATATGTATATTTTTTACTTATACAAATGGGATTATACTTTACATGAAGAACTATCTCCAGGATATCAGTGCAGGAGTAGTATTAGTGCATATAGTTCTTCATCATTCTTTCTAGTGGCTGCATTTTTCCTTTGTACGGATATACTGTAACTTATTTAACCATCTGAATGACTGTTTCTATTTCTTTTTAGCTAATATTACCGTGAATATTTGAGTACATATATCTTTGTGCTTTTGTCTGAGTATATCTGAAAGTTAAATTCCTAGAGGTATACTATCTGATTAATTCCTGGAAGAGTTATTTTTTAGACTCCTTTCCACAGCATGTAAGAGTGATAGGGGACTCCATATACTTGCCAACATAGAGTATTATCAGACTTTTTAATCTTTGCCAATTTAGCAAGTGAAAAAATACTGTTTTTTAAAATTTGCTTTTCTTAATTAAAAATGAGATTAAGTATTATTTTATTATTACTATTATTATTTTAGGAGGTGCTGGGGATGAACCTGGGACCTCATACATGTAAAGCAGGCACTCAACCACTAGCTACACCTGCTCCTATTTTGTTATTTTTACAATGTAAAGTTTAAAAAAAAAAGATTTCTATTTTATTTATCCCCTCACCCCACGTCAGCTCATTGTCTTGCTCTTCTTCTTTAGGAGGCACCGGGAACCGAACCCAGAACCTCCCATGTGGTAGGCAGGCGCCCAACTGCTTGAGCCACATCTGCTTCCCGACAATGTAATTTTGGGGGGTATTTTTCTTTGAAAAGGACAGGTCTGTTTTTATTGCATGACTATATTTCTTCTGGGCTGTTTTTCTTATTGATATGGGAGAAAGCATTATAACTTAAGGAAATTGGTCTTTTGTCATATGTGTTTACAGCTTATATTTTTATTTTAATGGTATTTTGTTGTTCAGATACTTAAGTATTAAAAGCAAATACTAGGGAAGCCGATGTGGTTCCCACATATGAGGTCCAGGGTTCAGTCCTCAGCCCCCAAGCCCTCAAAAAAACAACAAGTTTTTAGAGCATTTTTTTTTCCTAATCAATTACCACACCACCCAAAGTATCTTAACGTATTTTGAGGACTTTAACTTAATTTAGCAAGCATTTATGGAGCAGATCTATTGTAGTAGACAAGTGCTGTAGGAACACTTCATTATTTCCATTTTTTTTTTTAATGTTGGAATATTTTAAAACAGATTGCTAATAGGTAAAATCCAAGATTGACAACTTACTAAATTACTTGGGTTAAAAAGAAATAAGGGAGTGGATGTGGCTCAAATGGTTGAGCGCCTGCTTCCTACGTGGGAGGTCTTGGGTTCAGTTCCCAGTGCCTCCTAAAAAAAAACAAACAGAAACAAACAAGCAAAACGAATGGAAAAAACCAACTCAGGGAAGCTGATGTGACTCAGTGGTTGAGCGCTAGCTTCCAACATATAAGGTCTTGGGTTCAATCCCCAGCCCCTGGTACCTAAAAAAAAACCCTACAAAAATAGAATTACAATTCCCATCTTTTCCATATTTCCTTTATCTGTACACCAAAGTATGTTTTGTCAGTTATAAGTGGTAAAGACTTCCTATTTGGTATTTTTTCAGATTGAGGAAATTATCTGAAGGTAATAGTTGGATTTGCTAGAAGAAAAATATCTAGAGAATGATCACTTTTCCTAGTTAGATGTGATAATACTACTGACAGGAAAATAAAACATCTCTTAAAAAATGTGGTTTTTTGTTTGTTCTATTTGGTCCTTAGGTAACAATGACAAATTCTTTATGAAACAACTACTTGGAAAAAGAAAAAAAAATCCCTTTAATAGTAGCTTACATCAATTGAGTAAAAGTAGAACATAATAAGTTTTATAGAACTGAATGAAAATATCATACCTTTGAACTTTTTTGTGTTGCAGTCATTAAGCAACTATTTAGTGGAAATATAAAGCATTGTGTTTATGATTATGGCTCTGGGTTTGAAGTTTGGCCCCACCATGGGCTTGGAACTTGAGCTAGCCTGTTACTCTCTTTATATGTTACCTCATCTGTAAAATGGAAAGTTGATAACATCTATCTTATAGGTTTATTTTGATGATTAAATGAGAGAATCAGTAGTAAAGTTCATCCTGGCATGAAGTAAGTGCTCAATATATGTTATTCAAATGACTATTAATTTAATTAATGTGTAACCATCACTAAAAATCTTTTTTTTTTTTAACAGACATTCAGAAATATATTCCATGCTATCAGCTTTTTCGGTGAGTTGTAATATTAGTAAGAGCAAATAAATGGTCCAACGTGAAAATTATTCTCTGCAGTAATTTATAAAACTATCAAGTATGTTAATTACCAGTTATACATGATGGTTATTGTTTAAATGAAAAGATTTTTTAAAATACCTGAAAATTCAACCCTGTCCTTAAGTTTCTTTTTCTCATGTTTTTATTTTCACTCATCTTCACTGCTTCTCTCAGGTACCAGCTTACCTTGAGGACTGCTTTTCCTTCTTATACCCAATGCATATTATAAACTTAGAAATATATTCTCATAGGTTATTGATAGTAGCCCATTTGTGTTCTAACCTTTTATTACATTATCAATTATTTCCACAACTATCATATTTATTATTTTTTGTCATTTGAGGTATAACATACACATAGAAAATACACAAGTAAATTAACTTTCACAAAGCAAACCACAGCGAGCACATTGTTTAGTTTTAAAGAAATAGCTTTATGATTTCTATATACTACATATGTAAATTAAGCATTATTATCTTACAGTGGAGCATATAGTTGAGGTGAGAAAGATCTGGGGGAGGGAGGAATGGTAGGAAAAAACACATACTGTGTTCTTACACTGTTATGCCAGGAAAAGGTACAGCTCCTTGAGTGTCTTATATTCAGTGAACATACAAGGACATTTGTTTAATGACTAAGAGATTCTTGGAGAGATTCATAAAAAGAATTCCCTTTATAGACCCTCTAACCAGCAAAGGATTAAGAGAGAGTGAAAAAAGTGATTGATTCAATATTATCTGTTGACAATTACCTTAATAATTAGACTAATTTAATAGAGTCTTAGAGTTTAAGAGAACATCTAATCCAGTGATGAGAAACCCTTGCCTGAGCGTTTTAGCTTCTGTAAAACCAAAGGGATTTAGGGGGTGAAAAATAAAAGGAGAACCATCTGAATTGACCTACTCAAAAAAAGGCTACAACACACTTCATTTTCACTTAACAAAATAACAAGCCTAGAATATTAATGATTTAACCTGGGCCACAGAGCTAGTTAATGGTCAGGTAAAAATCGGAAGAATCAGGATTTTTGAGTTCTATCTAAAGCTCTTTTCATTATGCTATGCTGTTTCTTCCCTTTATAAATAATAAAAACAAACACAATAAAAACTCTTCTGATATTGGAACTTCTTGGAGTGTGAGTTGTATAAACTTTAAATACTCTCATACAGGAAGGTCCATGAAGTATGGGCCCTGCAGCCTGTTTTTTAACAGCCCTCAAGCTAAGAATAGTTTCTATAAATTTAAAGGTTTACTAAAAAATAGGAGGAGAAATATGAAGTAGAAACAAGTATGTGTGGCCAATATATCCTAAAATATTTACTCTCTGGCCTTTTACAGAAAAATTCGCTGACACTGTTTGCTCTAATGCATTGCTTCTCAGACTTTGCTATTAAGATTTACTTACCTCAGAAGTCTGGGGGAAATATCTGGTGAACAGCCCATTGAAACCCAGAACTTATTCAAAGTCACCTGAACAAAAAAGTAAATTCTGTTTTCATAAATTCTACTGCATATCATATGTTTTATATAAAAATGTTCCCCCTTCCTATCCCTTTTCCTAAAACTACAGGTAAAATTGATGCTACCATAGAAGATGTGCACTATTAGCCTATCGAATATTGCCTTATATACAAGTTTGAGAAGCTCAGAAGTGTACTATGCTAGATAGGAATGAATTCTTGTATTTAGGGTTTTCATTTTGGAAGTATAAATGGGAAAATAGAGGGTTCTTTTTGATCAGCATAATATCCAACCTTTGGTAGCTAGAACACTTTTTTGTCTGTTTTCTTATTAAATATGTTTAATGCTAAATTTTTAATATAAGTCTTTACAGGTTAAAAAAGATTACTTATTAGGATTTTTTTTTCACTTTTATGTGACTGTTTTCAATCTACATATTAGAATTACAAGTAAAAACCTATTACAGTGAATATTATTTATAGAAGATTTTGCATAACAAAGATATTCCAACATTATAGAAAAGAATGTTGATCTCAATGCTCTAAAAGGAGGAAAATTTTATTTATAATCTTTCGTTAGCAGGGAAAGAAAGCAGAAAGTAAATGTTTTAAATCTTTCAGCAATTATTCAGTTCTTCACACATCTTTTTCACTCATCCCTTAGAGCAAAGACCACTAAACTAAACCAAAACTTACCCCTTCCCCACTCAGAAAATAATATCAACCGCCTCCTGAAACACTGTTCATTTGATGTAAATACAGCTTTTGGGGGTTTGACCTAGTTGTTTTATTTCTAAAATACATTAGCAGTGAATAAATTGTCCTTTTGTTCTTGTGCTGCATAACTCACATTGTATCTTTCAAAATATCTATCACTACGTAAAAACCTTTATGATAAGTAAATTGTGAGTGAATTTTACATTGGCTGTATGAATAACTTAGTTTCTAATACCTGTACTTAACGGGTAATTTCTTTTTTGTTGTTTTAGGTAAAAAGTGTGATGATCAAACTTAACTCTTCATAAGTTTCTCCATCACTTTTCTTTTTCTTTGTTTATGGACTTCGTGTTTTTATCACTTTAAGCCTGTTAATTTGAGGCCTCTGTCCTTATTTCTCTTACCTTCAGGTGTCCATTTACAGATACAAAAGAGGGGAGAGAAATAGAGGTTTGTTGCACTTCCTGCAAAATTTAACATTCTGAGTTAGAATAAGTAGCTAGGCTGAACATCATATTAATTTTCTTAGGCAGCAGTTCAGATTTAATCATATGATTTCAGGGCTTCATCTGATAGGCAAATAGATATGTGGATTTTGGCTGAATATTTTGGTTGGAAGGAACTAAAATAAGTCATAAAAGTATTCATATTTTTAGCTCATTTGAAATGTCTTTAATTTTGGCTTTTACAGCTTCTACAATTCTTTAGGTGAAGTAAATGAGCAAGCGCTGAAGAAAATATTATCAAGTGTCAAAAAGGTACTGCACTATCTCCTCCAGTAATCATAAAATTTTCTTATACTTTTATTATTATTATATGCATTATTTTTGGCTCCTAAACATGTATACTTTGACAGAACTTTTAAGCAGATGAGGAAATGCTTAGTCATCCCAGAAATTGAGGGGTTGGAAATAAAACTAGTCATTAAAGTTCTTGTTTGTCCTCATTTTCCCCTTTATTACTCTAACAATGATTTCTTCCTCTTCTATATTCCCATAACACCTCTTCTCAGTACATTAATTTTAGCTCTTAATTTATTACTCTTCTTTAAAGACTTAAAACTCCTACGTTCTAGCTTCTTTAGCTGCAATTACTATTTTTTTATACTACAGGAACTTTATTTTTTTAAATTTTTATTTATTCTCCCCTTTGCTGCTTGTTTGTTGTTTGTTCTATCCATTCGCTGCACGCTCTTCTGTGTTTTTACTTGTTTCCCTTTTTGGTGGATCACCTTGCTGAGTTGGCTCTCCGTGGTGCTTGTGGGCCAGGTGGTACTCTGCAGCATTTGCGGGCCTGGTGGCACTCTGCAGCACTTGCAGGCCGCCAGCTCTCTGCAGCGTTGCGGGCGAGCCTGCCTTCACAGGGAGGCCCCGGGATGCGAACCCAGGGCCTCCCATACAGTAGATGGGAGCCCAACTGATTGAGCCACAGCTTCCTAGGGACTGTTTCTTATAAGCACTCAAACTGAATCCTCTACAACATACTTATGATTGCTGTTCAGTTAAAACTTCTTGAATGATGAAAGTGGACTTTTTTTCCAAGTGCAAAATTTGTAATAGGTATCATTTTCCCCTCCGACAACTTTTTCGTCTCTATTTGAACATAAAAGTAGATTCAATAAAGGAAATTTCTTTCAATAAATATCCTTTGATGAAATGCTTAGATTTTTCTCCCCAATTATATTTGGGCATTTAAAATGTACCTGTAAACAACAGCAACAAAAATATAGTCTTATTTCAAGCATTCCAGTAACTTTTTGTGTGTCTGTATTTAGCTATAAATAGTTGGTTTGTATAAGAAGGTTAACAAAGCCAAAGAGGAAAGGTTTCTTTTATTTCCCTTTTTGTTGTCTATAAAGTTGCTGTTTATTTATTTAGTTAATTGGCCTGTTTGTATTGTGAAACAATATTGTCAAACAATAAACTGGCATTTTATTTTGCTGAGTTCTAAAAAAAACAGTAAAAATATTTAATTTCCTCAATATAAAGTGTAAATGTAAAACTTGGCTGCTAAAAATGTCATAAGTTTCTCAGTAAAAGTGTTTTTTTCTCTTTGTCACAATTACTAAATTTTCAGCAATTGAGGTTTCTTTTTCCGTTTAATAAAAGTTTAGTAATACAACACATTTGTTAAGCGTGTTACTGTTTACAAAGCTCTTTCTTTCACACAATCTTATTTGATCTCAAAATCAATTCTGTGGAGTAGGTGGTGTTATTTCCATTTAAATTTCAAGTAAAAGCTATAGGTTCAGCTTACCTATTTAATAAACCATATAGGAAATAAACTTGTTTTCAGGGAAGGATTGCCTAATAGGTGAATCAATAGCATTTGCATTTTCTTCATTTAAATTCTGATTCAAGATTAAGAGTTCAAGATGTTAAATGTCATAAAAGAAACAAGAAATAAAGAATTTTTTTCACCCTTTTTTAAAAATATATTTTGTTTTTTGGGTTTTTTTTAAAGATTTATTTATTTTTATTTCTCTTCCCTTCCTCCCCCCCCCCCCCCCCCAGTTGTCTGCTCTCTCTGTCCATTCGCTGTGTGTTCTTCTGTGACCGCTTCTATCCTTATCAGCAGCACCCAGAATCTGTGTTTCTATTTGTTGCGTCATCTTGTTGTGTCAGCTCTCCGTGTGTGCGGTGCCATTCTTGGGCAGGCTGTACTTTCTTTCGCGCTGGGCGGTTCTCCTTACAGGGTGCACTCCTTGCGCGTGGAGCTCCCCTATGCGAGGGACACCCCTGCATGACAGGGCACTTCTTGCATGCATCAGCACTGCGCATGGGCCAGCTACACACGGGTCAAGGAGGCCCGGGGTTTGAACTGCAGACCTCCCATGTGGTAGACGGACGCACTATCCATTGGGCCAAGTCCACTTCCCTCACCCTTACTTTATATTGAACAAAATTCCAGTGTAGTCCTATAACTGAATGGAAGTAAGTAATTTAATGCAAAGTAGTTTGCCTACTTTACAAAAGTAAAACATATGTTTAAGTCTGTAATTTGTTTACACATGCTCCAAATCACCCTAATATTGAGGCATTTTTTTAAAGTTAATTTCATTTTTAAATTGTAACAGTAAGACATATAATAATAATTGTTGCCATTAAGACATACTCCTAATTTTTTAAAATATTTTCTTTCAGAAAGTGGTAGGTTGGTACAAATTCCGACGCCATACAGATCAAGTCATGACTTTGAGAGAGAGACTACTTCACAGAAATTTACAGAAGCATTTTTCAAGCCAAGAACTTGTTTTTCTGCTACTAACACCTAGTATAACAACAGAAAGCTGTTCAACTCATCGGTTGGAGCATGCCTTACATAAACCTCAAGCTGGGTAAAGGTTGCTTGGTCATTGGCTATATGAAGTCTAATAGAAAAATATACCTAATATTTTTAAAGTACTTTGGAGCTTACCAAGTATTTTCATGTAGTCACATAGATTGCCACAATAACCCACTGAGATAGGTCTTACCATGTGTTTTTTTCTTTGTTTTTTACCATGTCTTTATAGATGGGAAAATGAAGGCCAGATAAGGAAATCAGAAGCCCAGTATGGAATGATAACTTTTATTCTGGCCCTAAAGATTTACTTTATTCAATATTTAATATTTGTGTTGTAGATTTTAGTTGATAAAGGATATATTTTAGAATTTAAGACTAGCTTCTGCAAAGAAAGTAGAAGTGATTCTTATTAATCCAACAGAGTGAGTCTAACAGGGAAGAACAATCAATAGACTATATAAAACTACATTTCCATGGAATATAAGAAGTTAAAAGACTACCAACTCAGACCAATTTTATTAACCATGGAAGAAAGGGTAATCTTATTTTAATATTGCCTTATTTTCACATGTGCCAATCATTTAAAATAACTTTTCATGTAATTGTCTTAGACCATGCACATTCCACATTTAAAAGCCATATGCAGTAAATTCTATATGAATAAGTAGTAAGGAACAGAAATTCTTTTTAATCTTGTAAGGGAAAAATAGATGACTAATAGATGGCTAATATTTCACTTAATTCTAAATTTGTATTCTGAAATTCTTTTCAGACTTTTTCATAGGGTACCTTTAGTGGTTGCCAATCTGGGCATGACTGAACAGCTGGGTTATAAAACTGTATCAGGTTCCTGTATGTCCCGTGGTTTTGGCCGAGCAGTAAAAACCCACAGGTAAGATTCCTCAACTGTGCTTTCCCACTAAACTTAATCTTACTCATTTTCTGAAATTAATTTTTTTTATTGCAAAAGTAACAGCAGGGTGAAAATGAAAACTGGCTAATGATCATATTACTTGTGTAACTAAACTGTTTTTACTTTCTCTGTATTTCCTTTCCATGTCCATTTACAGATACAAAAAAAGGGGGGGAGGACAATTACAGGTTTGTTGCACTTCCTGCAAAATTTAACATTTATTCTGGGTTATAATAGAATAATTAGCTAAACTCAAAATCATGTTAATTTTCTAAGGCAGCAGTTTATTAAAGACTAAATTTAATATCCAAGCTAGTTTTAGATTAAAAAAATCAGATGTTAGCCAAGACTTTCACTCCTATTTATATAGGCTGTTGAAGTATAACTTTTTTTGTGGGTAATTAAGGGAATAATTAATGTCAGGGTATAAATATAAAATTTATAAGGATAAGTGACTGGGTTTTTTATTGTCTGTCAGTGCTTAGTAGTGTTCTTTTTGTAATCAGTGGTGGCTTAAATGCAATAAAATATATATTTAAAGTGTCTCCTGTCCCCATTGCCAAAAAAGGGATCTTGTTTTCCCCTCCCTCCTTCAATCTTTACCTATTTTACTTAACCTCTTTTTTGAAGACCTGGCAGTAGTACTTAGGCTAAAAAGTTTGCTTATGTTAAGATGAAATAGGTTTTTGTTAGTTTTGGTATATACAAGTAGGTTGACAAACTAATGGCCCCTACAAAGCCAGGAAAAAAGATCTTCCATTGTTCCTCAACTACAAATAACAATTCCACTATGTCATTAAAGTGAGTTCTATACATTTGCCTGAAGAACTGATATTTTTTTACAGCTCTGAATTTTTTAAAGAAGATGGTTCTTTAAAGGAGGTACATAAGATAAATGAAATGTATGCTTCATTACAAGAGGAATTAAAGGTAAGTTAACATATCAAACACTTAAAACTGCTTGTACATTTTCATTACACCATTAATAAACAAATTGAATGCTCAATTTTTTAAGGATAGCCTGACTTTGATTAGATTTATGTTCTTGTATTAGTCAGTTTTGCTACAGTAACAAAGATGCCCCAAATTTCTGTGGCTTACAGTAATAAAAGTTTATTCTCACATTATATGTAGGCTGTACCTCTGCTTCTGTTCCAAATATCTTCTATCCTGTATCCAGGCTGAAGGAACAGCCTTTATTTGGGGTGTGCTGTGCTTATGGCAAAGGAAAAGAACAAGAAAACTGGTGGAAATTTACAACAGTTCTTTTTTTTTTTTTTTTTAAGATTTATTTTTTATTTCTCTCCCCTTTCCCCCACCAGTTGTCTCTTCTCTCTATCCATTCACTGTGTGTTCTTCTGTGTCTACTTGTATTCTTGTCAGCGGCACCAGGAATCTGTGTCTCTTTTTGTTGCGTCATCTTGCTGCGTCAGCTCTCCCTGTGTGGTGCCACTCCTGGGCAGGCTGTACTTTTTTTGCGTGGGGCGACTCTCCTTACAGGGCGCACTCCTTGCGTGTGGGGCTCCCCTACGTGGGGGACGCCCCTGTGTGGCAAGGCACTCCTTATGCACATCAGCACTGAGCGTGGGCCAACTTACCACACAGGCCAGGGGTCCTGGGTTTGAACCCTGGACTCCCATGTGGGTAGGTGGACGCTCTATCCATTGAGCCAAATCCGCTTCCCTTTACAACAGTTCTTAAAACTTTTACTCTAAATTTTCATGTCACTTTTACTCACATTTCATTGGCCAGAACAAGTCAGATAGCAACAGGCAGGGATATATGATCCTTTCAGAGGATAGAGGGAAGCAAATATTCAGAACAATTACAATCTGTTGCAACACTGAGTTCTAATTTATTTTGTCACTTCTGGGCTTTTGAGAAGGAGGTATCAAGAAGATATTTATTGGGTCTGAGAAGGATTAAGGAGAGGAGCAAGAGTAGACACAGCCTTCAAACTAAAATGCAAGTCTGACACCTGAGAAAGGAGAGGAAGAGCCTCAGACTGCAATGCTGTTTTAAGAAACTTTCATCCAGGCTAGTGGGAAGTCCTCAAGCCACAGTTACCCATTATGGACTTGTACTAATACCTGCACTGTGGGGAGAAAAAAACACCCCAGACATTGGTTAGGAGCAAGCCCATGTGAAATATGGCCTAAGTGCATACAGTCATGGATCCAGACGGGTGGCAGTTGGAGCTATTAACCAACTATGCTCCCCACAACAGAAGATCTGAGGAATGTATCGCCATCATTCTCATCAATAGAGCACACTAAGAGATAAATGGGGTTAGTACATTTTATAATTACTAATATTATACACCATTTTGCTTTTTAATAAGAATTTCAATTCATACATTTTTACAAAGAAACATCCAGAATTGCACCATTTTTACATGAGTATCTTCATTTTGCCATATTCTCATCTAGTTTTTCCTTATGTATATATACTTTCACACAGTTGACAGTCATGGGGACATACACATTTATATCATACTATTGTTTTTTTTTTTGATGTTGCTACCTATTTTTTCCTACAGTTGCCTCAAATCCTCATCAGCACCTGCTATTGTCAGTTATTTTGATTTTAACCATTCTAATAGGTATGTAGTAATATCTTGTGGTAGTGTTTTTTTTAAACATGCACTCCCCTTTCTCTCCCCATCCTTCCTGGTAACCTCTAATCTGCTTTCTCTCTCTGCAAATTTGGTATTTCTAGTTATCTCTTATAAGTGATATACAATTTTGTCCTTACATGCCTTTCTTTTTTCACTGAGCATAGTGTTTTCAAAGTTCTTCCATGTTGTAACATGTGTCAAAACTTCATTCTTGCTTATGGGTGAATAATGCTCCACTGTGTGTATGTAGTACATTTCATCATTTGTTGATGGACACTTTGATTGTATCCAACTTTTGGCTCTTTAGCAAGAGCCAAAATATACTCTTTAAAAGCACTATATTTCATAGAGCAGTACATTAGGTTAAAAGTACCAACCTGGGCAAAAATAGGAGAGTGCAGACGTTGTCAGAAAGCAGCTGAGGAATGGGAACCAGTAGCTGAAAAGCCATCAGAAAGTTCTTTACCTCTTTGCCTGTACATTGTTTTCCTTCTTCATTTTATCTACAGATCTTTTTTTTTTTCACCCACAAGCAGACCAGAGAATGGTTCACCTATAGTTCCTGCATTTTGATCTCTTCTATTCAAAAGATTAGAATTTGCCAGTTGGCTATGTGGTATCTCCACATTCCCAGGAGAACTCATGGATTCTTCTTAGATCAGCTTAGGTATGGTGTTAGGTAAAGTTGAAGGAGTTACTGGACGACCTCATGGGGTAGGAGAACAATTGCGAGAGATGCTGGGCAGATATCCTAAGAAGTGTCTACTAAAACTGGCTATAACAACTTAATCATTACCCTATAGTTGTGAATTGGTTACTTTTGATTTGATATACTAAGGAACATTATTTTATATATATATGTATATATATTTTTTTAAAGATTTACTTTTTATTTCTCTTCCCTTCCCCACCCCAATTGTCTGCTCTGTGTCCATTTGCTGTGTGTTCTTCTGTCCGCTTGTATTTTTGTCAGCTGCACCAGGAATCTGTCTCTCTTTGTTGCATCATCTTGCTGCATCAGCTCTCCTTGTGTGCGGTGCCACTCCTGGGCAGGCTGCATTTATTTTTGCACTGGACAGCTCTCCTTGTGGGGCACACTCCTTGCACGTGGGGCGCCCCTACGTGGGGAACACCCCTGCATGGCACGGCACAGCACTCCTTGCACACATCAGCACTGTGCATGGGCCAGCTCATCACACGGATCAGGAGGCCCTGGACCTCCCATGTGGTAGGCAGATGCTCTATCTGTTGAGCCAAATTCACTTCCCACATTCTCTTATATAAATAGTTATTGACTTAAGGTACATTCTCAAAAGAATTACTGGATCAAAAAGTATTAGTATTAGTACTTTAAAGACTGATGACACATGAGGCCAGATTGCTTTCCAAAAATAGTTCCTCTTAAAGGAACTAAAATCTTTAATAGTTTACTTTCATACAGTTAAGGTGTATAGTCTCGTTTTCATTTATTGTCAGTTTTTTGTGTTTTTTTTTAAAGATGTATTTCTTTCTGCCTGCCTCCCCCGCCCCAGTTGTCGGTTCTCTGTGTCTATTTGCTGCATCTGTTTTTGCCCGCTTCTGTTGTTGTCAGCGGCATGGGAATCTGTTTCTTTTTTGTTGCATCATCTTGTTGCGTCAGCTCTCTGTGTGGGAGGCGCCATTCCTGGGCAGGCTGCACTTTCTTTCGCGCTGGGCAGCTCTCCTTACAGGGTGCACTCCTTGCGCGTGGGGCTCCCCTATGCGAGGGACACCCATGCATGACAGGGCACTTCTTGCATGCATGGGCCAGCTACGCACGGGTCAAGGAGGCCCGGGATTTGAACTGCAGATCTCCCATGTGGTAGACGGACACCCTAACCACTGGACCAAGTCCGCTTCCCATATTGTCAGTTTCTTAATGTTGTGTGCAGTAACTATATGTCACTCATTTTATAAAAGTACAGTACTTTTTTTTCTATTGTATTTTTTTGTTTTGCTTTACAAAACAAAAAAAAAATGAGTTAACCATTTTTATTTCAATGTTTTATTTCTGTATCAACAAGGGTATAATTGATGAGTAAACCTATATATAAATGGGAAGTAAAGAGATATTATATCTGAAAAGCATTTTATAACCTGTAAAGCACCATACAATACTTGTTATTGAAGTCCTTCAGAAAACTCTGAAGTAAAATTTATCTAAAGGCAAAGTATTATTTGATATTACGCACCACTAAGTTTATTTTATTTGTGTGTCTACACTGATGCATAAATTGAAATTTTATTTATGACCTTAAATTATTTCATTTTGCAGAGTATATGCAGAAAAGTAGAACACAGTGAGAGAGCAGTAGAGAAACTATTGGAAGATGTAAACAGATTAAAACAAGAAATTAAAAAAACAAAACAAGCAAAGATCCAGGTAGCAGCAGGTAAGTAAAAAGTTAACATATCACTACTTTCTGTGCTTAAAAAAAAACTCACAAATTTGAATTCATGAATGAGTCAACCACACTAATTGCAATGAATATGCATAGCTTGAGGATAAAAGTAGTCATTTTAGGACAAATAGTATGATTCCATTTATCTAGAATGAGCAAATTCACTAGATTCAGAAAGTAGTTTAGTAATTACCAGGGGTGGGGAAGAGATGGGGTGGAGAGTTATTGTATAGTAGGTACAGAGTTTCTGTTTGAGGTAATGAAAAAGTCTTGGTGTAAGTGGTAGTGGTAATGGTAGGACAAGATTGTGACTTAAAATAAATGAATTTTACACTTAAAAATGGTTCAAGTGGGGAATTTTTTGTTACATATATAACTTAGCACAATAAAGTTTTTAAGTCATCTTATTAGTACTCTTGAATCCCACAGAGCAAAGGAAAAAAACATGGTTCTGTAATAGCTATGCTATATTGTTAACATGAGAATACAATTAATTTTCTCCTAGAATATGCGGCACATTAATGAGAATTTGGAATTATGCATGTCATTTTTCTGTTTATAATACACTTGATTTAATTATTCAATTAAAATCTTTTTACTTAAATTTACTAACAAATACCTTGTTAAAGAAGCTTGTTGGAACATGTATTGTATGTTGAGCTGTAATTTTCTTTTGTTTAGGAGAGAAGAATGTCCCAGAAGAGCCAGAGGAGAACACTTTTCTTTGTCAAGCTTTACGGAACTTATTTCCAGATTGTGAACTTCTTCATTCATGTGTTATCTCTTTGAAAAATAAGCATATTTCTAAAAGTTGCTGTAACATCAACCACAATCTCAATGTGGTAGACAAACTGACTTTAATGGTAGAATTCACTGATATTCTTGAAACTAATCAAGCTAGTGCACAACAAATGAGTAAACGTAAAGCTTTGGACATAGATGATGGATGGCAAGTCAAGAAATCACGGCTGTTGGAGGTACAAAAAAGACAATCTAAAACAGATATTGACAGTAGTAACCAAGAAAAAGCTTCCACAATGAGCAGTCCAGAAACAGATGAAGAAATTGTGAAAATGAAGGGTTCTGGTGACTATCCACAGTCTCCTACATTTTGATCCTTTTAGACCAAAAGATTTTTGATTGGCTAAAGGATATAGTTAAAACATTTCTAATGTTGTTATTAGGTTCAGCTATTTACATTAATAGATAAAATCTAATGCTTTTTTAAAAAAGTACTTTTATATACTGATATTTTATATATCGGATGCTTTTATTTTAAAATCAAAACCTTTTTTTTTGTTGAGGGAAAGGATTACACAGATGCATTAAACTTTCGTACAGCATTCTTTAGAATTGGAAGACTAACTTTATTTTCACAATGTGCAAAGAAAGTCTAAAGTTGGTATGAAATTTTATTTTTATTTAAGTCATCAAAGTTCTTGCTCCTTAAGTGATGATAAATACTACATTTTGGCTAGGGTTGCCAGATAAAATTCTGACACCATGTAATACAATATACTTAAGCTAAGAAAATTATTCATTGTTTATCTGAAATTCAAATTTAACTAGATACCCTGTTTTTATTTGTTAAATTTGGCAACACTAATTATGGCAGAATTATAGTGAAACAAGAAGAGTAATCTATCCACAGTCAAGTCCTCCCTTCACAAAATTGGAATGCATCCTAAATTTGAGCAGTTATATGCCTGCTAAATCAAGTGTGTCTGAGGTCAGCAGTTGGTTAATTAACTAAAAAGGCCAATTAAAGTACGGACTTAAAAATGATATATGCATGTATATATCTATATAATATATATATGAATATATATCACAAAGATTTTATTTTAACATAAAACAGAAATGTCCGTTCATTCTGTCTTTGGTATATGGCCAGAAACTCTTATGTGAGAATAAGTACACTGACTGAAGTTCACACCCTTACCTAACCTTTAAAATTACCAGATACCGTTTCCTTAAAGTGAGGCAAGAATTTAAAGAAACTTGCAAAGCAATCTGAGTACAAAATGCAACATTTTCTATTTCAAATCATCGTCCTACCCCCAATTTTATTCTGTTGTCTTAACCATGTCTAATTTGACAACTTTATTTAATCCATTAACATTGGCTATTACTGTAAAAGCAGTACACATTTCAACCATTTTATGCTTTGGCTTTTATATGTCATAGCTTATTTTTGTCTCTAGTTTTCACCCTCTTAGTTACTCTTAAATCTTCATTTCAACACTGTCCTTCAAGCCTTTCCTATTTTTTCCTTTCAGCCTGCAGAACTCCCTTTAGTGATTCTCATAGGGCAGGTCTCTTGTTAATGAACTCTCCCACCTTCTGTTTATCTGTGAATATTTTAGTCTTCTCTCATTTCTGAAGGATAGTTTTGCTGGATAAAGAATTCTTGGCTGGCAGTTTTTGTCATTCAGAATCTTAAATATATCATACCATTGCCTCCTTGCTGCTACGGTTTCTGATGAGAAATCGGCATTTAGTTTTATTGAGCATCCTTTGTATGTAATGAATCCCTTTTCTCTTGCTGCTTTCAGAATTCTCTATCTATGGCATTTGACAGTCTGATTAGGTCTATTGAGATTTATTCTGTTTGGCTGAAGTATGTTGTGCTTCTTGGGCATGTGTATTTATGTCTTTCCTAAGAGTTGGGAAATTTTTTGCCATTATTTCCTTAAATATTCTTTCCCTTTTCCCTTCTCTTCTCCTTCTGGGATACCTATGGCCCATGTTTGTGTACTTCATGCTGTTATTCAGTTCTGAGACCCTACTCAATTTTTTTCATTCTTTTCTCTATTTCTGTCTGATTTCACATGTCCTATCTTCTAGGTCATTGATTCTTTCTTCTGCCTTTTCACGTCTGCTCTTCTATGCCTCTAGGGTATTTTAAATCTCATCTATTATGCCTTTCATTCCCATGTTATTTTTCTTTACATGCTTTAAAGTTTCTCTTTATGCTCACCTAGTGTCTTCTCAATATTCTTTACCTCTTTGGCCAAATTTTCTTTTGTGTCATTGAATTTAGATTTGTTTGAACATCTTTGATTAGTTCCAAATTCTATACCTCTTCAGACTTTTTAATTTGTTCCTTTGACTGGGCAGTATCTTTATCTTAGTATGGCTTGTAATTTTTTGCTGATTAACTTGATAAATTTATTCTCAAGGTTGGTTTCTCTGTCTTGTCTAGGGTTTTGTTGTTGATTGGATTTGTGTTAAGGCTCTTTTTGACATTTGGTTCATCAGTACTTCCCAGCCAAAACAGGGCCAGGGGCTCATGCAACACAGACCAGTTCCAAAGGGCCTTGAGAAGATTTAGGAAAGATGCCAAAAAGCATTTTTTTTTTCAGCTCCCCAATGCTGTGCTTTCCTGCTCTGTCCAGCAGATGGTGCTATTCACCAACCTGCTCCCCACAGCTTTAAGGCAGGATATCTTTAGCCCTCTGTCTGCTCTGCCCCTGATGCAGTCAGAACAAGGTGCAGCATCAGCACCTGTCGAGAACTGGCTAAAGCAGTGGGATCCAATAAGAAATTGGCTAGCCAAAAGCTGGATTAGTACTGGGCCGTGCTCCTGCATTGTTCTTGAGGAGGATGGCTACTGTGATCCTCCCAAGTCTGCAGCAGCACACCAGGCAGGAACTCAGTTGATCCAAAGCTGCTTGCCTTGAGGGTAGAGAATGGGCACCAGATGCAGCCAAGTGAGTTATTCCCAGTCTTTTACTGCAGTTTGTCTCTTTATCCTGTCCTTCCCTGGATCCTACACGGTACTCCCCTAGTCTCTGACGCTCCAGAAGAGTTGTTTCAGATAGTTTCTGCCTATTCACTAGCTGTTTTTGGAAGAGGAGTAAGCCCTGCAGCTCCTTACTTTGCCATTTTCCTGGAGGTCTCTAGTGCCAGCTTTACTTTATCAAGTCTTTTCAAAGCATTGACTTAGTTTTCATAACTTTTCTTTTTTGTGCTCATATTTCATCAATATAGTAACAAGTATAATTAACATAGGTCTGGGAACAAACCAGCTAACTCTTGGCAAGGCAAAAACCAACTGGTAGGAGAGCCATGGGCTTCAGTATGATTCTTAGTGAAGATGTAAAGCCTCAGTTTAATCCAGTGAGTTGGTTAAGTGGCAGTTGGTTAAGAGAGCTTTTACTGTATATGGGAAATAGTGTCTTTTCCATAATTGTAAGAATTTTCCATTAATTACACATAGCTCATGAAGTTGTAACCGTGTTGTTTCACTCACTAGGTGAAATGCTGAACACTCAGTTATCTTTTATCTATGTTCCATGCATTATCATGGGGTGCTTATGAGGTGCTCATAATATCAGAGCTAACATGCAAATGAATTTTTACTGCTGGATGGTGTTTTATTGGTTACACAGGAAGTACTACGGTGCTGCATAGGGCAGAATGAGGGGAAACAGGATTTTCAGTCTGAATCCTAATTTAAACATAACCACAAACTTCACCAGAGCATATGGGACTTATCACAAAGAACACAGAAAATGCAACCAACAAATTAACAAAACTGGATACTCAGGCTAAAGATGGGATGAGGTCATGTGACAAGCAGCCAACATTATATGCAGGCACTGAAGACTAGTAGCACAGAGATGTTTCAAACACTGCTTGCATTCTTATTCAAACCAAAGTCTTAAAAACTGCCCTCAATACAAAGTTCGTTTAGCTAAAAATGCTACAAATAAGTAAATATTAAGCACATACTATGCATAATGATCCATCTTTGAAGAAAGCAATGCTGAATCTTTAACTATAGATAAGCTTGCTGAAGTCATTAGTGCAGTTAAACAGCCACAATTGAATTTGATGACCTAATCCTCAGAGGACCTGATTAAAATGAAGGAAGAGAGTTCTTTTAGGACATTTTTTCCCCAACTCATCATTTGACAGTTTGTATTACTGGAGTGAAATAAGATAACTGAAATATTAACAGATTACATATGACTCATCAGGTCATTTAAGTCAGGAATAAATTTGTCCTGTGGCAGTACCACTATCTATCCTCAAGTAATACCTCTACAAAGAGAAGGCCTGCTCCCTTATCATACTTAAAACTTGCTAGTTAGAAAATTAGAGCAATTTCAAATCCACAGCCAGTCACATAGATGCAAACATATAAGCATTAAAGTCATCCCATTTATAAGACAGAATCTTGGCTTAGAGTAAAATTTCAACACAGACATCCCTTCTATATTTACTAGCTTTAGCATCATTACCAGTATCAGTGGTACATCACTGTTATGAGTCTTCTGGGAACCAGATTTCAGTGACAAACATATAATACTAATTTTACTCATTCAAGATACATAAAATACAATGAATATTAGTATTTTAAAATATGGAATCTGTCTTATTTAATGAAAAAGCATTACTCATGATCTCTCTTGAAACACTTTCCCCATTAGATATCAAAGGCCTTTAGCCATAAACTCTTCTTAATATATAGTTTGGTAAGATATAGACTATTAATTTTTTTGCCTAAAGATTTTAAATTTTATAATTGAATCAATTTTAGCATTATTTTTTAAAAAGATTTATTTTCTCTTTCTCCCCTTCCCCCCTCCTCCTGCCCCAGTTGTCTGTTCTCTGTGTCTATCTGCTGCGTATTCTTCTTTGTCCGCTTCTGTTGTCGTCAGCGGCACAGGAATCTGTTACTTTTTGTTACGTCATCGTGTGTCAGCTCTCTGTGTGTGTGGAGCCATTCCTGGGCAGGCTTAACTTTCTTTTGCGCTGGGTGGCTTTCCTTATGGGGCGTACTCAATGTGCGTGGGGCTCCCCTATGCAGGGACACCCATGTGTGGCAGGGCACTCCTTGCACGCATCAGCACTGCGAGTGGGTCAGCTGCACACGGGTCAAGGAGGCCCGGGTTTGAACCTCAGACCTCCCATGTGGTAGACAGACGCCCTAACCACTGGGCCAAGTCCGCTTCCCAATATTAACATTATACAACCATTCGTTGTAAAAAAAGTTTATTGGTAATGACCTCCATACATATAATTTATTCTCGGTATCTGATATTACAAATTTTGGGGTCTTTGCGATATGCAGGATCCTTGTATGTAACTGGCATAAAACCTGTAAAGAGATAATAAAATTCTTCACAAAAAAATGAGTAAAATTTTGATTACCCTCAATTTGGTTGTTCAGATGTTCTTACCCATTATTTGAGCCCTCTTAATTGCTTTTGAGATTTCTTTCTGTTTCTTCCCACAAAGACCTATGAAATTTAAAAAATGAATAAATGCTTTCTTATTTATATAGAGTACCAATATTCAAAACTTAATATTTGAGTCAAGAGTTGGCAAACTTTCTGTAAAGGGCAAGATAGTAAATATTTTAGGCCTTGTGGGCCATACAGTTTCTGTTATTACTCAACTCTGCTGTTATAGCTCAAAAGCAGCCCTATATACTATGTAAACCTATTTACCAAAACAGATGGCAGATCAGAGTTGGCCCACCTGCCATAGTTTGCAGACCACTGATTTCAGTAATTTGGAATGATCATAGGAAACTCCAAAACATCAAGAACACAATTTTTTTAAGCCCAAGTTTTCTACATGTTGTCAGCCAACTGTTATCTCTTGAGTATACATAAAAGAATAGTAAGCTTATTGACCTTAAGAAAAGGATTTCCCAAAATGCCTAAATCCAGTCTCTAGAGTATGTGGTCTAATAATGATTTATAACACTTGAAAAATTTGCCAGCTTTCTTAAATAACAATAGATTTAAATAAATCTTATCAAAATTTGCCATAATAAATAACAAAATACCTGTTATGTGCCTTCCATAAATGCATCCAGTAAATGGAGAAATAAACTGGGACAAAAGCTGTTAGGAGTTTTATATGGAGGGAAAAAATTATATTAATACACATCAACTGTTATTCAACTATGATTATGCAAATTTCAAAACAGAAGGATGCCTTATGTGGCACCTTAAAATGTTAAAGTTTATTAGTAAAGTTCAGAAAAACTTAATGTTTACCCTATTAACAAGCCATCTTTTAAAATAATAACAACTCTCTTATTCAATGTGTCATCAAAGAAAATCTATACAAGTAACAGATTTATTAACACAATTCTTTCAACACTGAGGCTGTTTATTTTCCACTGGTATCTTTCTAAAATACTGCTGCTCACAATAAAATACTATACATAATTTCAACTATCAGGCCATTATATAATCAGGAAAATTAAAAAGAATTAGAGTACAGGTTTTGTTTTTTGTTTTTTAAAATACATAGATCACACAAAATGTTACATTAAAATATATAAGAGGTTCCCATATACCCCACTCCCCCCACATCAACAACCTCTATCATCAGTATGGTACATTCATTTCATTTGATGAATACATTTTAGAGCACTGCTACACCAGGGAGGTCTTTAAGAGATACATTTGTATTATTAATTTGTTTTATTAATTTAAATATTGCTTTAGCACTTTCTAGATAACAAACAGGTATTACTCTTGGCATTTTGCATAATCTGCATTTTTATTATTTGATTTTTCTCCCTCAGAGGCAGCTATCACTTTGTACTGTTGTCAGCACACACAACTCCAATACCATTCTCTTCTCCCAAATTTGCCACTTCTACCTTGCTGAGAGCTAGATAACAGATAACATTGTATCTGGAGCAGTGATATATGGATAGTAAAAAATGGAAATCATGTTCACAGAGGAGCTTTTTACAAACTACTAACCACCCAAAAGTACTGCCATGGTGAGCTACTTGCTAATTACATGTATGTCAGGTATATAAGTGTATTGCTGCAGAAAAAGGGAGAAACACTGAGCTGAAATAATAGCAAATGAAGGAGAGCCAAGGGCCTCTCCTTTGAATAAAGTAGAGATACCATGTATAGTGGTTTGAAGTTGTATATACCCCCAGAAAAACATGTTCTTAAACTTAATCCATGTCTAAGGATGTGAATCCATTGTAAATAAGATCTTTTGATGAGGTTACTTTAGTTAATATGTGTCCTACTTCAATCAGAATAGGTCTTAATCCTATTACTGTAGTCCTTTATAAGAAAATAAAAGTCAGACAAAGAGAGCCACAGGAAGCAAGAAGCTGTAATATGAAGAGAACAAAGAGGGCAAGAGATGCTACCATATGCCTGGTCACATGACAGAGGAACCAAGAAACACCAGCCCAGAATACCACAGTCTGGGGAGAAAGCATCACCTTGATGCTGCCTTAATTTGAGCATTTTCTCAGTCTCAAAGTGTGAGCCAATAAATTCCCATTGTTTAAATCAACCCATTTCATGATTTGCATAAGCAGCCTAGGAAACTAAAATACCCTGTAGATAGAGTTAGAAAAGATTTGAAATTACAAATTTGCTAAAACAGTTGCTCTACATAATGGCAAGTATAAAATTGATTTAATTCTCTTTAAGTAGGAGTTATAAAGGAACAAAAGCCTAAAATTAAGTATCATAGTAAAGTAAAATTATATCTCACCTGTACATTCTTATAATCTACACATTTTCCACATAAGATACATTTTTTAAGAGGTTCCTTAAAAGGATTTTCCATTGGAACGGGCTGAAATAAAGAAAAATATCTGGTAATATAGTCTAATGCATCAATTTTTAATTAAAAAAATTCTTAAGACTGTCACATTAAATCCATCCAAAGGATTGGCTATGCCTTTCTTATATGACAAAGAATAATTCAAATACAACACCTTGCCTCGTTAAAATCAAGCACTTCCGCTTTCATTTTACGATGCAATCACTGGAAATGGAATAATGGTATTATATATATATATTATATAAATATGTATTATACATATTCTCCTATACTTTCAGTTACCATCCCCATAGAATTAGACAAGAATTATGACTGAAAGGTTTTTGAGTCCTAATTAAAACTTTATGACAGTATTCATAATTAGGAAATCTACTGAGTTTCTGGAATGTTTCCTTAAACTTTTTGGATATGCAGCAGCTTACATGTCTGAAGTTACTAAAGGCATCACTGAAGAAAGCTTACTATTGGGCCCTACCATCCCAAGTCCTGTGTAGCTCTTCTTGAACATTTTTGCTGTAATTTTTATTTTTTTTTGCCATAATTTTTAAATAGTTGAATAAATAGCATCACCATTCTTTGCTATGCACAAGTTCTAAACTTAAGTGGATTTACTGGCAGCATCAAATGTTTCAGCTTTAAAAAATAAAGTAGGGTACGAGGTCCATGTTTAGTTCTAGAATATTTGTGAAATATGTTCACAATGATGGCTGTGGTTGCCACGAAGTACCTCATTTAAATACTGTTAACTTGCCTTGCAAGCAGACGGAAGGGGTAGAACTGTGCACTAAAGTAGGGCCTTTAGCTGCAGTGTTTGGCAGAGGTGCCTTCTATCCTGCCAGTTCAAAAGTTCAATCTTGTTTTGATATTGAATATATACAGTAAAAAATTTCAGTCTGGTAAACAGCCTTACTCTGATTCAGCCTCTTCAGACACTCTTTTGCTGTGCAGCAGTGGCTCTATGTGCAAATGCTATATACTGAGTATATACACACACAAAAACCAACAATATAATGTGTACAGGATAATGCCTCCTACCAATCAAATGTCCCTTTGTTATTGTGCTTGTTAATAACCCTTTATTTCTTAGTGTTTTAAACTCTAATTAAAACTGAAAAAAAAGAAGCACTTCTGAAAAGTATTTAGCATTTAAAAGATTCCAGTACACTTGTACATATGGAAGCACTTAATTTTGTTTGGCTAAGGAGGGATTAACTCAGGATTCTAGGATAAAGTACAATCTCTGAAGGAAAAAAGAGTTTACAGATAAAAAATATTTCAAGCCTGTGATAATGATTCTCTGCAGAAATGCTACATCTTGATTGTTGATGACAAAAAATTTTAAATTAAGAAAAATGTATTGTACCATATCAGATATATGCTATTCTTTAATTATTAACAGTTTATCCATCTTCATATTTCACTATCAGCTGTTTTATCACTATTTTTATTTTATAAATATATAAGAATAGCTGTGCTAATCTGCCCCCTCCCTCATGGTTTTCTGTAATATAATGGCCTTTGTCTTCAATTTTATGGTCTGAGACTACTTTATTAGTTTGGCCAAGTCCAATGCTAGTACTTTAATCCCTTAAAAATACAACTGGGGGTTACAAGAAACTATATTTAATGTCCTGGTCTACAATCTTAATTCTTATCCCTCATTTATTTAGACAGCATTCAAAAAGTGATGAGTGGAACAAAAATAAAGAAATATTGTGAATTTGAAAGGGGAAAGAGAGCTGACCTATAGCTAAGCTTTCTACAGTCCCTTTTTTAAAAAATCAAGTATCCATTATCTGTAAATTATCTACAAAATTATTCCACCCACCAAAACTACCTTTTTTAAAATCTCCCAATTACATATCCTTAAATTTAAGATCTAGGGGGAAAAAAAAAATAGAGAAGCTATCCTTCCTGCTAGGAATCTAGGAATTTTCTGCAAAATTCACTTAAATGACTAATCATCAATGAAATGTAAGAATTGGTCGTGTTTACAAATGCAGTATTAATAGGAAGAGAGAAGTATCTTACCAGATCCTCATGGCTGGTCACCTGTTTATGCTGTGAACAACCTCTTCTCCACAGCACTGAAATAAAACAGAAACAGCAACACATCAGTTCTTTTTTGTTAGTTGAATACTTAAAGAAACATTTCCTTTTTTACAGAGGCAAGATGGACCAAGGGACACAATATGAAAGAGGGATTTAGACTCACCATGATTGGATAAAAACCTTTACTTCTGATTTGGGATGGACTGTGCCTTAAGATGGTTGTGCTTTCCAGTCTCTGGGCAAAGGGCACATATTTCCCCGCCATACAGTATCTCATTTGCTCTCTTCCTGAAATTTAAGTTTTCCCTATACTCTGCGGTTGGTAACAGATTTTCATGCAAATACGGGAGAAGCAAAAGCCATTATCTTATGAATAGGAAAATGAGTCTAAAAACCCTCTCTAGAGTGTAGCTATTAGTAGGAGAAGTAGTCAAGTGAGAAAGAGAACATGAAAGTGCAGAAATGAGATTCGAATGCCTGTTATAATTTCGCCCTAATCTGTTGGACAACTCAAGGAATTAGCTGCAGGGGGACTCTGGAAATGGCCCTTTTTCTCCAAGTCTGAGAATCAACATTCTCAGTGTGTGTGTTTCGGTTTTTTTGCTTTTTTTTTTTTTTAATTTTTAAAAGAAGTGGACTGCATGTCATGTCACGCCCCCTTCAACTCTAAAATACTAGTTTTGGGCCAGTAAAGATTTCAACCATCTTGGAGAAATTCTTAATTGCCTAGAAACCAGTGTCGTTTTACTAAAGGAACGACAACGACGGAGTATAAGCTATGGCGACCACGTTACCCGTGTGAGTCCAGGAAGCTGTGAGGCAAACGGCAGTCGTTACCAAGTGCGTCAACTTTTTCCTTCCCACGGCACAAGAAAGAGCAGCCATACCCACCATGTTTCTTTATCCTTCCTCTTCCTTCCTCCTTTCCAAAGGTCCGAACCGGTCCCTTCCGGTCGTCCTCTCCTCTTGGCCCGAGTACTCCATTCAAGGGTTCCGGGGACTAAAGCGGAAGGAAATTTCAGTGCGCCTGCGCTGCACCTTTCCGTTCTCTTTCCCGCCACCGCCGCTGTAAGTCGGCGGACGCTTATAATTGGAGGAAGAGAAGGCGGGCTCGGACGTTAGCGCCAGTGCGCTCCTAAAGCTGCCGCTTCTGGCTAGAGAGCCGTGGGAATTAGTTCGGGGTCTTTCTCGAAGGTGGATGGAGAAAGGAACTCACTTTCCTTCTGTTGCTACTCCAGTCCTGTCCTCCATTCCCCCCGAAACTTGAGTTTGGTGGCCGGGCCTTCGGGGACAACGTTTGGCAGGGACCTATGCCGCTGCCATGGATGAGAGTGGTTCCCGCATACGCCGGCGAGTGTCTTTCCGGAAAAGGAACCGTTCTAGACCAGGGAGCGTCTTTGCCTCCACCACAGCCGAGGTCAAGCCTGGAAATGACGAGGAGGAAGAGGTGGTTTCTGGAAGCCGGCGGCGGAAAACCGTGGACGTGCAACCGGTGGAGGTATAACCGCGTTAGCTCTCGAGTCCCGGGAGTTTCAGTGTGGGGCTGTGATACAAACCCAGGTCCTCCTACTTCGCCTGCCTACGGAGAGGGGTGGGACACTAGATATATGAGGCACCGAAGTTGGAACGTAAACCTTTTGTCAGTTATCCTCCCAGGTGCAGTCACCTGAGCAATTATGTAATAGCCTTAATTTTCTTACCTCGTCTTTGTTACAATCTCTGTTCATCTTCACGTATGAGAAACTACCTTGTTATCCCAATTTCTGTATAGGTAAGAAACCTAGACACCAAAACAAAAAGAATTGTACAGGCAGCAAATAAGTAGCCGGGCGGGCTCAAGCCTAAACTTTCTGACTTCCGACTTACTTCTCCTACCGGACTAATAAAGCTTGCCACTTATTGAAGACCCACTATGGGCTGGGTACTTTGTTAAGCTATTTACATTATTTGGATTTTACAACAGAAGACAGGCCTGAGAAATTAAACTACAGTTCCAAACCCCGTGTTCTTAATCACCGCACTATATTGCTACTTCCAGGTTTACATATCTTCGGTTAGTAGACCATCCCGAGTCAGTGTGCTGACTCTCCGTCTCAATTCCATATTCCTAGAAGAAGAATCTCATCCGAGCATCCAGTGATAAAATTGCCATTTTGTTTACAGGCGTATCTTTGTGGAGTGCAGTCTGGGAAGGTGGTGCTGCGGTTATCAGAAACTGCTAGTGAGCTCACAGTCCAATAGATGTCTTCCAGTCTTAGAGCTATTTTAAGTATTTAGCACAGTAGTTAAATCACAGATTTAGGAATTAGAATTCCAGCAATCACCACATGCTGGAAATGCAGTTTAGTCAAACCAGTTAGCCTCTCTGGGTCTCCACTTCTTCATCTGTGAAATGGTGATGATATATATTTCACAGGGTCATTAACATCAAATGAAGTAGTGTGTGCAACGCTCTTAGCATAATGCCCAGCGCATTAGTGTTCAAGAATTCTGTAATTGCCTTTGTACTTTTGCAATATTTTCTGGTTGCCAGGTTGGAGGGTTACACCTGTTTTCTTTGGATAGTTTATGTTTTAGTTACATAATAAAGTTTTTAAGATTATTTCTGTCCATTTAAAGTGAATTGTGATTTCTTTGCGTCCAGTTAACCCTTCCCTGCCTTCTAAATTCTTTCATAGTTGTTTACTGGCTTCTTGTACTTATAAATATAATACCTATTACTTATCAGATTCCTTGTAGCAATTTCATTTAATGTGACTCCCACAGCACTTTGTATTTGCAAGTTATTTAAATTTTGGACAGCCTATATATGGACACAGTGTTTTTGGTAATGTCCCTGCAGCTGTAAGAAGTATGTATCTTGGACTTTTTGCATAAGTTATCAACATCTCTAGGTGAGTCTTAACAGAAAGGCATAGCATTGGAGTTAAACGTGGTAAAGATTAAATTTCAGAAATAATGATGCGAAAACAAGTTTCAAAGCAAAACTAGTCACTATAACTATTAATGTTCTTAGTGAACCTATATGACATATTAAAAAGGGTGTGAAATACTTACAGTGAAGAAGTAAATTAACTGTTTTAGATCAGCAAGCCTTTATTCATCATCAGAAAGGAAAAAATGAAAGTACCTTAATGAGTCACTACTTGTCAGGTAAAGATAAATTTCTTTTCCCTTTTGTTCTTCTGTATTTAGGTGTATTTATATACAAAATAAATCTTTCAGAGCTCATTTTCCACATTAATTATCATGTTATTTTTGTCTAATATGGTGACAAATATAAAAACTTAACTGTTCTTAACATTAGTTCTAGTTAGGATATACTTTTTAAAAAGTATTATACCTCTCCATTAAAATTAAGACCAAATTAGGTGCTTCTCCACCCAAATAGTTTCTAAGAAACATCATCTTTTAGTATACAGTATATATCAAAATTTTCCAAATAACTTAGCTATGAAAATTTTGTGACAGTAGTGTATTAAAGCATGATTTAGAACATCCTTGAATCAGGAAATATTTTCCAGTGACTTAAAAATCCCCATCATATAATTGTATACATTATAGAGTTCTAAGCTGAAACTTTTATTCTTAATAAAGTTGGAATTGGTCATAAATATTTTTGTTTTATTTCCAGCATATTGATAACAGCGAAGAGGACATGTTTGGTGACTATGATGGTTTTACTGAAAACTCTTTTTTAGCTCAAGTTGATGATCTGGAACAAAAATATATGCAACTTCCTGAACATGGGAAACATGCTACAAACCTTGCCTCTGAATATCTTTCTTTAGAAAGCATCAAAAGCAACAAACTCTGTACTACTGTAGACAGTTTTACTGAATTAAAAACTGATGAAAACACAAAGAACCAGGGTGGGCATGAAGATGTTGCTATTGAACCTGGAGCTGATCTTTTGTATGATGTACCTTCTTCACAGCTTTTATTTTTTGAACATTTGCAGAACTCTTCAGATGATTTAGGTGATAAGCCTACTAAAGAAAAGGAATTTCCCTGTAATCACATACAGCAACCGCAGCAAAATGATGAAACTGCTTCTAAAATCAGAACTAGTCCAGATGCCAATAGGAGAAAAAGTCTTAAAGATCATCTAAAAAGTGCCATGACTGGAAATGCCAAGGCCCAAACACCAGTATTTTCTAGGATTAAACAGCTCCAAGAGGCCCTCGTATCTGAAGAAATTAATGTTGCTAAGAAGACACTTGAGTCATCATCAGATGACCTTGGTCCTTTTTATTCATTACCCAGCAAAGTGAGAGACCTTTATGCTCAGTTCAAGGGAATTGAAAAATTATATGGTAATGCTTTTAGTTGGAATGAAAAAAAATTTCCATCATTACCATAATATTAGTGCAAATCAATAGAAAACATGCTTTCATGGTCATGTTTCTCATCTTAAAAACAAAACAATACCAGTCTTCTCTCAATCTCCCATCCCTGTCCTGCTACCACTGAGCCTCTTACCTTCCCTTCACAGCACATTTCTCAAATCAGTTATCCTTGCTGTCTCTCTTTCCTCACCTCACATAACTCCTCATCCTATTCTAATTGTGGGTCTGGGGTCTCACTTAAAATGTAATGACCAGGGTGTCTCAACCCACTGATACTTTTAGTTCTTACCTGACTTCTTAGTACCTGCCCCTGTTAATTACATCCTTTTTGACACTTTCTGATTTTCTTTCTGATTTTCTAATTTCTCACTTTCCTTAGCTGGTATTTCCTTGGGTGGCTATTGTCTTCTCTATCAAAACTTAGTTGTTGAAATTCCTTAGAACACTCAAATGTCTTGAGTGAAAGGAGTTGGTATTAGTAATACTATTAAAACTAAACATCTTTAAAGATAGCTTAAGTTCATATTTAAATGCAGAGAGATTGTATAAATAGCAATTAGTCTTGTAATGTTTTTGAAAAATGCTTGGTCCTTCATATATTTCAAATATGTGTCATTTAAAAGAATGGCCAGTGCTGCCATATTGGGATATCAGCCCATCAGCCAATCCCTTCATTGGTATTTCTGGAACATCTGTGTTAGGAACTTATAAACCATATGAGAACATATTTTCTCATCTCAGAAGACAAGCAGGTTGAAGAAGTAGAACTACAGAAAACAAAATCTAATAGAAAACTAATTATAACTGTCTAAAATTCTTAGTAATGAGGTTCACAGTTTAAGAGCTAATGGTGCATGTACCCATAAAGATGTTAACTTTCTTTTCTCTGCTTTTCTCCTAGCATCTTGTTCTTTGTATAATCTGCATCTTCTAATCTACCAGAATGAGTACTCTGAGGACAGGGCTCTATTTAACTCATCCTTTTCTTATGCAACTATCATTGTGCCTGGTGCACACTGGTAGGTCCTCAGCTGTGCTGAGGATTGTGAGCCAAATTAGGCATTCTGGCCCTGTCACTTAAGCACAGTGCCAGATACTGTGTTTGATACTGCCAGGTTACTTTCCAAAAAAAGAGCAGTTTATGCTGTCACCAACCATACATAAGAATGCCTATTTCTCCCCACTAGTCAGCTCTGGATTTTACATGTGTAGGATTTGGTGGGGCTTTTTGGGTAGTTATTTGCATTCTGTTTTATTTATTTTGCCTACCCAATTGTTAACAGTTGCTATCTTTTGATATATTTTTTGGCCATTTACTGGGAAATGTCATCCTATCTGTTGGCTGCTTTTCTACCAATTACATACTGATGTGCACTTTAAAGACTTTTGATGACCCACATTGTCAAATTGCCTTGCAGAGTAGTCCTACTAGTTTTCATGCCATGTCTCAGATCTGATTTGATACTTTTCATGAGTCCTACCTTGCTAAATTGCAGGAACCATAGACATGCCAGTCAGTAATTCCAATCTTTGAGGTTTAAACAGTCTTATCAGTTCAGCTCCCCATCAGAGCTAACTGAGTAATCTTTGTTCGTTTGCAAAACCTGGTTGATTTTCCCCCTTCCCTTATTTCTCTTTAAGATGGTGTTTGGGTAAATGGGGTGGAAAGCCTACATGATCTTGAAGGCATAAGAAGAACTTACATTTCACACAGGTCCTTGTATGGTTTTTTTTTTTAAAAAAGATTTATTTTATTCTCTCCCCTTCCCCCCCCATTGCCTGCTTTCTGCGTCCATTCACTGTGTATTCTGTGTCCGCTTGCATCATCCAGCAGCACTGGGAAACTGCGTCTCTTGTTGTTGCGTCATCTTGCTGTGTCAACTCACGGTGTGTGCTGTGCCACTCCTAGGCAGGCTGCACCTTTTTTTCACACGGGGCGGCTCTCCTTGCAGGGCGCACTCCTTGCGTGTGGGGCACCCCTGCATGACATGGTATTCCTTGTGCGCAGACAGCAATGCACATGAGCCAGCTTACCACACGGGTCAGGAGGCCCTGGGGATTGAACCTTGGACCCTCCGAATGGTAGAAGCGCTATCAGTTGAGCCACGTTGCTTACTCTATATGGTCTCTGATAATCTCTGATAATCCAGATAATGCCCCCTGTCTGCCAGGCTGCTTCCTGCCTTGCTGGAATCATGGGCTTAAGTGTGCAGCTGGTAAATAGGTGGGCCAGGTGTCCATCCTCTTGATGAGGCCTGAGGTAGACTTTCATTGCTGTGCACTTGGCACATATGGGTTATTTGGCATTTAACATACTAACATTACATTTACCTTAATGAAAAAATTGCTACATAGGGTTGGATTTGATTCTTAGAAAATTTTGTTGAGATTGAAATTGTAGAAGAGGAAAATAATGCCTTCTTTTTTTTAATTCCACAGAATGGCAACATACTTGCTTAACATTGAGTTCTGTTAAAGAAAGAAAAAATTTAATTTATTCCTTGCCAACTAGTGGTGGGAAAACCCTAGTGGCTGAGATTTTATTGCTACAAGAACTGCTTTGCCGGAGAAAAGATGTTTTGATGATCCTACCTTACGTAGCAATTGTCCAAGAAAAGGTATGATTTTTTTTTAAACAAGTGTTATTTGCTAATATTATTTTGAAATTAATATATAAGAACTAGCATAAAAAAGCAACTTCTTATTGACTGAGTAGAGCATTTTTTAAATGTACAAAAGGACTATCAAGTACTTACCTAAAATTGCTTCTAATAGTAATTACCAGTTGTAGAAAGTTTTAGTGTTTTCCCTAAATTGGTGGATTAAACTTCATCTTAAATGTCCAATTGATATTTAGCCTGCTTTTTTCAAGCTGAAACCCATTACTTTATCAAAATAAATGAGTTATTCTGGTACTTTTTGACATTAAAAGATATAGTTGAAATTTATGTTCACTTTTATTATATAGTTTAAAACATTCATTTGCAAAAGTCATTTACAAAGATCATTGCATTTTATGGTATTATATATGTATATCTTAATATGTGGTCTTGTTCCTATTGATTGGTGTTGACACTGTTCTTAGCTTTTTAAAATTTTTTAAAAATTTGCTTTAATATATAGACAGTATAGATGAAGATATTTCATCCTTGGGTTTAAAAAAGATTTGTCTGTGTTTAATATCTAGATTTCAGGTTTGTCAAGTTTTGGTATAGAACTGGGTTTCTTTGTTGAAGAATATGCTGGAAGCAAAGGAAGATTTCCTCCAATTAAAAGAAGAGAAAAGAAATCACTATATATTGCCACTATAGAAAAAGGACATAGTCTGGTAAATTCCTTGATTGAAACTGGAAGGATTAGTAACCTGGGTCTGGTCGTGGTAGATGAGGTTTGTTTCCACTTTTGTATTTTGTTACCATTTTTGTTGTCTAATTTATTTAATATTCTGATTATTAGAATAATTTATTTTACTATAGAAACAATACAGGTGAAGACATTTTGTCTTTGGTAATCTTAAATTCAGTTTTGTGTCAATTGTTTCTTTAAACATGAGATGTGTGTGCATTTATACAATTTTATAATAGTACTTATAAATCCCAGACATGTCAAGATGTTGCCAACGAATGTCATTAACTTAAGTAAAATGAAATAATGCATATGCCCTATAGCTCCTTTATCCAAAATTTTTAACAAAAGCAAGGATTTCATATATATGAATGCATGGATGGTTTATATGGACATTGTGTGCAGATTACTTCTCTCTTTTGTTTTTAATCTCAAAGTTGCACATGATTGGTGAAGGAAGTCGTGGGGCTATACTTGAAATGACCCTAGCAAAAATCCTGTACACTAGCAGTAAGTATTTTGAAATGTGGTAGCTAATTAATTTGTAATCAAGACCTTTTGTAAAGAACTTAATTCTTCCACTGACTAGATTATGTTACCTACAGCAAGGTACTTAAGTGACCTGCCTTAGTTTTTTTAATTTCTAAAATAAGCTATAAAGGTCAAATTTTAATGAAAATCACTTTTTAATTTTGACAGCAATGTGCTTTATTTATTTAATTTTTTTTAGGAGGTACCAGGGAGTAAACCTGGGAACTTGTACCTGTGAGGCAGGCACTCAACCATCTGCTCCACAACAATGCACTTTAGGTAGGTTGTAGCACTTTAGTACATTAATTGAGAACCTGCCATGTGCCAGGCATTATTGTAAGTACTGGGGACCCAGCAGTTAATAAAGCAAAGTTCCTGCCCTCATTAACCCCATATTTTCATGAAAATGAATAGACAATAAGCAGATAAACAAGAAAAAATATTGTGTGTCAGATGGTGGTAAGTTCTGTGGAAACACACAAAGCAGAGGAAAGGAGAAGAATGATCTTTAATTGTCAAATCCATTGTTTACTTACTGCCCTTTTCTGTAAACTTTGTTTTCTCATTCTTTTCTCCTTTAGGTGCTACAATGTAATTTTCTCTCAGTTTTCCTTCTATTTCTCTGTAAGAGAGATCATGTCTTAGCATTGAGGGGTAACATTGTATAATGATTGAGGACAAACTCTGGAGCTAGACTGCTCTCTGGAGCTCACTTTTACTAGCTACATGACCTTGGACAAGTTACATTAACTGTACCTCAGTTTCCTTTTCCATCAAATATGGATGAAAGTGATAAAACCTTCTTCACTGGTTTGCTGTGAACTTGGCATCAGTTAATCTATGTAAAGCATCTAGCATAGAACCTGCCACATAATGAATGTTTGCTCTTTCTGTATAATTATCTATCACCAGTATCCTATACTTAATAGATATTTAAATAAAATAAATCTCTTTCATTTTTCCTTCTTGTTCTTTTTGACACCTCTTTCTAAGCCTATTTATTATGTACATAACATTACATTACCATAGAGTCATCTTAGGCTCTTCCCACATTTTCTCTTACAGTTTTTGCTTATTTTCATCCATGCTTATGACTTCATTTAGTTCCTGTGTGCTGATGGCTCCCGGTCTGTATTTCCAGCTTACCCTCTCTTCTGAGTAATACCATCTGCCAACTGGATACTCCTATTTGAATATCCTATGAATAACTCAGATTCATTATGTCTAAACGTAACTCATTTCCTTCACACTCATTCTTTGGTCTGAATTCCCTGCCACCATTCTCCATCCAGCGAACTATGCCAGAATCTTAAAATATTCACTCTTGCACATTCTTTGAGCTACCAAACCCTATTTGGTTTGTTTTTAAAATATTTTAAAATTCTCTCCTTTGTTTCCCTCTTTGTTAATCTTTAGTTTAGTGCCTCGTCCTTTCTTACCTTGATTACTCCGAGTCCCCAAGCTTTTCTGTCACTGCCTTCCCTCCACGTCAAATCCACCTACTCTAATGCAGTTAGAATGACCTTTTCCACATGCAAATCCAATTGGTTTATTTTACTATTTACCATCTTTAATAGCTTCCCTTTGTTTTCTGCATAAATTCCAAATTTCTTACACAGTATTTTTTTGTATTTTGCCCTTTACTCGCTTCTTTAGCTTCATTATCCACCTTATGAAATGGGAAAGGACAGCATATATTCCCCTTTTTTCATCTTGGATGATAATTTCAAGACAAAAGACATTTACTAAGAAGGCTTTTTGTTTTTTGATAAACAAAAGCTATGTCTATGGAAAGCACCCATTTTGTACTGTCTAGGAAGTCAAGTAAACTATGTGCTTCACTCCATCTTAATTTTTTTTAAAAATTGATAGCATGACCCCAAAAAGGATTTTTCATTTGCAAGAGTTTGGAATCCATTCACTCCTGTATCCTATATTCCACATATGTCTAAAGCCATATTTATGAAACATATGGTTACTCTTCATAAAGATGAACCAGATAGTCAACATCAAGCATATTCATATTCATTATGTTTTGTCTAGAAGTCTTAATAAGTATCCTACTTTCCTGCCAAACTTGAAATTTTATAAAATTTTAAATTGTCACTTTCAGGATATTTGAAAGGTATTGTTTGACTGCCAGATTATTACTCTGGTAATATATTTGTGTTTTTCACTCATCATCCCCATCCCCATCCTTTCCCAAATCACCCAGTAAGAAAACACAACACAAGGTTACTAAACACAAAAAGGTTACTAAAATTACTATTATGATATACTAAATAACTAGTTTTCTTTAATATTTTTTTTCCTTAGAAACCACTCAAATTATTGGTATGAGTGCAACATTAAACAATGTTGAAGACCTACAAGAGTTCCTTCAAGCAGAATATTATACCAGTCAGTTCAGACCAGTATGTACCTAAGGTTTGCAGTATATTGATTTGTTAGGTATTTATCTTTCTTAGAAATAAAAGTAGTACATGTACTATAAACAGTTTTTTACTGAATAGTGAAGGGCATAATACCACTTACCATGACTTTACTCTAATGAGAGTTTTTGTAGCAAGAATGTAAATTCTGGGATCAGGAATCTTGACTCGGTCACTAGTGTTATGTACAGTACCTGGAACACAGTGTCTGTCCTATGGACCTTGATGACTGAATGAATTTTTCCAGACCTGTTCTATTTTTCCACTTATTCGCTAAGGTAAATTTTTTCTTTTGGCCAAAGTTAAGCGAGACATGTTTTGAGTTTTTGGTACTTAGGAAAAAATATATCTTAAGATCTAAAATTCTTTAAAATATTCTTCTTTGATAGTTGTCATTTTTAAAATAAGTTCACACATATGGATTTAAATTTAAACTTAACAGCTTTCTCAAAATGATTGAAGAAAGAAATGTAATTTGTGATTTTTTGAAAATAGTTTATAACATATTTGTGCTATTTGTCTGCAGTACTGGTGTGCATGTTCTCTGCCTAAATGGGTTTTCTGAAAATGATTTTTGAGAATCACCAAATTTTAATTCAAAATTTGATAATTTTACATTTATATCAAATATAAAAATATGAAAATTTTCAGATGTTTTCTGTCCTTCATTGTCAAAATAGACACTATTCTTTTTTTAAAAAATGCAACAAGCTGCGTTTATAAAGTTTTGCTGTACAAATACTTGAATCACAATAATATGGTTGTGAGCCTGCTTCCCAAGTACGAGGTCCTGGGTTCTAGCCCCAATACCTCCTAAAAAGAAAAACAAATAAGCAAACAAAAAAAAACCTATTTGGGGGAACAGGTGTAGTTCAGTGGTTAAGCACTGGCCTCCCACATTTGAGGTCCTACCTCAAAAAATAATAATAATAATATGGTGATATTTAGAATTCAAACTGATGACTTAAAAAGACAGTCTTCTATTTTGAAGAATAGCAAAGAAAAGGTGAACATTATAACTCATTTATACTGTCTCTGGTTTCAAATATGAAAGTATCTAGTTTCTATTGGATACGTGACTATTCAATTAAAAAATTTTTCAATTATATTAATCCGTATTTTGATTTGAAGAGAAAAAGAGACTAAAAAAATAGTGAAGAAAAGTTGAAGCATGTTTTACATATCCTAAACAAGCTAAAATCTTTTGTATAGCTGTCCTTTTTTTACAACAATTTTACAAAATTTAAAACTCTAGAAAAAGGAATTTCGTATGTGGTATTCATTGCAAATGTCCTTTTAATTCAAGGTTGAATTAAAAGAATATCTGAAAATAAATGATACAATATATGAGGTTGACAGCAAAGCTGAGAACGGCATTACTTTTTCACGTCTCCTTAATTATAAGGTAATTTTGATAACCTTTAAATCCAAGGTTCCCAAATTTTGTGTTCAGGTGTCCTTGAGCCCTGCAAAAGATTCACTGTGAGTACTATGGGTTAAGTTTAAATTTTTGAGAGAAACAGCTGATGCTTGACATCTCTTGGACATCATACAGACTACTGGTTTGAGATGGTTTCTAGTTTCACATTAGATCATGCTTCATTCCTTTCTGAGATAGCATAGCTTAGTGAAGTTGGGTTTTTTTGCAGTTGCTATAAACAAGTACCATACAAAAATCAGTGTGGAACAGGAAATAAGGATGGTGATGTCCAATCTGATTCCAAGATTTGAAAGACTGGACAGAGCCCAATAGAATGCATATCCCATTAGTGAGCAGTTGTGGTTATGTAAGAATGAAATAAAAATATTTTTTCTTTCAGTTGATGTGTCTTTTTATTCTTTTTATTCAAATGGCTACTAAGTTAGGAGGAAATACATACTTATTACGTTGTTTGTACAAAACTTAAAAAAATAAAACTGTTAGGTATTTCCTTTGGTCTTGGGGCAACATGAATCAAGAGAATGTAGAGATTTCTCCCTTACCTGTTTGTTCATTCAACAACAACAAAACATGCAACAAAGACAAAGGAAAATGTGTAGACTATGCAGCTCAGATATTGGTATATAAAAATGTGAAAATCTATCATTGTTCACTGAAGGATAAAGGGATTTGTTTTATAACAGTTTTAGAATTCAATAAAGGTATAATATTCTAAAATTTATATCTTAATTTTTAGTAATATCTAAGGAACTGAGGAGATTTTAAATTACATTTTTCTTCATGTTGTTTGAGTTTCTTGTGTGTGTTTAGTGTTGCAGAAATTGTCATAATTCAGTGAGGAATGTAATTTGTATTTCTGAAAACATGTCCTTTAGTATGATTGAGTCTGTGTTTTTAAAACTTTTTAAAAAGGGTATATCATTTATGTAGTCCTTTGATTATTATTGGGATCAATTTATGCTTCTGTCGGGAGTTTTCGGCTTTGGTGGAGATGGGCATACAGTGGAATGATAACATTAAATAATTCCTTTTTTGTTTAGGTACAAAAAGGAATATTTATTTACAATGTAAAAATAAATCACAACAAAATTTTTAGTTACATTTAATTTACTCCTTTAGTTGCAGTTTTTTAAATTAATAATGTCTATGAGAACCCTAATAACTTAGAAGAAAATAGGACTTAATGTTTTGATATTTAATATATTTTTCATTTTTACTTTAAAATGATCAGATTTATTAAGTAAGTTCAAACTTATGGATGTTTGCTTACTTTTCATATCACACTTGTAAGAAATTGACAGACTTTAAATTAGATACTAACCTCCTTGTTCCTACATCTTCTTATTTTGCAGTATTCTGATACCCTGAAAAAGATGGATCCTGATCACTTGGTAGCATTGGTAACAGAAGTTATACCCAATTATTCTTGCTTAGTTTTTTGTCCCACTAAGAAGAACTGTGAAAATGTAGCAGAAATGATATGCAATTTTTTAAGCAAGTATGTTCATCTTTTTAAAAATGTTGTTCTTTTTTTATTTATAATGTGCATTATATGGCTTTCTGCTTTTTATTCAGCAACTTGCAGAACATTGTATTAAATTGTTATACAGAATTCTTAAGACCCTGACTTTGAATAATAGAAAGCCTAATTACGAAATTCACATCTTTGAAGTAGCCAGAGAAAAATTCTAACGGAGTTTAACCAGTATAACTCAGTGGTTCTCAACCTGAGTTGCTCAGAACATCATCTCAGTGGCTGTTAAAAATGTCCTAGACACATCTGGATCTCTAGGCATAATTATTTTGTAAAGATCCTCCAGGCAGTTCCAACATATAGCCATGGTCAGGAACCACTGGCTTAGAAAGTCAGGCATACTCACCATGATCTCTGTGAGAACAAATTGTATCTTCAGCTTAACCTCTTCAATACTGTTGGCTTTGTTTTCTTAATAAACTTCATACTTATACTATGTGAACATTGAATTGAATTTCCTAAGTAATTAAGAACTTGTTTTTTAATTTTAGAGTATTTTAATATTGGCTCTGTCATACTAACAGAGATAAGTATAAAGTGGGTTTAAATACTAACCATCCATTTTTCTCCACCTATTTGTATTTGTCCCATGTGTAATTTTTATAGTATTTTTTTTTAAAGACTTCTTTCTGGCCTCTTGGCCAGCGCTATTTCACTATCATAGTCCATTACCTTGGGTTCTAATCTAATCATCCTCCACTTCCCTCTCTCCCCTCCCCATCCTTTTCCCATGGATATGGTCTAAAATAGAATTAAATTTATTGAATTGCTCAGATACAAATGTTTGCAATAAGGTTAAGGAGCTTTCCATTTCGATAACTGATCGTCTGCCTTTACAATGATAATAATTATGAAAACCTATGGAAATTCACTTATTATCAAATTATCCTGAATACATCATTCTTATTTTATTAGAATACTTTAAGGTAATATAGACTGGTTAAGTGATGTTGAAATTTAGACACTAAAATTTGACTGGAAGATGAGGTATATTAATTTCACTTTTGACTTATTTTACTTTTCATTAATAATTGATTTGTATTATAAATAATGGGTGTTTAGTATTGAAGCACTTAAAATTTCGTTGTCCAAACTTTCAATCAATTGTAATGAATACTTGATACTTTAAAGGAGATAGGAGTTCATATTTTGGGTTTAATTTTTTTCTCATTGATCTTCTGAAGGAAATTTTCCCGTAAATGTATTTTCCATATTATTTGCTATTCTCCTAAGCTTAATGTTCTGAGTATAATTTACCCCCCTTTTTTGGTGACTGTTTACTAACATCTTTAATGATGTCTAAAGGATCCTTTTTTATATTAGTAATTTAGATATGCATGTAATCAAATCTGGAGCTGAGTTATGATTTCAACTTTGGCTTAAAATATGATTTCTTGACAATCTTGAGATATCAGCATGTTTCTTAATTACCTGCCTCTTTCCCATATTTTGAAGTTAACAGGTATAGTGAAGTCACCTGGGCAATAGAATATGCCTGTTTATATTGAAGACTAAAGCAGATTTTTCCCAAGTTATTGTCTCAATCTCAAGGAAAATTGTTTTTGTAGCTATAAATACTTTTGTCTTCCCAGCTAAGAATATCTTCTCAACACTCAGGTGACAGCTGTCATAGCACTGGTCATACTTTCCTAAAAATCTAAATTATTACTATATCTCATTGCTTCTTAGCCTAAAATTCAGGCTAAAATCTGACCCATCTATTCTTCATTTACCCTGTATTCATCTAAACTGAACTACTTCTAGTTTATGTGTTGACTTCTGCTCATGCTTTTTTTTTAAAAGATTTATTTTTTATTTATTTCTCTCCCCTTCTCCGCCCCCCGGTTGTCTGCTCTCTGTGTCCATTCGCTGTGTGTTCTTCTGTATCCGCTTCTATTCTTGTCAGCGGCACCAGGAATCTGCGTCTTTTTGTTGTGTCATCTTGCTGCGTCAGCTCTCCGTGTGTGCGGCTTCACTCCTGGGCAGGCTGCACTTTTTTTCACACTGGGCGGCTCTCCTTACAGGGCGCACTCCTTGTGCATGGAGCTCCCCTATGTGGGGGACACCCCTGCGTGGCACAGCACTCCTTGCACGCATCAGCACTGTGCGTAGACCAGCTCATCACATGCGTCAGGAGGTCCTTGGTTTGAACCCTGGACCTCCCATGTGGTAGGTGGACGCTCTTATCTGTTAAGCCAGATCTGCTTCCCTGCTCATGCTTTATCCTCTGTCAAGAATGCTCACCTTTGCTCCTTCATTTTCCTCCTGTCTAAACTCACCACTCATTTTCCAAAACACAGGTCAGATACTGATGTCTCTCAAAACCTTCCCTATATAACTATATCTGCACTGGTCCATTATAAATATCATCTCCCTTCTCTAAAAACATATGGTGATTATCCATATTACTACCACATATAAGATTTAATTTCTTAAGAAGGATTCTGTTTTCCCTTTTAGGATTTGCACACATTGACTGGAAAATAGTAACAGAATAGCTGCTACTCCCTACTCAGCTGTCACTTGTAATTCTTGCTCCTGATAACTCTTTACCACTGTCTTCCCAGTTCATTTCTTAATTATTCTTCTTTGTCTCCTTATTTCCTATTTCTCAACTTATGAAATTATTGGCCTTCTGCAGTTAACAGTAGCCCAAGCAGTCCTCTTTCCATGAAGCAGATTAAAACAGAACAGGGCTATGTGTATTATATGTATATCCTTGACTATATTTGTTTGCTACTATGTTGAGAAGTAGTTGCTTTATAATCAGTTATACTTATTGTACTTTGTCTTTTCTTTCTCTCATTCTTTTTAAAATAGTAAGACGCTTGTAGACATGAAGAGACTGTAGATTATTGAGGCTCCTGGAATTCTACTTTTAGACAATGTTTTACATGTAATAAGTATGATTTAGTAATACATATGTTTCCATCTTCAGAGAAGAAAGTTTATGACTTAAAATTTTAAAAAAATGACTTCAGTGAAGATGTACGTTCTAGTGAAAAAAAACAAGGAACTAAACCTGGTATTTGTGTTTCATAGGAAGTACAGGAATGAACTTCAGGAAATCCATGAATCCTTTAAAATTATATGCAAAAGATAGTGTTCATGTGAATATTTGTATTTTTCCTTTGATTTCATTAGATTTTCTCAGGACTCTATGATCCACAAAAGTAATTAAAGAGACCACTTATTAGTTAATGAACTCAGAGTCCAAATTCTAAGAACATTTTATATACTTATATCAATGCAAGTGTATATATCTTTTAAATGTTTATATGGTGTCTACTAAAATAGAAAAGATAGGCAATGGTCACTGTAAGATCAGGGGTTTGTATTTCTAACAGATCTTTTCCCTAGGGAATATGTGAAGCACAAGGAGAAAGAAAAATATGAGGTGCTCAAGAACTTGAAAAATATCAGTGGTGGCAACCTGTGTCCTATATTAAAGCACACTGTCCTGTTTGGAGTTGCCTATCACCATAGTGGTTTGACCAGTGATGAAAGAAAGCTCTTGGAGGAGGCCTATTCCTCAGGAGTGCTCTGTCTTTTTACCTGCACATCTACCCTAGCAGCAGGGGTTAACCTACCAGCCCGAAGGTAAGATAAAAGTAACTATTGCCCAGGCTCAAAACTTTTCAGGTTCTAGCATGCAAGGAGTTTTGTTGTTTTACTCTTTTCTCAATAGTGGGTAAGAATTTTCATGTTTTTTTAGCATGTGGTGAGTTGTTTCATTTATATCCTTTAATATGTTAATGAAAATAACATTTCTAGATTTCTTTCTCTCTTTTGTGCTCTCCCCATGTAGTATTTTTTTTCTTCAAAGATTTATTTATTTATTGTTCTTCCCAGCCCTCCTGTATTAGTCAGCCCAAGGGGTATTTATGCAAAATACCAGAAATCTGTTGGCTCTTAAAAAGGGTATTTATTTGGGGCAGAAGCTTACAGTCACAAGACCATAAAGAGTAAGTTCCCTCACCAAAGTCTGTTGCCACTTGTTGGAGCAAGGTGGCTGCCAGTCTCTACGAGGGTCCAGCCTTCCTCTTCCTCCTAAGGCTCCATGATCCCAGCTTCTTTCTATCTCAGCTGTAGGCTAGCATACAGCTCATCTCTCTCCCCAGGGCTCCAGTGTCCAAAACTAAACTCTCTCTTGTCTTTCTTTGCGTATTTACTTCCCTGTCTTCGATTGAGCATCAGTTTATATAGCCTACGAAGTGAGGTGGGGACTGAAACTGAGTTGCCCTAATGCCGTGGTTAAATAAAAGCCCTAATTTTGACTTAATAACATATAAGGGAAACCTCTGAGTCTGATACAACCTAATATGCCCAGAGGAACAGACCCGTTGACACACACAGTCAAGTGTCTAGTTTTGGAATTCATAAATACCACCATACTGCCACACTCCCCCTTGATTGTTGCTCTCTGTGTCTGTTTTTTGTGTGTTTTCTGTTTCCTCATCTTTTTAGGAGGGACCAGGAACCAAACCTGGTACCTCCCATATAGTAGTTGGGCGCTCAACTGCATGAGCCACATCCACTTACCTCCCATCTAGTTTTTTTTTTTTAAGATTTATTTTATTTATTTCTCTCCCTTCTCCCCCGTTGTCTCTTCTCTGTCCATTCACTATGTGTTGTGTCCACTTGCATTATCTGGTGGCACTGGGAAACGGCATCTCTTCTTTGTTGCATCAGCTCTCTGTGTGTGCAGCGCCACTCCTGGGTGGGCTGCACTTTTTTCACATGGGATGGCTCTCCTTGCGGGGCGCGCTTCTTGTGCATGAGGCACCCCGATGCAGGGGCGCCCCTGCGTGGCATGACACTCCTTGCATGTGGCAGCACTGCACATGGGCCAGCTTACCACACAGGTCAGGAGGCCCTGGGGAGCAAACTCTGGACCTTCCATATGGTAGACGGATGCTCTATCAGTTGAGCCATGTTTGCTTCCCCCATCTAGTTTTGATGTCAGGGTTATAATGCTTGATTTATAGAAACAATTGGTATTTCATCTTTTTCTATGATACGAGCTTATTTAACATAGGAATTTTCTTGAAAACTTGGAAAATTCATGCATAAAACCATTTGAGTCTGGTATCTTTTTTTAGGGCAGATCCTTGACTATTCAGTTACTACCAAAGCTTTTGGCCCATGTAATTGATTTCTGCTCAATATAATTTTTTTACTCTGATATTTTTTCTAATAAATGGTCAATTTTAAAAGTCTTTCATGAGTGTTAAAATAAATGTATTTTTCTCTTGGTTATGAAGTTCTGTTCTGTATCTCTCAGTGAGAGAACAGTTGTTAATTGTTATCAGCTCCTTTATTTTCTACTACTTTTCATTCCTTGATCTGTCAATTTCAAAGGTGTGCTAGTCTGCAACTATAAATGCAGATTTGTAAATTTCTTATTTGCATTTCTAAAAGTTTTTGCTTGGTTATTTCAAACTAGATACCCAAAGATTTAGTACAAATACTTTATTACCTGAATTGTACCTTTTCCTAACATAATCCATGTTCTCATTTAGTAATTTAGCTTTGATTACTTGGACTGCATTTTTTTGCCAAGTGTATCTTTTTCTGTTCTTTTTTTTTTTCAACTTCTGTTGCTGATTAAGGTTGTAATTTTTCAGACACTTGAAGAGAAAAATGGAAGTTATATATTTCTGTTATTCTGATGGTTACTCTTAAAATTTTAAAATTATAATCAAACATGTTTCTCTATCACTTTTAGAATTAATCAGTTATGTCTTCCCCTGAACACAACAAGAGTCTATAACAGTTGTATATTCTCCTATTCTGTCCCATATATATTACAATTACCTGGAATTTTAGTTCTAGATATTTTAGAAAATTTCTTTCATCATATAATCAATAATTATTTAAATATATGTCAGTTTTATATATATATATTTATTAAAGAAGTTGTAAATGTACAGAACAATCATGTACAATGTGCAGAATTCCCATACAACAACCCTCCACCTACACATCATGTTGTTATCGAACACTAGTTACATAATATGAAAGAGTATCATGAGACTATTACCACTAACTATGATCCATATTGTGCATTTAAGATATTTTTTTCCATACCCCTTTATTATTAACACAGTACCTTTTTTGACATTGATACGAGATTATTACAATATTGCTGTTAACCACAGTCCATAAGTTACATTAATTGTATTTTTCCCATGCATCTCTGTATTCTTAACACCTTGTCATAGTGATGTACATTTGTTCTAGTTCAGTACATTCTTGTATTTGTACTATTAACCACAGTCCTCATCCACCCCCTGGTTCACTGTTACTTAGTCTCTAAATTATTTTCTGGCTTTTACTACCCCTTTCAGCCACAATGCCATTTATAAACCAGCCATGTTATTTATACTCACAATAATGTGTTGTTATTAATTCTATCCATTTCCACACTTTCATAGATAAGCTAATTAAAATTTCTACGTGCATTAAGTATAGGTATCCCTTCTTAGCCCTCATCCGTCTCCTATACTCTAGGTTTCAACTCTGTATATTTGTTCTTCATATTTATTCATATTAGTGAGACCGTACAATATTTTTCCTTTTGTGTCTGGCTCATTTCATTCAGCATAATGTCTTCAAGGTTTATCCATGTAACCATACATCTCCCAATTTCATTTCTTCTTAGAGGAGCATAGTATTCCATCATTTCTTTTTTTTTAAGGACGTTTTCCTTGTTTTTCTTTTTTTTAAACTATTTGTACATTTAATAATTGAAAATATAAACAAAAACTAAAAAGAAAACAGTTGAATAAAAACATACATTTCTCAATTAAATGTACTGGATACATATAATTTTTTTTTTAATCATAATAACCCAATAATAATAATATTTTTGAATCATAATAACCCAATCATACAATATTTGTCCTTTTGTGTCTGGCTTATTTCATTCAGCATGATGTCTTCAAGGTTCATCCATGTTATGTATATCCCAATCTCATTTGTTCTTAAAGCAGCATAGTATTCCATCATATCTTTATACCACATTTTGTTTATCCATTAATCGATTGATGGACACTTGGATTGTTTCCATCGTTTGGCAACTGTAAATAATGCTTCTGTGGATATCAGTTTGCAAATGTCTGTTCCTGTCACTGTTTTCAGTTCTGGATATAATCCTAGTACAGGGATTGCTGAATCACACAGCAGTTTTATATTTAGTTTCCTGAGGAACCACCAAAGTTTTTGCAGAGGCTGCTCTGTTCTACATTCCCAGTAACAGTGAAGGAGTGTTCCTATTTCTTCACATCCTCAGCACTTACTGTTTTCTGTTTTTTTTAAATAATGGCCATTCTATAAGCCTTAAGATGATACTTCATTGCAGTTTTGATTTGCATTTCCCTATAGCTAGTAATATTGAACATTTTATCGTGTGCTTTTTCACCACTTGTATTTCCTCTTTAAAGAAATTTCTATTTAAGTCTTTTACCCATTTTTAAATTGGATTGATTGCTCTTTTATTGTTGAGTCTTTTGATCTCTTCATATAGCATGGAAATCAAACCCTTATCAGATATATAGTTTCAAATAGTTTCTTCCATTGACTGGACTGCCTTTTCACCTTCTTGACATAGTCCTTTGAATCACAAAAGTGTTTGTTTGAGGAGGTCCTATTTATCCATTTTTTCTTTCATTGCTCGTACTTTCAGGGTAAGATTTAAGAATCCATCACCTACACCAGATGTTTTTTTAAGCAATTTTTCTATTGTCTTTTTTTTTTTTTTTTAAGATAAATAGATCGCACAAAATGCTACATTAAAAAACATAAGAGGTTCCCATATACCACACTTCCCCCACCCCCTTACTCCTCCCACATCAACATCCCCTTTCATCAGTAAGGCACATTCAGTAAGTCATTTGGTGAATATACCCTGGAGCACTGCCACACTGCATGGACCATAGTTTACACTGTAGTTCGCACTCCTCCCCCAGTCCATCCAGTGGGTTATGGCAGGATATACAGTGTCCTGCATCTGTCCCTGCAGTATCATCCAGGACAACTCCAAGTCCCAAAAATGCCCCATATCACACCTCTTCCTCCCTCTCCCTGTCCTCAGTAACTCCTGTGGCCACCGTCTCCACATACAAGATACAATTTCTTCTATTGCTAATTTCACAACAGTATAGTAGCATACCAGCAAGTCTACTCCAATCCATGTATTCCTCCATCCTGTGGACCCTGGAATGGCAATGTCCACTCCTCTCTAAATCAAGAGGAGACTTAGAGCCCATGTGGCTGATGGATGCAATTCTCCTGTTTGCACTTTTAGACACTCTCAGTTCCTTGGTGTGGTCATTGACCATTCTCATCTCCCTGTCAACTGACCTGGGTATGTTCAATGAACCAGAGAGTAGGTGCTGCAACTCTGCTGAGGCTCAGGACCCAGCTGGCTTATGGACAGTCCAGAGATTCAAGACTCCTGATTATACACAAACCCCAGTGCCAGTCACAGGTTCAGTAAAAGTGACAGAAGATGCATTTGTAGAGAGGTCACTTCTGAGTTCAACTCCATCACAATCAGGAGCACAAATTCCATAGTAGGGCCCACTGGCAAGGCAATGAACTCCAGAGCCGTCTGCCATGACAGAACCTGTGTGTCTCCATAGCCCTCAGGAGCACCAGTACCTGGGGTTGTATCTACTTTGGCTCTCTCTGGAATCCTGCTGAGACATGCATAAGTGCGACCCCTCTGATGACCTCCCAACTCATTTTGAAGTCTCTTAGCCATATAAACTCATTTCTCTTTACCATTTCCCCCTTTTAGTCAAGTTCTTAATCTAGTTGCATCACTAGCTGGTGATGGTAGTAATCCCTCGGCACCAGGGAGGCTCATTACCAAGAGTTATGTCCCACACTGGGGGAAAGGTAATGCATTTACATGCTGAATTTGGCTTAGAGAGTGGCCACATTTGAGCAACATGGAAGATCTCAGGAGGTAACTCCTAGACACCCTGCAGCTCTAGGCCTAGTTGAAATTTAAGGCAGACAGGCTCATAAGCTTAGTCATCAGTATCAAGTACACCAGGTCTTGAAAATGTTTTCTTATATTTTCTTCTAGGAGTTTTATGGTTCTTGTTTTATATTTAGGTCTTTGATCCAATTTGAGTTAATTTTTGTGTAAGGTGTGAGATAAGTGTCCTCTGTTTATCCTTTTGAAAAGGATATCCTGTTCTCCCAACATCATTTGTTGAATAGACTCTTCTGCCCCAGCTGCTTGGGCTTCACAGCTTTGACAAAAATCACTTAACCATAGATGTAAGGATCTGTTTCTGAACAATCAGTTCAGTTCCATTGATCTATATGTCTATCTTTATGCTAGTACATGCTGCTTTTACCACTGTAGCTATGTAATATGATTTTTTTTTTAAAGATTTCTTTCTTTCTCTCCCCTCCCCTCCCTCCACCCGGGTTGTCTGTTCTCTGTGTCTGTTTGCTGCATCGTCTTCTTTGTCCGCGTCTCTTGTTGTCAGCGGCACAGGAATCTGTTTCTTTTAGTTGAGTCAGCTCTCTGTGTGGGCGGCACCATTCTTAGGCAGGCTGCACTTTCTTTCCCGCTGGGCATCTCTCCTTATGGGGTGCACTCCTTGCGTGTGGGGCTCCCCTACACAGGGGACATCCCTGCGTGGCACAGTACTCCTTACGTACATCAGCGCTGTGCATGGCCAGCTCCAGCACTGCACATGGGCCAGCTCCACATGGGTCAAGGAGGCCCGGGATTTGCACCGCGGACCTCCCATGTGGTAGACCGACGCCCTAACCACTGGGCCAAGTCTGCTTCCCTGAAATATGATTCAAAGCCTGGAATTGAGAGTCCTCCAACTTCATTCTTCCTTTTTAAGATATTTCTGGCTATATGGGGCCCCTTACCTTTCCAAATAAATTTGATAATTAAGTTTTCCATTTCCTTTTTTTTTTTAAATGGTGGAATATTTATCGGGATTGCATTGAATCTGCATACCAATTTGAGTAGAATTGGTATCTTAGTGATACTTAGTCTTCCAGTCAGTGAACACAGAATGTTCTTCCATTTATTTGTCTTTTTATTTCTTTTAGCATGCATTGTAGTTTTTTAATACAAATTCTTTACGTCGTTTGTTGTATTTATTCCTAAATACGTGATTCTTTTAATCACTATTGTAGATGGAATTTTTTTCCAGATAGCCCTCCTTTGAGGGCTGTAAATTTTTCCCTCAGCACTGCTTTTGCTGCATCCCAGAGGTTCTGATATGCTATGTTCTCATTTTCATTTGTCTCAAGGTATTTACTGATTTCTCTTGCAATTTCTTTTTTAACCCATTGATTATTTAAGACTGTGTTGTTTAACCTCCATATATTTGTGACTTTTCACTTTTTCTGCCTGTTGATTTCCAGCTTTATTTCATTATGGCCAGAAAAGGTGCTTTGTATAGTTTTGGTCTTGTTAAAGTTATTGAGATCTGCTTTTTGACCAATATATGGTCTATCCTGGAGAAAAATTCACGAGCACTAGAGAAGAATGTATATCCTGCTGTTTTAGGGTGCAGTGTTCTGTATATGTTAATTAAGTTTAGCCCATTCATCATATGGTTCAAGCTGTCTGATTCTTTATTGATCCCTTGCACAGATGATCTATCCAATGATGAGAATGGTGTATTGAAGTCTCCAACTATTTTTGTATAGGCTTCCGTTTCTCCCTTCAGTTTTGCCAGTGTTTGTGTCATAAAATTTGGGGTCTCCTGGTTAGTTGCATATACAGTTATAATTGTTATTTCTTCCTAGTAAATTACCCTTTTATTAATATACAATATCCTTCTTTGTTTCTAATAATAGCTTTGCTTTGAAAGTCTACTTCATACTATACAAGTATAGCTACTCCAGCTTTTTTTTTTTTTGTTACTGCATGCATGCAGTCTTTCACTCTCAATCTATCTGTATCTTTGGGTCTTCGGTGAATCTCTTGTAGACAACATATAGATGACTCATATTTTCTTATCCATTCTTCCAGTCCACATCTTTTGATTGGGGAGTTTAATCCATTAACATTCAAAGTTATTACCTTGTGTTTTATCTGTCATATCTTATTTTCACTATTCTTTTTAAAACTTTCAGTTACTTTTACTGATATAGTTAAAACAGTATGGTAACTGCACAAAGATAGACAAATACATAAGTGGAACAGAACTGAAAGTTTAGAAAATAGACCCACAATTCTCTGACTAATGATTTTTTTCCTTTATGTAATTTTTTAACAAATCAATTTTATTGATACTTATTAATAAGGCACAAATCCATCCAAAGTGTGCAATAAACGGTATTTCATATAATCACATATTTGTACATTCATCACTAGTCATTCTTAGAGCATTTTCATTATTCCAATAATAATTAAAAGCAAAAAACGGGGAAGTGGACTTGGTCCAGTGGTTAGGGCATCTGTCTACCACATGGGAGGTCCGCGGTTCAAACCCGCAGGCCTCCTTGATCCCTGTGGAGCTGGCGCATGCGCAGTGCTGATGCACGCAAGGAGTGCCCTGCCATGCAGGGGTGTCCCCGCATAGGGGAGCACCACGTGCAAGAAATGCGCCCCGTAAGGAGAGCCACCCAGCGGGAAAGAAAGTGCAGCCTGCCTAAGAATGGCACCGCCCACACTGATTCCTGTGCTGCAGTGGACAAAGAAGACGTCGCAGCAAATAGAACAGACAGTGGGGGGTGGGGAATAAATAAATAAATCTTTAAAAAGAAAAGCAAAAAACAAACAAGAAAAACGAAACTCTACACCTCTGAATCTCTCTGTGTTCCCTGCCATACTTAGCTGCCATTCTGTTTCTATCTCTCTAGTTTATTTGTATTTGTATTTTGTAAAAACAGCCTTATATATATGCGCTATCACCCATTAGTATTTTACATGGTTTCACCATGTTTTATAGTCCTGTGTTAAATTTTCTAGCTTTCATTCTAGTAAAATACATAACTTTAAACTTTCCCTTTCAATCTCTATCATACCCATGTAAGCTTTGCTAGTTACAAACACTGTGATTTGGTTTCACCGTTTCTGTTCATTTCCAAAGATTTACAGATGTTTTCACCAGTTCGGTACAGATTAACTCTCAGCTTTCCACTTTCTCTCCTTTTTTACGGTACTGAGCTAGGAAATGAACCTAGTATCTTGTATATGGAAAGCCGGCACTCAACCACTAAGTCACGTTGACTCCCCAGAGTTGGGTTTTGTTTTGTTTTTTTCATTTGTTTGCTTGTTTGTTTTTTTGTTTTTAGGAAGCACCAGGGACCAAAATCAGGACCTCCCATGTGGGAAGCAGGAACTCAACCACTTGTGCCATATCCACTCCCTCAACTTTCCATTCTCTACCCTCATTCTATTTTTCTGGTGACCTATATTCTAATCATTAACTCCTTGAGTTTACACTGCATATTTTCACAATAGACAGTCATACAGTATTTGTCATTTTGTGTCTGGCTTGCTTCACTCAATATATTGTCCTTCAGATTCATCCATTTTGTCATATATTTGACAACTTCATTTCTTCTTATAGCCTAATAATATTCTATCGTGTATTTACCACAATCTGAATACTTTCGAATCACCAATCAGATAATGGTTTAACATTCAGACTATATAAGAAATATCTAAAATGCAACAACAAAAAGCTGAACAGCACACTTGAATGGGCAAAGGACTTGAATAGACATTTCTCCAAAGATGATATACAAATGGACAGTAAACACATGGAAAGATGTTCAATAGCATTAACCATCAGGAAAATGCAGATTAAAACCACAATGGGATACTACCTTACATCCACAAGATGGCTATTATTTTAAAAAATAATAAAAAGTAAAATGACTAGTGTTACAGAGATTGCAGATAAATTGGAACATTGTTTGTGGGGATGTAAAATGGTACAGCTGCTGTGTAAAGCAGTATGGTGATTTCTCAAAAAGTTAATTTTAAAATTACCATATGACCCAGCAACCTGACTTCTAGGTTTACACCCACAGAGAATAAAAACAGTATCTCAAACATGTACACCAATGTTTGTTGCAGTAATATTCACAATAGTCAGAAGCAGGAAATAACCCAAGTGTCCATCAGAAAATACAAGTATAAACAGAATGTGGTACATGCACACAATGGAATATTATTCAGCCATAAGAAAAAAATGGAAGAACCTTGAAACACATGAGCCAACAAAATAAGCAAGATACTTATAGACAAAAATTGTACGATATCACCTATAAGAGATGACTAGAAATAGCAAATTGTAGAGATAGAAAACAAGTTACTGGAGGAGGGGAGATGAGGGGGAGGGAAGGGGTAGTGTTAAAAACACATATGCGTATATTGATGATGCATGGTCAAAATTTTTCACTTACAGGGTATAGAATCAAATGAGTTTGGAAACTGTTGGTATAGTGGATTGATCATAAGCCTTGCAGCTAGGTAGCCTTGGGTTCAGATAATAGTTCTAGTACTTTGTGGTTTGGAGTAAGCCACTTAACTTGTCTGAGCATCAGTAACCACCTTATAAAAAAGAGCGGGTGATGGGCATTTTATTACCAAGAGCTTTGTAAGAGTTATAGAAAATGTATGCATGAAACCTAGGATATCATACATTCTTGGGTAAGAGTAATTACCTACTATTTTTAATGTCATAGATACAATGAAATTAAAAATTTTAAGAATACGTACTATTGCTGTGGATGGAGTATCACTTTTAATTAATTTTATCAATTCCGTAGAGTTATTTTAAGAGCCCCCTATGTTGCTAAAGAATTTTTAAAGAGAAATCAATATAAACAGATGATTGGCAGAGCTGGCCGTGCTGGAATAGATTCTATTGGGGAAAGTATCCTTATACTGCAAGAGAAGGACAAGCAACAGGTAATAATCAATCTGATTGGTGGTTTGTTTTGGCTTCTTTTTCTTGGCCTTTGGTCTAACCCTTTTATAAGGTTATCATTTAAATATTATTAATATTCCTTTAATTGATGTTTCTGTCTTGTAAATGGTGGAGCATTAGAGTGATTTGAATACTTTTGTATTTCACTCACACAATGAAAAAAAAAACTTTCCCTAATTATCGTACTTCCATTTTCATGAGGAATCCTGAACAAATTCTTATTTTTTGCCTTCATGTTTTTGTCTACCCCTGCCTCCACAAGAATTATGCCAAGTGTAAAATTTTTATATGAAATATTATTTATTTTTTATAAAAACATAACACAAAGCATAATATTGTTTTAACATTTATAGGTATTGGAGTTAATAAGCAGCCCATTGGAAAACTGTTATAGTCATCTTATTCAGGAATTCACCAAAGGAATCCAAACTTTATTTCTCTCTTTGATTGGATTGAAGGTATTTTCCAAATTTTTCAATGTTATACCACCACCTGAGATAATAGAGAGCAAAAAGTAGATAAAGCATTTAAAGAAATATTTATTTCTAATTTATGTGGAAATGAACAATCTGTGACATCATAAATTTCAATCTAGATTTATATATGCATTTTTAGTCCTTTGAGTTACAAGGAATGTGAAAATTAAATAATAATTGTCCTTATTTGTAAATAAGGGCCTTAGGTATATACTGTAGAAACAAGGAAATGTAAATATATGGGTTCTGATGTGAAATAATCTAACACCTCTGCCTATATTAAGGATAATGTTCACCTGTATACCTGTGATCATTTTGAGATATTATAAATATTTGTGAGCTCACCATAGCTTTTATAAGGAAGAAACCTTAAAAAAGGGGAGGTGGGAGGGGAGAGGCACAATGGGAAAAGCACTCTTTCTTAGATTAGCAATTAGCTCTCTTTTTAAGGTTGTTTTTTTTTTAATTTATTGAAGTATATCACTCATACCATAAACATACATAAACAAGTGTACAGTAATAGTTGTGAACTTACAAAACAAACATATATAGCATCATACAGGACTCTCATAACTTACTCTACCACCAATACCTTGCATTGTTGTTAAACATTTTTAACTAGTGATTAAAGAACATTGTCATAATATTACTACAAACCAAAGTATTTTTCCTCAAGCCACTGTACTATTATTATTATTATCTTTATATCATTTATATATGAACATACATAAACAATAAGTGTATAGTAAAAGTTGTGGACTTTACAAAGCAAACATGGATAACATTATACAGGGGTCCCATACATTAACCCTCCACTAACACCTTGCATTGTCATGATTCTTGAGTTAAATAATTTACCCAAAGACACTCAGCCAAAACTTGGCAAAGTCAGTATTTGAATTCAGGTTTGTCTGATTGCAAAGCCAATGCTCTTAACCCATCAGTCTGCCTTCATTAACATGAACAGTTTAAGTGAAAGCACAAAAGGTAACTGATAAATATAAGGCATACCACAAGGCAAGATTTGATTGCCTTCCAGTAATTTAGAAGGGTAAAAGACTGCATGGAAGAAGAGGAATTAGTCCTAAATATTGAAGGAGATATGGATTTTAAATAAGCAGAAGGAAGGAACCATAGTTAAAATAGAATGAAAGAGGACAGCAGATGTAGCTCAAGTGGTTGAATGCCTGCTTCCCATGTATGAGTTCCTGGTTTCCATCTCTGGTACCTCCTAAAAACAAAACAAGCAAATGAAAAAACTGGGGAACTGGTGTAGCTCAGTGGTTAAGAGCCAGCTTCCCACGTACGAGGTCCCAGGTTCAATCCCTGGCCCCTGGTACCTTGAAGGAAAAAAAAAAGAATGAAGGATAAGAAAACAAGCATAAGATATTGTAGAAGAACAGTAAATGGACTAGATACTAAAGCTCTAGAGAGGGGCTGTGCATCTTGAAGAGTAGAAGGTTGGGTGGAAAACAACTTGGAGCCAGAACATGTGCTGTAGATTGGAGAGTCAGGAAACATGTTTAAATATCAAACTAAGTAGTTAAGACATGGTCACTCCTCAGTGGAAAATGAGTAAAAGTCTTCTGTGATGGTTTAGAGCAGGGGTTCCTAACGTTTTTGTTTTTTTTTTTGAGGTACCAGGATCTGGGGATTGAGCCTGGGACCTCATATGTGGGAAGCTGGTGCTCAATCACTGAGCCACATCAGCTCCCTTAAGTTGGTTTTTTAATTTGTTTTGCTTGTTGTTTGTTTTTGTTGTTGTTAGGAGGCACCAGGGACCAAACCACAGGACGTTCCATGTGGGAAGCAGGTGCTCAACCTCTCAATCCATATCTACTCCCCATCTTAATAACCATTTTTTGTTCCACAGACCCCTTTGCCAGTCAGGTGAAAACCACAAATCTCATACTAAGTCCACACTATACTGTATATTATTTCATAAATATATCATACACCAACACGTCCCCACAAGAATAATGTTTTTTGGATTTCAATTCAAGCTCAGATTCAATTCAGCCCTTATAGAGCAAGAGCTCAGATATCACACATGCATGGCTTTCAATCCCAACTCTGGCAAGTTACTAATTCACTTTTTTTAAATTAAGGAGTTTTATTGAGTTAGATTCATTTATTGTATGATCTATCCAAAGTGTGTAGTGAGTGGCTTTTAGTATAATCACAATGTTGTACATTCATCACCACAAAAAGTTTTAGAACAATTTCATTACCCCAAAAAGAAAAACTACACAACCCTTAGCAGTCCTTCCCCAGCCCTACATAACCACTAATCTAATTTCATCTCTATAAATTGATTTATATTTACATGTTTTAAAATTTTTTTTTCTTTATTTTTTTAATATTGCATTCAAGAAATATGAGGTCCCCATATACCCCCCACCCCTTTCACCCCACTCCTCCCTCCATAACAACAATCTCCTCTATCATCATGAGACATACATTGCATTTGGTGAATACTTCTCTTAGCACCGCTGCACCTCATGGTCAATGGTCCATATCATAGCCCACGCTCTCCCACATTCCACCCAGTGGACCATGGGAGGACATACAATGTCCGGTAACTGTCCTGGCAGCACCACCCAGGACAACTCCCAAGTCCCGAAAACGCCCCCACATCTCATCTCTTCCATTCCCTACCCCCAGCAGCCAACATGGCTGCTTTCTCCACACCAATGCCACATTTTCTTTGATTACTAATCACAATAGTTCATGAATAGAATATCAGTAAGTCCACTCTAATTCATACTCTATTCCTCCATCCTGTGGACCTTGGAATGGTTGTGTCCACTCCACATCTATATCAAGAGGGGCCTTAGATTCCACATGGATGCTGGATGCAATCTTCCTGCTTTCAGTTGTAGGCACTCTTGGCTCCCTGGTGTGGTGGTTGACCTTCTTCACCTCCATGTTAGCTGAGTGGGGTAAGTCCAATAAACCAGAGTGTAGGAGCTGAAGTCTTTTGAGGCTCAGTGTCTATCACATGGTCAGTCCAGAGATTCAGGTCCCCTGGATATATATTAAACCCCAACGCCAACTACAGTTCTGGTAAAAGTAACAGGAGAGGCTTGTGAACAAAGATCACATCTGAGTCCAGCTCCGTCACACAGAAACACAAACGCCAAAGTAGAGCCAACTGACATGGCACTGAACTCCATCTGCCATGACCATAGAACCTGTGGGTCTCTGTAACCCTCAGAAGAACCAATACCCGGGGTTGTATCTACTTTATCTGTCTCTAGAACTCTGCTGAGGTATGCATAAGGGCAACCCCTCTGATAACCTCCCAACTCTTTTTGAAGACTCATAGCCATATAAACTCATTTGTCCTTTCCATTTCCCCTTTGATTCAGGTCAAAAAGCATTTTTAACTCCCTGTATTATATGTAGATTGAGATATTCTGCTGGTCCGAGTTGACCCTTTTATTCAAGGTTATTTTGTAGTTACATCATCAGCTGAGATTTGGTAGTAATCCCTCAGCGCCAAGGAGGCTCATCCCTGGGAGTCATGTCCCACGCTGAGGGGAAGGCAACGCATTTACATGCTGAGTTTGGCTTCAAGACTGGCCACATTTGAGCAACATGGAGGCTCTCAGGAGGTAACTCTTAGGCACCCTGCCGCTCTAGGCGTTGTTCTTATTTCAGGTGCACAGGCTCAAAAGCATAGTCATTAGTATCAATATATTTACATTTTATGGAAATGGAGTCCTACAATATGTAGTATTTTGTGTCTGGTTTCTTTAACTTAGCATAATGGGTTTTTTTGGTATGATATTAACATCTTATAGTATTAACATACATTTGTTCAGCTTCAAAGAAAAAGTCTTATATATGCAGTTTTAACCATTTTCATATTTCACATGCAGTTTTACTATACTATTACAGTTCCATGTTACATTTTTTTTAGCTTTCCTTTTAGTAACATAAATGACTTTCCCTTTAAACTGCATTCATACCCATAATGCTAGTTAATAACATGTTGTGCTTTCACATTTTCTATTCATTTCCATAGATTAACAAACATCCTTTTTATCAATTCTGTACAGGTTAAACCTCAGCTTTCCATTCTTTACCTCATTCTATTTTCTGGTGACACATATTAAAGTTATTAACTCCATAAGATTACACAGTATATGTTTAGTTCGTCCTGGTACAATCATACAGTATTTGTCTTTTTGTGTCTGGTTTGCATCACTAAACATAATGTCCTCCAGGTTCATCCACATTGTCATATGCTCTACAACTTCATTTCTTCTTACAACTGCATAGTATTCCATCATGTGACTAGACCACATTTTGTTTATCCATTCATCAGTTGATGGACACCTGGCTTGTTTCCACCTTTTGGCAATCGTAAATAACACTGCTATTAACATTAGTATGTAGATGTCTGTTTGTGTCACTGCTCTTCAGTCTTCTGGGTACATACCCAGTAGTGGTTTTGCCAGGTCACATGGCAAATCTATATTCAACTTTTCTAGGAACTGCTAAAGAGTCCTCCACAGTGGCTGTACCATTTACATTCCCACCAACAGTGAATAAGTGTTCCTATTTCTCCACATATCTCCAACACTTGAAGTTCACTGTCTTTTTAACAGTGGCCATTCTACTAGGTATGAAATATCTCATTGTAGTTTTGATTTGCATTTCCCTAAACTTCACTCAGTAGCCTTACTTGTAAAATGGGGATAATAATAGTATATAGTATTTTAAGTCTAGTTTGGAAGCAATTATAGTAATCCATGTATAATGTAATAAAGACCTGGAGTAGGAAGGTTGCCAGTGAATTAATAAAGGAGAGAAAGAGATTGTAAAGATCATCTAGTATAATACACTTATATTCTAGATAAGATCACAGACTCAAAAAATTAGTAATTTGTTCAAGGTCCTTCAACTAATTATAATTAAAGTGGGACTATAAATTAGGTTCCTGACTGGCTAGCCTGATATCTTTCTAGTGTGCATTGTACATGTGGAATATTCACCAAGTACATTTGGAGTACTCATCAAGATAGAACACATTCTGGACTATAAAGCAAGTTTCAATAATGTCTGTCTGTTTGTTTGTTTGTGCTTCCGGGGTTTGAACCGGGGACCTCGAACATGGGAAGGAGGCACTCAACCACTGAACTTCCCTCAATAATTTTTAAAAGATTGAAATCACATGGAATATGGTCTCTGATGGCAACAGAATTATAAATCAATAATAGATATCAGGAGGATCCCCAAATATTTGGAAATTAAACAGCATATTTTGATCCATCATCATAGAAGAAATCACAAGGAAAATTAGAAAATAGTTTGAATGAAATGAAAATGAAAATGAAATGTATCAAAAATTAGTGGGATGCAGCCAAAGAAGTGCTTAGAGAAAGTTATAGCTTTAAATTCTCATTAGAATACAAGAAAGTTCCAAAGTCAGTGATCTAAAATATTTTACCTTAAAAAGCTAAAAAAAGAGCAAATTAAATCTAAAATAAGTAGAAGGAAGGAAATAAGATAAATAAAAGCAGAAATCAGTGAAATAGAAAATAGACAAATAAAAATTCAAGAAGCAACAAGTTGGTTCTTTGAAAAGATAAATAATTTTGTTAAACCTCTAGCTGGATTGAGCAGGAGAAAAAGAGGACATAGAAATTCCTAATATCAAGAATAAAAAAGGGAGATCACTATAGATCCTAGGGACATTAAAAGGATGATAAGGGCTTATCCTTGAATAGCTGTACACTGTAAAATAAATTCAGTACCTTAAATGAAATGGACAAAATTCTTGAAAGACACAGATTCCTAAAATCACCTCAAGAAGAAATAGAAAATCTGAGTAGTCCCTATATCATTAAAGGAATTGGATTTGTAATTTTAAAACCTCCTGCCAAGAAACTTGAGGTCCAGTTGACCCACTGGTGAATTCTTCCAAACACTGACGAAAGAAATAAAACCAGTCATACACATTCTTTCAGAAAAAAGAGGAAGAGGGAACATTGTTTATGTCATTTTATGATGCCAGCTTTACTCTGATACCAAAACCAGGCAGAGATGTAAGAAAACTTGAGGCCATTATCTTTGGTGAATGCAGGTATAAAAATCTTTATCAAAATATTATTAAGTCAAATCCAGAAGTACATTATAAGAGTGAAATACCACAGTCATTTGGGATTTATTCCAGTATTGCAAAGTTGGTTTAGTATTAAAAATTCAGTCAGTGTAATTCTCTGTATTAACAGAATTCAATGCTTATTCATAATAAAAACTCAGTGTATTAGGGGTGGAAGTGAACTTCAACCTGATAAAGGGTGTTTATAAAAACCTGTAGCTAACATCACATTTAATGATGAAGGACTACATTTTTTTCCCCTTAAGAGCAGAAAGAGCAAGAATATCTGCTGTCATCACTGCTATTCATCATGTTAGTAGAGGTCCCAGCCTGTATAATAAGGTAGCAATCAGTTCAGGAAGAAAGCAGATGGGCAGCTGTCATCCAGACCTTTCCATAGGTGGCAGAACTTAAACTATTGGACCCAGTCCTGAGGAGAACAGGCTCTTAGGAGTTTTCCCCGCCCCTTAGGGTAGATGTCCGCAACAGAGCTCTAGTTGGGGAAGGGAGCTAAGATTCCAGATAAGGCTCATAACCAGGGAAATCTTTAGTTGGAATTGAAACAGAAGTCAAGTTCTATGGACAGGACTAACCAGGATGAGAGAGAAGGGCAAGATCTTGGCTTTTGGGTAATATGAGGTCAGGAGCAGAAGGGGAGTAGGGAACATCGCTTAGAGACACTAGGTCCCTGCTTCGATGGGAGAGAAGGAGACTCTGGGAATTGAAAGTGAGTATAGTAGTCGTTGGGTCATAGGAACCAGAGAGTTTCTAATTGTTTATTTACCAGAACCATTTTTTTTCATACTGCCAGACAGTTTAAATACTTTATCTCTGATATTTGCACACCTTTAAATTAAGTAATGTAACTCCCCTTATGCAAATAAAGAATCCAAGGCTAAGAGATGTAGGTTATGTAGGCTCCTTTAGACCATAAATTTGGTCCATGCTACTGCTCTCTCTTGCCTGGATCACTACAATAGTCTCCCAGCTGGTTTCTTTGCATCCACTCTGCCCTGCCTTCCCACATCCCCTTCAAATAATTCTTCATAAAGAGCTATGTTTTCAAAATGCATATCTGATTATGTAACTCCTTCTGTTAAATTTCCAGTGGTTTCCCACTGATTTTAGAAATAAGGCAAAATTCCTTATCATGATCTATTATGGTATATTTGGCCTCTACCTATCTCTCTAGCCTCATCTCTTACCAGCCTTCTTTCTGTACCCCAGACACATTGGCCTTCTCTTAGTTTCACAAACATACCGTGTTTCCTTCTACCTTAGTGTTCTCTAAGCATAGAACTCTCCTGTCTTCTCTCCCCTTTTCCAGTTTCTCTCTTCCCATTCCTTTGTCTGGTTAACTCCCATTCAGTCTTCAGATCTTAGTTTAACCACCCACTTCCTCAGTGAAGCCTTCCCTGTGCCTCTGAGTCCAGTTTGTCTATTAATTTTTTTTTTTAAGATTTATTTTATTTATTTCTCTCCCCTTCTCCCTGACCCCAGTTGTCTGTTCTCTGTGTCCATTTGCTGGGTGTTCTTTTTGTCCGCTTCTGTTGTTGTCAGCAGCACAGGAATCTGTGTTTCTTTTTGTTGTTGTTTTTGCGTCTTCTTGCTGCACCAGCTTTCCGTGTGTGCGGCACCATTCTTGGACAGGCTGCACTTTCTTTCGCACTGGGCGGCTCTCCTTACGGGGTGCACTCCTTGCGCTTGGGGCTCCCCTACGCAGGGGGGCACCCCTCCATGGCAGGGCACTCTGCGCGCATCAGCACTGTGCATGGGCCAGCTCCACACGGGTCGTGGGGGCCCAGGGTTTGAACTGCAGACCTCTCATGTGGTAGATGGACGCCCTAACCACTGAGCCAAGTCCGCTTCCCTGTCTTTTAGTTTTTATAGAACCCCATTCCTTTCCTTTAATAGTACCATTCAGTTTGTAATTATATTCTTGTTAGTACAGTTATTTGGTAATAACTTTACACCTCTGCCATGTAAGCTCTGTGAAAGCAATGTTTACATTTATTTTCATTGTTCACTGAATCTCAGTGCCTAGCACAACGCTTGCCATGTTGTTGGCCCTCCGTAAATACTTGAATTAGTCAGTGGATTGACTTTGGAGTTGGGCATGGGTAAAAACTTGTAGATTGATGCATGAGTGGATATCCAGCTCTGAGAAGCTGGGGAGGCTAGAGGTATAGGCTAGCATAGTGGGTTTAAATCACTATGTCAGAAACCTTTTCAGAGAGATTTGAAAAGATAACTTGGTGGCAGATAATGGGATCAAGTAAAGGTCTTTTCCCTCCAGTTAGCTAATCAGAAACAGAGTACATTGATAATCTACAAACTGAGTATCCGTTCCTGAATATCTTGTGCAATATTACCTAAGTAAACATTACATTAAGAATGATTTTTATTAAAAGAGGGAGAAGCAATAGAAAATGCCAATGCCCCATAATATTTTTTGTTATCCTTTTCATTGATTTAATAAGAAATAACTACTTACTTTTTTCAGTTGAACTAAGAGAGAAAAACAATTGATTAATGATGTGTATATATATATGTATTTTTTGAGGGATCAGAGACGTTTTTTTTTAAAGATTTATTTTTTCTTTATTTCTCTCTCCACCCCCACCCCCCACCCCCATTTTCTTCTCTCTATGTCCATTCGCTGTTGTATTAGTCATTGTCCACCTACCACCTTATCAGCAGCACCGGGAATCTGTATCTCTTTTTATTGCGTCGTCTTGCTGCAACAGCTCTCCGTGTATGCAGCACCACTCCTGTGCAGGCTGCACTTTTTTCACACAGGGTGACCCCCCTTGCAGGACGCACTCCTTGCATGTGAGGCTCTCCTACGCGGGGGCACCCTTGCATGGCACAGTACTCCTTGCGTGCGTCAGCACAGCATGTTGGCCAGCTTACCACATGTGAGGGACCAAGGATTGAGCCTCAACTGCTGCAGAAAGCCAGCACTCAACCACTGAGCCACATTGGCTCCCTTGCATTGGTTTTCTTGTTTGTTTTGCTTGTTGTTTGTTTTTGTTTTTGTATTTTTTAGGAGGCACCAGGACCTCCCATGCAGGAAGCAGGCACTCAACCGCTTGACCCACATCTGCTTCCTATTTGCTGATATATCAGGGCAACATGCTGATTTCATGGAAATGTGCTACTGTGAAATTATTCTAGTTCAGAGTCAGATCTACAACTGAATACTTAATGAATCTTAAGAATTACTTATTGTTAATGATGAATAAGAAGGGAAAGAAAAAGATAGTGAAAGAACAGTAAAAGAATTTGAAAGTGAGGGAGAGACAAAATATGGTAGAAAACTACTATTTATGTTTTGGTAATATTTTAGACTCCATTGCAAAATTTTGCCTGATCCTGTTTTAGTGGAATTGAAACTTACAGGAGTGTTTTCCAAGTGTTCTTTTTCTTTTCTTCTTAATAAAATTTTTATAACCAAATGATGCTGTCTCAGGTGGCTGGAAAGGGGGGGTATAAGAGAGCTTACTACAGGAGACCAAACTGAAGTTAAAGTTAATTGGTTGGGGAATCAACTGAGAATACACAACTCTAGAGATATTGTGAAAAATTATTCAAAAGCCTAAGAAGTTTTTGTTTGAAAATGTGTAAATGTTTTCATAAATAGCATGAATATGATAATGATCTTTTCCTTTAAATTGTTTTTCTTGTTAATTAAGTGCCATTATAAAATCCATATGTATGCAACTATGTAAGTAATATATTAATTTTTTATTTAAATAGCCTTGAATCATGGAAATGAGCTATTATTTTGATTAATGTCCATTTGAAGTGATGTTTAAATTAAGGAAAATGCTTCAGTGATGTCTTGAATTGTTTCAGATTGCAACAAATCTTAATGACATATATCACTTTATGAGTGGCACATTTTTTGGTGTTCAGCAGAAGATTTTGTTGAAAGAAAAAAGTCTCTGGGAAATAACTGTTGAATCACTTACATACCTAGCAGAAAAAGGACTCCTACAAAAAGACACTATTTCTAAGTCTAAAGGAGAGTTCCAGCATAGTTTCCATATTACAAAGTTGGGACGAGCTTCTTTTAAGGGTAAGAGTTTATGCAAATCTCATTATTAATCTGAAGAAAATCATTAGAAAAAATAGAAATTAAATTTTTCTTTTACTTTAAATTTGATTATAATTTCATATCATTTTTAACATTAATCCTCATAAGTTTTGGTACCACTTCAACTGTCTAAAGCTGAAAAATGTTTTGACTATATTTTCTTATTTACTGAAATAATTTAAAATACTACAAGAGAATATTGAGAAAAAGATGGTTGCCCCTCCTGCACACTCTCTTCCCCCAGAAATCACACAAAAATCTCAATATCCTATCAGTAGCAACAGTTTGGTGAATATCTTTCCAGATATTTTTATATATTTCATTTAAGTACATCATAGATACATATAGACAGTTCATATTTTAAAAATTAATTTTAGGCATAATCATTTATATTATTCTGAAATTTGCTTTTTTTTTTTTGCTTTATATATTTTAGAAGTTGTTCCATGACAGTGAGTAGAGTTTCCATCTAACAGTTACATCACTTATTTACTTAATGAAAAGTAATATGTGTTGTTTAAAAAAAAAAAAAGCCTAAGAACTGAGAATCCCATGTAGGCTAATATCCTTTCTACTGTTTCAGATTACTACTGTTGACAATCCAATATATCCTTCCAAATACTTTTATGTGTTTATACACATGTATACGTATATGCATGCATAGAGATTTTTTTAAATGGCATTATGGTATAAGTATTTTGGCAACTTTTTCTCACTTGTAAAATATCTTGAGCAACTTAACCTGTTGCTACCTTTAAACCTACTTCATTTTTCTTTTAATAACTGCATAGACCTGTATAGACTGCCATAATATGGATGTGCCAGAATTTATTTAACCATTTCCCTATTGAAGCACATTTACATTGTTTCCAGTTTTTCTGTTTTAAACAGGGCTGTATGAGTTTCTCTATTCTTTTATGTTGGGTACATGTGGGAGTGTTTCTCTGAGTTAGATTCCCCAAACAGAATAGTTGTATCACAAGGTATGTATATAGTAAATGTTGATGGATATTATCAAAATGTTCTCCAAAATAGCTGTGCTAAATTGCAAAATAGAGATTTTGAAGACTTGTTGTTTTATTTGTCTAAGTTTATCTTCTTGCCAAGACTATTTAAAATCACCCCTTCCTCACTCTGATAATTATAAAAGATATTTATTTCTCTTTTAGGAAGTATAGATTTGGCTTATTGTGACATTCTCTACAGAGACTTGAAAAAAGGTCTTGAAGGACTAATACTTGAGAGCCTTCTTCATCTTATCTATCTTACAACTCCATATGATATGGTTTCTCAGTGTAACCCTGATTGGATGATATACTTCAGGCAGGTAAGAATACATTATAAGGAGATTCTTCAGTTTAAGCTGCTTAGTCTGTTAATGATGATATTATCTTTGTCAAATGGTACAAGTGAATATTCACTTTTTTGTTTTGCTCTATTAAAATAGAATTGGACTTGGACATTTTGACTTTCAGATTTTAAAAATAGCAATATGGCCACAATATTTCTGGTTTGTTTCCTTACATACTACTTTTCTATTAAATATAAGCATGTTCATTTTAGGAAAAAAAGGAACTTTAGAGGAGAAAAATGGATTATCCCTCATCCAATTCCCCAGTTAGTGTTAACAATTTGATGACCACTGCATTTTATAATGCCAAGAATGTAAAGAAAACAACAAAAGCCATCTCTGATGATTGTTTAATTACATGCAGACTCTGTCAGAGCCAAGCATGATGATAGATCAAATCTACTGATGTTTATTGCTGAGATGATAAAACTAGACCTACCTGTTACAAAACCAAGTAGTAGAGTACAGTTTATTATGATTTTAATATGATTAGGCTAAGTGCATAAATATTAGGCAGAAGCATACAGCTTTTAATCCCAGGTATTAGCTTTTTTAATGTCATTTATATAAATCCTTAATGCAAAACTTTTCAAATGGTACTATATAACATAGATAATGTCCCCCAACCATCTGTTATTAAACATAATTACAAAATGCATAGAAACCAGTACTTGTGGCCATATCTTTAATTAATTCTACTAAAGTATGTTATGTTTCAATAATTTTAAATAGTTTACACTAGATATTTTTAAATTAATTTATTGAAATATATCACCCACACACAAACATACATAAACAATTAGTGTATAGTAATAGTAGTAAACTTATAAAACAAACATATATAATATCATACAGGACTCTCATAACTCACCCCGCCACCAACAACTTACATTGTTGTTAAACCTTTTCAACTAATGATTAAAGAGCATTGTCAAAGCATTACTACTAATCAAAATATTTCCCCCAACCCTCCTTATTATCTTTATGTCATTTATATGTGAACATACATGAACAATTAAGTGTATAGTAAAAGTCGTGAAATTACAAAGCAATCATACATAACATCATACAGGGGTCCTATACGTCAACCCTCCACCAACACCCTGCATTGTCATGAGATGTTTGTTACAAAATATGAAAGAATATTGTCAAAATCTTACTACTAATTACAGTCCTTATCTTACATTTGGTGTGTTTTTCCCCCAACACTCCCTATTATTATTTTTCAAATAGATTTTTTGTGACAGAAGTTGTAAACTCAACAATCATGCACATATGCAGAATTTCCAAGCAACATCTCTCTATCAACACACCACACTGTGGTGGAACATTTGTTACAGATAAGATAATATCACCGGATTGTTACCATGTCCATAGTATACATTTGGCTTACATTTTCCATACGGTCCCATTATCAACACAGTACATCTTTGGCATAGATGCAAGAATATTATATTATTAATGCTAACCACAGTCCATAGGTCATTCCAGTTGTATTTTTCCCATGTGTTCCCAACACCCTGCAGTAGTGTTATACATTTGCTCTAGCTCACAAAGGACACACTTGCATCTGTACCATCAACCACAATTCTCATCCATCTCCTGGTTTACTGTGCTATTCGTTCCTAGATTATTTTCTAGCATTCTGTCAATTCGCATTTACATCCCTAGACTACAATTTTCAGCCACATCCCTATTTATAAACTAGCTATTACTATTTTCATTCTATGCATTTCCACACTTTTACAGTAAAGCTAATTAAAACTTCTCCATACATTAAACATCAGTAGTCCATCTCAGTCCTTCTCTTATCTCCATTAAGAATCCACCACCTACCACCAGGTCTTGAAGATATTTTCCTACAATTTCTTCTAGAAGTTTTATGGTTCTCGCTTTTATTTTTAGGTTTCTGGTCCATTTTGAGTTAATTTTTGGATAAAGTGTGAGATAGAGGTCCTCTTTCCTTCTTTTGGCTATAGATATCCAGTTCTTTCAGCATCATTTTGCCGAATGGGCTGTTCTGTCCGAGCTGTGTGGTGGGTTTGACAGGCTAGTCAATAATCACTTGACCATACATGTGAGGGTCCGTTTCTGAGCCATCAATTTAGTTCCATTGGTCTATGTATCTGTCTTTATGCTAGTACCATGTTGTTTTTACCACTATAGCTTGGTAATATGATTTATAGTCTGGAGATGAGGGTTCGCTTTTCCTTTTATGATGCTTCCTTACACTTCCAAACAAATTTGCTAATTGTGTTTTCAAATTTTTTTTTTTTAATGCTGGTGGAATTTTTATGAAGGTTGCATTGAATCTGTATTTTTTATCAGGGTTGCGTTGACTCTATATCAATTTGAATAGAATTGACATCTTAAAGATATTTAGTCTTCTAGTCCATGAGCGTTGTTCTAGTTATTTAGGACTTTTTTTATTTCTTTTAACATTGGGTTGCAGTTTTCTGAATACAAGTGCTTTACATCATTGGTTAAGTTTATTCATGACTACTTGAGTTTTATCTGTCATATTTTGTTTTCACTACCCATTGGACACTTTTAGTTACTTTTATTGATATAATCTTCATTTCTAGACTCTCTTCCAGGCCTTTCTCTCCTGTCTTTTCTTTTCAGGCTCTAGCACACCCTTTAGTATTTCCTGAAAATCTGGTCTCTTGTTTAGAAATTATCTCAGTTTCTGTTTATCTGTGAATATTCTAATTTCACCCTCATTTTTGAAAGACAGTCTTGCTGGATATAAGATTCTTGGCTGGAAGTTTTTCTCTTGTATTGTCTTAAATATATCAGACCACTGTCATCTTCTCTTCATGGTTTCTGGTGAGAAATCAGCACTTAATCTTATTGGGTATCCCTTATATGGTATGCATTGCTTTTCTCTTGCTGTTCTCAGAATTCTCTCTTTGTCTTGGCATTTGGCATTCTGATTAGTATGTGCCTCACAATTAGTCTACTCAGATTTTTTTTGGATGGGAGTACATTGTGCTTCCTGGACATCAATATCTATGTCCTTCAAAAGGGTTGGGAAATTTTCTGACATTTTTTAAAATATTCCTTCTGCCCCTTTTCCCTTCTCATCTCCTTTTGGGACACCCATGACACATATGTTTATACATCCCTGGCTGTCATTTAGTTCCCTGAGACCTTGTTCAATTTTTACCATTCTTTTCTTCATCTGTTCTTTTGTATGTTCACTTTCAGAGGCCATTTTTTCAAGCTTACCAATCCTTTCTTCTGCCTCCTCAAATCTGCTATTATATGATTCCAGTGTTTTTAAAATTTCATTTATTGTGCCTTTCATTCCCATAAGATCTGCTATTTTTCTATGCATGCTTTCAAATTCTTCTTTGTGCTCATCCGGTGTCTTTTTTTTTTTTAATGTTAATAGAGCACAAGGAATGTTACATTAAAAAACATAAAAAAACAAGAAACATAAGAGGTTTCCATAGAACCCACTCCCCACCCCCCACCACATCATTTTTGTCAGTGTCTTTTTAATATCCTTTATCTCTTTAGCCATCTCATTGAATTTATTAAGGAGATTTGTTTGAACATCTATCATTAGTTGTCTGAACTCCTTTATGTCATCTGGAGGCTTATTTTGTTCCTTTAACTGGGCCATAGCTTCCTGTTTCTTGGTTTGGATTGTAATTTTTAGTTGGTGTCTTGACATCTGGATTACTAGAGTATTTATTCTGGGTGCAGTTTTTCTCTTTAGTTTAGGGCTTCCTGTCCTTTCTCCCTTGCTGGTTTTGCAATAGAAGCCAAATATGTAATCGGTGCTATAAACTGGGGAGGCTCAAGCATCCCTCATTGCCCCAGGATTGGATGAAGCTTCTCCCAACTTTCTGCTTTCCCAGAGGTAGGGAAAGAGTCACAGTTGTGTGGAATAATCCAAGTCATGCAGGCCTAGACTGTAGTTGCCCAGAGAGATTGATGAAGCTTCACTCCTTTTTCTCCCCTGCCTGGGGCGTGGATGGAGCTGCAGGTGTGGGCAGCAATCTATGCAGTGCGAGTCTAAGATGACCCCAGTTGCCCCAGTAGACTTTTAATTATTCAGTTTGTGCCAGCCAAAGGTATCCTCAGTTACCTGGATAGACTGGTGCTGAGCTAACCAACCTCCTTCCTGCCAGAGGTGTGACTGAAGCTTAGGCTAGAGCTGCAGGCTTATCCCAGTGAAAGAAACTGGTTCTTACTGTCAGTGTGATATATGGTCAGGCCAGCTTCCCTCAGGCTGGGGGTGGAGTCAAAATGGCAGCCACCGGCCCCTTTCTGACTCGGACAAATTCACACCCCGGCTGTTTCCAGGGTTATTTCTTAGCCATCCAAGTCTACCAATCAGTAGCCGAAATCAGCAGCCAGCTGTCTCTTCCTCCTGTTTCTGGGAAATGGGGCTTCCAATTCTGGTCACAGAACAGCTCCTGGGGAGGCTTGCACCACCGGAGTAGGACATTTACCAGCCTCCGTGGCTTGGCTGGCAATTTCCTGGAGATGCTGGCGCAGGTCCCTGCAGCTTCCTCCCTGTCAGAGGTGGCACTGGGTCTTAGGCTAGACCTACACTGACTTAGGTGGAAAGAAGCTGGTCCCCACCAGCACTGGAATTTTCAGTCCGCCCTGCTTCCCCTTGTGCCAGTCTCGGTGTTAAGATGGCACCTTCCAGCCTCTTTCTGACTTGGACAGGCTCAAACTTTAACTGTTCTCAGGATTATACTTTAGCCTACTGAATTTTACTCATCAGTAGCTGAAGTTGGTGCCCAGCCATCTCTTCCTCCCCTATTTTGGGAAGTGGAGCTTTCAATTCCAGCCGTGGAACAGCTCCCAAGGTGGCTTATGCCTCTGGTGGAGAATAGGCACCGTGGAGTGCCCTGCTTACGAGTCTTCTCTGCAGATGGGCAGTCTCCTCCTTCCACTCCTTCAGGGATGTTGCAAGATGCTCTTCTGGCCTCCTGAATCCCCAAACAGGTGCTTCAGCTAGCTCCAGAGAGCTCTGGATGTTTACTAACTGCCCTGTAGCAGGGGCTGACTCTAGGAGCTCCTTACACCGCCGCCATCTTGCTGTCTCTCAATTTACACTAGATATTTTTTCCCTACTAACACCTAAAATACGTTTTTTTAAAACTTGTAGTTTTTGTTAATAAAATTTGTGTTTCTCATATCCTTTAAAATCATGAAAATGTACTATCAATAGAAATTTAATTTGGTTCAAATGACATTTTAAAAAACTTATAATTTGATTTTTCCATGTATTTACTCTTTTTCTGTTTAGTTTAGCCAACTCAGTCCAGCAGAACAAAATGTAGCTGCTCTTGTTGGAGTCTCAGAAAGCTTTATTGGGAAGAAAGCATCAGGTCAAGCAATTAAGAAGGTACTATGTTTTTCTCTTTTTCCTTCTTAAAAGTTGAACTGAGTTTATTCAACAAAATTAATATCATTGTATCATCTCCTTTGTTAACTTGATCATTTCACAATTGAAAAAAAAAGATTTTCCTTTTGCTACTTAAAATATATCTGAGCACCAAAAATATGTTTTAAAAAAAATAGTTATTTTTGGATTAATATGATAGATCTTTTTCTTTTTTAATATTTTAGTATCTTGGAAATGTTCTGTCATGCACATGTAATGATTTTATGTAGAAAAAGTTAAGCCTTATCTATTTTTCTGAGACTGCTTATGGCTTACATTGTAAAACTATAAAAATTTTTATGAAATATTTTCATCATATAATATGCTCATTTCAAAGGGTGGGAGTATATATTTTTCAAAAATTTATCTTAGAGATTCCAAGATACAAAAAGTTTGTCTCTTTTTTTTGTTTTTGTCCTCAAAAAACTCCAAATCTAGTACAAGAAGTACATAAAATATTTCATAAGGTTGAAGTGTAAAAGCGGATATTCTTTTTTTTAAAAAAGCATTTTTATTGAATTATATTCACATACCATGCAATCCATCAAAAGTGTACAATCAGTGGCTTTTAATATAATTACAGAATTGTGCATTCATCACTACAATAAATTTTAGAACATTTTCATTGCTATAAAAACAGCTGATACTCTCTTGTGTGATATATTATAATCAGCATGCATTGAACAAAATACCTAATGCATAAACTAAATTTAAGGGAAGTGGAAATAGCCATACCTTTAACTTCCTTAAGGTACTATCATTTTACCATTACTTTTAGTTTTACTTTTTTTAGTAATCCAATCTTCATTGAAACTTAATTATCTCACCTGCCATTTTCCTTCTATTTTTTCCCCCTTGTATTTCTTGAAGAGTTACATATATAATACTGGTTTTCATTTTGAAAAATAGAAGATGAATTGAATGTATGTTTGAATTTGAATTGAATTTATATTTTTGTTGTTTTTTCATGCATAAAATTATTTTATTCATCTCTGCTCTTCAAAGTATCAGTTTAATCAAAATTATTTCATTTTCAAGTTCATTGAGCTACTTACTAAGAAATTTAAAAGACTTCTGTGCTGTAATTTTGTAACCTATTAGCTTCAAAACCCTAAATATGGTGTACATTTCTTCTATGTGAAATATTTCTACTACATAAAACATTGATGGCTTTGCCGGTGTAGAATTAAAAGAGACCTTAGAGGTTGTCTGTTATACATCCCTCCACTGATAGCTAAATCACCTTGTTTGGGGATGTTAACTGACTTGAAAAAAAAATCAGTTAGTGACAAAGTTGATGCTAGAATCCAAATATCTTAATTACCAAATCAGTAATAACAATAATAAATAATTAACATTTCAAGAGACCCTCCATAGCCAGGGACTCCTCAAAGCATGTTAATTTTATTGTTTCTCTTAATCTTCTCAATCCTATAAGGTGAAACTATTATTACCATCAGAGTAAGGAAACTACAGAGAGGTTGGCTATTTTGCAAAATGCAAAATAATTACAATCAATTTCTCAAGGTTTTGTTTGTCTGAGAAAGTCATTATTTTTCTTTTACTTTTTTTTAAACCAAATCAATTTTATTGTTACATATTAATAAAGCATACAATTTATCCAAAGTATAATCATTGGTACTTGGTATAATCACATAGCTGTGCATTCATTACTTCAATCATTATTAAAGCATTTTCATTATTTCAATAATAATAATAAACAAAAACAGACAAACCAGAAAATTCCTCATCTCTCAAGCTCTCTGTTTCCCCTGCTGTATATAGCTGCTATTTCTGGCTATTCTTGCACAATTTTCTTTTTTGTTTATTAAGCAGTTTTATTGAGATATATTCACATACCATATGATCTATTTAAAGTGTATAATCTATGACTTTTTTTAGTTGTTAAAAAGTCCTTTATTCTGTATCATTGATGTGGAGGCAGTGGCCACTGGAGGTTCTAAGGGCAAGGGGGGCTGGGGGGAAATAGGTGTAATATGGGGGCATTTTTGGGACTTGGGAATTGTCCTGAATGACATCGCAACAACAGATACAGGCCATTATAAATCTTGCAATAACCTACAGAATTGGGTGGGAGAGAGTGTAAACTACAATGTAAACTTTAATCCATGCTTAGTGGCAATGCTCCAAAATGTGTTCATCAATTACAATTAATGTACCTCACTAATGAAGGATGTTGTTAATGTGGAAAAATGTGGGAGGTGTGGGAAGTAGGGCATACGGGAATCCCCTATATTTTTTGTGACATTTGTATAATCGAAGTATCTTTTTAAAATAAAGTCCTTTATTATAAAATTGTAAAATAAAATAATAAATTGAAAGAAATTACAAATTTTAAACGAGTGCAAGGCCAGGTTAAATTTAATATAATCAATTATAAAAAATAGGATAGCAACAAACATTTACAAATGTAAATAATAATTCAAATATAATAGAAATTAATTATAACAATTCTAATTTTTATATTACAGCTATAACTATTGGACATAATCTCTAAGAATGAAATAAATTATTGGTTTAGGTATTTAAGTTCCATTTAGACCATAATTCTTTCTAAATAAACAAATTCCTATTTGGGAACTCTTCAAATCTTATTGGAATGAATTACAGCAGATAACAGTTTGTCAACTCATAATTTTTAGAGGTAGAAATCTCAAAATCCTGTTCAACAGTAGTCATGCTAAATCATTATTGATACAGATTATTTTAATTAAAGAGTATGAATAAGAAAGAGTTAAAGAAAAATGAAGTATCCAAAAATATATCTCTTCTCCAGTCCTCCTCAATTAAAGGCAAATATCTGTTTTGTATGAAAAAAATTACAGAATACTGATCACAGGAAAAATTGCCAGTTGCACTGAGCAATTATTGTACATATACTATAATTTTGTTACTTTACATTTATCTGGACTGCTCCAACTCTTTTTTTGGTTACTCCTTTGGTTGGAATATCTTTTTCCAACCTTTTATTTTTAACCTGGCTGTGTCCTTATGTATGAGGTGAGTCTCTTATAGACAGCTCATATTTTTTTATCCATTCTATCAATCTGTGTCTTTTGATTGGGAAAATCAATCCATTAACATTCAGTGTTATTATTGTATAGGCATTACTTATTTCATCCATTTTCTATTGTCTTATCATTTATTTTACCCTTTCTAATAAATTTCATTTCTAAACTTTTCTCCAAATCTTCCTTTTTTTTAAAAGATTTATTTATTTTACTTCATTTTTTGTTCTCCCCCTGCTTGTTGATCACAGTTGCTGTCTGCTGTCAGCTCTCCGCCGCAGTGTGGGCCAGCTTGCCTTCACCAGGAGGCCCCAGAAATCGAACCTGGTCCTCCCATATGGTAGATGGGAGCCAAATCACCTGAGCCACATCTGCCTCCCTCTCCAAATCTCTTGCCCTTGTTTTTTTTCCTTTCAGGCTGCAACATCTGCTTTAGTATCTCTTTCAAATCTTGTCTTTTGGTAAAGTTCTATCAGTTTTTATCTGTGAAGACTTTGAACTCACTCTCATTTTTGAAGGACAGCTTTGCTTGATAGAGAATTCTTGGCTGATAGTTTGTCTCTTTTAGTACCATAAATATATCAAACCACTTTCTTCTCTCCTCCATGGTTTCTGAAGAGAGGTCAGCACTTAATCTTATTGAGTTTCCCTTGTATGTGATGCTTTGCTTTTCTCTTGCTGCTTCCAGAATCCTCTCTTTATCTCTGATATTTGTCATTCTGAATAATAGGTATCTTAGGATAGGTCTATTTGGATTTATTCTGTTTGGGGTACTTTGTCCTTCTTGGATATTGATATTTATGTCCATCATCAGGGATGGGAAGTTTTCAAGTCATTACTTCCTTGAATTTTTTTTTCTGCCCCTTTTGCATTCTCTTCTCTTTCTGGGGCACCAGTAATGTGAACATTTGTGCATTTCACATTGTCATTCAATTCCCTGAGACTCTTCCATTTTTTCCAATTCTATCTTCAAGCAATTCAAATTTGCTCTTATGTGCCTCAAATGTATTTTTAATCTCATCTATCATGCCTTTCATTCTCATAAGGTCTGTTACTTTTCTTTGCAGTCTTTCAAATTGTTCTTTATGCTCTCCCAGTGTCTTCTTAACCTTTATTTCTTTAGTCATATTTTCTTTAAATTCTTTGAAGTGATTTAGGAGAGTGGTGTGATCATCACTGATTAACTGATTAAATCCTGTGTCTCTTCAGGATATTTGGTTTGTTCTTTTGGCTGAGCCATCTCTTCCTGTTTCCTAGTATAGCTTGTAATTTTTTGCTAAAGTCTAGGCATCTGAATATATTGGTGAATTTACTCTGATGGCTAATTTCTCTCTCTTACCTAATGTTCGCCCATACACACAGCTCTTTTTTAATATTTGGTTCAACTTCTTCTCAGTCTTTAAAATTGCCTAGCTTTTGTTTTCACAATCAGGCCAGGGACTCACTAGTGGGAGGGCAGGTTTTCTCCCAGAAGTTTTTTTTTTTTTTTTTCCTTTCTTTCTTTCTTCTTCTACTTTATTTTCTTTTAAATGTGACATTCAAAAAAATATGAGGTCCCCATATACCCCCCATACTTCCACAGCCCACTCCTCCCACATCAACAACCTCTTTCCATCATCGTGGCACATTCATTGCACCTAGTGAATACATTTTGGAGCACTTCTGCACCACATGGACAGTGATCTACATTGTAGTCTACATTCTCCCCCATTCCACCCAGTGGACCATGGCAGGATACACAATGCCCAGCATCTGTCCCTGCAGTTTGATGCAGAGAGCGTTAAGTTTTTGTCCCTGTACTTTCTATACTAGCCAGCAGATGGTGCTAGTCAGCATACCTTTCCATGGAGGTGTTTCAGTCTCACCTTTTCTGTGTTCCTGTGTTGAATCTCCAGATCGGAGATTCAAAGTGGCTCTGCTAGAAGAATTCACTTACAAAAAGCACCCCAACTGCTCTCCCTTTTCCCTAGAAACAGCTGACAGGGAGGAAGATGTCTGTTCCCCTTTCAGTGGGCTGCAATGTACCAGAGGTATACCCAGCTTAATATCTTGGGCGTGGAGGAGGGGAACCCTTCCCCACACCACAGGGACTTTGTAACACACTTTTGTCCTTTTGGCTTCTTTGTTTCTCTGTCCCTCACCCTCCTGGGAATTGTGTAGCACTGTCCTGGTCTGCTAACCTCCAAAGCAGGTCTTTTGGATAGCTTTTGGCTCTTTCTCCATTGTTTTCATGAGAGCATTCAGTTCTGCCTGTTAGTCCATCACCATCTTCCCATAATCCTCTGAATTCATATTTTTGATGAATTGAGTTAAAATTTGAATTGAATCCTGCAACTGTCCTATGCCTTTCTGTATCATAAAATTCTGTCTATATAGTAATTGAGCATTCACGTTATCACAATTTTTAGATTGAATTTTTTGTTTTCTTCCTCAAAAATGGCTATGTAGACCTTCAAAATGTTGAACAAAAAAAAATTTCTTCAAACAAACCTTTTATTCCAGACTCTAAAATAGAAAATAAAACAAAATCATACTAATTTGGAATTCAGTACTAAATAATAAATATATGTAAAATCTTATAAAAACTGTATCTTTTTAAACTTGAATCAGTTTTTTGCTAGTTTTTATTCAGTGCAGTCAGATATTTGTTAAACTGATACTTAAATGTTAAAATAATCTGAGTGTGGCTTTATCTTAATTACAAAAGGCTTAGTTATAAAAAACAAAAACAAAAAAGGCTTAGTTACATTTAATGTTTTGTACGTTTTTTTGCAAGGTAGCAAACATATTTACTTAAAATATAATTTCTACACGTAAAAGTCTTTTCACTTTTTTTTTTTCTGCCAGCGATCTGGAAATTGGCATAATAAATTTTCTCTTGCCATGTAATATGATGGTGTCATTTTTCTTGGCTTAGAAAATACATTCTAAGCAAAGCCTACATTAGCCCAATTTATAGTTATTAATGTAGGTGCACTAAAATTGGGAAATTAAGCCAACTTTCCCTGCTTCTTCAACTATCATATTTTTTTAGCTTTTAAAATGCTTTTGAAAGGATGATCCAGTATCGACATGCACAATCTGTAATTCACACACCCTAAACTATATTGCCCTAAATTCTCACCCCAAACATCCTTTTACTGTATAGCGGATATAATTTTATAAATACTTGTTCTCTTAGAATTCACCCTTTTTTTCCTGATTTGAAATATGAGTTACTCAGTTTCTAAGTTAGCATTATATTAGCTATAAAATACTTAAGGCAAAAAATAGTCACTAGACAAAAAAAATTGTACTAAGTGAAGGAGACCAGACACAGAGTACTACATATTGTATGATTCCATTTGTATGAAATGTAAATATTAATCAGTTTATAAAAATTAAATTAGATTAGTGGTTATATAGGGCTGAGGAAGAAATGCTAAGGGGTGTGGAGTCTTTCTTTTTGGAGTAATGAAATTGTTCTAAAATTTTTGAGGTGATGAATGTACAACATTGTGATTATACTAAAAGCCATTGATTATATACTTTGGATAGATCATATGGTATGTGAACATATCTCAATAAAACTGCTTAATAAGCAAATAAATAATTGTGCAAGAATATCCAGAAACAGCAGCTACGTACAGCAGGGGAATCAGAGAGATTGATAGGTGACGAATTTTCCTGTTTGTTTGTCTGTCTTTTGTTTATTATTGTTGTTGTTGAAATAATGAAGATGCTCTAATAGCAAAGTGATGAACTCACAACTTTATGATTATACCAAATGCCATTGATTGTACATTTTGAATGAATTGTGTGCTTTATTAATATATATCAATAAAATTGATTTGTTTTTTAAAAATTAAAAGTCACTAGACACTACAGGTAAAAAAAGTATAGGTACATAGAATAGAATCACTAACTACAGCGTTTTTCCTTATCTCTTCCAGTGCCTTAATTTTGGAAACACTAACTATTTGTCATAGACATAGAAATCATAGGATCTAACATTACTCTTAGTTTAAAGATAGGCTTATTAACAAATTTCAATAACTGTTTTATCTAATTTATAGCACAGTCACACATATATTAACCTAGAAATGCCACAGTAAATGCAAAGATTTCCGCAACTCCCTCTTTATAGATAGAGTTTAATTTAAATTAGAAAAAAAATGGTGTATCTCTTTTTTATACTTGGAAAAGTGGGAATTGATTTGAATTACTCTTAAGTACATATATTAGAAATGAATTTTGTTTCTATGGAATTATTTTATCCTTATTACCCTGTAGTACAACTTTATTCATTTTACATTTTGTCCAATTTGAATATAACATGCATTTTTAACAGGTTCAGAACATAAATTTATTTGATTACGTCTTTCTAGAAGGTGGACAAGGACATTGTCAACAGATTATACCTGTCTTTTGTTCTTTATGCCTTGCTCAAAGAGACCAATGTTTGGAGTGTGTCTGAAAAATTTAATATGCCTCGAGGATATATACAAAATCTTCTCACTGGAGCTGCCTCGTTCTCATTATGTGTATTACATTTCTGTGAGGTAAATTCTATTCATTAGATAATATGTACCTCATTCATCTTCTTTTAATTGTTACTAAACTCCTAAACCAAGTTAGTCAGTGTTTTCTCATTGTTGACTTTGTAATCACAAAGCACTCAAAAGGTATTTTTAAAACACATCATTGGCTTTATCTGTTAGCAAAGTAATATATACATACTTATGGTAAAGATGTGAACATTAGTGTATCAATTAAATGTGTATAAGTAGAAAGTGTCTAGTTGTCCCAACTCTTTTACCCTTAAGAGTTTCAGATATTTAAAATCAACTCTTAAAAACATTTCTCCATTGATGTAGATTCTACATGAATGTCTTTCTCATGAGTGATAAAGTTGTAAAGTGCTTGTTCAGTATATTACCTATATCTAGCAACTACCATGTTGTGTCTGGCTTTCCACAGTAATCCATCTTTGCTCCAATGTCAGGCAGCTGCTTTAGGTTTCTGTATCAAATGTTTATTTTACAATACAATTCAAGAAGAAAACTTTATTCTGGTCAAGTGTGTTTGGAAAATTTTTGGCATTTTGGTTAGAAAAACTTTATGCATTCACTTCCTGATGTTTTGATAAAAATGAATAGAGCTTTTCTTGTTGACTTATTTTTCAGCTTTTCAATGTTTTTCTTTGTCTCAGAACCAATTCATCAAATTCCTCAGGATCAATGCCATGTTTCCTCATAGTAATTTTGTTTGGAATCCTTTTCATACCAGGCGTAATCCAAATTCTAGAAGTCACATAAGGAAACATGTCTCTGAGTTCCACATCACACAAATAAATTTTGAAATAACGTACACATTGAATTTTGTATATTTTTTTGTTTTCTGCAGGAACTAGAGGAATTTTGGGTTTATAGAGCCCTTTTTGTAGAACTTACTAAGAAGCTGACTTACTGTGTAAAGGCAGAGCTAATCCCTCTCATGGAAGTGACTGGAGTTTTAGAGGTCAGTAGCTTCCTAGTTTCAACTGAGGTTATTTCAATTAATTAAAAAACCAGGGTTTACTGTTTAGGGAAGTCTTAACCACTGGAAAAGTAATAGCAAGAGCCTTATTATTTTTTGTCATGGGAGTCTCTGGTGGGTTTTTTGTGGGTTTGTGTATGCATATGTGTATGTGTGTTTTCCTTTTTAAGTAAATTGCTTCCATGGCCTCCCTGAAAGCCTCTGTTAATCTGGAAGCAGTCCTGATTTAAATGTGTGTGTGTGTGTGTGTGTGTGTGTGTGTGTGTGTAACCTCACAGTTTGGGGGAAAAATTAGCAGTAAGGGTAGGTTGGGACAACCGTTTCCAAGTATGTATGTGCTACCTCAGCATCTCTTCCTTCCTTTGCTCTGATAAAGATTTACTTTCTGTCTGTTTAGACTTAGTTCTTATGTAAGGTAGTGGTGTTATATAAAGTAGTGGTGACTTGGTGACAGTAAGGGTCACCTGCATTTTCTAAGAATGAGAAGTAAGTGTTCTCACCTGGTTTCCCAGCTTTCAAATTTTTAGCCAACCCTGAATTTCATTTTATTTTCTATTATTCAGTTCTTGAATCAGAGAAATTCTTCTGCTTTGAGTGGTGGTGGGGGGTGCAGCTCTCCCCAGCTTGATGGTGAGAACATTTTAAGGACATTGGACTAGAACATTTTGCCTGGGGATCTGAAATAAAGCCGCTAATCTAAGAACTTTAATAGGTTTCTCATTCTTCATTGTAGCACATATCTTTGGTTTTATCTGTTAGCAGATTGACAGGTTGAGCTGGAAAGCTGTCTTGGGAGTCAACTTGGAACCACCCATATGTACCTTTAAAAATTCCTAAGGATTCTGATGTGTTATTCCTTCATATTTACTTTATTATCTTAGTTTATTCCTCTTCTGCATATGAAATTTTTTCCCTTCAAGACACTTTTGGGGGTTGAGGGATGGGATTCATTCCAAATTGCAATCCTACTGATTTTTGTAACACTTTTCAGGGTCGAGCAAAACAGTTATACAGTGCAGGTTACAAAAGTCTAAAGCACTTAGCCAATGCAAATCCTGAAGTGCTAATAAGGACAATTGATCATTTATCAAGACGCCAGGCCAAACAAATTGTTTCATCAGCAAAGGTAAGCAAACAACCCATTTTTAAACCTTTATAATATTTTATAGTATTCTCTCCTTATACTTTAGATATAAAAACATTTAACATTCACATAACAGTTTATTTTTATAGAAACAAAACTATGTACTCACTACATATGGATAAAAATAGTACATCTGTTATGATAGAAGACTTGCTAAAAAGAAAAAAAGTTCCTAAAAAATAAAGACAATTTTAAGGATTCATTGAAGTATGGGGAACCATGGAAGTTACTGCATTCTTTCTTCTCACACTCTTTTTCTTCAGCATCCGTGAAAATGACTGGTCTTCCCACCTTCGAATGCCTTTATTGACAAAGAACTTAAAACTCAAAAGTTAGGTTATTCTATTTTTGGACACTCTTAATGTTACAAAAATCATCGCAATGTAATAAGGATAAATTGTGTCCTCTTAAAATTTCTGCTATTGTATCATGGTAACACCTTCTCTAGTCTCTTCCTTTGTTCATATGGTAGTTTTTCACATACTTGAAAACAGCTCTTATTGCCTTCAAAGGATTCTTTTTTCCATTTCTTTCATCTGCATTAAATAATCTATTCTTTAAGCCATTCACCATTGTGGCTACTCTTTGCTAGATACAGTCCAATTTGTCATTGTCCTTGTACTCCGTGTTCGTGTTCGTAAAGCCAGTACACAGCAGTTTGGAATTATTTCCTTTTTGGTATCAGTAATAGTTCTAGTCTTAGAGCTTGAAATTGCTTTACTTTTTTTTTGTACTTCATTGTACACTACTGTCAATATATTTCTTGTGTGTGTATATATATTTATAACAGAAATAATTAAAAAGTAAATTTCCATCTTTTTTTGAGTGATGCTCCCATTGCTTATATTATCTTAACTGATTTTTACAAAAATCTTATGAGGTAAATAGAGTTGGTGTTGTCCTCAATTTACAGATGAAGACCCAAAGACTGAACTTGTTCCTTTAGATTAGGAGTTCTTGGGGATAGCAGGATGATTTTATAGCCGTTTTCATTGCTATAGCATCTAATAGAGTACTCGGCCCCTAATATGTATTTAATAAATACTTGAATAAGTAAATGAGATTTAAAGAAATTAAGGGATTTACCTAAGTCAGTAAGTGATAGAGCCAGGACTATAAAGTAAGACTGTGTATTGCTAAAGGTACAAGTGGAGCTGGAGTAACAAAGGCCAAAATAGGTAACTTTAGGAAAAATTATTAAATAACTTCAAGTGTAAGCAATTCACAGCTGATATTGGGTATCCGTGGTGTATCCAACGATCCATACTTCTTAAATCTTATTGCTCATCCATTCTTAATACATGGCTTCCATCTTATGGACTAAAATAGGTGCTGTGGGTCCCACCGTCATTTCTGCTTTCCAACCAGTTCAAAAGAGAAAGGGAGTAAAATAAGTATTCCCTGTAAGATTCTGACTACAGGAGTACTTTAGTATATATGGGAGCAGGAATGGAAACAAGGAAACCAGTTAGGAGGCTATTGCTATAATTAATGGGGAAAACAATTAGAGAAAGTGTAAGTCATCAGATTCAGGACTTAATTCAAAAATCAAATGTGGTTTCTTCATGATTTGGATCTAGTGTGAGAGAGTGACTCCAGAGTTTTGGACCTGAGCATCAGGGAGGAAGTAAGTGCTATTGACCAAGGATGGGGAAACTGTGGGTGGAGATTTGGTGGGGAAGACTAGCTGCCTAATTTTAGAGATGTCAAATTTTATATTTCTGTTACATGTACAAGTAAAGATGTCAAGTCTAGAGTCAGGATATAGATTTGGGCTAAAATTTTTTTAAAAATTTTTGTTCTTTTTTTTTAAGATTATTTATTTATTTATATCTCTCCCCTCCCCCCCTACCCCACCCCACCCCAGTTGTCTGTTCTGTGTCCATTTGCTGCATCTTCTTTGTCCGCTTTTGTTGTTATCAGCAGCACGGGAATCTGTGTTTCTTTTTGTTGTGTCATCTTGTTGTGTCAGCTCTCCGTGTGTGCGGCACCATAACTGGGCAGGCCACACCCTCCCCCGCGTTGGGCGGCTCTTCCCACGGGGCACACTCCCCGCGCGTGGGTCTCCCCCACACGGTACAGCACTCCCTGTGCGCATCAGCACTGCGCATGGGCCAGCTCCACACGGGTGAAGGAGGCCCAGGGTCCGAACCGCGGACCTCCCATGTGGCAGACGGATGCCCTAACCATTGGGCCAAGTCCGCTGCCCTTAAATTTTGTAGTAGCCAGCAAAAAGATGATATTTCAAGCCACAAGACTGGATGCAATCAGCAAGGAAGTAAGTAGAAGATAGAAGCCTAAGAACAGAACTGTGAAGTACTCCTATGTAAAGAGGTCAGAGAGAAGAGGAAGAACCAATGAAAGAGACAAAGGAGGAATTGCTAATGAAGTCAGAGGAAGACTGGGCAAGAGTGGCATCCTGGAAGGCAAGTGAAGAAAGTATTTGAAGGCCCTGCATGATCTGACTCTCTGTTAACTCTCTGACCCTGTCTCTTGTTGCTCTCCCCTTTTCATTCTGCCCTGAACACCCTGTTTAAAAAACACCCTATTCCTCTCCTCCCTTCACAACTCATTCCATTTGTCTTATTTTCTTTTTCTCCATAGTGCTTATCACTATTCCATTTACTTTATATAATTCACTTATCTATCCTGTTTATTATCTCTCTCTCCCCAACTACATTGTAATCATGTAATCCCCTAAAAACATTTTTGACTCTTGTTCATTCCTATATTCTGAGCAACTGAAATCATATCTAACACAGGTCTATAGAAACTAAAAACCGAAGTATCTTTTTTGGGATTTTTGTTGTTGTTGTTGTTATTCTCTCTCTCTCTCTCTCCTTGTGTATGCATATAAATATATATACTTAGTGTGTGTTTTCTAAAGCAGTTTTATTGAGATATATTCACATACCATGAAATCTATCCAAAGTATATCATCAGTGGTTTTTAGTATAATCACAGTGTTGTGCATTCATTGCCACAAAAACTTTTAGAACAATTACAGTATTCCAAAAAGAAAAACTCCACATTTATTATGTGTTTTGAATCACTTTAAGTTGCAAACATGGTAACCCTTTACCCCTGAATACTTCAACGCATATTTCCTAAGAACAAAGACATTCTCTTACTTAATCACAATACAATTGTCAAAATCAAAAAATTAACATTGATTTAATACCATTATATAATCTACCAATTCTTACTTTATCTTTTGTCCCAATAATGTCCTTTATAGCACAAAAAAGTTCTGCTCAAGGTGCAGTCCAGGGTCACACGTACCATTTTTGTTGGTTGTTTTTTTTTTTTTAAGATTTATTTATTTATTTATTTTTCTCCCCTCCCCCCCCGCCCCACCCCGGTTGTCTGTTCTTTGTGTCTATTTGCTGCGTCTTGTGTCTTTGTCCGCTTCTGTTGTTGTCGTCAGCGGCACGGGAATCTGCGTCTCTTTTTGTTGAGTCATCTTGTTGTGTCAGCTCTCCGTGTGGGTGGCGCCATTCCTGGGCAGGCTGCACTTTCTTTCGTGCTGGGCGGCTCTCCTTACGGAGCGCACTCCTTGTGCGTGGGGCTCCCCTACGTGGGGGGACACCCCTGTGTGGCATGGCAGTCCTTGTGCACACCAGCACTGCGCATAGGCCAGCTGCACATGGGTCAAGGAGGCCCGGGGTTTGAACCGTGGACCTCCCATGTGGTAGACGGACGCCCTAACCACTGGGCCAAGTCCGTTTCCCACATACCATTTTTGTATCTTAGATTCCTTCTGTATCCAGCAGTTCCTCATTCTGTCATTGAATTTTACAATCTTCGTGGTTTTTTTTGTTGTTTTTAAGAAAAGAAGTATATTACTCTTGCAAGAACAGGCGCACAACCTGGATGAAAAGGCCAATACCAATCTTCGCATTTTTTGAGAAGAACGAGCCAGTATTAGTTTTTTAAAGAATTTCTCTCAGTTTGGGTTTGTTTAGTGTGTCCTTATGATGATATCAAGTTACACACTTTTGGGCAGGAATGCCACTAAAATGATGTTTTGTCTTAGGAAATCATATCATGAGCCACATGATGTCAGTTTGTCCTGTTACAGAAAATAACTGATTATGTGGGATGAAGAGTGGGAGCCTGATCATGTAGTGAAGGAAGTCTGCCAAATTTCTTCACTGTAAAGTTCTTATTTTTCCCTTTTTAATTAGTATTTTGAGAGTGGGTACTTTGAGACTATGTAGATTTGCTATTCATCATTAAACTTTCACACACTCATTTTACATCCACTGATGATTTTTGCCTGACTCAGTTTTCCCTATGATGTTTGTCAAATGGTGATTTCCTAACTCTATCATTCCTTCTACATTTATTGGCATTCTATTATAAGCAAGAGTTTTTCCTTCTGCATTTATCTGTTTATTTTTATCAGGGTGGACTCAGGTTCATTCTTTTTCAATAGGTTATATAATTTATTACTATCATTACTTATTTGAGTGTTATAATTGGTCTCAGATTTAACCAGTGGGAGCCCTTGCAAGCTGGTTCCCATCATTCTCTGATTACTTTCTCACTTTCTTGTTCCATGTGTCAGATTCCAACCAGGAGAAAGAAATCACACAGTAATTTAAACAGGAAGTTTAATATAAAGAATTAATAACTAGTAACAGGGCTTGACTTCAGAACTTTAAAAGAATATAGGAAAATAAAAAGAATATAGGAAAGAATACATTTGACAGAGGGTTCACCCCCACCCCAAGGATAGGTTTCCGACTTCATTGGAAAGGATGTGGCTTTGGCCCACTGAATGGCCAGAAAGGTTTCTGAAGTGCTGCAGCTGAGGCTTGTTAAGCAGGAAATGACCATTTGGGTACCAGCAAAACTTCCTGAAAGGTGCCTGGACTATGCTCTTTAACCTGCTAAGCAGCCAGCACTGGTGCCTGTGCAACTCATCAGGAAGCTGCCCCCAGCAGAACTACTATTAAAACTCATTGGGAATGAGCACCATATGCTAGCCAAACAGCACAGGAGCAATAAGCAAAAGGGGTTCCCCAGAACCAGGAAGGGAAGCCCCTCCCTCATATAGTATCTTTACAGTATACTCTACTGACAATTTAACATTATACAAGCTGGCAAAAGAAAAATGTTTACAGAATCTAGCTCTAGTATCAAAAAGGAGAAGAAGGATGGATTTGGAGTACAGAGGTTAAAAAAAAAAAAGATACTGGCACTCTGGCACAATAAGCTGTGCCAATTCATCTTATATTTTCCTTGCCTTGACCATAGAATCAACCATTTTACCAAAGAGTCCTAGTTCCTTTTAGTGAAGAATGAATGGTATTTAGAAATCAAGTTTTAGGAGCTAGGTGTACTCATTACTATGGGAATATCATTGCTTTTAGATCCTCTCAACAAATAGAGTTCAAATATCTCTGGGGGTTTTTTTTTCCTACCTTTTGGGTGAATATATTAAAAGCCATGAGCTCATACTGATAACACCAATTCTAATTTTTCCAGTTACGTATTGCTGAGTAATGAACTCTTACCCCCAAAATGAGTGGCTTAAAACAACTATTTTATATTGGTCATGTTTTTGTGGATTGGGAATTCTGGAAGGATTCATTTGGGTGGTTCTCACTTGGAGCCTCCATACAATTGCAGTCAGGTTTGTTTGTTTGCCTTAGGATTTATTTATTTATATTCCCTCCTTCCCCTCCTCCCACCCTGCTGTTTTTGCTGTCTGTGTTGTCTTCTCCTATTTTCTGTCCTCTAGGATTCACTGAGGTTCAATCCTGGAAACCTTTGATGGGAAGAGAGGTTTCCTGTCAATTGCACCACCTCAATTCCTGATTTTGCAGCGTTTCACCTTGATTTTCCTCTTGTCTCCCTTTTGATGCATCATCATCTTGCTGCATGACTCACCTGTGCAGGGCACTAGCTCATCACGTGGGTACTCGCGTGGGCATTGGCTTGCCGCATGGGCATGCTTTCTCTTCTTTTTTCACCAGGAGGTCCCAGGGATTGAACCCAGGTCCTCCCATACAGTAAGCAGAAGCTCTATCACTTGAGCCACATCTGCTTCCCTGAAGTCAGGTTTTGACTCAGTTATCTGAGGGCTTGACTGACTGGATGTCCAAGACAGCTGCCTTATATTGCTGGCAGTTGAATATTGACTGTTTTCTGTGGCTGTCAAGTGAAGCACTACAAAATGGCCTATCTGGCTTAGTTTTCTCATGGCAAGTATTTTCTGAGAGGGAGTATCCAGAGTGAACATTTCAAGAAACCAAGGCAGAAAATGCCAACAATTTTCTGACATAACCACAAGTTGCACAGTGTCACTTTCACTGCGTATTGTCAGTTACTAGAGGGTCATTAAGACTAGCCTAATTTCAAAGGAAAGGAATTAGATCCTACCTCTGTATGGGAGGAATGCCAGATAATTTGCAACCATCTTTAATGTCTGCCCTCCGGCCACAAATTCTTTACATTTCTCCTACATGAAAATATACTCACCCCCAAAAGACTTATTCCATTATGGCTTCAGACTCAGGCCTGAGGTCTGATATTTCTTTTACCTCAAGTCCAGGTACAGGTAATGCTCTGCTCCTTGCATGCAGTTTCACAAATACAGTTCTTCCCAATCTGAAGACATACAAACTAAAGAGACACTACATACAATTTTTCTCTTAACTACAGAGATAGTGTAATTACAATACACTTCCCTTCAAAAAGAGAGAACATGGGAGACAACAGTTCTGAAGTCCAGCCAGGCATGTGTGGCCAGTTCTTTGCTTAGGCTCTAGTTCTACTCTCTGGAAATGATTCTTCCTGGCTTTTGGTTCCTTCTTCTGAGTCTTTCCATAAGAAATGACCCATGTTTGTAGATGGGTAGCTTTCTCAGCCTGCTTCTGCCTATGGAAGTACAAAGTACAAGGGTCCAAAGACCTTTTTATTTGGGACCATATCTGTCCCTTGCTATCCAGTCTGTTATAATTTCTTTAAACATTTGGTTTTGGCCAACTTCTGATCTTAATTCTGGACTTCTTATTCAAGGTGTGTATGGCCATCCACACACACACCCCACACACACCCGCAATATCTCCAAATGTTTTAGAATATTTAATTCAGTTTGGGGTATAGTGTTACAGTTTTTTCTGCTTTATGGTTTGCTTTTACGGAAAATTTTATGAGCTGATTTTTTGTTTTCTTTTTATGTAGTAGATTTGTATAGACAAGAACTGCTTATGCCTCTTCATTTCTTGAATAGGGCTGGCCATTTGGAGTAGTTTATGAGACTCCTCATTCAAGAGTGCTCTTTTCTGTCAGTGTAGTAGAAAATATAATTTTTAATGGATGGCTTTTAGGGTTGGGAGCAAGGAGAGGTTATGTCCTTTGATTTTTTTTTTTCCTACAAGATCCTACAGGGTCCTAAATTTTCCCTTTAGGTTTCTTTTCTCCTCACTGTCAGCCTCCAAAGGGTGCCTCTCCCTTTTTACCTGTTCTCTCCCCCAGAAGTGTTACCTTTATAAGATTGCCTCTTAGAGATTTCTACACACTTTAAGTTCCTTCCTGTAAACAATGCTTTAAACCTACCAGGGTTCTTTTTTCAGTCTTTTTGCACTTGGGGTAGCCTTTCTCTCTCTGGAGGTGATTTTTTAGGTTCCTCTGTTCTCTCTTTGTTTTGTGCATGTCTTTTTTTCCTTAATCCCACCTTGATCTACACAAACACTTAGAGTAGGAGCTCCAGAAATGGGTCTACTGGAAATAGACGTTTTTTTTTTTCTTAACTACAAATAATTTGAGGTTGCTGCTGTAATTTAGTAATATTAATACATGGATTTTGTATGTTATGGTTTTAATTGATCTGTGCAGTTGATAGATGATGTGTTGTGAGATTCATTTTACATGGTCACTATATTAGTCAGGGTTCTCTAGGGAAACAGAATCAATAAGAGATACCTGTTGATGGTAAGAGATTTTATCAGAATCTCTCATGTGACCATGGGGTGCACAGGTCCAAGTTCCACAGCGGCTCCAGAGTAAGTTCAGTGAAGGTTCTTAATGAGTTCTGGGAGACACTGGCTGTCCAAAGACAGCTGGAAAATTCTCACTCATTGTCATTGTTAGTCCTGCTTGGATTGGGTTGTTGCCATTTTCCATTGACTTTAATCATAGGACATGTCAGTACTAGGAGATGCCCTAGAGGATCTCCTGTATTCCAGGCAAACTCTTCCTTACCTCCATTTTGTAGATACAGTCCTATTTCCCCTTGGTAGTCAGGATCAGTCACCCCAGCCAGTACAGTAATTCTCTTCTTTGACTTGATTCAGAGGTAAGAGGAGCCCAAAGTGGCCAGGTGGCAGTTTTAACTTCCAGTTCAGTGGAATCATTGTTGTGTTCCCTGGTGACAGCACTTCTCCTTTTGGGACTAAAACCTGTAGACCAGCAGAGTTTGAGGTTGCAGGGACAAGAAGCAAAAATTTTCCTAGTGGTTCACTAGGGGTAATAGTGAGTGGTGCCACTCCCATTTCCAACCCTTGATTCCTGGACTCATGGATCCTGGTTATGGGAGAAACAGCACCATAGAGTGGACGCTGATTTAGAGTATACACAGCCTCCTGGAGAACATTGCCCCAGCCCTGCAAGATATTGCCACCTAGTTGGCACCGTAGCTAAGTCTTCAAAAGGCCATTCCACCGTTCTATCAATCCAGCTGCTTCAGGATGATGGGGAACATGGTAGGACAAGTGAATTCCATGAGCATGTGCCCATTCCCACACGTCATTTACTGTGAAATAGATTTCTTGTTTGAAAGCAGTGCTGTGTGGAATGCCATGGTAGTAGCTAAGACATTCGGTAAGTCCATGAATGGTAGTTTTGGAAGAAGCAATGGCATGCAGGAAATGCAAACCCATATCCAGAGTATGTGTTTATTCCAGTTAAAACAAATCGCTGCTCCTTCCAGTGGAAGTGGTCCAATGTAGTCAACCTGCCACCAGGTAGCAGGCTGGTCACCTGGTAAATGGGCTGGAGTAGCACACCCAAATGAGGAATGTATTGTCTCCAAAACCCAAAGAGACCAACTAAATGTTGTGCCTCTTTTTTGGTCTTAGGAGGGGCCAGATGCAACAGCTTATCCTTCACTTTAGAAGGGATATCTTGACATACTCCACAGCCCTGGACACCTAGAAATTTCACTGAGATGAAAGGACCTTGTGTTTTAGTTGAATTTATCTCCCATCCTTTCTCATGCAAATGCCTTACTAATAACTCTAGAGTCTTTGCTACTTCTTGCTCACTTTAACTTTTCTTCTGTCCCAGGCAGATTGGGATAGTCCTAGTTTGTGACTTGTCCTGAAATAATTATTAATAGTTTCTCTTTCTTCTCAGAAGTATGCCAGTTTAGTTAATAATGTTTTACTCATGCACTTTGCAAGTATTTTCTTAAAATCCTTTAAGAAAAAAGTTTTTGAACAAATATATTTGCATATATATAGTTGCATGTGTATTAACTCATGCACATGTGTAATAGGGTAACAGAAGTTATCTAACTCTTTAAACTTAACCTAGTCTGATAATTTCAAATGCTTCTTTGATTATATAATCCTTTGTCTTTCTTAACCTCCAAAATACCCCACTCCTGGTACCAAGCTGTGTTAGTCAGGGTTCTCTAGAGAAACAGAATCAACAAGAGATATCTGTCGATAGTAAGAGACTTTATCAGAGTCTCTACATGACCATGAGGATGCACAAGTCCAGGTTCTACAGGCAGGCTGCAACCGGGGGCTCCAATGAAAGTCCAGTGAAGGTTCTTGACAAGTTCTTGGAGATGTTGGCTATCTAAAGACAAGCTGGGAAATTCACACTCAATGCTGGAATCACTTCCCCTTTTAAGGCATTCAACTGATTGGATAAAGCGGCACTCATTGCTGATGGCAGTATCCCTGATTGATGTAATTGTAATCACTATCTATGATTTACCACTGCAGTAAATTGTGACTAATGTCTGTCAATGCCCTTGTATTACTATTAGCTCAGTGCTGGCTTGACCAAACAACTGGGCACAATTACCTGGCTGAATTGACACAATAGTATAACCATCACAGTCACCTGTTGGACCACACTGGAAAGTTTACCTAATCACATTTTTTAAACAAATCAATTTTATTGATACATATTAATAATGCATACAGTTCATCCAAAGTATACAATCATTGGTATTTGGTATAATCACATAGTTGTGCATTCATCACTTCAGTCATTATTAGAGCATTTTCATTACTTCAGTAATAATAATAAACAAACAAGAAAATTGTTCACATCTCAATCTCTCTATGCTTTCCCTGCCTCACATAGCTGCTATTTTTGGCTGCTATTGTACAATTTATTTATTCTGCAGTTTTCTTGGGATATATTCACATACTATATGATTTCTCCAAAGTACATAAAATCAGTGGCTTTTATTTTGTATAATCACAATGTTGTGTGTTCATCACCCAAAAAATTTTAGAACAGTTTCATTACTCCTAAAAGAAAAACTCCAAATCCCTTAGCAGTCTTTCCCCAGCCTTACATAACCAGTAATCTAATTTCATCTTTATAAATTGATTTATATTAACATTTTAAATAAAAAGGAATCATGCAATATGTAGTACTTCGTGTCTGGTTTCTTTCACTTAGCATAATGCGTTTTGGTGGGGGTATTTTGTCTGATAGTAACATCTTGTAGTATGAACATAGATTTGTTCAGTTTCAAGGAAGGATGATCTTATACATGCAATTTTACCCATATTCATGTTTCACATGCAGTTTTACTATGCTACTCAGGCCAGTGTTAACATTTGTAAACTCTCCTTTTAGTAATATACATGACCTTAGACTTTTCCTTTAAACCACTTTCTTACCCACATAATAGTACTGCTAGTTGCAAACATTATGTTGGGCTTTCACCTTTTCTGTTCATTTCCAAAGATTAACACACATCCTTTTTACCAGTTCTGCACAAGTTAATCCTCAGCGTTTCGTTCTCTAACCTCATTCTATTTTCTGGTAACCCATATTCAAGTTACTAACTCCATGAGATTACATAATATATTTAGTTCATAGTAGTTAAGTCATACACTATTTGTCCTTTTTTATCTGTTGCTTCACTCAACTAATGTCCTCCAGGTTCATTTCATGTTGTCATATCCTTAACGACTTCATTTCTTCTTATCGCTGAATAATATTCTATCATGTAAATATACCAGTCTATCCATTCTTTGGTTGATGGACACCTGGGTTGTTTCCAACCTTTGGCAATGAGTAACACTGCTATGAACATCAGTGTGCACATTTCTGTTTAGGACACTGCTCTCAGTTCTTCTAGGTATATACCCAGTAGTGGTATTGCATGGTTATGTGGCAGGTCTATGTCAACTTTTTTAGGAACTGCCAGACAGTCCTCCACAGTGGCTGTACCATTCTACATTTGCACCAACAGTGAGTAAGTGTTTCTGTCTTTCCACATCCTCTCCAACACTTGTAGTAAGTACTTTGTCTTATTAATAGTGGCCATTCTAATAGGTGTGAAATGATAGCTCATTGTAGCTTTGAGTTACATTTCCCTAGTCACTAGTGAAGTTGCACGTTTTTTCATGTGTGTTTGCCACTGGTATATCTTCTTTGGGTGGATGGTTATTCAAGTCTTTTGTCCATTTTTTAATCAGGTTGTCTTTTTTTTTTTAATTGAGTTGTATCATCTCTATATATCATGGATATTAAACTCATTGGATTTAAGGTGCAAATTTTTTTCTTTTGTCTCTCATGCTTTGGGTGTATGGTCTAAGAAATCACCACTTAAACACAAGGTCTTTAAGATGTCTCCCTACATTTTCTTCTAGTAGTTTTATGATCTTTGATCCATTTTGAGTTGAATTCTGTATAGGGAGTGAGATAGGGGTCCTCTTTGATTCTTTTGGTTATGGATATCCAGTTCTCCCAGCACCATTTATTGAAGAGACTGTTTTGTCCCGTTAACACAGACCTGGAACCAGTTGGCCATCGAGGTGAGGGTTTTGTAATATGTTTCAAAATCAGAGTGGAATTCCTCCCATTTCATGCTTCCTTTTTAGAATGCTTTTGGCATTTTGGGTGCACTTTCCCTTCCAGATGAATTTGGTAATTGTCTTTGTTATTTCTGTAAAATAGGCTGTTAGAATTTTGATTGATATTTAATTGAATCTGTAAATCAGTTTGCATAGGATTGACATCGTCATGATATTTTGTCTTCCACTCCATGAACATGGAATGTCTTTCCATTTGTCTTCATTGATTTTTTTTATTATCCCCGCTCCTCTTTCTCCCTGTTGTCTGCTCTCTGTCCTGTGGCTTCTTCTGTGTCTGTTTGTATTCTCATTAAGCAGTTCTGGGAACTGATCCTGGGACCTTCCAGATTGGGAAAGAGGAACTTACTCTCTTGCGCCACCTCAACTCCCTGTTCTGCTGCATCTTCTTATTTTCTGTCCTGCATCTTCTTATTTTGTCTCCTCTGTGTTTTTTGTTGCATCACCTTGCTGCACCAGCTCTCAGCATTGGCCAGCACTCCTGTGTGGGGCGGCATTCCCACGCTGGGCAGCATTCCACCGCAAGGGGGCACTCGTGTGGGGCAGCATTCCAGCCTAGGCCGGCACTCCACATGGGCCAGCTTGCCCTCACCAGGATGTCCTGGGCATCGAACCCTGGACCTCCTATATGGTAGATGGGAGCCCAGTTGGTTGAGTCACATCCGTTTCCTGTCATTGATGTTTTTTTTTAGCATTGTTTTGTGGTTTTCTGCATATGGGTCATGTACTTCTTGTTTAAATTGATTCCTAGGTATTTGAGTTTTTTTGTTGCTAATGTAAATGGAATTTTTCCCCTGACTTCCTCCTCAGATTGTTCAATACTAGTGTAGAAAAACATGGCTGATTTTTGGGTGTTGACCTTATATATCTTGCTACTTTGCTGAACTTGTTTATTAGCTCAAGTAGCTTTGTTGTAGACATTTCAGAATTTTTGTCTGTCTTTTTACTCTTTTAGCTATCTTTCTGTTTTTCTTTACTCTCCTGCAAGTCTCCTCTCTTGACTCTTTCTTTCATGCTGTTAGGCATGAATATTTCCTGCAAAGATGGATTATTTTTTATGAACTCTTTTAGTTTCTGTTTGTTTCTGAATATTTTAAGCTTACCTGAATAAAGAATTCTCGGCTGGTACTTTTTCTCTTTCATTATCCTAATTGTATTATACCACTGTCTTCCCACCTCCATGGTTTCTCTTAAGAAGTCCACACTATGTCTTACTGAGTATTACTTGTACATGATAGTTTCCTTTTCCTTGCTGCTCTCAGAGTTTTCTCTTTATCTTTGATTTTTTTTTAAGATTTATTTTATTTATTTCTCTCCCCTAACCCCCCACGCCATTGTCTGCTCTATCTTTGACTTTTGATATTCTGAGTAGTATGTGTCTTAAAGTAGGTCTATTCACATGTATTCCAATTGGGGTATGCTGTGCTTCTTGGACATGTAAATTCAATTCTTTAGTTAAGAGTTGGGAAATTTCAGCTAATATTTCCTCAAATAGTGTTTCAGTCCCTTTTTCTTTCTTTTCTTCTGGAACTCCCGTGGCACATACATTGAATGTTCCATGTTATCTTTTGATTGCCTGAGCCCCTGTCAATTTTTTCCATTCTTTTTTATTTCAGCTCTTCTGTCTTCTGTATCACTTATTCTTTCTTCTAGCATTTTCAGTCTGATGTTGTATGCCTCTAATGTGTGGTGTGGGTTTTTTTGCAGTAGTTTTTTTAACAAATCAATTTTATTGTTACTTATTAATAAAATCCATCCAAAGTGTATAATCAATGGTATTCAGTTTTATTACATATTTTACATTAATCACCTCAATCATTCCCAGTGTACTTTCATTATTCCAATAATAATAATAAAAAAACAAAACTCATACCTCTTAATCTCTCTATGCCTCACCTGCCATAACATAGCTGCTATTCTTTTTCCTTCTCTCTAGTATATTTGTATTTATATTTTGTAAAAGCAGTCTTATATATACAATATCCCCCATATTTGTGTTTTACATGAGCTTTTACTATCTTATTCAGTACCATTCTAATGTGTTTATCTCATCTATTGTGTCTTTCATTCTCATGAACTCTGTTACTTTTCTTTTTTTATTATTTATTTATTTATTTCTCCCCCCTCCCTCCCTGCCCTAGTTGTCTCTTCTCTGTGTCTATTTTGCTGCATGTTCTTCTTTGTCTGCTTCTGTTGTTGCCAGCAGCATGGGAATCTATTTATTTTTGTTGCATCATCTTGTTGTGTCAGCTCTCCATGTGTGCGGCGCCATTCCTGGGCAGGCTGCACTTTCTTTCACGCTGTGCGGCTCTCCTTACGGTGTGCACTCCTTGCGCATGGGGCTCCCCTACACTGGGACAACCCTGCGTGGCAGGGCACTCCTTGCACACATCAGCACTGCACATGGGCCAGCTCCACACGGGTCAGGGAGGCCCGGGGTTTAAATGGCGGACCTCCCATGTGGTAGATGGATGCCCTAACCACTGGACCAAGTTCACTTCCCTCTGTTACTGTTTTATTTTTGATATTTAGAAGAAAGGGAAAAGTGCATTATTCAGCAAATATTAGTATCTACTCTCTGCCATGTAAGAAATACTTTCTTGGCTCACTGGGTTTCTTTTGAAGTTAAACATGTTAATTTTTGAAATAATAAAGTGCATATAGAAAAATATTTTTAATAGCTAATTAAATTTTTGCAAAATTGTATCGGATTTTATAGATTAAAAGTCAATTTTTAAGTGGCTGAGTTTTCAATAAACCAAATCTTTTAGAGTATTAAAGCGCCTTTATTTTTGGTATACTAAATGCAGTGATCAGCTAAAATGGTTTTAACTAAATGCCTCAACTTCATTTACTGTAATTGCTTATTCTTAAGTGCCCATTTTTCAGTCTTATTATTGGATTAATGTCTATATTACCAATGCAAAAGGATTCAGGTGCCTAATAGATGGTGAGATAAATGTTGGCAGTTCTTTACAATACATATTTTGGCCTTATGTCTTAATTATTTTATTGTAGATGTTGTTAAATGAAAAAGCAGAAGCTTTGCAAGAAGAAGTAGAAGAGTTACTGCGATTGCCTTCTGATGTCCCTGGTATTGTGGCCTCTTCCATTGAAAACGCATGAAGAAAAAAAGAAAAAGAAAAAGCATGAAGCTGTCTGATGATTTTTTCAAATATGAATTAGTTATCATACATTTGTTTTATTAAATGTCCCTATATTTATAAATGAAAAAATATATTTTAATTGTACTCTAAGAACTGCAGCTAATGTTTGAATATACCTCTGCAATAACATTCCCACTACTAAGCCATCTTTTTCAATTCTTATACACCAGTTCTTTGCTTAAAAATCTATAGTGTCCATCACAAAATGAAATTCAATATCCTCAATAGCCTACCTTTGTAGCCAGATCTTTCATTATTTTCTAACTCTTTTCATCTGTCAAACTGGACTATTTGTAATCCCTGAGTTTTCCCTGTAATTTCCAAATCCTCCATTTCCTAACTAATATACTAAAATATGCTGTTCCAAATGGATGAGAATTTTTTTTAATTATTTATTTATTATTATTTTTTTTAATTACATTAAAAAAAATATGAGGTCCCATTCAACCCCACTGCCCCCGCCCCCCACTCCCCGCACAGCAACACTCTCTCCCATCATCATGACACATCCATTGCACCTGGTAAGTTCATCTCTGAGCATCACTGCACCCCATAGTCAATGGTCTACATCATAGCCCAGACTCTCTCACGTTCCATCCAGTGGACCCTGGGGGGGTCTACAGTGTCCCGTAATTGTCCGTGAAGCACTATCCAGGACAACTGCACGTCCCGAAAATGCCTCCACATCTCATCTCTTCCTCCCGTTCCCCACACCCAGCAGCCCCCATGGCTACCGTTCCCACACCCATTCCACATTTTCTCTGTGGACATTGGATTGGTTGTGTCCATTGCACACCTATGTCAAGTGAGGGCTTAGATTCCACATGGATACTGGATGCACTCCTCCTGCTTTCAGTTGTAGACACTCTAGGCTCCATGTTGTGGTGGTTGACCTTCAACTCCATGTTAGCTGAGTGGAGTAAGTCCAATAAATCAAAGTGTAGGAGCTGAAGTCTGTTGAGGCTCTGGGCCTGGGTGTCATATTATGAGAATTTATTTTTAAAATGTACTACATACTTCCCAAGTGTTCCCTAAAAATGCTCAAATACTCTCCTCTGTGAAATTGTCCCAAGTTCATCTTCACTCCTACCCCATACATGGGTGCTCTTTCATTACTTTAAGTATTGTGGGCTTCTCATTTATGTCCACATCTTTTTTTGTTACTAGTTTGTAGTGTCTTGGAGGGCTGAGATCTTTATCTTTTTTAATTAATCTTTATATGTCACACAGCACCTACTACAGTTCACTGTGCAGTGTAGGACCCTCTGTGAAGAATGTATACTACTCAAATTAACAACTTGAAGATTCTCTTTAAATACAGCTTTGATATTGCCACTCCTCCCTCCCTTTACAGAATTGTAGTTCAAATGTAGCTAACCTGGTACATGGGGAAAAGGTAACAACTAGCAATATTTATGAGCACTGAACTGGTTTAATGTTCCACTCACCTGTCTAAGAGACATCATTGAAAATTTTGCAAATAGATTCACAGCCTAAGTTCTTTGTGCCTTATAATTTTAGACCATTATAATATAACGGTCAATTACCTAGCACTTTCTATGTGCCAGGTAACTGTTGTAAGTACCTTATGTGAACTATCTAATGTAACGCTTACAACAACCTGTGAGGTGAGTACTATTATTTAGCCCCATTTTACATCGAATAAATGGACACATAGAGAAATTAAAGTAACTTCCCCAATGTTTCATACTAGTTTGTTTCAGAGCAGGAATTCAAACCCAGGCTGTCTTAGTTTAAATTCCTTGCACTTAACTATCATGCAGTATTGCCTTGGTAGAATTTGTCCGTTTTATCCTCCCTAAATGTTCCCTTCACCTGGCTGTGATAATATCCTCAGCATTACTTCCCATCACCACCAGCACCACCCCCCATACACATACATTTCTTTATATGAGCCAAAGTATGGCATCCTAATATCTTAGAATATTGGGCTTCACTGCACATGTTCCATTTATTGCAACTGTAAAGATTGTACTACATGAGCAGGGCTAGCCTGGTGGCTGCCTGGGCCCAGCCACTGAGGTTTGTGTTCAGTGTTCCATCATCTGGTCTTCAGTTTTTTAAAATCTAGAAATCCCAGTTTTATTAGTTTGCCCAGGTAAGTAAGCCTCTAAGTGAGCCCTGATTCTTGCTAAACAAATTGTGAAAGCTAATTTGTAATCCCAAATTAATTTATATATTAATTTAAAGTTGGAGTTATGGACTACCTTTATAAAAACTAGAATACCTATATTTGCGATTCAGGATAACACTGGTCCCCTCTTGCCAGTATTTCTATCTACCTGAGAAACTGTATCAAGTAGAGCAATGAGGGCTAGCTCTAAAAGATATCAAAAAATAAAGAAATTGAAACAGTTCTAGAAAATAGAAAAGTAGATCAGTGTGAACAGAGTAGAGAGTAGAAATAGACCCAAACACATTTGGAAATATATAATAACATCGTTTTCCAGTTTCAAATGATAGAAACCCAAGTATATCTGGCTTTAGCAAAAAGAAGTTGCCTCAAACTACAGGCAACTCCTTAGGGCAACTAGGACCAGAGACTTAGAATTATTAAGACTTGTTGGGCGGCGGACTTGGCTCAGTGGTTAGGGCGTCCATCTACCACATGGGAGGTCTGAGGTTCAAACCCCCGGGCCTCCTTCACCCGTGTGGACTCTTTTCCAGGCCTTGCCCCAGAGCAGCTGTGATATGGCCTAGCTTTCCTCTGGCATTGGGGACTGAGGACCTATAAGAAAAGAAGGAAAGAATGGAGGGAGGAAGGAAAGAAAGAAGGGAGGGAGGGAGCAAAGGTATAAGGACTGAGTACCTATTGTATGACAAGTGCCTTCATTCATGTGCCTCTATCAGTGGTCTCAACAACCTTGGAATTATTACTCCTCCTACTTAGGGATAAAGAAACAGAGACTGAGACCCAGAGGTTGGAATAATAACCCCAAGTCATTCAACTATGAAGGGGAAGAACCTGGGTTTGAAACTACATTCTGGTTTAGCCTCCCCGTTTAGTACTTACTCACCCTAAGGCCTGGAGGCTTAAGCTCTCTCTTTAGCCTTTGGAAGAATGATTGGAGGAATCTCATTTACAGTAGAGTGAAAATGACCAATATAGGTTAACAGTATTTCCTTTCCCAGGAGGTTCCAAGGCATGGACCAGAGTCCAACCTCTCTGTATCACACACAGCCAGTCAAGTCCCAGGATGGTCATGGGCTTCAGAGAGTGGTTTAATTGAACTATTTAGGGAATTTCCTCCAAAGTGGAGGCATTTCCTTCCTGATCTCACTGGAAAATTCCCAAGAGCCAAGTTCCCTACTCCTTCTGCCTGGTTGTCCCCAGGCCAGAGAAGAGATGATGACAAGGACAGGGCAGCACTAGGGCTTCCTCTGCTCTCTGATCCCACAGCTTGTCTGTCACCCTTTAGGGATGGGAAAGGATAGGTGGCTGGTGTGTGTGTGTCAGGGTGGGGGCATGGGGTAACTCCTTGCCAGCCTCATTTAGATGAGTATGACTTAAAGACACCTGATTCCACAGGGCCAGGTCCTAGTGTTAATTGAGTACTAAGGGAATCAAAGGCAGGGACTCCAAAAGAACCACAGAGTCCCCAGGGAGGTGCCATAGTGGACATTGTCCCTCTCAAAGTCTTCAGTTTTAAGGAAGAGGTAGGGCCAGGCTTTGGATTCTTCTTTTTTTTTTTTTGGCTGTTAAAAAATTTATTTTTTATTTATTTACTCCCCCCGCCTCTCCGATTGTTTGTGGTCACTGTCTGCTCTGTGTCTGCATGTCTTCTCTTTAGGGAACTGAACGTAGGACCTCCCATGTGGAAGAGAGCTCCCTAGTTTGTTGTGTCTCTCATTGCCTTCCCTCCTTGTCTCTTTGTTGCATCATCTTGCTGCACCAGCTTGCCACATCTGCTGGTCATGCCAGCTCGCCTTCTCCAGGAGACACCCAGAACCAAACTCAGGACCTCCCAAGTGGTAGGCAGGAACCCAATCACTTGAGTCATATCTGCTTCCCCACACATCAGCTTTTAAGACTTCTGTCTGAAAGTGGCACATGTCCCTTATGCTTGTAATTCATTGGCAAGAGCAAGTCTCATGGCTGTGCCTCACTGAAAAGATGGAGGAGTCATGCAATCTCGCAGTGTGTATGGAGGCATTCTTGGTTAGCAAAACGGGCTGAGGGTTGCTGTTACTGAGGCAGGTTAGTTAAGGAAAAGGGAAGATGAGTCTAAGAGTTGGCTGAAAAACATGGCTGTGAAACACGTGGCCATGGAACCCAGCCTGGAAACCCCCTGAGGGAAAGACCTCCACAGAGAAGGCTGCTGGAAGGACTGTCAGACCCCAGCTGTGAGTACCTCATTTGGAACAAGACTGGAAGGAGATCTCATATGGGGTCAAGGAATAGCCCTGAATACCCTCAAGGGTATCCATTGGCCCCTGGGGAACTGATGGGTGGGGTAATCAATCAGAACAGCAAATAACTGGGGCCCATCCCCCAAATGGAGGAATAAGTAATAGCTTAATAAAGATAGACCCACAAGCCCAAAATGCTCACTCTGCCTAGAGGAGGCCACATCTGCAGGTTCAGATATGTAATCCTCTTCTACCATTTCTCAATAAACTACTGGCCCAAGGAAACCCGCATGTTCTTAAATTCTTTTATGTAACAGCCAAGAACCTAGAGGAATCCATCATCCCCCGACTTCCCCTGACCTCATTACTGGCATCTAGTGGTAGAGGCCAGTAATGCTGCTAAACATTCTGTAAGGCCCAGGACAGTCCCACAATAAAGTATTATCTGATGAAAAATGTCACTAGTGCCAAGGCTGACAAACTCCACCCTAGGCCAAAATCAATTGTATTTCTATAGGCTTGCTACAAATAATTGGAAAATAACTTTTTAAAAAGCTTCATTTGCCATCACATCAAAAATATGAGACATAGATGAACCTAAAAAATATGTGCAAGCCATTTATATTGGTGCCTCCCAAACATTGCTGAAAGAAATTAAAGACAACCTGAATAAATAGATTGACCATATTCTTGGACTAGAAGACTCAAGACTGTTAGGATGTCACGTCTCTCCAAATTGCTATAGATTCTATGCAATCCCAGTTAAAATTCCACCAGTCCTTTTTTTTTTAATTTTAAGATGGAGTGAGTCCATCATATTCTAAAATTTATATGAAAATTCAGAAGATCCAGAAGACATAAAATAATTTAGAAAATTTATTTAATTATTTAAATTATTTAATTTAGAAAACTTACTAAAAATTAAAGAAATAAAAAACAATGTTATATTGGCTTAAGGATTGTCATAAATCAATGGAACAAAATAGAACCCAAAAATGCACTTCATTTCTACGATCACCTTTTTGACAAAGGTAACATGGCAGTTCATTAGAGAAAGTATAGTTTTTGCAACAATGATCCTGGAACAATTGTCTGTCCATTTGTAAATAATGAATGTCTAATCTTACCATACATTATATATATAAATTAACCTAAAATTGATCAGAAAACTAAATATAAAATCTTAAATGATAAAACTTCTAGAGAAAAAGGAGAAATCTTTATGTCAGAAAGTTAGACAAAAGTTCCTTAGGATACAAAAAAGCAAGAACCATGAAAGAAGAATAATTGATGAATTGCTCTTCAACCTTGGACTTTGAAACCTCTTATGAAAAGGGTAGTAATGTTGTGTATCCAAAATTACAATATCACACAGGAGAGTTTCACTACCTTTGTTAGTTTCCTAGACTTCTCCAGCAAATACCATGAAATAAATTGGCTTACACAATGGGATTTATTAGCTTATGGTTTTGAGATTGAGAAAGTATACAATCCAAATCAAGGTGATGCTTTCTTCCCAATGACTGACTGCTGGTGATCTTTGGCTTCACTGCCATATGGCAGTGTCTGCTAGTCTCTCCCTTCTCTTCCAGGTTTCATTGATTTCATTTTCTTATTTCTGTGGCTTTATCTCTCTTTGCCTGAAATTCATTCCCTTATAGAGGGTTCCAGTAATAGGATTAAGACATATCCTGATTGGGAAACGGACTTTGGCCCAGTGGTTAGGGCGTCCGTCTACCATATGGGAGGTCCGCGGTTCAAACCCCGGGCCTCCTTGACCCATGTGGAGCTGGCCCATGCGCAGTGCTGATGCGCGCAAGGAGTGCCGTGCCACGCAAGGGTGTTCCCCGCGTGGGGGAGCCCCACGCGCAAGGAGTGCGCCCGTGAGGAAAAGCCGCCCAGCGTGAAAAGAAAGTGCAGCCTGCCCAGGAATGGCGCCGCCCACACTTCCCGTGCCGCTGACGACAACAGAAGCGGACAAAGAAACAAGACGCAGCAAATAGACACCAAGAACAGACAACCAGGGGAGGGGGGGAAATTAAATAAATAAATAAATCTTTAAAAAAAAAAAAAAAAAAAAAAAAAGACATATCCTGATTGAAATGGGTCACATCTTAACTGAAGTAGCCTCACCAAAATGTCCTACTTACACTGGGTTCACACCCATAGGAAAGGATTATAATTTAAGAACATATTTTTCTGGAGAATGTAAAGCTCCAAACTACCACACTGTCCTAAAAAATGTGCTTTGTTCCATCTCTTCATCACCCACTCATAATCCCTGGCAACCACTGATTTTTTTACTGTTTTGCCTTTCCTAGAATGTAATATAATTGTGATTATAAGTGTGCCACTCTATTTCAGGGACCTCTTTTTTGCAACAGTTTATCCTTTTCCATAGAAGATGTAACCTATTGGAACCATGTGGCTTTTCCTTTGTTGATTGTAGACATCACCAGCAATGGAGTTATTTTAGCAATGTACCACAAGATCAGATTCAAAAAGGAAAATACCTATTTTGACATTACCTTCCATTCCTGTGGTTGTCTGAGGCTTTTATGGAGCCCAGAAAAGATCATGTCTTCAGAGCTAATTCATTCCTATGGTTGTGAACCATTTTAAGTGGGACTTTTTTATTAGATTACTTCAGTAGGGTATGACCCAGTGGGGGTCTTAATCTTCTTACTGGAGTCCTTTATAAATGGGATGAATATGGAGAGACAGATGGAGAAAAGCCACAGGAGCAGATAGGGATAACCATAAGCAAGAAGCTAAAATCTACAGAGTCGGGAAAGAGGAAAGCATTGAAGCCAGAAGCAGGAAGCAATGAGCTCCGGAGGAGAGGGGAGAGACAAGAAGATGCCACCATATCCCTTGCCAGATGAGAGAGGAATCCAGGACAACCAGCAGCTGGTCCTTTGGGAGAAAAGTATCATTTGATGAAGCCTTGATTTGGACAGTTTTACAGCCTCAGAACTAAAAGTTTTTAAACTAATAAATTCCCATTGTAAAAGTCAACCCAATTTTGGTATATTGCTTCTGGCATCTCTTTTAGCAAACTAAAACAATACCTAACCTGGAATAGCAATGTACCTGTTTTCAAGAACAGTCCTCATATTAGCTTTGTCTCAATGAAACTGTATCCACTATCAAATAATATTAGTGATATTATTATAATTAAGGCATAAAATATCCAAGTTGAATCAAGGCCAGAATCAATTACTTTACTTCTGTTTTTAAAGTATGGAACTATATATGAAGATCACAAAGGATGCAATGTCTACAAGCAATGATGATTTTTAATGTTCCTCTTGTTAAGAAGTAATGTCTATCAGGATATTAAATGATGGACTTACTCAGAAATTCCTGAAAGATGTTAGCTTATATGAAAAAAAAAAAAAAACAGAGTTGAAGATGTATTGTACCAGAATAAATAAAACCAGGGGCTAGTTTTTTTAAAGCCATACTCTCCGTAGAACTGAAATAATAACTCAAAATATTGGGTGACTTTTTTCTGCCGTACACTGGACACCAGCAAGGGAATTAGCACCACATGATAGAGAGGTATGAGCTGCTTTGCCCCCTGAGTTGGTGACGTTATGTTAGCTCTTTTCTTTTGTCTCTTATAATTGTGTTTAGAATGTTCTGAGGCAAACATGGAGGAGCAAACTGGTTGTGATGAATTAGCATGCTTCATTTCCTTCATTTTTCATATTTAAAAGTAGTCTTTTGAACTGTTCCTTCAGTAAATAGTTACCCAAGTCAAATGTGCCTATTTGGAATACTTCTTGAAGCTGTAATTGTCTTTCAAGAGAATGTGAAAATATCAATATATAAAAATCTTGCTGTTTAAAATGACAGCTGTTACTCTGGATAAAATGGGTGAATTTTGTTTTAACAGGACCAAATGTATTCGATGATTAAATGTCCAAAGGATAAGATAAATGCACAGAGATGACAGTAGAAGCTTCAGTCAAAGGTCTAAACTAAAACAAATGAGTAACCTGGAAGCACAAGTTAGTATACTGGTAGTATCTGATGTTTAAAATTCAGTACATTATACATTTGAGTGTGTTTTCTTTTTTCTGAGTATATTCAATAACCTGTTTTTGGTGTTTTAAGAATTTTAATTCAAATGTATGGGATATCTGGTGTGGTAGGCAAAATAAAGCCCCTTCCTCAAAGATTTCCACTTCTTAATCATCAGAAACTCTGGAAATGTTATGTTACAGGGCAAGGGGAAATTAGGGTTGCAGGTGACCTTGAAATGGAAAGATTTTCCTGAATTATCTAGGTAGGCCCAGTGTAATCACAAAGGTCCTTATAAATGACTGTGGGAGGCAAGAGTTTCAGAGTCAGAGTGATATTATATGAGAAAGATTCAACCAACCCTTGCTGGCTTTACAGATGGAAGCAGGGCAGGAGCTAAGGAGTTCAGGCAGCCTTTAGAAGCCGCAAGACTAGGAAATGGATTCCTCCCTAAAATCTCCAGAAAGAAACAGTCCTGCCAACTCCTGTTTTTAGCCCAGTGAGACCCATTTCAGGCTTCTCTTCTCCAGAACTGTAAGATAGTACATTTGTGTTGTTAAAAGCCACTAAGTTTGTGGCAATTTATTATAGTAGCAATAGGAAACTAATAACATCTGGAAATATCTCCCTGGCATCCTAGGCCTCTCTGGAACACAATTTCAAAAACATCATTCTAGAGGATCTCTTCTGGATCTCAGCGAGCGAACAATCTAAGTTAAATGTGTTATGTTAATTGAAAGGATTATTTTGTATTCCTGAAAACTTTTTATAGAGGTTAACTGTGATGGATGCATGCCATTTTTATTTCACTTTTCTCCAGTGAAAAGTATTTTTTGAAAACCCATCCTGTTAAGATCAGATTAAATAAAATGTATAATTAAAACATAACAACAAAAATCCAATTATCATATAGAACCGGCAATTTGAATCCCTATCTGAGGAGTTTTGTAAGTCATCTAGTTATGACACTTTCCCATCCCTTTAAAATGGGCAGAAAGATATTATCATAAAAAAGAGATTATTTTCATAAAGGCATAAAAATGTAGGCTAACAGCAGTATAAGTATAAAGAGTTAGCTATTATAATGTTGTATACTGAATAATATTCCTTTGTGGTAAAATATATTACTGTATGAGCACACACAAAATTGGAAAAAAATCCGTAGGCACCAGACTATTTATTCACAAAGTGCAATAATACTAGTAAGATTCTATATAAATTTGTAAGCACTTTAAGAATTTTCAAAACACAGTCTATTGCCCATGCTAGGAAACATGAAGGTATTCACCATTTTCTAATTTCGTCAAAATCATTTGAAAGCTCAAGGCAAGTGTTTAAATGCGTTTTACTGAATAGTTTCACTGTAGTTGACTTGATGCCAGACATCAGTGGAAAACAAACAAAAAATGGTCCTTGTTTTGTTTTAGGAGTAGTAAAGCACAAAGATACGAAACATGAGACACTAATGGGCAACAAAATGAGACACAGTATAGGAAAGATGAATGCTACATGCACCAAAGAGAGAGAGAAGTGAGAGCCGAAATCTTTGGGAAAGACCTTTATAGAGAAGAGGGACTGTGAACTAGATGCTAAAAGGACAGGAGAATTGGAAGTATCAGAGGGAGGAAGACATACTATGAACCATGACATGAAGGTACCTTCCAGGGGAGGTGTACAAAGAGGAGGCTGTATGCCACACCACCTGTATATTTGAGCCCTTAAAGAAGTAATGAGAAACGAAAAAAAAAAAAAAAAAAAAAAACTGCAGCAAATGGTTTATGCTGAGCCATCGCTGCTTTCTCATCTGGTCTCCCTTGTGATCACTGAAAGGCACTTGTAAAACACCTGGCAGAGCTGTACACATGTGACCATGATACAGGCAGAGCCATCTGGAGACCAAGTTCATAACCTTGGCCTTGTCAGCACTATCATCTGTCTATCTAAACTAAACCCTGCTCATTAGGACAAGCATAAAAGGTATCTGATCTTCCAATATTTGTTTAAAATGCTCCACTTTATTAAAAAAACTGCCATCCCTCAGACTAGTTCATTTCCTTCCATCTATTATAAAACATGGGTCTTGGTTTAAATGGTACCTTAGTTTTAGTTCTTGGCTATTTTTCTTATGCATGATTACAGGAGAATAGGAGGAACGTTTTACATAAGTTATTCCGGCTCCTTGCGGTTCATCTTTGAGGAATCCTGCAGCAAGAGGAAGCCTTTAGAAACCTGAATAACCTTGAAAGGCTTCCTCCACTCATCACTTGGGTCTGAGCAGGTGCAGAATCACCTCAAGGGGAGATGAACTTTTATAGGCAATGGGCTGCACATCAGTTGTGCCAGTCTTTGCAGACACACTAACTCAAAATACATGTTAATGATGGTGGTGCCTGTGCCACTCTGCTAGGTAAACTAAAGTGCGGAGAAACGAGGTTCTAACAGCTGTCAGTAACTGAGCCACTGCCTTCCCGTGTGCCCTGACTTCCTTGATTTATGCCAGCACCAACCATCATTAATGGCTCTGCTGCCAGAAGACTCGCTTTTGCCAAGATGTTGGGCTGGAGGAACATGTGTTTTTGCAGGAGAAGCTGAGAGTCATTGAGAAGGACACAAAAGGAGGAACTCTGCATGTAGAAAAAAGGTAAGAATGGTTTGACACCTTGCTCAATAGACTAGACGTAGGAAAACAGCTTGGCAGTTGCTGTGTCTGCCCTGTCTGGCCCTCTGTTACTGTGAGCAGTGCAAACTCCAGGAGGAGGTCACTTAGGACAGAAATTTTTTTGTTGTCTGGCCCTGAACATGAGGAAATTCTAGCAGATGCCGTCAAAACCTCTTTCTTGTCCATTCACGAATGAGAAAGTCTTTCCCATTATTTATTCCAAATGCATAAATGGCATATTACTGATTCATAATGGCTAATGGTTCCATTTATAAATAATGGATGGTTGGATTCCTATGTCTGATACAGGCCACTAAGCAGGCTAACGCCAAAGAAACCAAAGCAGATTTCCACTCTTCTGTGATGAACTTCAGTTATCTCTGAATAAGAGGCTTGGATCCCACCTGTGGTAACAGGTGGGCTGGCTGGTCTCTGCTAGAATTGCAGGGAAATCATGCCACTGGCAGTTCAAGTTGCTTGGAAGCAAATGAGTTCCACTTCATTTCTCTGGGAAAACTTGTCACAACTACGTTGTGAATTAAGAAGTTTCAAAGAGTTATTGGAGTTGTTCTGTTTAAGCATCTCAATTTTGTGTTATTTATAAACCAATATAAATGAGTAGTTTTATGTGTATGACTGTGGAGAGGGCATAGTAGGAATCACTCAAATGAAAGGCCCCTCCTGCTATTTCGCCAGTACTACCAAGTTACATTTAAAAGTGAATTATTGGGCCTGGGGTGTTAAGCCAGGCATTATTTCCTTCATTACGGAGTACCCTAAAAGAGGCAATGGTGGTTATATCCTGGGGGACCACAGACAAGAGGCGGGCTGGTCGTCTGCATGCTTGTTCTCCGAACCATTCACTGCTCCTTCTGTGTACATACATTTCCCAGGGTCCCTTGTCCAACCTTTTGGCTGTTGTGAATAATGCTACTATGAACATTGGTGTGCAAATATCTGTTCAAGTCCCTGCTTTCAAGTCTTTGGGGGTAAATATGTAAAGTGGGATTGCCAGGTTATATGGTAGTTCTATGTTTTACTTTTTGAGGAAGTTCAAGGGTTTTATTGGAAACAAACTTGCAGGAGAAGCAAATTGACAGAAGCAGGATAGAGCTGGGAAATGAAAATTAAGTAAGAATGTCATCGCAGCTGAAGGCTAGCTTCATGTAGTCCCATGGAACACTCTGGAACACAAATTGCAGCACAAAGTTAGTTTGCCTGCAGGTAAGCCCCAGTCATTGGCCACGGTCTGTCCCCAGAGCAAGTGAGGATGGCAGAGCCTCCAGGGCAGATCAAAGCAGCTCCTGTTTGGCCAAGGGCAATTCTTCTGCAAATGAACAGGACAACGGTGTAATGTAACAAGCCTAGACCTCATAGCAGTCGGGGGTACTGAGGGGGGCAGGGTGTACTGGCTGGTGAAGGGGACCTGTGCACCAGCAACCTCTGTGCACCAGCCCCAGGCACCAGCAGCCTCTACCACAGGCTGCTGTGGTCCAGTGCTTCTTGTACCTGGGTGAGCGAATGGGTCTAATCCTGGGGTTCAAAACTAGGAAGCCCTTTGCCCACTGAAATAAGCTACATTCTCTAGTATCAGCTTTATCAGTAATGACAGGATATTGGGTCTCCATAAACTGACTCTTTTCTCTTGTTTCTTAATTGGTACAGAACTCCAGTAGGGAGAAGTTACATATCTGGACACCCTAAAATTCTGATTTATAACATTTAAATTTTAAGAAATATCATGTCTGGCTTCTTTTGAAAAAAACAGATGCTCTGGCAACTATGATTAACCAAAGATAATGGTAGCTGCTCCCTTTAGGTGACGTATATGGTCTCCATTTTGCCATGGTCCACACCACTCCCTCTTGTTTACATCTGGCCTGCTTTCCTCATGTGTATTCCACCTCCCCCCCCTTTTTAAATGAGCTACCAGGGATTGAACCAAGGACCTCATATATGGGAAATAGGAGCTCACCACTGAGATAAACCCACTCCCTGCTTTCTTGTTCCTGTAGCTTTTGAGTTTGTAACTTCTGATCTAAAGCTCTAGGGTAAAGGAGGTTCCTAAAGAAGACCAGTTTTAGGTTTTTTAAAGATTTATTTATTTATTTATCCCCCCCCCCTTTGTTTGCTCTCTGTGTCCATTCACTGTGCATTCTTCTGTGTCTTCTTATCTTCCAGTTAGGTGGCACCAATCCTAGGACCTGTTAGAGTGAGAGAGAGGTGCTCAATCTCTTGTGCCACCTCAGCTCCCTGGTCTGCTGCGTCTCTTATTGTCTCTCCTCTATGTCTCTTTTTTGTTGCATCATGCTGTGCCAGCTCTCCGCACCAGCTTGCCGTGCAGGCCAGCACACCTGCACAGGACAGCACTCCGCTCAGGCCAGCATTCTCTGTGGGCCAGCTCTCTGCTCAGGCTAGCCCGCCTTCACCAGGTGGCCCCAGGAAAAGAACTCTGGACCTCCCATATGGACGGGAGCCCAGTCTCTTGAGCCACATCTGCTTCCCAGGAGACCAGTTTTGATGTATGAATTAGTAGGCGTTATCTAAAGAAAGAAAAGAAGAACAGGACTTTTAGATAGCATGGAGACATGACATATCCACATGGCTGTAGCAAAGAATATGTCTAGAGAAATGAGAAAAAATGAAATTAGAAAGGAAGACATTCCTCCCTCCCTTCCTCTTTTCCTTCCTTCCTTCCTTCCTTCCTTTATTGCTGTGTTTCAGATATGTTCTTAGGGGGTTAGCTAAAATAAAGTATTCAGAACTTCCTCTAAAATGCATTGGGAGTTACTAAAAAAATATTAAGCAGGAAGTGTGGGGAGAAGAGTAATCCAGACCCATTTCCACTCCAAAAAAAAAAAAAGTCATATACAAAATCTTGATGTTGGAAGGGGTCTTGTTGCAGGAACTGAAAACAGGCTGGTATAGCCAAGTGCAGCAGAGAAAGAGGAGACTGGGGGTACATGAAGCTGGAGGTAAGAAAAGTCTTATACAGAATAAGACTTTAGGATTTTAATCTGTATCCCTAGGGCTAATCCATTCCTATGCCTGTAAACCTATTGTAGGTGGGATCTCTTTTTTGGTGGTGGTGGTGGTGGGAAGATTAAATCACTTCATTTAAGGGACTTTGATTAGATTGCATGACACAGGGTGGGTCTTAGTACTCCAACTAGAGTTCTTTATAAACAGAGGAATAAAAAGCTGCACATACAGAAAAAGGCTGCAGAGACAAAGAGCACAGAAACTGAGAGGAAGCCACTTTATCCAGAAGCTGAAAGTAAAAAGGCCTGGAGGAGAGGGTAGAGATGACTAGACACCACCATGTGCCACGGTTGTAGCTTGGGAAGAAAGGATCTCCGGACGATGCCTTGATTTGGACACTTTCACAGCCTCAGAACTGTAAGCTTTTATCCTAATAAATCTCCATTGTAAAAGCCAATCCATTTCTGGTATATTGCTCCCAGCAGCTTTTAACAATCGATAACAGGTTTTAAGTAGGGAAGTGAAATGACTACATTTGCATATGTACTATCTGATTCAGGAGCCAAATATGAGACAGAAATCACCCATTATCTTTAACAGGGAGAGTTTAATACAAAGAATTATTAACTGTAGAGAGAATTGTAAAGAATACCCAAGGATTGAGAGAGAGTAACAAAGGAAAGAACAATTTAGGAGGAGCATGTCCCCAAGGTGGGGCTCAGACCTCATAAGAGAAAATGCGGTTGCAGGCCCCTGGATGGAGGAAAAGTCCTCTGGGTTGCCCTGAGCTGGTCCACAGGTGCTGAGCAAGTAGGAAGCACACACCAGGATAAGCTCAGACAGGCTGGTGTGAGGACATGCAGAGGGAGTCCAGGTGTCAGGAGCCTGCTCACCAGCAGGGCATCACTGAGCCGGGGGTACTCAAGACATGCATCAGGAGGGATGCAGAGAGGTGGTCACCAGGCCGGTGCTAGGGCTGGGACAGGGTGCCACCGGACGACCTCACCCATGCACCTGGGGCAACCACACTATAGGAACAAGAAGAAGTAAAATGGAAGAATCAGAACCAGAAGCTCTTTCCTTTTGCAGTGTCCTTCCAGCACCCTCTATTGACAAAGCCTAACAAAGTGCTCACTGCGAAGGACAAATACTTAAAGGCTCCATCCCATTTTCTCAGGGCAGGTCATGAAGAGTGGATTTGGAGCTGAGCAGCAATAAATTGATACCCGGCACACCTACCAAGATCACTTTTAGACACGAAAACTTCCTTTGCTTTTTCTCTTCCTCTATCCTTTTTGAGTGTTTATGACAGTCACCAAAAAAATTTAGCAAAAGTAGAATGACTTTATATTTTCCATGTGATGTCTTTTTCGTTGCCATAAAGAGAACAAGTTGTCATCATTATCCCCAAAAGACATAGAGGAGACTGGGCAAAGCACTGCATAAGAATTTTTCTGTTCTCTTGTCTCTGTTGATTGACCTCCAAAGTTAATTGCAAATCTAATGGGTTCTGCCTTAACTTATGGTTTTACTGCTGAGTGAACCCATCAGCCATGGAATTTATTCTCATTTATACTAAACCACTCACCAGTATTATATACTTCCTCTTCCTATATATTAATGAAATAGCTTCACATTACTTGTATTGCTGTGTGTGTGTGCTTTAATTGTGCCCTTACATACAGCAGAAAAGCTATTCCTTTTTCCCTGTGATCAATGGAAAAATCAGCAAGTGCAGTCATCTTTTACGAGGTGATTTTAGAATTTATTATTAATATATTCTTCCATTTCTGGGAATGCTACCATTTAGAGATTAATGATAATTAGTGAAAACTATAGTATATTTAATAAAAGGTATCATTAACTTAATACAATTTATTTATGTCTACTTTTGTGAATGAAACAAATGCTTTAAAATATTTCTCAATTTGATAATATGAGTCTGGGGAAGCAGATTGGGGAACACCAAGGAGTCTCTGAATACTGGCGACTTCTCTGTAGTCACATGCAAAAATCTACTCTCAGTCCTCTTTCTCTGTCTCTTCTTTTAGGAGGTACCAGGGATTGAACCCAGGACTTTGTACAAGGGAAGCAGGTACTCAGCCACTGAGCTTCATCTGCTCAGCAATGAGAGTTGGTTTTCTTCATTTTGTTTTTTGTTTTTTCATTTTGTTTTTTTTTTAGGAGGTACCAGGGATCAAACCCAGGATGTCATACATGGGAAGCAGGCTTTCAACCACTTGAGCTACATCCACTCCCCAGTCTTCATTCTCTTTGACTTCTTTGAAATACTTATTTGGCCAATCAATTCCATATTCTTGTTTATTCTCAGGTGCATTAAGGGCACTGATTCTCTTCTTTGTCCCCTACTCTGTACTCTCTCTTTACTCCTCTTTTCTCTTTGCCCTGGGCATAGACACTAGACAGGCATCACTCTCATCCTCTTCTCTGTAATCATAGGATTAAAATGCATCCACTGGTCAGAGGTTCCAAATTCCTGCCCCCAAACAGCTTTTCCCCAAAGGTTTGCATGAACACTCAACGCAACGCTCTTATCTATCTACAAGCATATAGCTGGGCTCTAGGGAGAACCTGGATCAGAAAACCTGAATTTAAATTCCAGCTTTATTCCCTCCTTGTGTGAGCACGAAGGTGTCACCTTGCCTCTCTGTATCTGTTTCCAAATCTGTAAAATAGGGATATCTGCCATGCTTTGTTGTGAAAGTCACATGCGATTCTACTTGAGAAAGCACTTTGTAAAAGAATAACTCTCCTTTATCAAGACCTTACAAAATGCAGGTATTATTGAGACATTTTAGATTTATTATTTACTTCTAAAGACAACCCTGTAAGCTATATATTATTATTCATAGTTTACAAAAAGAAAAAAATCGGGGCTCATAATGCTTAAGTATCTTATTCAAGGGCGCAAAGCTGCTAAGAACAGGACTGAGATTCAACCCCTTTCTGTTTAATGCCAGAGCATGAGTCAATGTTCTTAGTGTAGGTGACAGAAACAGACTCTGGTTATTAGAACAGAAGGATAGTGGAGGTTTACCGTATTGGCATGAGGCCTGAGGACCAGACTTGGAAAATTAGCTTGAACTAATGCAGCTCCAGAGAACCAAGGAGGAGGAAATGATTAAAACCATCTTTTAGCCATGGCAGTTGGGAAGGACACTGGGGCACCAGGGACTGCTGCCATCTTAGCAGGCATCTCTGCAGTTGCCATAAACAGCTACATTGTGTAACTTGTTCCACATTCAAAGTCCTGAGTAAGCATCAAATTGGCAGATCCTGGGATATGAGATTAGGAGAGAGGTGTACTCTCATTTCTGCTTCCACAATAAGAGGCAGGGCACTGTGACCTGTCAGTCACTCTTTCTGTTTCCTGCTGTATTAGTCAGGGTTCTCTAGGGAAACAGAACCAACAGGAGATATCCGTAAATAGTATGAGAGTTTATAAAATTGTCTCACACAAGTGTGGAGTTGTGGGGACGCACAAGTCCAAATTCCATAGGGCAGGCCGCAAGCTGGGAACTCTAATAAAGATTATTGATGAATTCCCCAGGAAAAGCTGGCTGACTACAGTTGAAATGAAAATTCTCCCTTCTGACTGCTGAAATTATCACTTTTCCTTTTAAGGCCTCCAACGGATTGGATGAGACTTCTCTCATTGTTGAAGTCATTGTTGTAGATGTAATCAGCCATAGATATAATCAGCCATAGATGCAATCAGCTTATCCATGATTTTAGTCCACAAAATGGTCTCACAGTAACGATTAGGCCAGTGCTCTCTTGACCCAACAACTAGGCACCATTATCCAGCCAAGTTGACACATGAACATAACCCTCACACCTGCACGTGCCTCCCCCAGCATACACACACACACGCACACACACTCACACACACACATTCTCTCTTTCCTTTCCACTCCCCTCAGAAAGTAGTGCATTTTCGATCTTTTCCAAGGTATAGCAGTTTGATATGGTTATAAATTCCAAAAATAGATATTGGATTATGTTTGTAATTTGATCTGTACCTGGGCCTGATTGAGTTATGATTAGGGCTTCAATTGGGCCACATCATTAGGGCATTGAGTCCCTGCCCCTTGCTGGGTGGGGATTCATAGATAAAAGGCATGGCAAAGGACAGAGTTGCGGGTTTTCTGATGTTGGAGTTTTGATGTTGGAGTTTGATGCTGAAGACTGAAGCTGGAGCCTCGGGAAGTCAGCACACAGAGGAAAGAGAAGCCAGCCCCAGGAAGAAAGGAACCTTGAACCCAAAGAAGAGCAAGACCCAGGAACGTAGGAACACAGGAAGCCTGAACCCTCGCAGACGTCAGCAGCCATCTTGCTCCAAATAGACTTTCGTGAGAGAAGTAACTTATGCTTTATGGCCTGATATCTGTAAGTTCCTACCCCAAATAAATACTCTTTATAAAAACCAACCAATTCCTGGTATTTTGCATCAGCACCCCTTTGGCTGACTAATACACAAGGCTAATCCTTTTATCTGCTTTCTGAAGCAGGTATCTTCCCACTTTCGCCATTTCTCCTCTAATGTCTGCCTTTCCCACTCTACTTGTTTTTTCTCCACAAATAAAGGTATTCAAGACTCTCTCCTTGCTACTGAAGAGACTCACACTATGGAGCTGCTGGGTTCTGCCATATATCCGAGGTCACCAACCTCAAATGGGCCTCAGGCCTGTCCAGAAATTGAACTACATTTCTCTGATTAACTACCTTTTCTGCTCGCCAGAGCAGCTATTTCCAAACTTTACAACTACCAATTCCCTAAGGAAAGAAAGAACCTGTTGCACAGCTAGGAAAACTACCTTACCTGCTTCAGAAGCAAAGGGCAAGTGACTTCACAAGCCTCAGCCACCAGGAGTCTGGAACTGGCAAAGAAATTATTCTGGCAAAGAAAACCAGAATAAGGAGGGAAGATTTGTAAGTGACCCTCCTAAGCTACCTCCATTCCTACTGAGGAATGACCCATGGAAAATATAAAGAAATACCTTTTTATCCTCTGGACTCAGACCATGTTCAAGGCTGCTAAGAATAAAATCCAGTTCTTTCTGGAAATGGTCTGAACCAGTATATGGGCCGAGCAGCAGAGTTCCATAGACTATAATTTTTTTAATGAAGGAGACAGAATCACATGTAAAATGAAAAAAGGAAGGTGCATGCAAAAGGTGATGTTGGAATAATTAATTAAAATATTAGAAAAGTGAAAACGATGTTGGTTTTCACCTGAAATCTTGCCAAAATAAGCTCAAGGTACTTTGAAAAGATATAAATAGTAGAAAAAAAAAAAAGAAAATAAATTGAAGAACTAAATTTAAAGAAATAAAGACCTTTTGACCACTTAAAATGTTTTAACCTGTGTATATAAAAAATAAAATTCAATTTGAAAAGAATGTTCTTTCCAGCATATAAGATAAAGGGTTAGCCTATTTGTTACAGAACTGCTCATGTAAATTGACATGAAAAATGCTGAGAACACAATAGCTTAATTGGCAAAGGACAAGAACAGATTTTTCAGAAAATAACACAATTAATAAACAAACACATTCAAACTCAGAAAGGGAAATCTTCACAAAAGTAGTCACATTTGAAGTTGGTCCTTGAAAAATGAAAGGGAATTATTAATATCTAGTGAGATTTGTAGCCATTATTCAAGGTTGATTGGTTGGTTTTTAAAGAAAAACACTTGCTATTTTGCCAAACATAAGAAAATTTGAAACACCAAATTTAAAGTTAAATTTGTAATTTGGTATCCATGAAATAAATGCAGGTAACAAACTAATTTGAACTTTATTCAAATAGGGATATGTGTTAGATACATTCTAGAAGTAGTCTGTATTGCTTTGATTGAGGTTTTTTTCCATTAAAGATTTATTGAAGTATATCGTTCATACATGAACCTACATAAACAATAAGTGTATAGTAAAAATTGTGAACTTATAAAACAAACATGCATAATATCATAAAAGGCTCCTACACATCAGCTCACCACCAATACATTGTATTGTTCTGAAACATTTGTAACAAATTATGAAAGAGCATTGTCAAAGTATTACTACTAACTATAGTCCATATCTTACATTTGGTGTATTTTTCCCCCAGATAAATTACATGTTTTTTTTATAAACCATATAATTTATCTAAAGTGTATAATCAATGGCATTTAGTATAATCAAAGATTTGCACATTCACCACTTCAATCAATATTAAAAAAATATATATTAGAGTATTTTCATTACTCGAAAAAGAAAAAAGGGAAAAAAAACACCCATATACTAGCACTACTAATTACATATCTATAGTGGTCTTTCACAATTTCTATTCATTTTCAAACATTTCCAAACAACTTTTTATGAATTCTTCATAGATTAAACCTCAATTTTCCATTCCCTAACCCCATTCTCTTCTCAGGTGACTTACATTCTAGCTATTAACTCCATGAGTTTGTCTATCATATTTAGGTCATAATAGTGAAATCATACAATATTTGTCCTTTTGTGTCTGGCTGTCTTCATTCAACATAATGTATTCCAGGTTCATCCATGTTGTCACATGCTTCAAGACTTTGTTTCTTCTTTCAGCCTAATAATATTCCATCATGTGTGTACACCACAGTTTGTTTATCCGTTCACCCTTGTTTCTGAAGTATAGTTTTGCTAGATACAGAATTCTTGGATGTCAGTTTTTCTCTTTCAGTACCTTAAATATATCAAACCACTTTCTTCTCACCTACATTGTTTCTGATGAGAGGTCGGCACTTAATCTTATCAAGTTTTGCTTGTATGTGATGCTTTGAATCCTGGAACTCCCGTGTGGTAGGAAGATGCTCTATCAGTTGAGCCAAATCTGCTTGCCTCTAATGTATTTTTAATCTCATCCATCATGCCTTTCATTCCCCTAAGCTTTGTTATTAACACATTTCTTCGCATGCTTTCAAATTGTTCTTTATGCTCACCCAGTGTCTTCTTAATGTCCTTTATCTCTTTAGTCATATTTCCCTTTAATTATTTGAATTGATTTAGGAAATTTTTTTGACTCTCATTGATTAGTTATTTTAAATCCTGTATCTCTTCAGGATATTTGGTTTGTTCCTTTGGCTGGGTCATCTCTACCTGTTTCCTAGTATGGCTTATAATTTTTTGCTGATGTCTAGGCACCTGAATATGTTGGTGAATTAATCTAATGGTCAATTTCTCTCTCTTGCTTGGTGTTTTTTTCCCCCACAGCTCTTCTTTGATTTTTGGTTCAACTTATTCTAAGTCTTTAATTGTCCAGTTTAAGTTATCAAAATCAGGCCTAGGACTGCAGATTTTCTCCCATGGGGCTTAAGAGAGACCTAAAAGCAGTTTTTCTCCATGCAAATTCCTGACCAGCCAGCAGATGGCACTTGTCAGTCAACCTTTCCATCGAAGTGTTTCCTTCAATCTCTGCTTTCCAGTGTTTCTGCTCTGACCAAAGTGAAGTTTCAAAGTGGGCTTTGCTGGCCAAATTTACTGAGGAGAAACCCTCTGATTCACCCTCCATCTTCCCTTGTAACAGCTGACAGGAAGGAAGTTGTCTGTTTCCCCCATCAGTTGGCTGCAGTGAGCCAGGCGTAATGTCTTGAGGGTGGGGAATAGAAGCCCTTTCCAGCAGTCATGGGGATTTGTAATTCATGTTTGTTGTTTTGGGTGCTTCATCTCTGTCCCTTGCCCTCCCAGGAGTTGTGCAGCACTATCCTTGTCTGCTGACCCCCAAAGTATATCTCTCTGAGAGCTTTTGGCCCTTTTTCCATTTTTTGTGTAAGAGAATTGAGCCCTGCACACCTACTCGCATGCCATCTTCCCAGAACTCTCTCTTCTTTTTTAATATAGGAATTTAGGGCTATAAATTTGCCTCCAGCACTGACTTCACTGTATCCCATAAGTTTTGATATGTTGTGTTTTCATTTTCATTTATCTCTAGATATCTACTAATTTCTCTTGCAATTTCTTCGATGCCCTGATTGTTTAGAGTTTGTTGTTTAGTCTCCATATATTTGCAAAATTCCCCCTTTCCTGCCTATTATTTCAAGCTTCATTCCATTATGATCATGGAAGGTACTTTGAATAAATTCAGTCTTTTTTAATTTATTGAGAGTTGTGTTGTGGTGCAACATGGGGTCTATCCTGGAGAAAGATCCATGAGCACTTGAGAAGAATGTGTAACCTGCTGATTTGGGGTACAATGTTCCATATATGTCTTTTGGGTCCAACTCATTTATCATATTGTTCAAGTTCTTTTTTTCCTTTTGTCTAGTTGTTCTATCTATTGATGTGAGTGGCATGTTGAAGTCTCCAGCTGTTATTGTAGAGGTATCTATTTTTCCTTTCAGTTTTGTTAGAGTTTGCCTCATGTATTTTGGGGCACCCTGGATAGGTACATAGATATTTATGATTGTTACTCCTTCCTGGTAGATTGTCCCTTTAATTAATATATAATGGCTTTCTGCATCTCTTTTCACTTTTTTGCATTTAAAGTCAGTTTTTCTGACATGATTATAGTTACTCCTGCTCTGTTTTGTTTATTATGTGCATGAAAAATCTTTTTCCAACCTTTCACTTTCAGTTTCTTTGCATCTTTGTGTCTAAGGTGAGACTCTTGCAGATAGCATATGGATGGCTCATGCTTTCCTATCCATTCTGTCAGCCTATATATTTTGGTTGGGGAGTATAATCCATTTACATTCAACATTCAACTGTAAAGGTTTACTTATTTCAGCCATTTTATCCTTTGGCTTTCATGTGTCATATCTTATTTTTATCCATCTTTTTACCTTTCTGGTTACCCTTTCTAATAGTCTTCACTTCTGCACTCTCCTCCAAGCCTCTCTCTCTTGTCTTTTCTTTTCTGGTTTCAGAACTCCCTTTAGTGTTTCCTGCAGAGCTGGATTCTTGTTTACAAACTCTCTTAGTTTCTGTTTATCTGTGAATATTTTAAGCTCACCATCATATTTGAAGGACAGTTTTTCCAGATAGAGAATTCTTTTTTTTTTAATTTTTTAAAGATTTATTTATTTATTTCTGTCCCCTTCCCCCCCACTCTTTCCCACCCCAGTTGTCTGTTCTCTGTGTCTATTTGCTGCATCTTCTTCTTTGTCCGCTTCTGTTGTTGTCAGTGGCACGGGAATCTGTGTTTCTTTTTGTTGCATCATCTTGTTGTGTCAGCTCTCTGTATAGGTGGCGCCATTCTTAGGCAGGCTGCACTTTCTTTCACGCTGGGCGGCTCTCCTTACGGGGCGCACTCCTTGCGCATGGGGCTCCCCAACGTGGGGGACACCGCTGTGTGTCACGGCACTCCTTGCGTGCATCAGCACTGTGCTTGGGCCAGCTCCACATGGGTCAAGGAGGCCTGGAGTTTGAACTGTGGACCTCCCATGTGGTAGATGGATGCCCTAACCACTGGGCCAAGTCTGCTTCCCCAGATAGAGAATTCTTGACTGGCAGTTTTTCTCTTTCAGTACCTTAATTATATCATACCACTGCCTTCTTGCCCCATGGTTTCTGAAGATAAATTCCCATGAAATTTATTGGACATCCCTTGTATGTGATGCTTCACTTTTCCCTTGATGCTTTCAGAATTTTCTCTTTACCTTTGGCATTTGGCATTCTGCATATTATGTGTTTTGAGTTAGGTCTATTTGGATTTATTCTAATTGGAGTACACATGCTGCCTGGACACATATATTCGTGTCTTTCGTGAGAGTTGGGAAATTTTTGGCCACTATTTCTTCTAATACTTTTTCTGCCCCTTTTCTGTTCTTGTCTCCTGGAACTTCCATTACACATATGTTGGTGTGCTTCATGTTATCATTCAACTCTCTAAGCCCCTGTTCAGTATTTTCCATTCTTTTCTCTCTCGATTCTTCTTTCTCTTCCATTTCAGTTTTTCTTTCCACTATGTTGCTCATTCATTTTCCTATGATTTCAGTCTGCTATTGTGTGGCTCTGCTGTAATTTTTCTAGGAGGTACTGGGTATTGAATCTAGGATCTAGTGCATGCGAAGAGAGTGCTCAACCACTGAGCTACATCTGCTCTTCTCTACTGTTTTAATCTCACTTATTGTGTCTTTAATTCCCATGAGCTCAGTTATTTTTCTATCCAAGATTTCAATTTTTCCTTTGTGCTCACTCAGTGTCTTTTTAATGTCTTTTATTTCTTTATGCATGTTGTCCTTCAAATCCATGATTTGATTTAGGAAATTTGTATGAACCTCATTGTCTTGGCATCTACTCTGATGCTGAGTTTACTCTGACGATCAGTTTCTCTCTTGACTAAGGATTTACTGTTAAGTAGCAGTGTGCTACCACTGTTCTTTGACTCTTTTTGTTGTTGTTATTGTTCTTTGACTCTTGATTCAACTTGTTCTAGATATTTAGGATTGCCCCTTTTTAAATGCTCAAACCAGGGTTAAGGACCCAGTAGGGGGGTGTAGGCCACTTTCCAAGGTCCTTGGTGAGGGAGGCAGTAAAGTCACCTGATTGCCTCTTTATTATTATTTTTCCTTTCTCGTGTGCTTTTCTAGTCTACTAGCTAGTGACACTCTTTGGTAGAGCTCAGCTCAGACCCCAGGTGCTAGCGGGGAATGGATTCAGTGTAACTCCATGGTGGGTGGTACAGAAGCAGTGTCCTCAGGGCTGACCAAGAAGCACAAACAGACTTTCTCAGAAGCTGTTCTCCTCCCTTGGCTGGCCACCTTTCCTCTTTCTGTCACCTCAGCAACCAGCCCCGGGCAGTAGGGAGAGTGTTTGAGAAGGCAAATTATCTTTAGCTCCCTGCTAGTGCTCAGTGCAAACAATGTTGGAGCCCCACCTGGCCTGGAAGTGTGTGACCCCTCCAATGCAGCAGACCAAGTATGCTGGCCAAAACCCGAATTTTCTGTAGGCTGTGTCCTTCCTTCTCCCCTTTCTTAGGGAAGAGGACCCCTGCAACCTCCTCAGTATATAGTCACTGCTGTCTACAGCTGCTGCAGTCCACGGATTGCTGTTTACTCATGGGATAGGATAGGTGCCAGCTGCTACAACTTTACTCATGGGATTTTTCAGCCCGCTGAGACTCCTTTTTTTCAACCCTCTCTCTCCCGGCTGGTGTCTTGCTTTTCCTTGGTGTCCTGAGCCCCAGAGCAACTCTCCAGAAGGTCTCAATTTGTCTTCTAGCTATTTTTTTCTGAGAGAGAAGAGATCCTTCTGCCTATCTAATCCTCCATCTTCCTTTCATAGGGTTTTGTGGTAAAGTAATTGCAGAACAACAGATGACAAATAGATTAAATTTATTGAATGACTCTTCACTTATTGCTGTGGCATTATTACTGTCATATGCCCTGGAAATGTAGTTTTTCTTCATAGACTGCCACACGACTACCATCCAACTCTTTCCTAGTATGCCTCTGCTCGAGCAGAAGTAAGAAAACCATTAACCACACTTCTCAGACTTCCATGCAACTGGGGTTCTGGACATGAGATAGGTTCCACCAAAGAGATACGTGCACATCTCTACTGCCGCTTACTACCTGTATGACCTTGATATGCTAAATCTCCCTTTGCCTTGCTTTCCTTATCTGTAAAAAAAGTGATAATAACAGCATCTTCTACATTGGATTTTATAAGAACTAAATAGATTAATTCATATGAATTACTTAGCCCATTACATAGTTAGTATCAATAAGTGCTAACTTTATTGTAATTGTTGTTGTTGTTATTTTGAAGGTGGAAGTGAGATGGAGGACACCTTCCTGCTATTCAGCTGTTCTCCTTTGGCAAGCATGGTCCTGGACCCATTTGTAGAAAACAGCAGGTTTCTGGTGTCTATCATTAGCTTCATGGGTAGTCAGAGTCAGTTGACCCTGGGTCAATGTATGTTCTTGAAGTCAACATATCCCTAAACCAGGGTTGGCAGGAGCTGAATCAGAGCAGTGAGTAGTAGAAGACATTTAGGATACATTTTTCAAAATCACAAACTCTGACCCAATTTGATGCTAACACTGTACCAGCTGATCCTGATACTGCTATTGTTCCTCCAGTTCCTATTCAAATGACTCTAAGCAAAGTCTACCTGCAGGATAGTCTTTGCATACCAACTCCTCCACTCACATCCCTGTCCTGCTGCCCATGCAGTTGTAGCCACCATGAAGGAAATCATGCACCTGCAGGCCAGGCAGTGTGGTCACCAAGTCAGCACCAAGTTCTAGGAAGTAATTAGTGAAAAGCATGGACCATGGACCCCATGGACACTTACCAAAGAGACAGCAATCTGCAGTTGGAGGAATCAAGCTTTATTACAACACATAGGTGCCCCATGCCACGCTGGTGAATGAAACGGAAAAATTCCTAGAAACACAAAAGCTATCTACATTGACTCAAAAAGAAATAGCAGATTACCAATTACTAGTAAAGAGATTGAATCAGTGTGGCATTTGAGATTATTTATGAATTCCAAAAAGAGAGATTATGTTTGTAAATTGGTCTGTTCCTCTGGGTGTGATCCTCTTTGATTGTATTAGATTCAGTTGAGATGTCTTTGATTAAGTTATATGAATCTTAAGTTTTAAGATCAGGAAGTGTGAGTCCTCCAACTTCACTCTTCTTTTTCAACATGGCTTTAGCTATTCCAGGCCCTTGACTCTTACATATATTTAATAATTGGCTTTTCCATTTTTGCAAAGAAGGTTATTGGAAATTTGATTGGAATTGCATTGAATCTATAAATTACTTTGGATAGTATATGACATCTTAATGATAATTAGTTTTTCAATCCATGAACATAGAATGTCTTTCCATTTATTTAGGTCTTCTTTGATTTTATTTAGCAGTCATTTGTGGTTTTCGTATATAAGTCCTTTACATCCTTAGTTTACTCATAGAGATTTGGTTCTTTTAATGCTATTTTTTGGATGTTGATCTTGTATCCTGCTAATCTGATGAACTCATTTATTAGCTTTGGGAACTTTGTGGTAGATTTATCAGGATTCTCTGTATATAGGATCATGTCATCTGCACATAGGAAAAATTTTACTTCTTTCTTTCCACTTTGAATGTCTTTTATTTCTTTTTCTTGCTTAATTTCTCTGGCAAGAATGTCCAGTACAATGTTGAATAACATGTGGTGACAGTGGGCATCCTTGTCTTTTTCCGGATCTTTGAGAAAGCTTTCAGTTTTTCAGCATTAAATAAGATGTTAGTTGTGGGCTCTTCACATATATCCTTTAAAATGTTGAGGAAATTTCCTTCTAGTCCCAGTATTCTAAGTGTTTTCATTAAGAAGGTGTGCTGAGGGAAGCAGATGTGGCTCAAGTGATAGAGCTCCCACCTACCATGTGGGAGGACCTGGGTTCAACCCTAGGGCCTCCTGGTGAAAAAAAAGAAGAGAAAGCATGCCTGCACAGCAAGCCAGTGCCCATGCAAGTGCCTGCATGTGAGCCAGTACCCGCATGAGTGAGTCATGCAGCAAGATGACAATGCATGGAAAAAAGACAAGGGGAGAGTCAAGGTGAAGCACAGCAGAAACCAGGAACTGAGGTGGTGCAATTGACAGGGAACCTCTCTCCCCATCAGAGGTCTCCAAGATAGAATCCTGGTGAATCCTAGAGGAGAGAAAATAAGAAGAGAAGACAACACAGAGAGCAAAAACAGCAGGGTGGGAGAAGGGAAGGGGGGAAAAATAAATAAATCCTTTTAAGAAAACAGGAGTGCTGAATTTTGTCAATGCCTTTTCTGCATCAATTGAGATGAGAATGTGCTTTTTTCCCCCTTCATTCTGCTGATGTGGTGTATTATATTAATTGATTTTCTTATTTTGAACCACCCATGCATACCATGGATAAATTCCAGTTGATCATGGTGTATAAGGCTTCTAATATGCTGTTGGATTTGGTTTGCTAGTATTTTTTGAGGATTTTTTGCAACTATATTCATTAGAAATATTGGTCTGTAGCTTTTATTCTATTTTAGTATTTTTATCTGCTTTTGCTGTGAGGATGATTTTGGTCTCATAAAATGCATTAGGAAGTGTTCCCTTCTATTCAATTTTTTGGAAGAGTTTGAGAATTGGAGTTAAGTCTTCTTGCAATGTTTGATAGAATTCTCCTGTGAAACTCTCCGATCCTGGGCTATTCTTTGATGGGATGTTTTGATTACTAATTGTATTAGTCAGCCAAAGGGGTGCTGATACAAAATACCAGAAATGTGTTGGCTTTTATAAAGGTTTTTATTTGGGGTAAAAGGTTACAGTTACAAGGCCCTAAAGAGTCCTGTATTTTAAGCATGATTCTCCTGTAAACCCACAAATTCTCTAATAAAAGAAGTTTCAAAAAAACTTCTCTAATAAAGAAAAAATATCAGAAGATGAATTAAGGTCAGAAGTTGATGAACATATATAAAAGATTCGTGTCTTATCTGCTGTTCTTGCCTCACAAACGTCTATTCCTGGATCTGTCAGGAAAGATATGAGAACTATTCAGGAATCAATTAGATGCAATAAGGAAACCAAGTTTTGGCAAGAATGACTAGTGAATTGCAGTAACAATTAAAGGATGTTCTTGAGGAGAGAGTTTCCCTGGAATTTCAACTGAAACAACTTCAGCTATTCTCTCACCTATAAGCCAATTGTCCTTAACTGTGAACATACCCATTTTTAAGCAGCTTGGGCTCAAAGCCAATTTAGAGACCCAGACACTCAGCACACTATTTAATTAAACATTTAATTTTACAACTCTGTTTTGTCTTGTATGTTCACCATAATATTTAAGTTCCTTTTATTTTTAATTTCAACAATAAATAGAGTGATTTTAAAACAAAATACCATCTCACACCTACTAGGATGGCTATTATTTAAAAAATGGAAAATAAGGAACTCTTGTATGTACAGTTTTGATGGCAATATAAAATGATGCAGCTGCTATGGAAACAGTTTTATGTTTCCTCAACTAGTTAAACACAGAGCTACCATATAACGCAACAATCCCACTTCTAGGTATATATCCAAAAGAATTGAAAGCAGGGTCTCCAAAAGATATCTATACACCATTGTTCATAACAGCATTATTTACAATAGCCAAAAGGTGGAAGCAATCCAAGTGCCCTCAACTGATGAATGGATAAACAAAATGTAGTATATATACACAATGGAACATCATTCAGCCATAAAAAGGAATAGAGTTCTAATACGTGCTACAACATGGGTAAACTTGAGGATATCATGTTGAATGAAATAAGCCAGACCCAAAGGACAGCTATTTTATGATTTCACTTAGATGAAGTAACTAGAAAATGCAAATTCATAGACAGAAAGTACATTATAGGTTACCAGGGGCTTAGTGAGGGAAGAGGGGCAATGGCGAATTAATTCATAAGTGCAGAGTCACTGTTTGGGGTATTAGAAAATTTTCAGTAATAAATGGTGGTGATGGTAGAACAACATTGTGAATGGGATAAATGCCACTAAATTGTATGCTTGCGAATGGTTGAGATGGGAAATTTTATGTTATTACCAGAATCATTAAAAAAAGGGAGAGAGAGGGGAACTGAAGAGAAAATGGCAATTAAATGCAATACCTGATCTTCAATTGGATCTAATAGAGAGGAGAAAATGCCTAAAAGGGCATTATTAGAACAATTTTTAAAATTAGAATATAAACACTATGATTATATCCAACATAAAATTTCTTGAACTTGATGATTGTACTTAATATGGTTACCTAAGTGTAACATGGTATATTCAACCCACTCACAAATGTTTAGTAGATAGATAGGTAGATAGATAGATGATGGAACAGATGTGGTAAATTGTTCAAAGTTTGTAAATCTGGGTATTTGGGCAGGGAGTATATTGGAGTTCTCTGTGTTATTTCTAAATTATTTTTTTGCATCTTTCCTGTATGTTGGAAATTATTTCAAAATAAATATTGTTTTTTTTAAAAAAAAAAAAAAGATTAAGGAGAATGGGTTTCGGGGGGGGGACCCAAGATGGTGACAGAGTAAGGAGCTCCTGGAGACAGCTCATGACACAGGGCAGTTGGTGGTCACCCAGACCTACCTAAAGCACCTATTTGGGGGATCCAGGAGACCAGAGGAGTATCCTGTAACATCCTTAAGAGTGTGGAAGGAGGAGACTACCCATCTGCACAGAGGATTTGTGAGTAGAGCCCTCCACACCATGCAGCCTGGTGCCCATGGTATGCAAGCCGCCTTGGGAACTATTTTGTGCTTGGAATTGGAAACTCCATTCCACCTAAAAAAAATAGGGGAGGAAGACATGGTGTGGCACTAACTTCATCTACTGATAGTGGATTCAGCAGGCTGAAGTAGAATTCTAGGGACAACTAAACTTTGAGCCTGTTCAGGTGAGAGGGAAAGCCTGGGCATGAGGGAAAGCAGGGCTGACTGAAAATCACAGTGCTTGTAAGGACTGGCTTCTTTCCACCCAGGTTGGACTGCAAGTACAGCCTAAACCCCAGTCCCACCTCCAGAAGGGAGGAAGCTGGGGGGACCTGCATCACCTCTCTGGGAAGCTGCAAGCCATGTCGCAGAGGCCAGTGCCCATCCTACTCTAGGGGTGCAAGCCACCTCAGGAGTTATTCTCTGCCTGGAGTTAGAAGCTCCATTTCCCCTAAACAGTGGAGGAAGAGGCAGTTGTCCACTGACCTCCTCTACTGATTGGTGGACTTGACTGGCTAAAGTATAATCCTAGAGACAGGTAGGGTTTGAGCCTGTCCAAGCAGGGAAGAAGCTGGTAGCTGCCATTTTGACTCCACTCCTGGAATGAGGGGAAGCCAGGATGACTGAAAATCCAGTTAAGTTAGGGACTGGCTTCTTTGCACCGCAGTCTGACTGCAGCCCTAGCTTGGGCTCCAGCCCCACCTCCAGCAGAGAGGTAGCTAGCAGGACCTGCTCCAGCTCTCCAGGCAACTGCAGAGCCTGCTGGCACAGGCTGAATAGTCAGACACCTGGGGCTGCATCCCCACACCCTAAGAGAATAAGAGAGAAGCTGGGTATCTTTGACCTCTCCAGGCAATGGCAGGAGTTTTCAGCCCACACAAACAGATGTATTTAGTGCCTTTGAGTGCATCTCCACCTCTGTCCCCCCATAGGATAAGAGGGGGCTGGTGTTTCCTCAACCTCTCAGGGCAACTTCAGGCAATTTTGTCCTGCACAAGCTTAACCATTGGACACCTGTGGCTTCACCTCCATCCCCAATAGGATAAGAGATGGACTGTGTTTGTCTAGCCTCTCTGGGTAACTGCAGGTGCTTTTGGCCCAGGCAGCCTGGACTAGTGGATACTTGTGGGACTATCTTTACCCCCGAAAGGAAAGAAGGGGGCTGGTGTTTCCACAGCCTTTCTGGGCAACAGCAGACCGGCAGCCTGCATGGACTGGACTATTGGATGCCTTTGAATCCACCCCTGCCCCCAATAGGATAGGAGGGGTGTTGTATCTTCACAGCCTCTCTGGACAATGGAGAGTATTTTTGGCCAACAGGGACTGAACTGTTGGGTGCTTGTGGATCCAATACCATGCCTTAATAAGATAGAAGGGGGCCAGTGTTTCCTCAGCCTCTCTAGGTAACATCAGATATTCTCAGCCTAAAGGGACTGAACTGCTGAGCTCCCATAGAACCTCCCAATAGGATAGGAAGGGGCTGGTGCTTCCTCAGCCTCTCCAGGCAACAGTGGGTACTTTTGGCCTACAGAGACTGAACTGTTGAGCATTGATGGTTCCATTCCCACCCCATAAAGGGCAGAAGGGACAGTACACCCTCAGCCTCTCTGGGCAACTGCAGGCATATTTGGCCCACAGAGATTAGATTGCTGGGCACTCCAGAGAGTCCATTCCCACCCCTGGCAGGGAGAGGGTTTGGTGCTACATCAGTTTACACGCTATGGGTCAGTGTGCACTGACCACAACCCTGGTCATTTTGGACCCACACAGCATAGATTGATGACCATAACTATAGCTCCATCCCTGCCTAAGGTAGGGGAGGAAGGGGTGCGAATGTCTCTAGACCACTACAAACAGTCTTGTTGTGCCCAGCTTGGATTATTATACACAGCTGCAGCTCTGTCTCTATCCCTGACAAAGGAGAAATGTGTGAGAAGCTTCATCACTTCCTGGGACAACATGGGCAGCTTCAGCCTCCATAGCTTACAGCACCAACCACATCCTTGGCTCCTACTACACAACAAGTAAGGGGGAAAAGACAAGAAATTCTTAAACTAAAGGGAGAAACTGCACCCAGAATAAATACATCTAGCAAGCCAGATGTGGAAACACCAACAAAAAATTACAATCCATACCAAGAAACAGGAAGAGATGACTGAGTTAAAGGAACAAGATAAACCTGAAGATGACATAAAGGAGTTGTGACAACTAGTCTTAGATGTTCAAACAAATCTCCTTAATAAATTCAATGAGATGGCTAAAGAGATTAAGGATATTAGAAGACATTGAATGAGCACAAAGAAGAATTTGAAAGCATACATAGAGGAAGCGGACTTGGCCCAATGGATAGGTGTCCGCCTACCACATGGGAGGTCCATGGTTCAAACCCTGGGCCTCCTTGACCCATATGGAGCTGGCCCATGCACAGTGCTGATGCATGCAAGGAGTGCCGTGCCATGCAGGTGTTCCCCATGTAGGAGAGCCCCACGTGCAAAAAGAGCACCCTGTAAAGAGAGCCACCCATCGTGAAAGAAAGTGCAACCTACCCAAGAATGGCACTGCACACACGGAGAGCTGACACAACAAGATGATGCAACAAAAAGAAATACAGATTCCCGGTGCCACTGATAAGGATAGAAGCAGTCACAGAAGAACATACAGTGAATGGACAGAGAGAGCAGACAACTGGGGGGGGCAGGTGAAGGGGAGATAAATAAATAAATTAATTAATCTTTTTTAAAAAAGAAAGCATACATAGAAAAATAGCAGATCTTATGGAAATGAAAGGTGCAATAAATGAAATAAAAAATATACTGGAAGCATGTAACAGCAGATTTGAGGAAGCAGAAGAAAGGATCAGTGAGCTTGAAGACATGGCCTCCAAAAGCAAACATAACAAAGAACAGAGGAAGAAAAGAAAGGAAAAAATTCAGCAGGGCCCCAGGAAACTAAATGACAGCAAGAGATGTTCAAACATATGTGTCATGGGTGTCCCAGAAGGAGAAGAGAAGGGAAAAGGGACAGAAGGAATATTTGAAGAAATAATGGGTGGAAAATTTCCCAACCCTACTGAAGGACATGGATATCCATGTCCAAGAAGCACAACGTACTCCCATCCAAATAACTCCAAATAGACCAACTCCAAAACACATACTAATCAGAATGCCAAATGCCAAAGACAAAGAGAATTCTGTAGCAGCAAAAGAAAAGCAATGCATAACATATAAGGGATACCCAATAAGATTACATGCCAATTTCTCATCAGAAACCATGGAGGCAAGAAGGCAGTGGTATGATATATTTAAGATACTGCAGGAGAAAAACTGCCAGCCAAGAATTTTATACCCAGCAAGGTTATCTTTTGAAAATGAGGGTGAGATTAGAATATTCACAGATAAACAGAAACTGAGAGAGTTTAGAACAAAAAGACCAGCTTTGTAGGAAATACTAAAGGGAGTGTTACAGGCTGAAAAGAAAAGACAAGTTAGAGAGGCTTGAAAGAGAGTCTAGAAATGACAACTGTATAAGTAACAGCAATTAAAAGTATCAAAAATAAAATGACAGATAAAATTCAAAGTTTAAAATGGGTGATATAAGAACTGCCTTTACTGTAATAACATTGAATGTTAATGGATTAAACTCCCCAATCAAAAGACATAGACTGGCAGAATGGATACGAAAATATAAGCCATCTATATGTTGTCTGCAAGAGACTCACTTTAGACCCAAGAGTACCAATAAATTGAAAGCGAAAAGTTGGAAAAGAATTCCATAACTGCAGCAACCAAAAAAAAAAAAAAAAAAAAAGCTGGGGTAGCTATACTTATATCAGATGATATAGACAAAGAAGGACATTACATATTAATAAAGAGGATTATTCACCAGGAAGAAATAATAATCATCAATATATATGCACCTAACCAGGATGCCCCAAGATACATGAGGCAAACATTGGCAAAACTGAAGGGAGAAATGGAAATCTCTACAATAATAGTTGGAGACTTCAATACACCAGTCTCAGCATTGGATAGAACATCTGGGCGAAGGTCAATTAAGAAACAAGAGAGTTTGAATAATATGATAAATGGACTAAATCTAGTAGACATATACAGAACATTGCACCCCAAAACAGCAGGATATATATTCTTTTCAAGTGCTCATGGATTTTTCTCCAGTATAGACAATATGTTGGGTCACAAAGCAGATCTCAATAAATTTAACGAAATTGAAATTATACAAAGCACTTTCTCTGATCATAATGGAATAAAGTTGGAAATCAACAAGTGACAAAAAACAGGAAAATTCACATATTTATGGAGATTAAACAATATACTATTAAATAATCAATGGGTCAAAGAAGAAATTCCAAGAGAAATCAATAAATATCTCAAGATGAATGACAATGAGTATACAACAAATCAGAACCTATGGGATGCCACAAAGGCAGTGTTGAGAAGAAAATTTATAGCCCTCAATGCTTACATTAAAAAAGAAGAAAGAGCTTAAATCAATGACCTAACTACAGAGCTGGAGGAACTAGAAAAAGAACAGCAAACTAATCCCAAAGCAAGTAGAAGCAATGAAATAACAAAGATCAGAGCAGAAATAAATGAAAGTGAGAACAAAAAAACAATAGAGAGACTTAACAAAACCAAAAGTTGGTTCTTTCAGAAGATTAACAAAATCGACAAACCCTTAGCTAGACTGACTAAGACAAAAAGAGAGAATGAAACAAAAAATGAAAAAGGGAACGTTACTGACCCCACAGAAATAAGAGAGATCACAAATGGATACTATGAACAACTTTATGCTAAAAAAAAAACTAGACAGTGTAGAAGAAATGGAAAAACTCATAGGAATGTACAACCTACACTGATGCTATAAGATATACAAGACCTCAACAAACCAATCACAGTAAAGAGATTGAAACAGTCATCAAACAGCTTCCCAATATGAAAAGCCCAGGACCAGACAGTTTCATAGGTCAGTTCTACCAAGTTTTCAAAGAAGATTTAATACTAATATTACTCAAGCTCTTCCAAAAAGTCAAACAAGAAGGAATGGTATGGGGAAACGGACTTTGGCCCAGTGGTTAGGGCGTCCGTCTACCACATGGGAGGTCCGCGGTTCAAGCCCCGGGCCTCCTTGACCCGTGTGGAGCTGGCCCATGCGCAGTGCTGATGCGCGCAAGGAGTGCCGTGCCACACAGGGGTGTCCCCCGCGTAGGGGAGCCCCACGCGCAAGGAGTGCACCCATAAGGAGAGCCGCCCAGCGCGAAGGAGGGAGCAGCCTGCCGAGGAATGGCGCCGCCCACACTTCCCGTGCCGCTGACGACAACAGAAGCGGACTAAGAAACAAGACGCAGCAAAAAGACACAGAAAACAGACAACCGGGGGAGGGGAGGGGAATTAAATAAATAAAAATAAATCTTTAAAAAAAAAAAAAAGAAGGAATGGTATGAAACTCATTCTATGTAGTCAATATCACCCTAATACCAAAGCCAGATAAAGATATTACTAAAAAGGAAAAATTACAGACCTATTTCTCTCTAATAAATACAGATGCAAAAATCCTCAATAAAATACTTGCTAATTGAATCCAACAACACAATAAAAGAATTATCCATTATGATCAAGTGAATTTTATACCAGGCATGCAAGGCTGGTTCAACACAAGAAAATCAATCAGCATAATACACCACATTAATAAATCAAAGAAGAAAAATCACATGATCTTATCAATTGACACAGAAAAGGCATTTGACAAAATACAGCATCCTTTCTTGATAAAAATACTACAAAAAAAAAAATAGGAATTGAAGGAAACTTTCTCAACATAATAAAGGTCATATAAGAAAAAGCCATAGCTAACATTGTGCTCAATGGTGAAAGACTGAAAGCTTTCTTGTTGAGATCAGGGATAAGACAAGGATGCTCACTGTCACCTTGTTCAATATAGTGCTAGAGGTTCTAGCTAGAGCAATCAGGCAAGAAAAAGAAATAAATTCATCCAAATTGGAAAGGCAGAATTAAAACTTTCACTATTCACAGATGATATGATTGTATATCTAGACAGTCCCAAAAAATCTACAACAAAGCTGCTAGAGCTAATAAATGATTTCAGTAGAGTGTCAGGATACAAGATCAGTAAGAAAAATCAGTGGCATTTCTATACACTAATAATGCACAATCTGAGGAAGAAGTTAGGAAAAAAATTCCATTTACAATAGCAACTAAAAGAACCAAATATTTAGGAATAAACTTAACCAAAGATGCAAAGCAGTGGTATTCAGAAAACTATAATGCAATGCTAAAAGAAATAAAAAAGGCCTAAATAATTGGAAGAACATTCCATGCTCATGGATTGGAAGACTAAATATAATTAAGATGTGAATTCTACACAAATTGATATACAGATTCAATGCAATCCCAACAAAAATTCCACAAGTATTTTTTAAGCAAATGGAAAACACAATAACCAAATTTGTATGGAAGGGTAAGAGGCTCTGAATAGCCAGAAACATCTTAAAAAGAAAAAGTGAAGTTGGAGGACTTTAAATCATATTACCTAGATACAGTGGTAAAAACAGCATTGTATTGGCATTATGATAGACACATAGACCAATGGAACCAAAGTGATTGGTTCAGAAACAGACCCTCACATCTATGGCCATGTGATTTTGACAAGCCTGTCGAGCCCACCCAGTTGGGGCAGAACAGTTTATTCAACAAATGGTGTTGGGAGAACTGGATAACCATAGCCAAAAGAAAGAAAGAAGACACTTACCTCACATCTTATACAAAAATTAATGCAAAATGGATTAAAGATGAAAATATAAAAGGAAGTACAATAAAGCTCCTAGAAGAAAATGTAGGGAAACATCTTCAAGACCTGGTGGTAGGTGGTGGATTCTTAAACCTTACACCAAAAACACGGGCAACAAAAAGAAACATGGATAAATGGGACCTCTTCAAACTTAAACACCTTTGTGATTCAAAGGACTTCATCAAGAAGGTGAAAAGGCAGCACAGTGAATAGGAAAAAAAATTTGGAAACCACTTATCCAATAAGGGTTTGATTTCCATTCCATATAAAGAGATCATACAACTCAACAATAAAAGAGCAAGAAATCCAATTTAAAAATGGGCAAAAGATTTAAATAGACTTTTCTCCAAAGAGGAAATACAAATGGCCAAAAAGCACATGAAAAAATACTCCATGTCACTAGCTATTTGGGAAATGCAAATTAAAACAACAATGAGATATCATTTAACACCATATAGAATAACCATTATTTTAAAAACAGAAAACAGTGAGTGCTGGAGAGGATGTGAAGAAATAGGAACACTCTTTCTCCATTGGTGGGAGTGTAAAATGGTGCAGCCTCTGTGGAAGACAGTTTGGCAGTCCCTCAAGAAGCTAAATATAGAACTGCCATATGATCCAGCAATTCCTCTTCTAGGACTATATTCATAAGAACTAAAAACTGTGACACAAATAGACATGTGTACACTGATGTTTATAGCAGCATTATTCACAATTGCCAAAAGATGGAAACAACCCAAGTATCCATCCACCAATGAATGGACAAACAAAATGTGGTATATACATATGATGAATACTATGCTGCAGTAAGAAGAAATGAAACTGGGACACATATGATAACGTGGATGAAATTTTTTTTTAAAGATTTATTTATTTATTTATTTATTTATCTCCCCTTCCCCCCCCCCCACCCTGGTTGTCTGTCCTCTGTGTCTATTTGTTGCATCTTCTTCTTTGTCCACTTCTGTTGTTGTCAGCGGCATGGGAATCTGTGTTTCTTTTTGTTGCATCATCTTGTTGTGTCAGCTCTCCGTGTGGGTGGTGCCATTCTTAGGCAGGCTGTACTTTCTTTCATGCTGGGTGGCTGTCCTTATGGGATGCACTCCTTGTGCATGGGGCTCCCCTATGTGGGGGGACACCCCTGTGTGCCAGGGCAATCCTTGCTCACATCATCACTGTGCATGGGCCAGCTCCACATGGGTCAAGGAGGCCCGGGGTTTGAGCCACGAACCTCCCATGTGGTAGACAGACGCCCTAACCACTGGGCCAAGTCTGCTTCCCACGTGGATGAATCTCGAAGACATTATACCAAGTGAAGTAAGTCAGACACAAAAGGACATATATTACACGGTCTCATTAATATGAATTAAAAACAAATAATAAACACATGGAATTAAAATCTAGAGTATAAGTTATAAGGAGATAAGAGGAATGTTGAGAAGAACTATGGATGCTTAATGTACGTAGTTTTGATTAACTTGACTGTAAATGTGTGGAGATGAAAAGAGTTGATAGCAACACATTATAGTGAGTAGCAACTGGTTTATAAATGGGATTGTGGCTGAAAAAGGTAGTCTGGGGAAATAAATGTCAATAAAAAGAAAACTAAAGAATAACATGGTGAACCCAGAGATGGATGAGGATAGTGGTTAAGGGTACAAATGCAAGAGAGTCCTTCTGCGAGCTAGAGCAGATGTACATCACTATTGCAGGGTGATGGGAATATGGAGAAGCATGAGAAAACTACAACTGGCATGACCTATAGACTGTGGTTAACAGCAATACTATAATATTCTTGCATCAGTGCCAAAACTGTACGGTGTTGATAATGGAAGTGTATGGAAAAAGTATGCCAACTGTATGCTATGGTTCATGATTGGTGGTAATAGTCTGGTGATATTATCTCATAAACCTGTAACAAATGTCCCATGATGGTGTGGTATTGTATGGGAAATCTACACATCTGTATGATTGTTTTGCAAGTTCACAACATCTGTAACAAAAATAAATATTTAAAAAAAATAGTGTGAGTTGGGGGAAAAATACACCAAATGTAAGATAAAGACTATATTTAGTAGTAATATTTTGACAATGCTCTTGCATAGTTTGTAACAAATGTTTCACAACAATGCAAAGTGTTGGTGAAGGGGTGATGTATGAGACCCCTGTGTGATGTTATGTATGTTTATTTTGTAAGTTTACCATCTTTACTATATACTTACGGTTTTTGCATGTTCATGTATGAATGATGTACTTCAATAAAAAAATATATTTAAAAAAAGTTTAAGGAAGCAGATGTGGCTCAAGCAGTTGGGCTCCTGTCAAATAAATAAACACATATATTTTTTTAAAAAATTATATTATTTTTGTCTTAAATAAGTTATTTTTTCTTAAGATTCAGATTCTGTGACTTGACTAATATTGGTAAATGGCCTTTATTTCTTAGTTAGCGTTCTTTGGGTTATAAATAGAATAATCCCAAGCAAAGTAACCTTTGATGAAAGGGAAGATTTCTTATGAAATAGAGGCATATTTCGTAGAGAACAGGATATCACCCATGTATGTAAGAGAATGGAACCAGGAAACAGAAAGCTTTCAAAAACCAGGGCAGCTCCTCCATCTCTATCCTGTGCTTATAGCCTCTTTATTTATCTTTGCTCTGCATGGTTGCTTCATTCTCTCTCTGCAGATAGGATTGCCCACCTCTACTGGCCTGTGGTATAGTATGGATGCCCACCAAAAGTAGCCTCAGAACCCCCTTCACATAGCCACCCCATTGGATATCAACAGACACTTGCACAGTCTCTAAGTTCCACTTCCAAATTCCCAGCAAAGAGTGCCCAAGCTGAGATTCAATTCCCACCCTTGGTCAATCAACTGTGGCCAGGAAAGAGTGGAAGTCCCATAGTCCAAAATCGCTGCACAGGGGTAACCCTATGGATGCATTGAAAGAAGACTTCTTTGAGACATAAGGGATGGGCAAGCACACCTGAGTGTGTACATGACAAGATCCCAGGGAACAAAGACTCTGTAACTTTATTGTGAAATTAACATAATTCTTAAACTGCCTGCATTTAGGAATATCATGACCTTCACCCTTAAAAAGTGATGCTCTTCCACATGAGTATGTATTCTTTCTTATATAGCAACCTGAAATAGTTCATATTAGCTCAGTGACTTTAGTATTTCCCTTATCCAAGCAATATGATATGGCTACTCTGAGAATAGTTATCAAAGTAACTAGAAAGTTAATTAATGAGGTAAATAAAAATAGAATTCTAGATGTTGCTGGGTGGCTAAATCATCCTCAGGCTGCAAATTAAGCAATTTGGAAGGGACATCCATTTACTCAAGCCACCCGGGTACCATTTATGGAATTATTTTTCTGCTAAATGAAGGTAAATGGGACCTTAGTGACAGAAAGATTTCAGGCTGCTTCCAAAGGTTCTAATTTGCACCCAGGGAGTACAAAGAAGAATCTTGGTGGAATAAATAGCCAGATAAGTAATGCAAAAGCAAAAAGTCTGAGCAAGGTGGAAGCCATACATGGTAAGTTTTAAAGTGTGTTTACAGGAAGGAGTGTATAGCAAATTGATTGACACTGGGCTTTGACACTGGGCAGTGACATAAAGAAGCAAGTACTTCACAGAAAAATGTTTCTATTTGTGCTTGGGAATAAAGGCTAAAAAATGGCAAATATGGGATTAGAGCAAGAGGAGCAGGCTTCTATTCTCATTTGGTGCCTGGTACCCCTGTTTCACACAACCTGACCCCTCACCTCTTACCTAAAACAGTTTTTGCCAAAATGGCCATATATGTTATAAATGCAAGTTTTTCTTTTATATCCTTTTATCCTTTTATCTTTTACACTGAAAGGAAGTTATTTTCATTTTAGAAATTAATAGTTAAGTATTCAATAACCTAATTATTATATGTCTTATGCTTTTAAGAAGTAATTCCTGACTTTTAAAACATTTAATTACTTTTACAAACCTAGAAATTTTAACTCACTTTTAAAAATAACAAATCAATTTTATTGACACATATTAATAAAGCATACAATTCATCCAATACCAATACCATTACCATTGTACATGGTACCATTTTACAATCAGTGGTATTTAGTATAATCACATAGTTGTGCATTCAACACTTCAATCATTATTAGAACATTTTTCATTTTTTCAGTAATAATAATAAACAAAAAACAGACAAAGAAGAAAATTCTTCAGTTCTCAATCTCTCTATGCTTCCCCAGCCATACATAGCTGCTATTTCTGGCTATTATTATTACATTTATTTTTTAAGCAGTTTTATTGAGATACATAATCACATACCATATGATCTATCCAAAGTGTATAATCAATCAATTTTAGTATAATTACAATGTTGTGCATTCATCACCACAAAAAATTTGAAAACAATTTCATTACTCCAAAAAGAAAAACTCCACATCCCTTAACAGTCATTTCTCAGTCCCTCTATCCTTCCCCAGCCCTACATAACCACCCTCTAATTTCATCTTTATAAATTGGTTTATATTTATATTTTATATAAATGGAATCATACAATATGTAGTACTTTGTGTCTTGTTTCTTTTTGTTTTTTTTCCTGATATTAACATCTTGTAATACCAACATACATTTGGTCAGTTTCAAAGTAAAATGGCCCTATATATGCAATTTTACCCATAATCATATTTGACATGTAATTTTACTATGCTAAAGAGACACATGTTACATTTATCAGCTTTCCCTTTAGTAATATACATGTCCTTAGACTTTCCCTTTAAACCACTGTCATACCCATAATACTCAATGTCATACCCATAATAGCACTACTAGTTACAGACATTATGTTGGACTTTAACCTTTTCTGTTCATTTCCAAAGATTAACACATCCTTTTTACCAATTCTGCACAAACTGACCCTCAACTTTCCATTCTCTAGCCTCATTCTATGTTCTGGTGACCCATATTCAAGAGAACTCCATGATATTACATAATACATTTAGTTCATAGCAGCACAATCATACAGCATTTGTTTAATAATATTAAAAATATATTAATAAATTATTCTTCAATAATCTTTTAATAGTAAAATAATTTTATTGAAAAAAGAATGAACTCCAACACATGCAACAACCTGAATTAATTTTAAAAACACCATGCTGAGTGAAAGGAGCCTTACACAATAGTTTATGTATTGTGTGGTTCTATTTATCTGAGTTGTAGAGCATGCTAAACTAATTTATGCTGACTAAAATCAGAAAAATGGTTTCTGTTAGGGTGCGGAAATGAAGATTTACTGAGAAGGAAAGGCTTGAAAGAATTTTCTGGAATGACAGAGGTGTGGTTTATGCATTTGTCAAAACTTATCCAATAGTGCACTTAATATATTTGCTTCAATCTACGTAAATTTTCCCTAAAAAAAAAGAACCATAAACAAAGTTTGAATTCTAGTTATGATATGCATGTTGAAGACTTTAAGTGTAAAGTGTACTAATGTCTGTAACTTATATCAAAACACACCAAAAAAGAAAGGATAAAGCATTGGAATAAACATTTCTGCAAAGAAGATAAATGGCCAATAAGAGCATGAAAAGATGCTCAATATCACAGGTCATTAGGGAACTGCAAATCAAAATCACTAGGATGGCTATAATCAAAACACAGGCAGTAATATCTGTTGGCAATGCTGTGAGGAAATTGAAATTTCATATATTGTTAGGGGAATGTAAAATGGTTCAGTGCTTTGAAAAACAGTTTGGCAGTTCCCCAAAGTTAAACATAGAGTAACCATATGACCCAACAATTCCATTTCTAGTTATATACTCAAGAGAACTGAAAACATATATCCACACAAAAGCTTATACATGAATGATCATAGCAGCATTATTCACAATAGCCAGAGAGTGGAAACAACACACATGTCCATTGTCAAATGAATAGATAAAATGTGCTGTATCCATGTAACAGAATACTGTTCAGTCATAAAAAGGAATGAAGTTCTGATATATGCTAAAATGTGGATGAATCTTGAAAATATTATGCTAAGTGAAAAAAGTCAGACGCAAAAGGCCACATATTGTGTGGTGATTCCATTTAGATGAAGTGTCCAGAATAGGAAAATGCACAGAGACAAAACTAGTTTAGCAGTTGCCAGGGACAGGGAAAAGGGGGAAATGGGGATTGATTGCTTATTGGGTACATGATTCCTTTTTGGGGTGATGAAAATATCTGGAATTAGATAGTGGTGATGGTTACTAAAACCCACTAAATTGTATACTTTAAAAGGGTGACTTTAAAGGTATGTAAATTGTATGTCAATTAAAAAATAAAATGGACTGATGGATGGATAGAGGGATGGTTAGATAGATTAATACATGATAGAACAAACATGGCAAAATGCTAGTTACAGAAACTAGGAGGTAGATATGTGCGTATTCACTGTAGAATTCTCTCTGTCAGCACATATGTTTTAAATTTTTATAATAAAATTATGGCAAAAATAATGACCAATTGACATATTTTTTATGGCTATTCTTCTGACCTTTTTATAAATAAAAGACCTTTTTAAAATAAAAGAAAAACAGGATATTAATAGATAGATGATGGGTGGGTAGATAGGTGCTACATACACTTTGACCCAGCATATCTACCGCAGCAACTTAATCTAAAGAAGCAATCCTACCCTAACTGAAAAAAAAAAATGTATGTGGAAGGAAGTTTCTCTAGGTGTTGTTTATCATAACGCAACATTAAATAGCATGTTAAATAAACACTGACACAGAAATGAATCTCAGACCACAAATTCAGGTGTGCACTAAATATAAGACTTTTAAAACATTTCTATAACAACTTAGTATTTATTTTGGGCTCCATTCCCCTGGAGGGATAGAAACAATCTCCAGTCAATTTAGAGTTTTGCCTCTTCTGCCGGGTTACAGCTGAATTCTCAGGAGCATAAATCATGCCAAGTTGTGGCGTATATGTTGGGGGTGAGGTGGGGAGCAAGTAGGGATGGGTAGGCCTGGTCTTCAGGTCCACACAGTTGTCAGCTAGAACATCTTTGGTCAATCTGCCCCTTCGTCATCTGCAAGCCCTTTTCTGCTAATGGCAGCTTCGTCATTACTTTGACATATTTTATGTAAAAAAAGTTCAAATGTAACTAAAATCCATTCATATTTTCAGACAAAAAAATCAACATTACATATGTTATTTAAAAAAAAGGAAAAGCTGTGAGATTTTAAAGAATAATTACAACTTTTAAATTTTGAATGGTTGTTTTTCTATCTTTTAAATATTTAATTTTTTGTTTGTTTTAAGTCGAGCTAGTAAAGAGTTTATTGAGAAATGAGAGAAGGGGTAAGCCAACACTGGAGACATGAGTGCAGGCGTGCTCCAGGCAAGAGACACTGACCTCATATGTGGGAAGCTAGTGCTCAACCACTGAGCTATTATACAATGTCTCCCTGATTTCTTAAATAAAATTTTATTGAAGTATATCATTCATACATGAGCATACATAAACAATAAGTGTACAGTAAAAGCTGTGAACATACAAAGAAAATGCACATATCATCATACAGAGCTCCCATACATCACCCCACCACCACCACCTTGCATTGTTGTGAAACAGTTGTTACAAACTGTATAACAAATATTTATAGCATTTGTTTGTACAAATGCTAGAGTTTGTAGTATTTGTACAAACAAAACTACTAACTATAGTCCATATCCTACATTTGGTTTATTTTTCCCCCAACCTACCCGATGATTAGCACCCTGTATTAGTATTATATACTTGTTATAGTTCATGAGAGAACGTTCTCATATTTCTTCTGTTAACTACAGTCCATCTTCTACCATTGGATTCCTTGTGTTATATAGTCCCATGAAATGTTATACACTCTCCTCAAAGTATTCACTCAGTGGCTTTCATTTTCATCACAATGTTATGCTGTCATCACTTCAGCCAATTTTGAATGTTTCCATTACTACAAATGAATGGTGGTTTTTTAAAAGTTAAAAAAAATTTTTTTTATTACTTGTGTGAACAAAGTTATTGTCAAGAAATGGGAAAGATCATCATTTAAAGCTCCTGATCAAGATCATGGGTAGCCATTTCAAGCATAACACTTTATATTAAATTATGTTCACAGAAGCAAGCTCAAGTTTTTAATTAAGAAAATAGAAGCAAATTGGAAATTGTGTACAAAACCAATATTTCACTTTATTTTCTTTCTCTTTTCATAATTAAATAACATGCAAAATGCAATGTATTTTTCCCCAAATGCATATAGATTTCACCAAAGCACTAGAGTGATGCTATAATTTTCTGTGTATGCTGAGATGAGCACAAGGTTGGGAAATTGTACTATAGTAAAATATTGAGTCTGATGCATCCCACATAATCTCCTTAATGGATTTAGGTTTAAGCTTTTGGAAATGAAAGTTTCCTTTTTTCTGTCTTGTCACATCTCTCTCCTGTGCTGATAAGCCTTGCTGGTTACCTATTCAAAAGAGACTTAGAAAGAAAAAAAAGGGTCATAGATTAATATTGCTAAAACTCCGTTCTCACCCTGGACTTACCCCAGCGAGCTAACAGGGAGTTGAAAAAGGTCAACCACCACACCAGGGAGCCAAGAGTGACTACAAATGCAAACAGGAGAATTGTATTCATCATCCAAGTGGAATCTAAGCACCCTCTCGATACAGAGGTGGAGTGGACATCACCATCCCAGGGTCCACAGAACAGAGGAATAGAGTATGGATTAGAATGGACTTACTGATATGTCTATTCTGGAACTATTGTGATTAGTATTGGAAAAAAATGTAGCATTGATGTGGAGAAAGTGGCCATGGTAGCTGCTGAGGGTGGGGAGTGGGAGGAAGAGATGTGATGTGGGGGCATTTTCAGGAGTTGGAGTTGTCATGGGTGGTACTGCAGGGACAGTTACTGGACATTGTATGTCCTCCCATGGTCCACTGGGTGGACTAGGGGAGAGTGTAAACTATAATGTGGACCATTGACCATGTGGTGCAGCAGTGCTCAGAGATGTAGTCACCAAGTGCAATGAATGTCCCATGATGAAGGAGGAGGTTGTTGTTATGGGAGGAGTGGGGTGAGGGGGGTGGGGGTATATGGGGACCTCATATTTTTTTAACGTAACATAAAAAAAGTAAATAAAGACAAAGACATTTAAAAAAAACAAAACAACTCCGTTCTCAAAGCGAGACCTTGCAGGAGGTCTGCAAGGTCAAAACTCTCCAAAATAACACTGAGATGCTGTTTGTTCTTTCACCCACATCCTCTTTTTTTTTTTAAAGATTTATTTTTTATTTATTTCTCTCTCCCCAATCCCCCAACCCCCCCCACTCCCCCCCCCCCCCCCCCCGTTGTCTGCTTTCTGTGTCCGTTTGCTGCGTGTTCTTCTTTGTCCGCTTCTGTTGTTGTCAGCTGTATGGGAATCTGTGTTTCTTTTTGTTGTGTCATCTTATTGTGTCAGCTCTCCGTGTGTGAAGTGCCATTCTTGGGCAGGCTGCACTTTCTTTCTCGCTGGGTGGCTCTCCTTACGGGTCGCACTCCTTGCCCATGGGGCTCCCCAACACGGGGGACACCCCGGAGTGGCAGGGCACTCCTTGCACACATCAGCACTGCGCATGGCCCAGCTCCACATGGGTCAAGGAGGCCCCAGGGTTTGAACTGCGGACCTCCCATGTGGTAGACGGACACCCTATCACTGGGCCAAGTCCGTTTCCTTCACCCACATCCTCTTGAGAGCAGGAGTACAGTGCAGTTTTCCAAGGCTGTATGTCATGTAATGTCATAACAGACTGCAGAAGCAGATGTTTTCACTTACTAGTCTACCTTCTAGTAAGCCAGACATTAAAGAGATTTGCATGGGAAATGGATTTGACCCATGTGGAGCTGGCCCACGCACAGTACTGATGCATGCAAGGAGTGCCGTGCAATGCCATGCAGGGGCGTCCCTGCATAGAGGAGCCCCACGCGCAAGGAGTGCGCCATGTGAGGAGAGCTGCCCAGCACAAAAAAAAGTTCAGCCCACCAGGAAAGGCGTGGCACACACACAGAGCTGACACAAGATGACTCAACAAAAAGAAACACAGATTCCTGTGCCACTGACAACAGCGGAAGGACACGCAGCAAATGGACACAGAGAGTGGGGGGGGGGAGGAGGGGAGTTGGGGGGAAGGGGAGAGAAATGACATAAAAAATAAATCTAAAAAAAAAAATATTTGCACGAATGTAAAACAATGTCCTCATTCTCACTAATATTTTTTCTGTTTTAAAAATATACTTATTTTTCATAAACTCCGATATTTATATTAATATGGAATGTTTACTATCATTATTTTAAATTAATTAATAAATATTTAATTTCTCAATTTCAATTTCTAGTATGTCATATGTAGACAGATATAACCCACATAAAAAGTTCTTTGGAATTCTCAAAAATTTTCAATAGTGTAAAAGCTCCTGACACCAAAAACTTTGAGAATCACTGCTCCAAAGTTTTATTCTGCTGCATATTGAATATAGAAGAAAATTCTGCAGTCATTGAAATAGGAACATTGAAATAGATTTTTTGAATGAAAAAACATCTTCTTTATTATTAAGTGTATGATGTGATCCCATTTTTTCTTAGAATAAATGTGTGTGTACCTATCCATAGGAAAGAATTATGGAAGCATATATACAAAAAGATATATACCAATTAATGCTAATTATTTGCAGGATGTAAGATTATGGAGCTATTTATTTTCTTCTCTATTCCTTTTTCTATATATTCTAAATTTTTAAAATGAGCATGTATTCCCTCCATAATCAGAAATAAAATAAAGCTATTTTCATTTTGGAAAAAAAAAAAATGTCTCCACAAAGTACAGGTAACAAAGAAGGAAACTGAAGTACAGAGACCTTTAACTTAGTTGATCTGCCTGTTTGGCTCAATTCCTGGAAGGTTAATGAATATGATGAAAAAAAATTCCCTAATCCCAAATTAATGAAGAAGAAGTAGGGTTTGGACTGCTTCTCTGTACATAAACTAGAAATCTACCCAGAAGCTGCCATTTATTCTTAATTTGACCCTTTCAGTCCAAATATTGGAATCTGCCAATGGCATCTCAACATATTCTCTTCTCTCCAATTTAATACGAGAAAGCTCATGTAAACAGTCTTTGACTTTCATACAATTTACTTGTACATGTGCAAGGAATCTGTGAAAGTTTTCCTCACCATAGTAAAGGGATTCTGTCCCCTGAGAGCAAAGGCTAGGATAAAATCCCTAATTGCATTTCACCTTTTAGTCAAGTCTGATGATGTATTTCTTTCTTTTATTTTTTTTCTTTGAGGTGCCATGACCAGGGATTGAACCCAGGACCTCCCAAGTGAGAAGCAGGCATTCAATCGCTTGAGTCACATGCAATTTCAGTATACTTTTAAAATAGCCATACAATTTATTTTCTTCTTCATTTTTCACTTTTTGCTTTGGACAATTCCAAATATATACAAAAGGAGAGAGAATTGTATAACAAACATTATTCTCCCTATTGCTGTGTAATAGATGGTGGCTTGTTATACCCCAAACTTTGTGTCATAAGTCAATAACCATCTGATTACACGAGGATTCTGAAGGTCAGGAGTTGGGACAGTGCAGGGAGGGGATGGCTTGTTTCTGCTCTAGAATGTCCGGGGCCTCAAGTGGAAAAACTAGAACGACTGGTATGACTGGAGTCACTAGGGCTGGAGTCATTAGAGGTTTCTCCTCAGATTTCTGGTTCTCAGGCTGGGATGGCTTGAAGGCGGGGCCCAGCTGGGTCTGGAGACTGGAGAACCTACCCATGTCCTTCCCATTGACCTGGGCTTTTCACAACATGGCAGCCAGGTTCCAGACGGCAGCCTGAGAGGAAGTGTCTGGAGAGCAAGTGTGCCCAGGGAATCAGGCAGAAGCTGTGAGGTCTTTTATGACCCAGCCTTGTCGGTTCCATAGTGTCACTTTCACTATGACATAATTAATTAAAATAGTTATAAGCCTGCCTAATATTAAAGGGCAGAGACATAGACCCTCACCTTTCTATAAGAGGACGGAAGGGTCAAATTACAAAAGACTATGTGGGCTGGAAGATATTGTTGAGACCATTTTTAGAAAATAAAATATCTTTCAACCTTATGAACTCATCACCCAGGACTAATAATTGCGACTCATGGCCAATCTTGTTTCATCCACACTCTTACTCACTTCTCTCCTCCACTGAGATTATTTTTAAGCAAATTCCTAACATCATATAAGTTACCCCAAAACATTTCAGCATATGTCTCTAAAAAATAAAATAAAATAGCCAAAATATCATTAAATATGCAGTACATTTCCCTGATTGCCTCATAAATGTTTTTGAAGAAGGCTTATTTGTTTCAGTTGTGATAGCAATAAAGGTGTTCCCAGTATTCTTGAATAGGTTCTTTAACATGATTTTTTCCTTCAGAAGTGAATGCACATTTGGCTTGCTGAAATATGACAAGCATCAGATTGAAGGTGAAGATTGATCACTATCAGCACACCTAATTATTTCCCATCTGGTTTCAAATGAAGTATACTAATGAGATCATGTTTTTAATCAGTAGTTTTTTCCATTTTTTATTCACTTTATGAAATAATGACAAAATGTAATACAATATTCAAATAATTGCACATTCTTGAATCAACTATGCCATAAAAGTTACGGAAGCTCTTCTTTCCTTCTATCTGAACCTATAATTAGTACTAGAGTTGTTAATTGTATGTCCAAGAGACTTAAATCTTTGGGCTGTCCATGTGCCAGCTGGGCCTGAATCTCAACAAAGTTACAATACCTACTCTCCAGTCCATTGGTCTTACCCAGGACAACCAACAAGGAGGTGATGATGGATAACTACCATACTAAGGAATCAAGAGAGTCTACAGCTGCAAGCAAGAGAGTCCCATCCATCGGCCCTATGGGATTCACTGCCCCCTCTCAATTAGAGGTGGAGTGGCCATCACCATTCCAGAATCCTCAGGATTGGGTAATGAACTATGGACTAAAGTAGACTTACTGGTATTTTACTATAGACTTACTGTGATTCTAGCAATGGAAGAAATTAGATCACTGATGTGGAGGCAGTGGCCACTGGAGGTTCTGACGGCAGTGATAGGAAAAAAACAGGTATAATACAGGGACATTTTGGCACTTGGGAATTGTCCTGAATGACACTGCAATGACAGATACAAGTTATTATATATCTTGCCATAACCTACAGAATTGGGTGGGAGAGAGTGTGAACTACAAGGTAAACTTTAATTCACACTTAGTGGCAATGCTCCAAAATGTGTTCATCAATTGCAGTGAATGTACCCCACTAATTAAGGATGTTGTTAATGTGGAAAAATATGGGAGGTGTGGGGAGCAGGGCATATGGGAATCCCCTATATTTTCTATGTAACATTTATGTAATCTAAGTATCTTAAAAAAAAAAAAAGTTACAGAAGCAATACCTTACCCATTTGGGGGCAATAAAAACTCAGATCTTCTTATTTCACACCTCTCAAAAAAACAAATTCCAAATGGAATAGAGCCCTAAATATATAAATCAGAAATATGGAAGTATTAAAAGAAAGTATAGTATATATTTACTTACAAACTTGGATCAGGAAAGACAGAAATAAAAATCAATACCAATGAGGGAAGGATTGATAAATTTGGCTACATCAAAATTTTAAAATTCATAGCAAAATACATCATACACAAAATTAAAAGCAAGTCATAAACTAGGAGAAAATATTTAGAAAATATACAACAGACAAAGGATAAATAGCTACAATATATGAAGAATTCCTACAAATCAATAAGAAAATAGACAATTAAGAAGTTCACAAAGCAAGTAAGAAAAGTGAAAATACAAATGGCCAATAAATACATGAAAAAACACTCAACATCATTAAAAATAAGAAAAATGTAGATTAAAACTGATAAAATATCAACTTATTTGTGCAGGCAAAAATTTTTCAGAGTTGAAAACAGCTATTGCTATTGAACATAATTTATGCATTGCTGGGAGAATATAATTTGCCTCACCTAGTTTGGAGACCAACTTGTCCGTTTCTAATAAAATTTTTAATGGGCCTACCCTGTAATGCAACAATCCTATTTCTCCTTATTTAATGCACAGACATACTCACACATATGCAAAATGAGGATAATTATTCAATGGGGAAAATTTTTTTAAGCTTAAATATTCCTCAATAGGAATGGATTGCTAATTTGTATGTTCAATTATGGAATGCTGTGCAGCAGTTAAAAAGAATAAGGGAAGACTGATATGTCCTGACCTAGAAAGATCTCCAAAATGTTTAGTAAGAAAAGCAAATTGCAGAACTATATTCAAGGTATGTTACAATCTATATAAACACACACACACCTATGCATACACATTGTAATATATAAAAAATCAGCAAATTTTTTCTGCAATGGACTAGATAATAAATATTTTAGGCCTTAGGGCAAACAGGCAAATTGAGAATTTATGTAGGTATTTATATAACAGGAGAGAAAAAATGTCCACAATTTTTATTGGCAGAATTTAAAAGATAATAATATTTGCATACAATTTTTTATAATATAGATCTACTAATAAAAAGAATGAATATATCTTTTGGGGGATAGCAATTAGCTCACTTAGGTTTCAAAGTTAGTATGCTCTATGATCAGACTGATTGCAAATGCTCATCTGTAAAATCCATTCTTAGTTTGCCGGCTGTGCCAAAACAGGAGATGGGCTGAATTTGGCCCACGGGTTGTAATTTGCTGACCCCATTATATCTAATCTATGGGTACATGTAAATAAATGTAAATTTATTAGAAAAAGACTAAAACACAGCGCATCAAACTTATAAGAGTAGTGCTTTTCTCTGGATACTAGAATTGAAGAAAGGTTAATCAATGGGATTTTAGTCTGAGCTGTAATGTAATTTTCAAAGGAGAATATACTCATGTAATATTTTAAGCCATAATTTCTCTTTTAATTTCATGGCTCCATGATTGCTCTCTAAAATTTTATTTTTCACTTTACAATTATATTTTTCACATCAAAAAAAAAACTCCAATAAATTAAAAATTTAAACATCGCCTTTTAAAATAATAACATTTATATATTTCTGATTAAAAAATCAATACTACTTCATTGTACAACACTTGGAAAATATAGAGAAGTACAAAGAAAAAAATACCTATAATATTTCCACTAAATATCCTAGCTAGATCTTACGTACAACTTGCTGCAGTTTCTACATCAGCACTTGCTGCTTTACCTTATACTTTTATGTTATGGGTACAACTTCTTTCCTTAAACTTCAAGAATCACCCTCTTCTCATCTGTAATAAATGTTCCACAACAATATAAGGTATTTGTGGAAGGTTGTTGTATGGAAATTCTTCATATTATACATGATTGTTTTGTAAGTTCACAACTTCTCTAATTTAAATATATATATATATTTTATATCTATATCTATCTATATAAAAGAATCAACCTCTTCTAGTATCAAACTTTTCTTTTGCTGCTTCCTCAGCTCTCTCAGCCTTCAGAGAATTGAAGAGAGTTAGGACCTTGCTCTGGATTAGACTTCGGCTTAAGGGAAAGTTGTGGGTTAGTGGTCAAGACCACTAAAGCCTCCTCCATATCAGGAACAAGCCTGCTTCACTCTCTGGTGGTTAGTGTGTTCACTGGAGCAGCACTTTTCATTTGCTTCAAGAACTTTTCTTTGCATTCACAACTTGGCTGTTTGGCACAAGAGGCCTAGCTTTTGGCCAGTCTTGGTGTTTGACATGCCTTCCTCACCGAGTTCAATCATTTCTGACTTTTCTTTTAAAGTGAGAGACATGAGACTTTCTTTTACTTGAACACTTAGAGGTATTCTGAGTGTCGGTTTACTAAATAGCCTTTAGTAAAGGCTATTATTGTGTCTTAGGGATTAGGAAGGCCGGAAGAGAGAGATGGGGAACAGCATGTCGGTGGCGCAGTCAGAACATACACATTTATTGATTAAATTTGCCATCATATATGGGCACAGTTAATAATGCCCCAAAACAATTACAATAGTAGCATCAAAGATCACAGATCACCATAACAGATAAAATAATAATTAGAAAGTTTGAAATATTGAGGGAATTACAAAAATGTCACACAGAGCACAAGGTGAGAATATGCTGTTGGAAAGCACTGATAGACTTGCTTGAGGCAAAATTGCCACAAACTTTCAATTTGTAAAAACCACATCAGCGAAGTGCAGTAAAGTGAGTTATGCCTGTATAGTTTGATCACCAAAGAATTCAAACTAATGCTTTACTTTAATAAGTCAAATCTCTATACTCCAAAACAAGACAGTATGTTTTCTGTTACAGAGATGGAAATAACCATAAATGCCTAAGAGATCTACCTCCATTAAGGATTTCTATATTACAAAAATCTTAATTTTCTAGACAGAGAAGTGACAAGATGATTTCCTGAAGATGACCTAGGATAAAGTCTTAGAAGTACATGTAATTGTTTACAGGGTAAATCATACCTGTATCCTTAAAAAGCCAATGCCACAACTGAAAATCAAACCAAAAGCCTCATGGGAATGAAACCACATTATAATTTTTAGAAGAGTCATACGAACTACCCTAGTTCATTTGAAGATTTTTAATTTTAAATCAATTGTTTTCATATAATTTGTGAGTCACCAACTCTGGGTGATATGGTGCAGATACTCTGTATTTGGAATCAGAAAGCTAGGTCTAAACCTATTTTACTAGGTTACTGTGAGGATTAAATGAAATAATAATAATTGTTTTTTAAAAAGCTCTCATCTATTGAACACTACATTGCACTGTATCTGGAGCTAAGTGCATGATATACATTTAATCAGTTCGCTTTCCAAAGAGATATATGGAGTATGTTTTACTTCCTTCACTTTACAGATAAGAAAATTGAAGCTCTTGGAGGTTGAAAAACCAGTACAAGATTCCACTCTACCAAGTTGCAGGGCTACTATGTATGTAAGCTATAACGTGTCATAAGAATATAGTGTGTATTAACGTAATGTGTCACAGAAAGGACACATTACTATCCCCATACATTCCTCATTCCTTTGGACCATTTATTCCTCTTGCCAGGCATAGTGGACCAAACCAGCTTAGGGTCGGGAGTCGAGATTCAGCTGATATCAGCCAACAGATACTCATATGAGTAAGTCGCTTATGTTTGCTTCCTTATTAATGTTTTCCCCGTTTCCATATCAGTAACTCACAGGTGGAGAGTTCTGGCCCCTATCTCAAGATGTCATGAAGATTCACTATTTTTAAAAATTGCAATAGCTCACTGTGGTAGTTTGAGTCTTTTGTGGACCCCAGAATTATGTTCTTAAATTAATCCATTCCTGTGGCTGTGAATTTACAGTAGGTGGTAACTTTTATTAGCTTATTTCAGTAAGGTGTAACGCAGGGTGGGTCTTAATCCTCTCACTGGAGTCCTTTATAAACAGGATGAATAGACAGAGAAAAAAGGCCACACAAGCAGAGAGAATGGCAGAGAATGAGAAGCTGAAATCATGGAACTCAGGAGAGAGGAAACCAGCAGCTGCAGAAATGAGGCTAGGAGAAGCGAGATGCCACCATGTGCCAGTCTTTGGGGAAAGGGCATTGTCTGATGCTGAGCACTTTCATGGCCTCAGAACTGTAAGCCTGCAACCTGGTAAAAATCCCCACTGTAAAGGCCAACCCATATCTGGTATATTGCCTTGGCAACCTTGAGCTAACTAAAACACCCACTTTCCCAATCACTCAAATATTCAAAAGAAATGCATGTGACTTTTGCCCCATCTCAACAGGAGGCAGGGCCTGGGATGAGGTGTGGTGATATAGGGTCAATGTCTTGACAAAGGTAGAAAAATAGAGTCCAGTTCTCTGCTATTCCACCTCAATTTCTGTCCCCATATGATTTTGCTCCTCTGGTAGCTTGGTGTGTACGTGTGTGTGGTGTGTGTGTGGTGTGTGTGCATGTATATGCATAGATATAATTTTAAGATACGAGCCTAATTCCATTTGCACAATAGTAACTGATAGACACAGACACAAAATACCCAAACTCTGGCTTTCCTCAATAAACTCAATGTTTAACTTTTAAGTTGCTTGAGAATAGATTTATGCAAATTAGTTATAAATTCCAAAAATCCATTTTTATTGCTTATTGTTTATTGGTGGTGCAGTCTAAGTGGAAAAAAGTCTAAGAGTTTTGGTGGCTTTCATTTACTGAACTAATATTCTAAGTCCCAAGCGTGAGCAAATATTCTGTTCACTGTGGCCTGAGGAGTGGGCCAGGCAGACCCCACCTCTGATTTCATGGAACTGACACAGTCTGGCAGATGCGCCCAACACTGAGCAAACATTCGTGAGCATAACAAATGCAGTGAGTTCTAAAAAGTTCAGGGTGCTAGGACAGTGTGTCATGAGGGACCTCAGCTGCCTGGAGATTCAGAGAAAGCTTCCTTGAGGGACTTACATTTTGACTGAGATGGGCTGCCATCTGTTTGGGGTTGTGTTCCCATCTCATTCTGACCGTTGGACAAGTTGATGTCTCAGAGTTCGAGTGCTCCTGTGTAAAGTGAAGTTACTTCTTGGCAGGGTTGTTGTGAGAATTAGAGATAAGGCAGGTAAACCCCTGCTCATGGTATCTATCAGGCATATACTAGGCACTAACTGTATAGTGCTTGTCATACTTATTTATCAACATAAGCAACAAAGGATAACTGAGGAACAGTTTGGCCAACAGCTAAAGATAAATGTACAGACAGATAATTTGGCAAAGGCGCCAAATTCAAGGGACAGTCACCACCCTGAAGCTGTATAGTGGTTTTATTTATAGATTTCCAAATGTTGGCGCTCCTGACACTTTCAGGCACTGCTGAATACTGTCTTCATGAGAACCTGAGAAGAATTTTTGGCGGTTGATCTCTCTGTATCTGTACCTATCCCGGGTCAGATTTTCCAGGCAAAAGTAAGATGCCTGGAAAAAGCCCTCTGCTCAGATTTTGGCAGGCTCAAGTGACAGGCATGTGTTTAGAAGCCAGGTGGGAGAGGAAGGGATGAATGCCCACCCAGCTCAGGTGCTAGACCAGGGCTAGAAGCGGGAGACCTGGCGCCACCGGGGTGCGACCTGGAGAACCTCTGGTGTTCCCAGCAGTGCGCAGAGGACAGTGCTTGGTGAAGCCCAGCCGGGATGGCCAGCGCTCCTTTCCGGGCGTTCTCTCCCCCAGATCCTCTGGGCGCTTAGTTCCCGTCCATCTCCGCACCCTTCAGATGGGTGTGGGTGATTTCGTAACTGGACGTGACCGGCACCGAGAGAAAAGCGAGCAAGGAAATGAGTGACTGCTGGGGAAGGCCTGGGCGGGGAGAAGAGGGCGCAGTGGGAGGGATGCAGGGGAGGAGTGGGAAGGGTGGAGGGCGCAGTGGGAGGGGAGAGCCGGAGCTCGAGGGTGGAGGAAAGGAGAGAGGGCGCGGCGGGCCGGCGGGAGGAAGTGCGCCGCGTCTCGGCTGGGCTGCGCGGCCGCGGGCGGGCGCGGCTGCCAGGTGAACCCGAGATGCTGCGGCGCTCGCGGCCGGGGCTGCCGCCGCCGCTGCTGCTGCTCCTGGGGCCGCTCGCGCCCCTCTCCGCGGGCGCCTGGGCGGGAGCCGCGCGGGCCGAGGAAGTAGTGGAGCTGGACTTCTCCACCGAGCAGCCGGTGCACCTGGTGAGCCCCGCGTTCCTTTCCTTCACCATCGACGCCAACCTGGCCACCGACCCGCGGTTCCTCACCTTCCTGGGGTAAGCGCCGGCCTCCTGCTCCCTGTCGCCCGCCCCTGTCCTCCCGACGCGCCCGCCGGTCCCGCCGCCGGGGCTCCGCTCCTGGCGCGGAAACAACTTCACCCTGGGTCCCGGCACCTGCCCGCCTCTCTCTCTCTCTGTCTCTGTCTCTCTCCTCTCCAGCGATAGCCGCCCCGAAGTTGCCACTTCCCTCACCCATTCATTCAGAAGTGTTGGCTGGGTGCCCACGAAGGGTTGGGTAGTAAGGGGAAATTTGGCAAAGAAAATGCGCACCCGCCCCAGCGACGCGACAGGAGGAGGGACCCGCCAAGTACGCCGTGGTCAGCTGTCAAAGGGGGAAGAAGGAACAGTTCTCCTCTTATTTTTAAAGTCTAAATATTAAGTAGGTGAGACCTTGGAGACTACTGCAGATGACTTACAGAACGCTCATGAAAAGATATCATTCCTCGGGGCGGGGTGTGGGGTATATGGGAACCTCTTATATTTTTTAATGTAACATTATTTGCGATCTATGTATCTTTAAAAAATATATACAATTTAAAAAAAGAGATATTTCTCCAAAACAAGGCTGCAAAATGTGGTGCTGCCTTCTGGGACGCTGCCTGTTTTTTCCTCACCTGAGAAACGACCCGGTACATGTCCACCCCCGCTGCCCAGGCTAGCTGACCCCGAATGGAGGGCGTGGGGACCCGTGATGCAGACACTTTCCAGGGTCATCTAGGCCCAGAGGCCTCCAGAAAAACCACATCTCAGTCTAGACAGATGGGAATCTCACTTTTGTCATGGCCTTAGTTGCCGTCCCTCCTGTGCTGACCCCGTTAGTCCCTGTTAGCTTCTATTGCTAATTGCAGTCATTTGTTCTACAAATTCCATGGGTAGCCTTGTGGTTAAGAGCTTGGAAGCCTGACCAGCCTGGCTTGATCCCTACTCTGCCCAAACTGCCGATTCGGTTTTTTACAGGTTGCTTGGCCTTGTTTTCTTCACCTGCAGAATGGAACTTCTAAAACATACTTCATAGGATTGTTATCAAGGTTTGATGAGAAAATAAGTACTTAGCACAGTGTTTGACACTGAGTGTTTAAAATGTAAGCTAATTGCTTGGTTCTTTCTTCTTGGGAAATGGGGGGTAGTTGCTAACCATTCACCATTTCTCTGCCTGGTTCTCTTTTGTTGTTGTTGTTGTTTCAGCTCTCCGTGTGTGCGGTGCCATTCCTGGGCAGGCTGCACTTTGTTTTGCGCTGGGCGGCTCTCCTTACTGGGCACACTCCTTGCGCGTGGGGCTCCCCTACGCGAGGGCACCCCTGCATGGCAGGGCACTCCTTGCGGGCATCAGCACTGCGCATGGCCAGCTCCACACGGGTCAAGGAGGCCCGGGGTTTGAACCGCGGACTTCCCTGTGATAGGCTGATGCCCTATCCACTGGGCCAAGTCCGCTCCCCTGCCTGGTTCTCTTGATCATAGTTAACCTCCATCTTTTCCCTGGGCAAGGAGAATGTCTTGATAGGGAGGAGTCTTCATTTTTAACCCCCTTCTCCTTAAGGGTGCGATGATGCTGAACTCTTGGGCTCCAGAGATGAGGACCCCAGGTCTACCTGGAGGTGGGAGTGAAGAAGTCGGTGAGGGAAGAAGAGAGAGTGAAGAGCTTTACTGAAAACAGAGAGGTTATGTAGATGTCTATTAACTGAAATTTGAGAACTCGAGTCCTCTTCTGCTGCTGCAGCTAGCCAATGTCCCTCCATTCCTCTACATCTGGGGGGCTTCTTCTCTTGGAGAAACAGGTCCAAAAGAAAATCCTACATGTTTCTGATGCAGGACTGATCACTCTGCAGCTAGTTCACGGTTTGCCTAGCACCAGCCTCCCCCTCCCTCACACCCTCCACACGTGGACACAGAGTTTCCAGTCTGTATTTCAGTGAGGGTGATAACCTTCGCTCTTCTTAGACACCTCTCTTGATTTCCCATAGCATCTCTTTCTTTTTTTTCTCCTGTTTTTTTTTAAAGACCAGAGATATTGAAAAACCAAAAGAGCATAGCATGCAAGTGGATTATGTGGTTTACAAAGCAGAGTTTAATATTGCTCACACAAACTTCTCTCCAGGACTGGCTCTTGAACCCTCACCTGACAGAGGCCAGCTTCCATGGCTGCCCCCCAGGCGAATCCATAAGCACATCCACACTTCCCAGCTGAGACTGAAAAGATGGCAGTTCAAAGTGCAGGAGCTCCCTCTCCTTCTTACCTAAGGCCTAGCTTCCAAATTGGGGTCCGAGGGTCCATCTCTCAAGAATGGCCTAACCATCACAGAAGACAACACATTCAGGTTCCATCTCAGAAATTAACACTGAGCTTGATAATTGGCTCACAGTAGTGAGGGGTGAGATGGCTGTTGTTTTGCTACAGTTTCTCTAAGGTGAAGATGCTTGGGCAAGGATGGCAAGGGCTGAGCAGGTGAAAGCTGAGGTCATCTGGAAGGAGAGGATAATAAAATGACACTTACTGAGTCCTTGCCCTATGCCAGGCCCTGCTCAAGGCACCTTACAGGTATCAATTCACTTAATCCTTGATACAAAACTCTGTGGTGAATACTATTATCTCCACTTATAAAAATGAAGAAATTAGGGCTCAGGAAGATTAAATAACTCGCTCACAGTCAACCAGATAGTAAATGAAAGAGCTGGAGCTTGAACCCACTCTGATCATAGAGACGACAGTACACAAAAAGAAAGTAAGCCAATCTATGTTTGTTAAAAGAAACAGGGAAGAGTCTGGGAGAAAAAGTTGTCTAGAAACAAACTGAGCAGGCTGAAACAATGAAAAGAATCTTGGACATAAAAATAGAGACTTAGGGAGTGGTTATGGCTCAAGCAATTGCGTGCCCACCTCCCACATGGGAAGTCCCAGGTTTGGTTCCTGGTGCCTCCTGAAAAAACAAAAACAAACAACAAGCAAAACAATGAAAAAACCAACTCTGGGAAGCTGATGTGGTTGAGCGCCAGCTTCCCACATACAAGGTCCTGGGTTTAATCCCCGAACTTAGGTACCTAAAAAAAGGAGATTTAGGGCCCAAATCTCTAAGGGTACTAACTCTAAGGGTACTTCATTTTTTTTTTAAAGATTTATTTTGTTTATTTCTCTCCCCTTTCCCCTGCCCCACCCCAGTTGTCTGTTCTCTGTGTCCATTTGCTGCATGTTCTTTTTTGTCCACTTCTGTTGTTGTCAGCGGCACGGAAATCTGTGTTTCTTTTTGTTGTGTCATCTTGCTGTGTCAGCTCTCTGTGTGTGTGGTGCCATTCCTGGGCAGGCTGGGCAGGCTACACTTTCTTTCACGCTGGGCGGCTCTCCTTATGGGGTGCACTCCTGGCACATGGGGCTCCCCTATGCGAGGACACCCCTGTGTGGCACGGCACTCCTTGCGCTCATCAGCACTGCGCATGGGCCAGCTCCACCTGGGTCCAGGAGGCCCGGGGTTTGAACTGTGGACCTCCCATGTGGTCGCTGGACACCCTATCCATTGGGCCAAGTCCGCTTCCCCCTAAGGGTACTTCAAAGGAGGTCTAATCAAATCTAATCAGATGTCATGGTTCTGACTTCCCACAACAGCAAAAAGGTATTTTTTTCTTTCATTTGCAACTAAGAGCACACAAAACTTAAATGCCAATGATAGAGCTAACTATCTTTTCAATTTTCCCTCCTAAGCCTGACTGTGTACAAAGTTTTAAAGAAGCCTTAGAGTTCAATGATGGGAAACTCTAGACCAATAGGAATATAATGTAAGTCTCATATGCAACCCACGTGTAATTTCAAATTTTCCAGTAGATATATTTTTGAAAAGTAGAAAGAAACAGGTGAAATTCATTTTAGTAATTCTTTTATTTAACTCATTATATCCAAAAGATTATCATTTCAGCATGTAATCAATATAGAAATGTTAATGAGATATTTTGCATTCTTTCTTTCAAACCCAGTCTTTGAAATCTTTCTACTTACAGCAGTCTTAATTCAGAGAAACCAAATTTCAAATGCTCAATAGCCACATGTGGCTAGTGGCCATAGTACTGGACAGTGCAGCTTTAGATTTCAATCAAGATACATATGCAAGCACAGTAATACAAGGTGACACAAGTGCAAGCACTAAGGCCTCTCGTGGCAGAGATGGTAAGTACAACAGAGCAAAAGTTTAGAAGCAATAGTAGTGATAATGCAGTCAGGTGTTGCTTCTCACAATGATTTCCTTATTTAACTTCAGCAAAGTTCATCTCTTTTTGCCAATTCAATAACTATTTATTCATAATAACTTTTGATAATCAGATCCTTGCTTCTTCATTGATAAAGTTGCTTTTCATCTTTGGAAAAGCATTTACTATCAATGTTCAATGCACAGTCTGATAACGAGGTCGGGAAGAACTGCAGGCCCTCTGCATGCCAAAGAGAAACAAGGAACCTAAGAACAATCACAGTCATAAACTTGCATTTTCTGAACCAAGAGAAGTGCTCTCCCCTGATAGAGCTCTCTTTGTTCCCATGTCGTCCCTAGCCCTTTGCACTCTGCTCCCTGAGCCCTTTCCTGCTAACCGGGTTCTACATTGCCCCCTAATTTGAACTCCAGATTCCTATCCTTTAAATTCCTTTTGGCTGTGTCACCTTGGGCAAATCACTCGACACCCCTTTGTTCTGGTTCCTAGTTTTTAAAATGAGGTTAATAATGACACTTAACCTTATTGGATTGTTTTTGGGATTAAATGTAGTAACATATGCAAGATGTCCAAGATGCTCACTTCTGACTTGCCTGGTACACGTTTGTAGACAATTGTGACTTCAGTGTGAGGCTCTGTCTCCAGGTCTGGCTCCCATCCTATGCTCCTTGTCATTGCACTCTGTTCCCCTCTTACTTGCTTCTCCTTGCTGCTTGAGGACTGGCATTGATTTCAGTTTCCTCTCTACCCGTTGTCCTCAATAGCTCCTAATCCACGTGGATAAACTGTCTTCAATTTCTTTACCTCTGCATTTTGTGTGATCCTCACAGCTTGTACCAGGTTGAGATGTATCCACCTCTTCCTAACTTTGCATGTAGTGACATCACACTAGTTTCTTAAAATCAGCCAGAGTGGGAATATTTATACCATGGAAATTGGCAAATGCTGAAAAGAAGAGCACTTTTTCTTTCAGAGAGCTGATTTATCGGCACGCATTGCTTCACTACATTTCAATCACCTAATGCCATAGCTACACCTTGACTCTTTTTATTACTAAGAACCTTTCGACACCTGAAATCTTAAATTCAGATGCCCCATTCTTGTACCACAGCACACTACCCTCCCAGCTTTTTTACTCCAGTGCTCCCACCACAACTGTTTTTTCAGTGCCTCCATTGAACATTCTACAGTCTCCTCCTCTCTCTACTTCCACATCCAATTTTGATCTTTTGATATTTCAAATGAACCATTCAAATGATAACTCCTGTCCCTGCCCTATTCTTCTTCTTGCTAAAACCCCCAAAACGGCTTAGTCAAACTGTGTTTTCCTCCTTGGAATCTATAGGTAACCATGAAGTCTGGAAACAGAAGATGCGATTTAATCAAGAACTATAATGCTTATTATTAAACCACATTTATGTATTTGCCTCTGTTTCCAGTCTTGGTGGTCATCCTGTAGAGCTCAGACATTGAGTTTGTGGGAGAAAAAGTCTCACAGCCCCATTGATTGATGTTACCCTTTAAATTCTTGGACTCCATACTTACTTGGCCTTTAATGCTACCCCTTGTCTCTTCATTTCCCTGTCTCTCTCATTCTCCACTTTCTTCAAACTCCAATCCCATCACTTTCAGCATATGACCGTCTTTCTGCTTCCCAAAGAAAATACAGTCTAGACAAGAACCCAACATGCAGACATGCTGTATCTTCATCCATCTTTCTTCCCTCTTCTCTCAGGCCAGTCCTTCCTGCTCTGCACTGCATCCTTGTCCCTTCCTGCCTCCTCAAGGACTTTGCTCTCCCCATCATCTCTTCTCTCTCCTATATTTCAACCTCTCTCCTTTTGTTGGCTCCAGGCACATAAACATCCTCAAGGCTTTCCCACCTCAACTGCCTCCCTGCCTTCCTGCCTCTGCAGTAGCTGCCCACCTTCTCTCCTCCCCTTCACAGCTGCCTCACTGCCTCAGTCCTTCCTTGCTTCACCCTCATGGTGTCACCATAATCATGCCACTGAAATCAGTGGCCTTCTTTTTGTTGCTAAATCCAATGAACACCAGGCAATGCCTAAATCGTTTTAGCTCTTGGCAGCATTTGGCATGGTCGACAACTTGAAACACTTTCTCATCTTTCTGTGTGTTTCACTTCCGCTTCCTGGGTTTCCTCCTGCCCTGCTGACAGTTCTCCTCCATCTCTTTCTCTGGCTTGTCTTAAATATTGGTGTTCCTCAGACATGTGACCTAGGTCCTCTTTTCATTTCACATATTCTCCATAGTGGTCTTACCCAGCTCCATGGTTTGAATCACTCTTCATGCAATGGTGTCCTGGGAAATGTTCAACAAATGGCTCTCTGGGAGTAGGAGGAACTGATTTTTTTTTTCTTTCTGATTTCTGTGATGTAAATGCTCCCACTGTGGACAATTTTAAGCTGCCAGTAGTTGAACAAATGGCTCATAGAATTCCTTAAAATTAAACAATTGGTTTTCAGAAACTGGTACGAGCCAGTACAAGTTGGCTCTAGCACACCTCTGCTTTCATGTCAGGTAAGCAGCTTAGTTTTCACAAAAAGTCAAATAAAAATATCTGCAGACTTTTTTTTTTTCCCTAATAAACTTCTCCAGAGATGGAATAGCTGCAGCTGCTTTTAAGCAATCTTTTGTTATTTCCATGTCACTGTTGTATTGTTGGTTTTTTTCCCCTTTCTTTTTCCTATATGTGATTGAAATACCGTACCTTTTTCCATTTGTTTTTTATGAAATGTTTTGCAGCCATTTTAAGTCTGTTTTTTCTCAAAGGTCTTGAATATCCTCAAAACAAGACAATGTTCCATTGCAAAAGAGACCAAAAAAAAAAAAGGCCTTAATAGCACTACTTTGTAACATGTGGTTTTCTTTACTTGGCAGCAGCCATAGATTGGATTTTTATTTTGTTAAGAAAACAGTCTTTGGCCCCACCTGCCATCTCATCAGACTTATTCATTCATTTAATAAATACTTTTAAAGCACTAGCTGTGTGCCAGGCCCTTATCCAGGTGCTGGGGAAACTAGTGAGGCAGTCAGAGAAGGTCCCTGTACTTGTGGAGCTTACATCTGGGCAGGGGTGGGAGGTCCAATAGATAGTAAACCAAGGAAACGAACGAGAAGTTAATTTCGGAGAGTGGTGAATACTATGATGAAAATAAAGACAGGCAATAGCGTGGACTAGAGAGACCCAGCATGGAACAGTCAATGCGTGCTCCTGGCACCCAGGCTTTGTCCTCAGGCATCTGACCCAGGCCATGCACATTTGCAGCCACGGCTTCTTTTCCCAGGTGCTGGTTTTCCTCCTAGATCCCAGAACCCAACTGTTTCTCAGTCAATCTCAACTGCTTACAAATACCAGCTACATAAATCTAATTGAGTTTCCTCTTTCATCAAACACAATCAAAATGCCGAAGACCAGAACCAATTCCTGGACAAAGGCGGTCTGAGGAATTTCCTCCCATCAGTTTTAGGGCCATGTCTCAGGACCTGTGGGCTAGATGTCACTAGTCCCTGGCTTTTATAATGAGTATTCTCGTACCTATTTCCCTAGCCTACATGTCTTAATAATACATGAGACTCCTGAGCTCGAGATATGTATGGCCAACTGAACTGCCTGATGGGAATATCTTTTTGATGTTTCATTGGCATGTCAAATTCTGCAAACCTGGACTCATCCCTCTCCTCCCCCTTCTACAAACCTATCACTTATATCACCATCTTCCCTGATGCTGGCCAGGAGGAATCCATGACTCCTCCCCAACACCAAATCTATTATTCCTACCTTTAAATATTTGTTGAATTCACCCATCTCTCTCCGTCCCCACTGATATTACTTTGCTTCAGCCCATCACTTTCTGCCTACATTAACATAAGCACTATTGTCTCCTAATTCTTCTCTGGCTCCCACTGCATCCCGAGATTCCTTTCTAAAAGAAAAGTCTGGTCAAGGCACTCCACTGCTATCAATCCTTCCATAGCCCCCCATTGCCTTCATATATAGTTGTAACTCCTAGACATGGCTTATTGGGCCTCTAGATAAAGCCCTGTTAGCTTCTCCAGCCTACTCTCTCCCTATTCCTCCCTGCCGTCCTTCTGGACTCAGGCCACACACTTTGGTTCTTTAGTGGTGCCATATTCTCTCCTACCTCTGGTCATTGCACAGACTGCTCCTCTACCTGGAAGACTTCCTTCAATCCCAGCCCACTACCCTTGGTTTGGCTAAGGCTTATTCTTCTTGCATGTCTAACATTGAAGCACTTCCTTTGGAAAATCTTCTTTAACCACCCCCCTCAACCCCAGTCCAAAGTCTGGGTTAGGACTCCCTTTGTGTGTTTCCATAGGCATCTCCACACTGTTTCGGAATTGCCTGTTTATTTGTTCATTTATATCACTAAACTATAAGCTACATGACAGCAATGTGTCTGTCCCATTTACCATTTTTTCTCCCAGCAACTAACATAATGCCTGGCACAGAAGAAGCCTGCAGTACATGTTAGTTGAATAAATGAATGAATGGCAACGTCTCTTTCAGGTATACCTTGGTTTCTTCACCTATTCTAAAATGAAATAAAAACCCATATAATTTGAAGTATTATGTGCTTACTGTAGGAATTTTATAAAATAGAGAAGAGAGTCTACCATTCATCTCACCACCTAATCATGACCACTGCTATAATTGTAGTGTATTTTTCTCCTTCTCTCTCTATTATTTTCATTGTTGAATTCATGCTATCTTTACAATCTATTTTTGTATGAGTTTGTAGCCAAGTGGAAATAGCTTTCTTCTTCCTTACTTAGTTTAAGTTAGCATTTCGATGTATTTTCTTCCCCCCCCCCTCCCCCACGTCAGACGGGTAATGTGCTGACGTCATAACAAGGTTGGCAGGAGACACACCTCACACAAGCGCGTAAACACCCATTCATCATGCTTATGAAACACAGAAGGATCTCCATGTATTTTCAAGTGTTTTTGAGGATTCCCCAGGAGATGGCATCCTCCCTAGAGGTCATCACTGTTGGCGGCCATTGCAACCAAAGTGACTTCCGGGGTGATAACGTTTCTGACATCTCATTTTGTGCTCCATTTCCTGGTGCAAGAGTCCAAAATATGATGTGGGGCCCACAAAAATATCTTATTTTTTTTTTTAATATCAGAAAAAAAGATGAATTATAAGTCAAAGAAAATGTCTTATATAGAATATTAACATACTTGTCTTTATTATCAATGCAGTCATAAAATCGATTTTTAATATTTTCTTAATAGGTGAAGGGACCCGTGAAGGCTAAAGTGCTGAGGGTCTATGAAACTGATAATGTGGCCGACCTACTGCACTAAAAAACTCTGAAGTCAACTCCCGTGCTCCCCAAACACCCGCGCCCCGCCCCCCGCCACCCCCCGCCCTTCCCCCAAAAAAGGTTAAGGAGGAATTGCTGGAGTTTTCAATGCAGGAGACTCATCCTTTGAGCAATTTCTATCTTTTAATTTCTCTGTCTTTCAGATAGAAATCTTCTGAAAATTTTACATAGCACTATATTTAGCCTAGCAGGAGCACACCTTAAAAATGTTGATTTCAGGTCAGGTCTTGAAGTCCCAGAATGTTAAGAAGTATTGGTAATTGGGTAGTCCTCCTGGAATAATTTAATTTTATGATTTGAACTAAACCCACATGTTTTTTCTGAGAACGAGACAGCAGAAGTTTTATGTATTTTAAGAGTGTTCCAGGAAGCACTGAGGAGCGGTTGGCCAGGACCACTTTGTGAGCCTTCAGAAATGTATGACAGGTGTTCCTGCTCCCTGACTCCTCTGTTTTCTTTTCTTTTTTTTTTTTTTAAGATTTATTATTTATTTATTTCTCTCGTCTTCCCCCAAGTTGTCTGCTCTCTGTGTCCATTCACTGTCTGTTCTTCTGTGACCGCTTCTATCCTTATCAGCCACCAGGAATCTGTGTTTCTTTTTGTTGCGTTATCTTGTTATGTCAGCTCTCCATGTGTGTGGCACCATTCCTGGGCAGGCTGCACTTTCTTTCATGCTGGGTGGCTCTCGTGACGGGGTGCATTCCTTGCGCATGGGGCTCCCCCACTGCGGGGGTCACTCCTGCGTGGCACTGCACTCCTTGCGCACATCAGCTCTGCGCATGGGCCAGCTCCACACGGGTGGAGGAGACCCGCGGTTTGAACCGCGGACCTCCATGTGGTAGACGGACGCCCTAACCACCGGGCCAAGTCCGCTTCCTCTTCTGTTTCCTTGGTTTTGCTCACTTCAATAGCCATACCCCTATCTTTCTGAGGGAAGGGATTACAGAATGTTTAAATTCCATTCTAAAGCATTTGGTGCCATTCTGAGCACGTAACAGCACCTGCTAGGAGGATTTGGGCTTAGTGGGATATACAATTAAATTGTCCAGGTTAGATGTCGAGAGGAATTAGAATCTAGCATTATATAATTCTATGTCATTTCACTTAAATTCAAAAGAATAATCTTTCTTAGGGGGAAGCGGTGGGAGGAGAGGGAGGAATCCTCGATCAAAAATATAAAATATAAATGTTTGAAGATAATCTGTTTTTCATCTCTCACTTCAGTTTCACCCTCTTACCTCTTCATCTCCATCAAGCATAAAAAAAAAAGGTATGGGTCTTTTTTAAAAGGTACCAAATGCTATCTTACTTGTCAAATAAAAGCTCTTGCCCAAATTCAAGCTCCAGTTTGTCTTCAAGTGCCTGGAAGAACAATCTGGCAATTAGAGAGATTCAAATTAAGAAGATTCCCCCATTATACCAATATTATTTTTTATATTATTGCCCTCTCTTTATCTTCTTCATACAGCTAGATATTAAGAATTGGGGAGAAGGGAGTAAACATGTTTGACTGGATTATCTTAGTGGAAAAAATGTTAACCTCTTGCTTGTCTTCACAACAGTTCTCCAAAACTTCGTACTTTGGCCAGAGGTTTGTCTCCTGCATACTTGAGATTTGGTGGTACCAAGACGGACTTCCTAATTTTTGACCCTAAGAAAGAGCCAACTTTTGAAGAGAGAAGTTACTGGCAATCTCAAGTTAACCAGGGTGAAGCTTTTAAAAAATTAACTATATGTTTTAATGAACTCGGGTCAGTCATGGGGATACTTAGAGAAAAGGGCCATTATTCACACCTAACAAAGAGATTAAGAGCGTCTTCCCCCCATCTGGACTTTGAGGCAACTAAACAAAAGAAGGAAGTGGTGGCTTAGGTGTCCTCCTCATGATTTGCTCATGGATGTGAGAAATCACAAAAAATAAGGTGTGCTGGACATGCCTGAAAGTACATCGTGCTGTAAATGCAAGGACTGCAGCTAAAGAAGGAGCTGTTTAGGGGGAGCTTGTGGGTAAAAATGGGTCCAACTAAAGAGACTATTTCTACCTGAAGACACACCAATGGATTGTGTGGATGAAAGGTTCAAGAGGATGTGGAGATAAACTCTGTTTCTAAGAATGGATTTTAAGACTTGATTTATTGGGCCATGGTTCTCCCAACTTTATTGACTGTGCACAATCATCTGAAGTGCTTTTGAATATTTGCATTCCTGGGCCCACACTTAGCTTCCAATTTTAATAAGTTCCTCTGGTGATTCTGATATTGAAAGTCTGTGGGCTTCACCAGAGAAACCTGCCCTAGGGCACCTTGAGGATTTGCCCCACATCTTTTATTAAGGCTATTCAGATATCAAATGGAAGTTAATTAATTATTATTACTTAAAATATTGTATACATCATTGAATTGTAAGGCTGTGTGTAATGTGCTTATTAGTGAATAATGTATAATTTTTTCTTAGATTAAATATTTTCTCTCTGTTTATACTCTTCAGTTGGGAATTGTTTAGAGCAGCGAATCAATATTTGGGATAAAATAGAGTAGCAATTGTAAAAATTAAAAAAAAGGCTGTAGGTTTCACTTTGAGTAACAAGTTGGTAGAGTTTATATTTAGACTTGGCTCCTTCCTTCTCCAGTCACATGCCTTCAAAAGATCTCTGAAGTTTAGACAGGAAACTGTCCTTTACTCATCTGTCATCTTCATCCTGTGTGGGGGTCACTGGAATTATCCACATCCCTCTGAACATCCTTTGGGAGCACAGAGATGGATGAGGCACTGGCTGCCAGAAAACCTCAAAACACAGCTTCCCAGAAAGGAAGCCATTGGCCTATCAGCCCAGCCTTGGCCGCCAGGGCCTGATGATCCTGCTGGCTTATGATAAAGCCACAGACTTGGCCTGTCAGGATGGTGGTGGACTTTTCCAAGTGTACATGCTGTAGTCCCAGAAGCTTCGATGGTACCAAATTTGAAGGATGAAAAGTCAATATTTTGGGTCTTATCTTCCATTATGGTGAGAGAAAAATCACCACAGATCAAATGTAATCCCAATACAGCTAATTTTCCATCTATTTTGAAGGTGAACCTTAAGAGAAGTGACCCATGTTTTCTTCAGTAGGGGGTCTCTGGTAATTCAAGCTATTGAGGAATCTTCTGAATTATTAAATAATTTGAATTATGTCCAGTGTCTTTTTTTCTTTACTTTTTAAAATACCAATTTTATTGATACATACTAATAAAACATACAATTCATCCAAAGTATACAATCAATGGTATTTGCTATAATCACATTCCAATGTCTTTTTAATCATAAACTTATTAAGTGCATTGTGATTCTTAGGAAACCTGCCACCTTAGGGTTTTATGGTGATTGGGTGGGCAGCAAGATTTGAAATGTAACAGAATATATCTAATAACTAGAAACTTAATTACCCTGCCTTGATCACATAAATAGCTAAGTAAATATTTGTATAGGGCTTTAACCTTATAGCTATGGAAACAGAGCCTCTAAATTCTTTTTCCCATTTGCAGATATTTGCAAATCTGGATCCATTCCTCCTGAAGTGGAGAAGAGGTTATGGTTGGAATGGCCCTTCCAGGAGCAATTGCTACTCAGAGAACAGTATCAGAAAAAGTTCAAGAATAGCACCTACACAAGTAAGAAAAGAAAAGCCCCCTGCAGGTTTCCCAGTCCCCAAAATATTTCCATAGCTTGGATTTGGGCTTGAACTCTAACAAGCCCTTAAAACAGCAGCCATATAAAACTGTACAGTGTTCAAATGCTAGGAAGAGTGAGTGGGGAATCTTGAACCCAAAGCCTCTTTTTCTTTTCTTCTTTTCTTCATCTGGCTTTGCCTACTGATCATTGAATGGAATGTAGAAATCAGTCATTCACAAGCTGATAATGATCTTCACTGTTCTAAGAACTACAGAGTCGCAGAAAACCTGAATATATTCTCCATTTAAGAATCAAATGCAAAAGTATAAAGGCTATAGTGCAAAAATCATTCCCATTGCATTGCCCACTCTGTGCCTCCTCCCCAGAGGTAACCCCTGTTATGTGTTGGGTGTATCATTACACACAGAAATCCTGGGTCATACCAGTCAGTCTTGGCTACCAAGCAGCTCTTTTTCTTCCTTCTGTGGCTTTACAAACACAGAACTAGCTCAATTAACCAGAAATTTATTTCTGTTCACTGAAACAGTTTTCCAGTCTTCAAAATGGCTGGCATTGTCACAGGCAATCCTTACTTAACTATAAAATACGTTTTTATCTGAAAGCTGAGTTTTATGCCTAACTAAGGGATGTTGTCCCAGATCTCAGTTAAGGAAATAACCTGCTCAGATGTTCTAAAACTGATTTCTGTTGACTTTTCTAAAATAAATAATTTTGAATTTAATTTAATTTGGGTTAAGTAACATTTTTTTAAAGCACCTTATTTAAAGCAAATTGTCTTTGTAAGATTTTACTGTGCATTGCCTGGATTTCAGTGTAACAGGTGGATTTTTAAATTTATATATTTTTATTGCTAGAAAAACGTGACACTTGATAAATCAGAAAATAGATTATATGCTAATAGATAACTTAGTCCCCTGAATTACGTTTTTTGCATTTAAGAAAGGGGGAAAACTACTCTGATACTTTAATGAACATGATACACAATTGAACAGAATTTGGTAATTTGTTATAAGGCAAGCCTTCTCAGATCCCACTAAAGTCATGTCAGAAAGTGCAAGAAAGGCCCTTGGTAGAGAGGTCTCATTTTTAATAAATCATTATGGTATAGGCCTGCTATAGAAGACCCCATGATATTAATTAAACCTGAGTTAGTATGGATTCCCACTATGTTTTGGTTTGTTTGGGTTTTTTGAGGGGGTCATGTTAAACATTATACCAGTGTATTTTCAATTTCTAAAAAAAGTTTACTACCTCACATGATCTTTCTGTGCAAAGATGATAGATTTCCAGCCTCTTAGCCTCTGATATGTGGCCCTTCATAGCTGCGACACCAGGAGGAAGGCCTTCCTTTCCTGACTGTGTGACCTGGCCAGTGCCATTCCAGGCATCCTGTTGGCAATGTCAAAATGTGCAACAAAAAACCCAGTGTTCTATTATATAATAAGAGACATTTGATTTAGAAACATTTGATTTCTGGTTGGAAATTTTCTATTTTACTCTGCATGTCCTGGAAACATAGAACTCCCTTTGTTTAGTCTGGGCACCTACTCATGATAGCAACAAGTATCTCAGAACCGATAGGTGTTTTCACTCACTGCTCTGGATCTATGTCTAAGGTTGGGGTTGCATCCAGTGATGGAAGAGCTAGTAGAAGTCTGCTGTAGCAGAAAAAAAACATTAATTGCTTTTTTCTGTAGCCCATACCCGTAAACAGGAGTCCTAGAAGATGTAGGTAAAATTTCTAATACCTATCCCCTTGGATGGTATCTTTCACTAAGGAGGAAGATGACAAAAACGTTTGTTATGAGATTATAAACTCATAGTGCAAACCTTTTTGGGCAGGAGGGAGTTGTATTGATGTAATTCTGGGTGTGACAGCAGAAAGGAGGACTCCCTTATTAAAATAATCATAGTTGAAGAGCTAGTTCTTTGCTCTCCTTCTCCACCACTCTTCCCTCTCATCCTGTTCATCCTGTTCCACTCCCACAGGTGCTGGACACACCTGTGTAAACTTACATGGGGTAATGCAAGGGAGCCAGCACCATTTATCTATCTATCTATCTATCTATCTATCTATCTATCTATCTATCTATCTATCTATCTATCTATCTATCTATCTATCTATCTATCTATCTATCTTGTTTAGGAGGTACCAGGGGTTGAACCCAGGAGCTCGTACATGGGAAGCAGGTGCTCAACCACCAAGATACATCCCCTTCCCAATGAAAGTTGGGTTTTTCTTCTGTTTGTTTGTTTTTAGGAGGTACTGGGGTCCAACTGGAACCTCGTACATGGGAAGCAGGCACTCAGCCTCTCAAGCTACATCCGCTCCCGTGCACCATTTTTTAATGTGTTTTCTAGATTATCTTTATCCCAGGGTTTTTCCCACTTTGTCATGGAGGAAAAGACAAGAGTATGGAAAATGATTAGGGACAGAGTGTTTAGATATCAGTTTTTATTATTCTTATAGACTGGGTCATTTTTTTTTTTTTAGGAGTGGTTTTGAGCTCAGTGTTATATAGCTCTTTTCTAGAAGATTTTACTGTTTATTATGTTATAGGGGACGTAGAATTTCAAGCTATATAAATTTCCAAGTGCTCTTGGAAGATTGAAGAAATGGAGAAGGATAATGCATGAGCCATATAAATACTCTAAAATGCAAGCAGTCCAGGTTTTTTGAAGATGCTGTATCTTTTTGTAAAGGAACGTGGTAATAATGATGCTTTACATCCTAAGCCCTTTTTCTGGTTTACAGACAGTTTTCACGTATGTTGTTTAAACCTCAGTTATGTGAGGTTTGCAGAATGATGGTGGTCGTTCCAGGCTTGTGATGAGCAACTGAGGCTGGTGTCGGGTCAAGTTGTTACCCCTGATCATACAGCCTGTCTGGACCAACCAGGTCTGGTGATTCCTGATCAGGGCACTTTCCACAATATGATTTTGTAACATATAAGCCTTTGTGACATAGTTGTCACAAAGGCAGATGTGTCATCCCATTATAACAGGTTCCAGCAATGGCACTGTCACCAAGCAGCTTTGTGATATTGGGCAAGTCATTTCATTTCTTTGGGTCTCAGTTTCCTCATTGTGAAATGGGGGCAGGGAGTAGAGAAAGACTCAGTGATCCCAAAGGCTCCATGCACTCTTGGCTTCAAAATCCAGCTGGGCCACACAGGACTCAAAATTATACTGTTGCCACATGCAAAAGTGATTAAGGGCAAGCTAATGGTTTAAAATAAAAGCTAAATACGTAAATCCCCAAACTTTCATAGCTCCTTAGTGACTCAGTAGTTTTTTTTCTGTGTACTATTTCAAAAGAAATACCTAACAGTTTAGATTATTAATTTGTTAGGCCCAAATAATGATACTAATAGTTCCCATCATGTCTAACAGACATTGATGGTTTCATGTGAAAATTTAAACAATCCTGCATGCTTTCTTGAGTAGAGTATCAGATAAAATGCAGGATACCTAGTTAAATTTGAATTTCGGATTTAAAAAACAGTATTTTTTTAGTGTAAGTATGTACCAAATACTACATAGGATATACTTACTTACAAATTATTCTTTATTTGTCTGAAGTTCAAATTTAATTAGGTCCCTATCTTTTGTTTATGGTTTGACAACCATACCCATTAATTTACTGTGGCTCCCCTGGGCATCTTGTCACATAGTTTGGAAACCACACATCTACTAATGGCCAGTTTTTTAAATGTAAAATTTGATTTTTTTAAATTAATAAATCACATCCAGGAAATTTTCAGAAAATTGCTTTAAAAATAATTAAATTTACCAAAATATTTTGTAGCTGTTTGTGCATAGAGATATTTGGATTATGATGAATGAGACTTATGTTGACTAATGAAGGTCTGGCCAATTCATGTTGAGCACTGAGTCATCAAGTATGGTTCTCCTAGTTCACCTGAAGTCACTTGAATAAAGCCTGAGTGTCAGACCAAAGCTTCTGGTACTTTCTGTGGGATTTGATTCAACAGCTGAAGCAAGGAAGTCAGATTGATTTTTTTTTAAACTGGCCAGCCTAATTTTGTTGTCTCTTAGACGTAATTATAGTCACTTGGTAGGACTGGGACTAACAGAAATTGTTAGTCATAAAGAGCAGCTCCCTGGCTTTCTTCACTGTGGTGCCAACTAATAATCATTACATTGCAACCTTTTTCTTGCAGAAAGCTCAGTGGATATGCTGTATACGTTTGCAAATTGCTCAGGACTGGACCTGATCTTTGGCCTAAATGCATTACTAAGAACAGCAGACTTGCAGTGGAACAGTTCTAATGCTCAGTTGCTTCTGGACTACTGTTCTTCCAGGAGTTATAACATTTCTTGGGAACTAGGCAATGGTAAGTGCCCCCCAGGAACATTTCATTAGTAAGGTGATTCCATTTGGGTATTTTTTTGTTACAATTTATGGCTTTTCATTTAAAAATATTAGTAAATATACCTCTACCTGGGCACATTCTTAAAAGTACTCAACTCTGCAATGTTTGAAATAGCTTACAGCAGAAAACTCCTTTTATATCCCAGAAATTATTGCTAAACCCAATGTATGTTACATCTGAGTTGAAAACAGTCAGCTGGAGCCAAAAACCTCCCCTGCAGTATCCAGGTTGTGTTGAGATTTTCCCATTCCTTTTTCCGGGTTCTCAGTTTGTCAGTTAATCTGAGCAACCCCATGCCAATCCTGGCGATGGTCTCAAACTGTACAGAGGTTCCTAGTATAAGTCTCTGATCAGGTCTATTCCACTCTTTTTTGCAGGGAACTTAAAAATTTGAACTAAAGTGTTGATGATTAGTTACATTCATTACATTCATTCCAAACATATTTGGAATAAATAGTAGTGTGCTTTCTCCACAGTACAGTCAATGGAATGGGAAATGGGATATAGTGTGATGAGCACACGCTATATACCAGGCATTGTTCTGAACATTTCACAAGCATTATTTTATCTTCATAACCAGACTGTAGGTAGATACAATGATGACCCTCATTTTTCAGATGAGAAAAAAGACACAAAGAAGTTATGTAAGGAAGCAGACGTGGCTCAACTGGTAGAGCGTCTGCCTACCATATGGGAGGGTCCAGGGTTCAATACCCAGGGCCTCCTGACCTGTGTGGTGAGCTAATCCATGCGCAGAGCTGCCGCACCAAGGAGTGCTGTGCCAACCAGGGGTGCCCCCTCATGGGAGTGTCCCACGCGCAAGGAGTGTGCCCTGCAAGAGAGCCGCCCTGCGTGATAAAAGCGCAGCCTGTCGGGAATGGCGCCGCATACACGCCGCATACACGGAGAGCTGACACAGCAAGATGATGCATCAAAAAAGAGACACAGTTCCCTGGTGCCACCGAGGGTGCAAGCGGACACAGAACAGACAGTGAAAGGACACAGAGAGCAGACAGAAAATGGGGGAAGGGGAAAGAAATAAATAAAAATAAATCTTAAAAAAAAAAAAATTGCCATGTGACACCAGGCAACTAAATAGAGGAATCAGGATTTGAATCCAGACAGTCTGGCTCCAGAGCAAGGGTTCCTGCTCTCAGGGAGCTTCCTTTCTAGCAGTAAGCATCCTGACCAAAAAGAAAACAAGCCATTAAGTAAGATACATGTCTGCAGTGATATGTGTTGTAATAAAGGCTAGCAGACTTCCACATGAAGCTGCTGAGGAAAACTGGCAAGTTGAAGCACAGAAAACAGAATAGGAGAGAGGCAATCATTTCTGAGCTAGGAGCTGAACAATTTTATTACAACTGTATGAATACTATACCATCCATCCTTACCTTTCTCTATACAGCCTTCCTTCCCTTAGAGCCTACCCCTCCCCTCTACATAGCAAGATGAAAAGAGTGTTATTATCATGTTTCCCCCTTTGGGCCACATTTTGCAACGGGTGAAAGGGTAGGGAGCAGGGAAGAGCCTACGCTAGGTGGATGTATTTGAGAAGCAGATTGAATACTCTCTCACCTCCCTTTCTGGGCCTCTCTCCCATCTCTTTGGCTTTGCTACTTCCAGGCCCAGTTGCACATAAAATTTGTGAGTACACGTTCTCAATAAGGCTTTTAATTCTATTCTAGAAAGCATTTTTAAGATGTCTTCCCCCAACCACCTTTTTTATTAAAAGAAAATTAGGTTATTAAATACAGGATACAGACTATTTTCCAAGTACTCATTGGTTTAATATCCCCATTAGTCACTTAAAATTATTTTAATATCTCCTCACACTCTAGTTATATAATTTTGATTTTTGTTTTTTGGGAATATCTTCTTTATAACTAGGGTTTTTACCTTTTTTGTCTTTGAATTTTAATTTTTTGTGATGTGGGAAATGTTTTGTTACTTTTAAATGCTGTTGTATGTCTGCTTTTAAATAAATGATCTAGGTAGATTATTTTGAGAATTGCTGTCTTTTAGAACCTAACAGTTTCCGGAAGAAGGCTGGTATTTACATTGATGGATTCCAGTTAGGAGAAGATTTCATTGAGTTGCACAAACTTCTAGGAAAGTCTACTTTCAAAAATGCTCAACTCTATGGTCCTGATGTTGGTCAGCCTCGAGGAAAGACTGTGAAGATGCTGAGGAGGTAAGAGCTAGAGGAGACAGAGCTACTTTTCTGAAAAGTAAATATTTTATGAAAGCTGGCCTATACTGAGATGAATTAAATATGATGAGTAAACATATGTAGTTAAACCATAGAGTCAAGGTTAGTGGGAGACAGAATGTGGTTTGAGAAGGGGGAGCTGATACTAAATGTATGTAGAAAGTTTAATAAAGTTGGTCGTAAATATATGGAAATGGATAGAGTTGATGGTAACACACTTTAATGAGTATAACTAACATTGTTGATTTATAAATGTGATAGTGGCTGAAAGAGAAAGTCTAGGGAGGTTAATGTTAATTGAAAGACAGGTAGAGGATAATCTAGGGACTGTATAATACAGTGATTTCGGTGGTAGATGAGGATTGTGGTTAATAATACAAATATAAGAATGTTCCTCTGTTACAAGGTATTAAGAATATGGAGAAACATGGGGAGATACTACTAATGTAACATATTCTATAGTTAACAATAATATTCTAATATTTTTGTAGCAAAGGCAAAGAAGATATTGTATCAATGCTAAAGGTAAAAAATAAAAGAATATGGGATTTAGTTGCTTTTTTTTTTAAGTAATGTTCTTCTCTGGTTGAGAATCTTCAATAATCCATATGTATTAACTGCCTGACTATATGATTTATCAAAAGAGGAAACAATAACTGGCTCAGAATGCCAAGGGTTCTGGGACATATGTCCCCTTTGATAAAATTTTTATTAGAATTAAGGAGTTAATATTTGCCAGATTCTAAAGTAAACAGTCCATTTCTAGGGAATAAAACACTTGTGCATTTTTTGTGCATATATATTGTGCATACCAGGGCTAAGTGATGACATAATGAGATTTTTTTTCCCCCTAGCTTCCTGCAGGCAGCAGGAGAAGTGATTGATTCAATTACATGGCATCAGTAAGTATATCTCCTCTTCTTAATACTAGGAAAGAAGTGATAACTTTACTTAATGCCTATTTTTCTAAAAATCCTTTCCATTTAACTGCTAATTGATTTTATAATTCAAATAAGAATCAAATAGTGTCATAAGTAACACTGTGCTAGAATCTTAATATTAATAAACCCAAAATTAAAAGTTATTATTTTTAAAAAATATTGCTGCTGCTTCAAGAAGTGTAGAATCACTATTTTTTTTTAAAGATGTATTTATTTCTCTCCCCTCCCCCCCACCCTGGTTGTCTGTTCTCTGTGTCTATTTGCTGCATGTTCTTCTTTGTCCACTTCTGTTGTTGTCAGTGGCATGGGAATCTGTGTTTCTTTTTGTTGTATCATCTTGTGTCAGCTCTCCGTGTGTGTGGTGCCATTCCTGGGCAGGCTGCACTTTCTTTTGCGCTGGGCAGCTCTCCTTATCGGGCGCACTCCTTGCGCATGGGGGCTCCCCTATGCAGGGGCGCCCCTGCATGGCAGGGCACTCCTTGCGCGCATCAGCACCGTGCATGGGCCAGCTGCACATGGGTTGAGGAGGCCCGGGGTTTGAACCGCGGACCTCTCATGTGGTAGACGGATGCCCTAACCACTGGGCCAAGTCTGCTTCCCTAAAAATTATTTTAAATAGTGTGGGAGTTTTTATAAGATCAAGGCACTCTGTGACTTGACCCATGGAACATGTAAACCAACATGCTCACCAAGGACCAGGTAGTCCCATGAGTTCTTGCACAAGTTACTCTGTCTGCTCAAGACAAAGCAACTCATTTCTAGTTATTTGACGAAAATAGGCTCTTCTTCATGTCTCCCTCCTTTCTTGGTCTCTCCCTAGTAGAACCTCTGCCTTTACTTTTATTGTGGGGGTTGGGGGGAGAAGTAGGAAAGAGAATAAAATCAGCAATCCATACTGTGTAGCAGTGCTCCCAAATGTATTCATCAAATGGAATGAATGTACCACATTAATGAAAGAAGTTGTGGATGTGGAGGAGTGGGGGTTGTGGGGAGTTGGGTATATGGGAACCTCTTATATTTCTTAATGTAACATTTTATGTGGTCTATGAATCTTTTTAAAAAAGATAATAAAAATAAAATAAACTTTAAAAAGATACATAAGGACATATTGTGTGATGTCTCTTAAAAGAAATGTCTAGAAATAGCAAAACTACAAAGACAGAAAGTGGATTATAGGTTACTAGGGGATTTGGGGAGGGAGGAACAGAGAGTGTATGTTTGGTGGATGTGGAGTACGTATAAATAAAATTGATTTTATAGAAACATTAAAAAAAAAGATCAGCCAATTAACTTAAAGGCAGAAAGTAAATTTGTAAATTATTTCTGAATAATATAGCTACTACTTGAATGGACGCATTGCTACCAAAGAAGATTTTCTAAACCCTGATGTACTGGACACCTTTATTTTATCTGTGCAAAAAGTTTTCCAGGTAATAGTCTTTTTTTTTCTCCTTTTAATGTAAAATCAGAGTTCTTATTTTGTAATCTAGCTAGGTCTAAATTCTATAGGTATATACATTTACATACTTTTCTAATCCTAGAGTATATATTTATTGAAGACAGGCACAACGTCTTGTTCACCTTTGGTTCTCACTTAACATCCGGCCTTATCTATGTATTTTGATTAGAAATGCGAAATACTTTTAACAGCCTTTTAGTAGAATTAACTATCATAGGCCGTAAGAATAGGTTGATTTACATTCTTTCCACGCCACGGTGTTTCAATAAAACTAGTTTGCCAAAGACCTAAATGACTGAACATATTTTGTGACTATATAGGATGGATGGGGCAGATCACCATGAATACTAGGTTTGAATGTTGTTAATCCTCAAGAACTTTGTTGCTGAATTTGTTTGCAAATCCCATGGAGACTTTTCTGTTCTGTAGGTTGTTGAGGAGACAAGACCCCACAAGAAGGTCTGGTTAGGAGAAACAAGCTCAGCGTACGGTGGTGGAGCGCCCCTGCTGTCCAATACCTTTGCGGCTGGCTTTATGTGAGTAAAGCAACACTGGCTTCGAGGATCAGAGCGTAGCCATCCCCCTATCCCTCCATTCAGCTGAAATAGCTTGTCAGCCAAGAAGCAGATCAAAAGCTGACTTCTGCAGCTGATCCCCAATATTTGTGTCAGATTTTGCAAGAGAATGATTTTCTAAAGCTTGCTGGACATCTGTAAGTTTTTCCCAAATTAATCACTCTAGGAATGAATTGCTTTAGAAATGTCTGTCCTTAATTTTGGCCCATGAATATGCCAAGGATTCCTTCCTTCAAAGAAGCGCGTTGTAAAAGAGTTCATCTCAGAGCTTTGAGACTGAGGATACTTATTATATGTAGCTGTATTCATAGATCCCCAAGAACTATTAAGCCTGAAGTATGAAGTCATAATAGAAGGGGCTACCAATGAATGTAAAGATTTACTAAATTGGGAAACAGACTTGGCCCAGTGGTTAGGGCGTCCGTCAACCACATGGGAGGTCCGCGGTTCAAACCCTGGGCCTCCTTGACCCATGTGGAGCTGGCCCATGCGCAGTGCTGATGCGCACAAGGAGTGCCCTGCCACGTAGGGGTATCCCCCACGTAGGGAGCCTCATGCACAAGGAGTGCACCCCGTAAGGACAGCCGCCCAGCGCGAAAGAAAGTGCAGCCTGCTAAGAATGGTGCCACCCACATGGAGAGCTGTCACACCAAGATGACAAGATGACTCAACAAAAAGAGACACAGATTCCCATGCCTCTGACAACAACAGAAGCAGACAAAGAAACGATGCAGCAAATAGACACAGAGAACAGACAACCAGGGTGGTGGGGGAGGGAAGAGAAATAAATAAATAAATAAATAAATCTTAAAAAAAAAAAAAGATATACTAAATCACCTCATTCTCCAACCACTACAAGCTTGATTGCTATAAAATACTGCCCTACATACAGTCAATGACTCTGCTGAACACTTTCAATCTGTAGTTCTTTATCCTCCTTCTTTTCTGTTCTCATTCTTATAAGCCCAATATAAAGCACAAATCCTATTGCAGTGGGGGCTGTGAAGTGAGGGAAAAAAGAATAGTGAAGTTTGTTTTACCTGTAATCAAAGATGCAGTGAGTTCCATAAAATTTCAGGTGTGATTCTACTTATTGCACATTTTACCACTCCTACCTACAACTTTTCCTTCAGACCTACTCCATAGGATGAAGAAATTATCTATATGGGTGGGAATTTTCTTGTCTTTCCCTGACTGAGACTTCTGCTTTCTCTATGGTAGATTAATAATCTTCTAGGAATTGTTGGCATGCTGAACTATGGGAAGATGTGAAGGGCAAGATTCTGCTGCTGCTACTTTATAGTTTCCATTTCATTGGAATGACCTATTTATAATTAATGCCACATTTCTAGTTTACTGTTAATTCCTCATACATATATGAATATCCGAATAGAGTGTAAATATAATTAAGTTATTTTATTTTCTTAAGTTGAAGAAAGCTGAGTCTCACTCTGTCCCAGGTGGCTGGATAAATTGGGCCTGTCGGCCAGAATGGGCATAGAAGTGGTGATGAGACAAGTGTTGTTTGGAGCTGGAAACTACCACTTAGTGGATGCGAACTTTGAACCTTTACCTGTAAGTGACCATTACACTCCTATTTCTGTAAATAGATGACAGTATGCTGAAAGCCCTTGTTACATCCTGTGAATAGTCATTCGGTGCTCTTAATACAGAGTCAAATCATAGAATGAGTTGGAAGAGACCTTAGAGATCATCCATGCTAATGTTTTTGTTTCTCAAGAGAAGAAATCGAGACCCAGAAATAATTTCTTTAATGTAGGTCCTTTGGGGCATGGTGTGGGATTTTTTGTTTGTTTTTGTTTTTTCATTTTTAACTTTTTTTTTTTTAAGGAATAAAATTTGAAATTTATACTCAAGTTTTACAAGATAAGCTTGGATAAAAAAATGTTTTTCAAAGTAAATCAAAGTTAAATTTACCTACAGTAGCCAAAACTTTAAAACTTTTTGTCATAAAACCACAATTTATTTAACTTTAAAATAAAGCAGTACCATGGATCAAAAAGCTCACCAAAAGAATTGGTTATTTTGTTAATAATCTTCAAAATAATTTTGAATAAAGTGTCATTTTCCAGCCTACCTCCAATTGCATCTGGTGCTAAATCAGGATATGTAGCTTTTCTAGCTAAAAAGCTACCTGAAAAAAATATATATGTTCTAAAATTTGGGATAATATAAATGTAGCCCTGTAAAATAGGACCTTGACTTTTATAGTCTAAAATGGCATTTGAAGATATCTGGTTTTTTTCCAAGAGTAATTCCTAAGGAAATTATTTGAATATCATAGGAAAGCTAAACAATTTTGCAAAGAGCACATGTCAAAAAGTAAGCTAGACTTTTGTGGTTTGCGGCTAAATATCGTGACAAAATTGCTTTTTATCTATAGTGGTCCAAGCCCATGAAAGACACAATTTTTTAGAAAATTCTTAGAAAAGTGACCTTTCAAAAAACAGAATTAAATTTTTCCCAAGTTTATTTTGAGTCATCTGTGGAGTTAAACTAAGCACAATCATTTCACTAGGCAAACATCCAAAATCTACTGCTGGCCTTTCTTTAAATGGACCGTGTACAAAGAAGGTAAAATAGTTTCTACAAAATTAACATTGACTACAATGTCTATAAATCAGCCAGCTTATTCTGCAATTTTTCATAAATATTACCAGCTATTCATTCTGTTATTTAAATCTTTCCAGTACCCAAACATAACCCTTTGGTTTGAGAGCCCTTTGTATGTGCATTAAATACACTTCTTCCTCAAGGTTCAGAGTCAGCTAGAAAACCTTTTGAGAGTAAATGGTGTCCTGATGCCTACAAAATCAAAAGAGGATCAACCTTAAGGCCACTATGCATTTGTATCTTCTCATCTTATTTGCATAGCAATCCCATAAGGTGGCAAGGGAGGTATTTTACGACCATTTTTCCAATGAGGAAGTTCAAGTTGTAAATAGGTTGAATGTTTTGCTAGAGGTCACATAGTTGTGTTCTTGGATTAGTTGGATTCTAAAGAATCCTGTTGAAATCCGTTTCTCAGGCCTGCATGTTTTCTACCCTACCATTCACTAAACCCTGCTAATGTTACAGCCCTTTTAAAAACACCTAATTAATCCCCTTCATCTCCAGTGAGAAAATTTTTCAGAACAGAAAAAAATCTGTTTGCTTTGTTATGTTTACTTTCTCTCAACTTAAGAAGGAAGAGTTCGGGTATAGATTGACTTTTTAAAAAAACTTTTATAAAGGAAAATTTTGATCATATAAAGATATAGAGAGAAAAAGTACGAGAACCCCATGGTGTACATCACCTAGCTTCATCAATTATCAACTCATAGCCAATCTTGTTTCATCTATAATCCTACCCATTCTTCACCTCTGATCTTCTGGATTACTTTGAAGCAAATCTCATATATATTATTTTATCCATAAATATTTAAATATGTATCTCCTTTTAAAAATATATAAAAATACCATTTTCATACCTTAAAATATTAACAATAATTCTTTATGATCAAGTGTTTCAGTGTTTCACATTTTTCTAATTGTCTCACATGTTTTTTTAAAAATAATTGGCTCATTCAAATCAGAATCCAAACAAAGTCCATATATTGCATTTGGTTGATATATCTCTTGTCATTTAATCTTTTTTTAATTGCTTAAAAAACCTTTTTGTTGAGGCAACATAAATACAGCTCAAAATTTCCCATTTTAGCCACTTTCAAATATACAACTCGGTGCTTTAATTACATTCAAAAAAATTTTGTGCTACCATCACTAACATCCATTACCCCAACTTTTTAATCTCCTCAAACAGAAAATCTTCCCTCATTAAGCAATAACTTTCCCTTCTCCCCACCTCCCACCCACCCCCTGGCCCTGGTAACCTGTAATCTACTGTTAGTCTCAATGAAATTTGCTTATTCTAGGTATTTTATATAAGCAAGATCATACAATAATTGACTTTCTGTGTCTGCTTATTTCACTCAACATGATGTAGTATGTGTCAGCATTTCATTCCTTTAAGTTCCCTCCTCTTCAATTTTTTTTTGGAAGAGTTTGAGCAGGATTGGTATTAATTCTTCTTGGAATCATTGGTAGAATTCACCTAGGAAGCCATCTAGTCCTTGGCTTTTCTTTGTTGGGAGGTTTAGATGACTGATTCGATCTCTTTACTTGTGATTGGTCTGTAGAGGTCTTCTGTTTCTTCTAGAGTCACTGCACTTTGTGTGGTTCTAGAAATTTGCCCATATCATCTAAGTTGTCTAATTTGTTGGCATACAATTGTTCATGATATACTTTTATATTCTTTTTTATTTCTGTGGGGTCAGTAGTAATGTTTGCCCCTTGCATTTCTAATTTTATTTATTCGTGTCTTCTCTCTTTTTTTCTTTGTCAGTCTACCTAAGGGTTTGTCAATTTTGTTGATCTTCTCAAAGATCCAACTTTAGGATTTGTTGATGTTCTCTGTTGTTTGTTTTTTAATCCTCAATTTCATTTATCTCTGGTCTAATCTTTCTTATTTCTTTCCTTCTGCTTGCTTTGGGATTAGTTTGCTGTTCCTTTTCTAGTTCCTGCAGGTGTTATGTTAAGTCTTTGTATTAGCTCTTCTTTTTTTAATGTAAGCCTTTAGGGCTATAAATTTCCCTCTCAGTACTGCCTTCACTGCATTCCACAAGTTTTGATATGTTGTGTACTCACTTTCATTTGTCTCAAGATATTAACTGATTTCCCTTGCAATTTCTTCTTTGACCCACTGATTGTTTAAGAGTGTGTTATTTAACTTCCATATATTTGTGGATTTTCCAGTTCTATACGTGTTATTGATTTTCAGCCTCATTCCATTATGGTCAGAGAAGATGTCTTGTATAATTTCAATCTTTTAAATTTATTGAGATTTGTTTTGTGACCCAACGTGTGATCCATTCTGGAGAATAATCCATATGCACTTGAGAAAAATGTATATCCTGATGTTTGGGGATACAATGTTCCGCATATGTCTGTTAGGTCCAGTACATTTATCATATCATTCAAGTTCTCTGTTCCATTATAGATCTTCTATCTAGGTGTTCTGTCTATTGATAGGAGTGCTGTATTGAAGTCTCTACCTATTATTTTAGAGGGGTCTATTTTACCCATCAGTTTTGCCAGTGTTTGCCTCATGTAGTTTTTGCATTGTGGTTAGGTGCATAAATATTTATGATTACTATTTCTTCTTAGTGGATTGCTCCTTTTATTAATAGTGTCCTTCTTTGTCTCTTTTAACAACTTTGACTTAAAGTCCATTTTGTCCAATATTAGTATATTACCCCAGCTCTTTGTTGGTTACTATTTGCATGGAATAGCTTTTTCCATCCTTTCACTTTTAACCTATTTGTGTATTTTAGTCTAAGGTAAGTCACTTGTAAACATCATATAGTTAGATCGTGCACTTTTATCCATTTGGCCAATCTGTGTTTTTTTTTTTAAGATTTATTTTATTTACTTTATTTTTTTTTAATTTATCTTCCCCTCTCCCAGATGGTTCTCTTGTTTTTCTGCTCATTATTTTCTCACCTTCTCCAGGAGCACTGGGAACCAAACCTGGGACCTCCCACTTGAGAGATGAGTGCCCAACAGCCTGAGCCACATCTGCTCCCTGCAGGCTGAGCATCTGCTGACTTGTGGCATCTGCTTGTTGCAGTGGGGGCGAAGTCTAGCTTGCTGCAGCAGAAGACAGAATCTAAGACTGTTGTGGAGGGAGGCAGAGTCTAGTTTGTTATCGTAGGAGGTGGCATCTGCTTGTCTTCTTGCAGGAGGCACCAGGACCTGACCCCAGGACCTCCCATGTGGCAGGCGGGTACACAAGGGGTTGAGCCAAATCCGCTTCCCCAATCTGTGTCATTTGATTGAGAATTTTAATCCATTAACATTTGTGTTATAACTGTAAAGGCAGTACTTCAGGCATTTTGTTGTTTGTTTTTTCTATGTCATGGCTTTGTTTCCTCTTTTTCTTCTCTCTTTTCCTTTATTGCAACCTCCTTTTCTGTATAGTTAATCATTTTTGATGTATCTGACTAATCCTTTCTCATTTTTATTTCTGTGTATTTAAAAAATACTTTCTTTGTGGCTACCCTGGTATTTGTATTATACAACCTACATCCATAATCTACTAATTTGAAAAGATAAGCTTCAATAGCATACATGTTCTCTGCTCCCATATCCCTCTGTTTCCCCTAATTCTGTTGTTTTTGTCCCACATTACCTGTTCATATTTTGCACATCCATTATCAGGAAATATGCCTTTTCTAGTTCAGTTGTATTCTGACTCTTACAGGAGAAATGAAAAGAGTAGAGTTGTATATTAAGGATACAGTAATATTAGGTTTTACATTTACTCTTTTAGTTATCTTTACTGAAGATCTTTATTTCTTCATACTATACCATGCCACTCTCTCCTATCTTTTCCTTTTAACCTGCAGAACTTCCTTTAGGAGTTCTTGTAGTACAAGACTTTCATTGATGAACTCTGTGAATATTTTAAACTTTCCCTCATTTTTGAAGGATAGTTTTGCTGGATTAAGAATTTTTAGCTAGCAGTTTTTCTCTTTCAGTACCTTAAATTTATCATACCTCTGCCTTCTTGCCCCATGGTTTCTGATGAGAAATTAGCATCTAGTTGTATTGAGGATACCTTTTATGTAGATTGCTTTTCTCTTGCTACTTTCAGAATTCTTTCTTTATTGTTGGCATTTGACATTCTGATTAGTATGTGTCTTGGAGTCAGTCTATTAGGGTTCATTCCATTTGGAGTATATTGTGCTTCTTAGTAATGTACGTTTATGTTCATCATAAGAGTTGGGAAATTTTTGGTCTTTATTTCCTCAAATATTCTTTCTGTCCTCTGCCCCTTCTGTTTTTCTGTGTGATTTTGATTGTCCTGTCTTCTAGTACATCTAGTCCATTGATTCTTTCTTCAGTTCAAATCTGCTGTTGTATGCCTCTAGTGTGTTTTTAATTTCTGCTATTTTGTTTTCCATCCCCCATAATTTCTGTAACGTTTCTTTTTATTCTTTCAAATTCTTTATGCTCCCACATTTTCTTCTTAATATTCTTTATCTCTTTATTCATGTTTTCATCCATCTCCTTCAATTGATTTAGGAGATTTGTTTGATCTTCTTTGATCAGTTCCAAATTCTGTTTCTCCTCTGAAGTTCTAATTTGTTCCCTTGACTGAGTCATATCTTTCTTTTTCTTAGTCTGGCTTATAATTTTTTGCTGATGTCTAGGTATCTGATTATCTTAATGAGTTAACTCTGAAAGTCTGTTTCTCCCTCTTGTCTAGGTTTCTGTTGTTGTTGATTGGCTTTGTGTTAAAGCTCTTCTTTGATGCTCGGTCCAGTTTTTTCTATACCTTTAAAATAGTCCATGTTTAACTGACCAGATTTTCTCTGCTCTTCTTCATCTGATTCTTGCACTGGACATGTGCAAATTTTAAGATTGCACTTTTTGTGCAATTGTTTCACCTCTGGGGAAAAGCTTCCTTTCTCTTCTTCCTTCTCTGGCAATTGTGATCTGTTCCATTAGTTTTTGTGCAGGATTTTCTCCTCAGCTTCTATGATTTGTTTAAATTCTCTCTCATACAGTGCCCCATTTTCTTTACACTTTCCAGTTCTGGGACCCTCCTGTCATTCAGCAGATCAGTTTAAACCTCTTCCTTTTTTTTTTCTCTGTGAGACTTTTCTGCCTCTGGTTTCTTACCCTGTTAGGGAATCCTACTCCAGGGAACCTGATGGGGTCAATCCAGAAAAGTTTGTTTTTCATTTAGGTGGTCCAGTCAACAGAAACTGGATTAAGTGCACTACTCACCAGCTTTTCTACTGTGGTATTCCCCCACCCCCAGCCCAGGGGCCCTTTTGTATGTAGCACTCCTCAGTGGCTTGTGTTCTGCTTTGGGTCTCTGTGGTCTTGGGTTTCTGTGGCTGGATATGCATGGGGTTCTAACTAACTGCTGTGATTGCTTCTATAGTCTGTGTCCTAGTGGGAAAGACCTAAGCCACTGCCTCTGAGCAACTCCCAAGCTGTTTAGAACCAAGTGATGTGGAAGGAAGTGGATCAGTGAGTCCAGAATGGAAATTTCCTGATATTTTTCTTTTTCTTTGAGTCAGCATTTGTGAAATCCTTTTCCAGTCTTTAGTGTCATTTAAAGTACTAAGCAAGTGGGATTTGTCCTTTTATTCACTGAATCTCTGGGGAGGTTTCTTTCAGGGGATGTATTTTGTAGTCATATTAATCAATTCAGGTCTATTAATCTTTAAGCTCCTTCTCTCTCTCTTGTTTTTTCCCCTTACAATTTAATTACTTAAAGAAATCATATAATGTTGTGTACCTCCACCAAGAGACATATAATGTATGCTTGTCTCTCTTTTTGGCATTAATAGCTATAGATGATCATTGTGTAAATCCATTTTGTTAGAGGGATTAGGTTTTAAAGGAAATTATTTTAGTCTCTTAAGGAGATAAAAGTTTTATTTTAAAAGCTTGTCTTCCTGTGTGGGGGTGTACGTATCTAAAAGTTAGGCTTTGAGCTTTGTTTTGAGTTCTTAGGTAAAGGACAACCAATAATATTTAAACACTCTCTTTCTCTCTCTGAGTAGTAGAAAGGAGTTTTAAAATGTATCTCCTCGAGTGTGTGGCCCTCTGAATTTTTAAAGCATAGGTCCGCAATGTTAAAAACAGCACACACGTTATTGCCTTTAGATTCATGGTGGTACCATGGACCAAAATGATAAATGCTATTTAACTACCTCTAGGATAATGGTGACACTCTGCATAAGATAATTATTTGCTCTTTGCCCCCTCCAATTAGGATTACTGGCTATCTCTTCTGTTCAAAAAACTTGTGGGCACCAATGTATTAATGGCAAGTGTGAAAGGTCCAGAAAGAAGCAAACTTCGAGTATACCTTCATTGCACAAATCCCAACAAGTAAGTATGATAGTCACCCTTAACCAATCAACAAGTGTTAAATTGGTAAGCACACAACTTCCTACTCTAACTCTCTGTTGTCATATAATAAATGGTGGGTCCAAGGTGGGTCAATTTTTCCCTCATATTTATGGTGGTGCAGTGCCAAACTAAAAACACATAGCTTAAATATGGGCATTTTGCAGTCCAGCAAAAATTCATGAGAACGTTTTAATTGTCATAAATTTATAATGGAAGTATATCCTGAAGTTACATAAATAGATAATAATACTAAAATAAGACAATATAACTTTTTATATGAATAATTCTTTGAATGACTATGAATGAATGTCAATATTAATAATAATACATATGCGTAATTAGATGAATATACTTATCATCTTGCATCACACTTGACAACTTAAATTTAATAAAGAAAAACAACAAGAACAACCTTATTTGCAGATTCAGTCAATTTCTGTAGCTGAGAGGTGATAGATATTTTTGTAACCACACTGGGTTACGGTGTTCTGGCCTCCAGTAGTAAAAAATATTCCTAAATCTCAAAGGTTTTTCTCTTCTTAGATTCAATCTATCCGTCCTTATAAAAATGCACATTCTGGCCAAAAAGTCACTTACTATTTCCCGTGTCTGGTGACTGGGAACTCTGTGGATAGTGAGGGCCCCGTTAGGAAATAGTAGGGAATGCTTCAGATGGGTGAATTCTGAGAAGTGATAGCAGATTTAATTTTCTTGTTCAAGTTTTTTTTTTATAAGGCTAGGAAAAAACCCTGTTTGTATGGTTACAGTCTGAACTTACACGAATGCACAAACTTCATTTTTATTTGGCCTTCCTACAGTTGAGAATGGATTGGCTAATTGGCTTACTAGCAATTCAGCCTGGCAAAGCAGCAAAGATTGCAGATTTTCTAGCCTTGGAAATGGTAAAGAGCAATATTTTTAATCATGTTTTCAAAGTAGGACCACCTCAAGTGTCCAACAGTATCATAAAAGGAAGAATGCTGAGAGGACTGTCATCACTGTAGATTCTAATACCTAATATCCATGATCATATTTGTAATCGAGTTTTTAATTGCTTAGATTGAATATGTTTTACTACAATAAACTTTATTTTTAAAGAGGTTTTAGATTACAAAAAAGTTACATCTAAATTATATGGGATTCTCACCCTCATCTTCCCCAATTAGTAACGTGTTACAATTGTGTGGTACATTTGTTATAATTGATGAATAAATATTGAAGCATTGCTACTAACCAAGGTCTATAGATTTCACTGTGGTTTACACTTAATTCCAATGCCCTAAAAATGCCCTAAATTCCACCTATTATTCCTTCCCTCTTCCCTCAGAACCTCTGGTAACCACCATCATTCTAACAATGTTGCATCTTTTTCCATTACTACAATGGTAATAAGTTTACTTTGGCCATGGTTGCATTCCCCGCTTGTGTTTGTTCATTCCTCAACCTTGAGGATTTGGGGATGGTGATGCCCATTCTGCCTTGGATTGAGAGGGGGTTTCAATCTTATGGGGCAAATTGAATATTTTTATTGAGTTAATCTATTTTCTTTTAGTCCAAAGTATAAAGAAGGAGATTTAACTCTGTATGCCTTAAACCTACATAATGTCACCAAGACCCTGCAGTTACCATATCATGTATTTGACAAACAAGTGGATAAGTACCTTGTAAAACCTTCAGGACCTGATGGATTACTTTCCAAGTGAGTAATTTTCCTTGTTCATTTCTAACTTTCACTAAATTGATTGGTATTTATCAGAACAGACAGTGTTGACAATGAGCAGGAAAAAATAAACTATTCCAAGTTTGAACAATTCTTAATATTTAGGAAGTTTATCTATTGCAGGTAGAACTCACTTTGAGAGTCCAAAGCAAAAAGATATGAACACAAACTAGCAGTAGCATAGGAAATAGTAAAAAAAAACTTGATACATCAAAATCTGCTCAATGTAAATTTGGATTATTTGCTCCATGAAGACTTACAATTCTTGGTAACACAGCCACTAAAGCAAAACATACCTATATGTAATTGCTATTAATAATGTATGGGTTGGTATACAATATCATACCACATGAACTACTGTGATTATATTACAGCAATAAGGTAATTTCATTTATTTTTTATTACTTAGAACAAGAATTTAAAAATGGCAAGAAATGTGCCTTCCATATGGATTATTTGAAGTGGGTTCTAATACATTTTAGTTTCAGAAACCAGTCATTGAATATATCTTATAAATGTCCATATTCAAAAGAGTCCCAAAGAATGGTTATGAATATTGTAGTGATAAAAGAAAAACTTGTCATACAATTTAGAATTCACAGATTTATTGAGTGAGTGATGAATCAGGCAGCATCCCATTCGGAAATGGAAGAGAGTTCCACTGATTGGATGGAAAGAGGATGCTCATATAGGGTGAACATGAAGCAAGTGAGGAAATGTTCTGATTAGCTAACATTAAACTGGGGGACAGTCCATACAAAATGGAGAGTGGGTGTACATTGATTAGTATAGTATGCTTGTCCATTCTTGTAAGCTATTTCTGCTGGACAAAGCTAGTTCTTATTACCAGGCATTGCTTATCAGCAACCCTGTAAGGCGTGTTCCTTTTTCTCTGAAAGCCCTGCTGGTCAATTGTTTTTAGAAAAGTCCTTCCTGGAAAGTGGTATTCTCCTAGCAATAGCCAATGCAGGTGGCCATTTTGTTTAACTTAGCAATGTACCCGCTTTCGGTAATGTTTCCAATAATCTCATTGGAAAGTTGACCAAAACACTCTGGTCACCATCATTTCTTTTCTTTTCAGACAGTTGCATAGGCTCAGTCCATCATTTTGTTCCATATTTCCTTTGAGTGGATTACACATATAACCCTCTATCTAAGTCAAGGTATCTATTATTTTTATTTTTATTTTTATTTTTATTTTTATTTTTATTTTTATTTTTATTTTTATTGTTAGTCTTGGTCCACCAGAGACAATCCCATTTCTATCTCATTTTTATTTTGGTTAGCTTTCTTAAGGTGACCATCTGCCTTGAGGGTGACAAGGAATTTGAACAGAATCGTGAAGCACAGTTTATACAACAAGAAATAAAAACATATAGACTGATAAACACAAGTGAAAGCATAAACTCTAAGTGTACTAGTTTGTCCCCATATTCCATTAAACCAAGAATCTAGGTCAGGAAATAGGTCTGTCCATTGAAATGTTTGAGCCTAACTGATATTATGAATCACCTGAACTTGGCCCTTTAGAATATTCAGGTTCGTTTGTTTTTATCACTGTGCCAGACTTATTAACACAAATGAAACATTGTTCAAGGGCAGTCAGGGTGTCTAGAGTCTGTTTTGCAAGAACATCGAGGCCAGGCTGTCAACTTCAGCCTGGAGGACCTGAAGAGCCTTTAGGGTGGTGTTAAAGCTCTGTTTCCTAACCTCAGATACGTTTATAACAGCTTAGTCCAGGGCACGTGTTACTGGGAAAGTTTGATGGTACTCATGAAAAAAAGGAAATCTGTATTATGGTAGAGCAAAAAGGGTTTGGGGGCCTCTTTTGTCAGTTTGAGGCTGATGTTCAAAAGATACTAAGTTAGCTTTCTGACTGGCATTTAGGGCAAACAATATATGTAAGACCACAGGATCTAGTCCAATTTACAGGTAGGTAACAGAACCGCGGTTATCTGCAGTTTACAAAGAGGATGCAAAATAGCTCAGTGAACAAGAGCAGAATCTGATAAACCACGGTAGTGTGCTATAGTATTCCACTGCTGGTAATTTTCATAAGGAATCTCCAATTGGACTTTTAAAGCCTCTCGAAGACAGGATGCCAAGTCAAAAAACTTGACATCAGATTTCAACTGCAATACAAATAGATTTGGGTGGATTCCTCTTTTCAAGGTCTCCAAAGTATCATACATTCCCTATGCTTCCAGGAAGTAATACTTCCTTATTTACCTCTAAGGTTGGGAACCCTAGAGCCAGGTACTGGACCATTTTTTTGAAGAGGTTTTGCAAGCATTGGCTCCATAAAGGCAACCTTAGTTCCCAAAAGTTTTTGGTCATGTCTGCTTAAATGAGCATCATTCTTAAACATGACATTCCAGTCAAAGCCTTGGTTGTATAAACTAGTGTTTTCAGTTATATCTTATTAACAAGGTTAGATTCTGATTGAACCTATGCAGAAAATTATTTTTCCATAAAAATACAAATATTCAATAAGAGTTTCCGAATTCTGGAGGGTCCAGGAAGAGAGGAAAAGATGAATGTTTTATAAATTACAGCTTAAGGGAAAAGAGTAAAATATTTCTTGTATCTAGAAAATAGAACAAGAAAACACCAGCAATAATCCAAACAAATCTATAATCATTCTTTATCATTTCATTCAATCCTACATAATTAGTCCTTGTTTGGCCCCATCTTGTGTGAGTAATCTCATGACCCATCAGCTTCTTCACTAGAATTCTGGAATCTTGACCGTCCAGCTAAATGTTCTCAGTTATGTAACAGATACCAATAGAAGCCAGTGCCCCAGAGGACCTGGCGTAGTCCTTTCCGTGGGTCTACGAGACAGCCCTTTTTTTTGTTGAAGACAAAGCACCTGGCCTGTAGCTGATTACTAGTGTTTTCAGGGAAGCATCAGGATAAAAAGTGTCTGTAGATGATAAAAGACTTAAAATGGCCATGGTTAACATGTTACTGTTTTACAAAAGTGAAAGTTCTGATGAAAGTTCATTACAAATATAATGCAATTAAGAATTTGGTTGTTTCAGTGACATGTAACATCTTTTTAAAGAATAACTGAAATTATGACCAATTGCTCTCTACTGCTGTCTAATATCAGGCAGATCAGTAATAGGACATGGATAGTGAAGATATTGACAAATCTCTGAAGTGTTTATATTAATAACATTTTACCCATACAAATTTAATAAACAGAAGTTAGGAAAATCTTTTTAAATTTTATTACACTTCCCATGCAATTCATAAAATAGCAAATAAGCCTAATTATTTCTAGCACCTCTCTTTTTACAAGATGAAAGAACAAATTCTTTATGATTTTCCAGGGGCGCTCCGGAAAATTCTGAAGAGAGATTGAGATCAATAAGATGCCTTTTAGGGTATGACTTTGGGAAGACAAAATGTCAAAAAAGGTGTCAGGTTTGAACATTTTGTTAAATAGGATCATGAGTCACTGTGAAATAATATCTGGTTCCCTATTTAACCAAAATGACAATAAAGATTTTAAAAGTACATGAGTTAACATGATTGTAAAGAAAAAAACTTAGTTCTTTCAAAAGTGAGATGATTTGTTCTCTTAAACAAGGAAGATAAGGTCAATCAGTATAAAGGAGATTCTTCTGATGATATAGACTATTTGCCTTCTAGGCAGATTACTTAGATGGTTAAGAAAAACCTTATATAACTTCTTTTTAAAGCCAGGCAAATAATCCAAGAAAACTTGGCCATTTTTAAAAGAGAAAACCAAATTCTAGTTTTGTGTGCATTTACTGTCTGATAAGAAAACTCTTAAAAATTATAAGCTTAACATATCTTAGCCAACCTTGACAAATGACAAAATTCCTTTTCCATGAACCTACAACATTCTTTAGCCATTCCTGGTTGTCCTATACATTCCTGTTTCTCACTCTGCAACAACCCATTGTTTTACTTTAGGGAAAAACAACTCTCTTTTTCCTTAACAAAAACATCCTGCATACTTTGGAAAACCTTTTCAAGCAAACATCCTCCAACACACAATTATTCTTAAAATAAAGTTCATCAAAATAATAATCAATTTGGTTAAACACAGATTTACATTTTTCATTGTCTTAAAGATCTAGTAGATACAATGCTAGCTTATTCTATTGGTAAACCTGTGTAAATTTAGAAAGAACATACCCAGGTAGAAAAATATTGTGTGGTTGCATTGTGATAATGACATCGAAAGACATGGATTCCTATCTGTTCTTGGCTATGTTACATAAAAGAATTTAAGAACATGCCTGTTCAGTTAGGTCAGTAAAAAGAGTTTATTGAGAAATGAGAGAAAAGAAAGGAAGTGCACACCGAGATGTGGATGCGGGCTCCTCCAGGCAAAAAAGGAGCATTTGCGGTTGGGGGCTGCCTTTATCAAAGCCATTATTCATTTCTCCCCTTCCTTGATACTGGGGGAGGAGCCCCAGCTGTTTGCTCTTCTGATTGGTTGGTTGCCCCACCTGTTAGCTCTCAGGGGACCAATGATGAGGCCTTTTGTTTGGAGCTTTCTGGGGCCTCCCCTTGATCCCAGGAGAGATCCAAATGTGACCTCTTGGCCAGGGTCTTGGTGGGGTCTTTCTGGCTTGGTCTTTGGAGCAGCCTTACCCTCAGGGGGTTTCTGGGTGGGGTCTCATGGTCATGATCTCTGCCAAATCCCAGCTGTGACTCCTCTTTTCCTCTTTTCCCTACACTAACCTGCTTCATTAATATTGGTAACTCTGAAAGCATAGCTATTTTTATTTAAGAATATTAAATTAGTCCCATTTGTCAAAGGTTTATCTGAATTACGTGAACCTGAATACTTTTAAAATATTTGGGTTTAATTCTACAAATACATTTTTTCTTTTCATTTGGAAAGAGTAAAAGTTTGATTTCTTTATTTTCTGGGCCTTTAGGAGTGTTAACTTACATTAAGCACTTATTTATCCTTAAGCCAATTTGAGTAAAGATCTTTTAAGAAGTTTTATAAGTTAATTTGATAATGCTATCCAGACATGGGAATATATACACCAAACATATTGACAGACACAAATAAAGAACTTATAACTTCATTTTAAAAATTTCAGCCAAGAGTCACACATAAAAGCAGAGAAACACAGAAAACATAGAAATACAAAACTTACTAGTTTATGTAAGTTACCGTTAGAGTTATACAATTTCTTAATAGACTCTGAGTACCATTTAAAATAGGCATCCCATTTGGCCTGTTTTAATTAGGGGGCCCTTTTCCTTCTAGTGCACCTCTGAGATGAGTAAATTTGTCTAATTAGAACAGCCCCCCGCATACTGGCCACTGCAACTCTAGGTTGTCTTGGGTGGGATTTTGCACAGCCTCCAGCCCCATAATTGTTGAACATGTAATATGCTGGGATGCCAAAGGGTGGTGAATCAAAATTTTGAGAATTTTAGGATCCCATCTTATTTACGTTTTTTAAGGATCCCATCTTATTTATGTTGTACACAGGACAAATGAACCAGCAGTAGCAAAAGTGAAACTGTGGATGAAACCAAAAGCTAGAGGCTTATGCTCAAAATTTGAGTCTTCTTGTTAATTAAGATTGACCCACTAACCTTTCACTAGAAGCTAGTGAGATCAGAGAGCTTAAACTCTGAGTGGAGCTTGATTCCTAGAGGTAGTCACGCACAACCTTTGGAGAAGGCAAGGACAGAGAACTCAAAGGTTCTAAGGCACCTTTGTCTTTCTTGTTGTCTCCAGAGCCAGTCAGTCCTGTCCTCATTGTCAAAACTGATGAAAGAAATATTTTTCATGTAATTTAGGGTCTCACAGAGTGATTGAGGAATCGAATGGCATCCCATTCAGAAAGTAGAAAGGAAGTTCCACTGAGGGAGTGGAAGAGGAAACTTACACAGGGTGAAAGCTGGAGCAAGTAAGGAAATGTCCTGATTGGCTGACATTAAGTTTTCATTTTACTTAGAGGATCAATGAAATGGAGTGCAGGTACACATTGATTAGTATGACATGTTCATCCAGTCTAATAAGCTGTCTCTATTGGACCAAAGCTAGATTTATCACTAGGTATTGCTTTTTAGTGACTCTGTAGAGTGTGTTCCATTTTCTCAGAAAACCCTTGTAGGTCAAATATTTTTGTCCTCTGGAAAAGCCTTCTCAGAAAGGAGTCTTCCCCTAGCAATGCCCAGTTCAGCTGGCCATTCTATTTTACTTAACGTAAGAGTTAGGCACACAAGCATTGTTAGATTTCAGTCCAATGTGCCCTGGAAGAAGCTCTTTTCATTATTACTATTCTCATATTGGAGCACAGAAATTTACAGCTGTAAATTTTCTCACCATCTCCCCTCATCCTTGAAAGTGCTGTATGAATGATACTTTCAGTGACAATTAGCATGAGGACCTGAAAAAGTACAGTAAGCATGCTTTATCCAAAGCCCTACCTACCACTGACAAGCATTATCAACATTGTATGTGGTTCTTTTATTTTTTCCCTTATGCTTTGTTTTTAGTATAACCGAAATCATATAGCCTTTAATGGACAAAAGAAAAAAAAAAACACCTACACATTTTCCCAAGTTAATTTTCATACAGTTTTTGTAGACATTTTAAATGGGCTGCGAGCTTTATAAAATGGATATACCATGGTTTATTTAACCTTTTTCCTATGACTTATGAAGGAAACCCTGCAGGGATCTCTCTGGGTTCATGCCCTGAGCACATGAATTGGAGTCCACACTGAGATGTTCACGAGAGAAAGCAGAAAAGAAAGCAGGTTTATAACAGTGGAAGGACAGGAGACTAAGGTGTCTCCAATCTGCCTCTCCTGAGCAACAGGAGCAGGGATTTTATGGTTTGAACAGGGGAGGGTGGAGTGGTTACCATCACAATAGTAAAATATACACAAAGGTGAACCTAGTTTTGAAATAACCATAAGCGAGGGGTAAGATCAATCTAGCCAGTTTCAGTAATTTCAGGTATTAACTTTTGGCTATTCTATAACATACTGGAAAAGTAAGAAAAAGCATCTAAATAGTGTTTCACTAATCATTATCGAGAGCTAATTCTTTACTCTTAAAGCCTTACTTTTTCACTTCAAAACTAGGCACTTTTGTCTATCAACTAAGCAGCTAAAACTATTTTAACATTGGGTTACGGAGGACAGTACTGCATTAATCAAGACCCTGGTGATTGCAGGCACCAAAGTGGGGTTGGTTTTAAATTTCTGTGGTTCATTTATACCTTTTTTTCCTATGATAAATAATGTATCTTTTGAGTAACCAATAAACTTCTGTCTATTTAGATTCTGACCATTTGATATGAGTATTTTTAGCATATCTATATCTGATGCAGATATGGATTAACCTTCTGTGAAGTAATTGAATGGTACTTGCAGGGATGGTGGTGTCTAAGGGATCTTTTTGGTCCCATCACCTATCTAAGGCCGCACAGGTCTGTTTGACCCCTTCTCTGTTTTGAGCTCACAGCGAGGCTAAAGTGAGCCTGAGTTCTATTCTCTGGAGCAGAGGGCACAGACTACACATCATGCCAGTAGACAGCAGGTTTTGTTTTTGAGGGGAATTTCCCCTTTTCTGGTGGTGAGGCAGAAGTTGGCATTCCCTTTATTAATTTTTATTGTAATTAGTTGCCAACATTTAAAAGCTGACAATTACTAAAATATCTGGATTTCTAGCTTTTCTTTTAAAATGGATACTCTGAAAACTCTGTGCTCACTTTCTTAATTAGCTGCAGTTGAATTGGGGTTGTTTACATTATACAGGGTACATGTTTTCTAATTCTCAGTAATCTCCACTTGGCTACTTTACTTGCATTATAACTTCCTTGATCCTTGTGGGCATTTGAATTGCTACCTCTAATCTGAAACATAAATCACAATGATCAGATTTATCTTTTAATTCTGCAGCATAATAACCTCTTCAAAATATTTCTGAAACTTTAATGTATACCCTTGTAAATGGTCTTTAATTTCACACTAATGTCATTTAGCGAAGTTTAGAAGATCTATTCTTATTTGTGGTTTCCTGTTGATGTTCATTGCATTTCCTCCCCCACCCAGCTAAAGACTGATGTGATAATGGGTGCTAAAAAACCCCAGCAGTGCACGGGACAGTGTACAGCTGCAATGCAGGCACAATCGTGCATCGGCTATTGATATGCCTTAAGTTACAGAGCCAAGAGCTGAGCACCCAACCGAGGCTAAATGGAAACCATTTTTTCTAATGACTGAAACTTAGCTCAGAGTGTGGGAGATCTTTAAAAATGAAAACTCTATTGTAAACAACCAAGTCTGCAAGAGGATTGAGTAAATAAATTCACACACTCACAATGGAATCCTGCACAGCCATTAAAGTGATGTCGTGGATGAATGTGTAATGGTGTGGGAAATTTTGGGATGGGCCAAGCAGGAAAAGAATAAAATTTTAAGAGACTATGAACAGTATAACCATTTGGTTTACATAAAAATAATGATAGATGATACTTAGATAGTGCTTACTATATGCGAGATGCTATTATTATAAGTGTTCTACCTAGCTTCATGTATGACATGCATTTAACTCTGCTATTAACTATATCTTCTAAGTTTTCATCAATAGAACTGCTAAGTTTTTTTTTGTAATATAAAAAGCATTTGACAGAAAGGTAATAGAAATATAAGCAACATTTAAGATCATGGAAGTAATTATGAGTAGAAAATAAAGCAAACTTTTGCTTGTCTTCATAAGCTCTTCTTTCTTGTTTTTGTTGGTTTTGTTGCTGTGAGCATGTATCAATTTGATTTAAATAATAATGGATATGCATAAGAAATAACACTTGCCCTTAATTTATTTTTGTTTTTTGACTCAAAAGTGAATGCATACCTCTTAAGAGGTTAGGGGGTTTATGGAAATAGTTACAAGTAAGAAATTTCATTGACTGTCATTTTTTATGTTACATTTGTGAATTTTACGTTCCATGACAAATTCCTTTTACTTTGCTAAAGGCTGCCGAAAGCAATATATCAGAAATGGGTTGGCTTTCACAACAGGGATTTGTTAGGTTGCAGGCTTACGGTTCTGGAGCTGTCACGTGTCCAAATCAGGCAATGCTTTCTCACCAAAGACTGGCACATCCTGGCCATCTTCTGGCCTCTCCATTCTCTTCAGAGTTTTGTTGCTTCAGCTTCTTGCTTCCTGTTTCCCAGTTTCCGCTGATTTCAGCTCTTTGTTCTCATGGCTTTCTCTCTCGAATCCTACGGCTTTTTCTCTGTCACTCTCTCCATATTCATCCTGTTTATAAAGGACTCCAGTAAGAGGATTAAGACCCACCCTGGGTCATGCCCTACTGAAGTAATCTAATCAATAGCAATCTATTGTAAAGCTACAAGAGCTTTACCCCACCAGGAATGGGTTAGCTACAAGGACATGATTTTCTAGGGCTTATCCAGCTTCAAAGTGTCACACATGACATATATACACTTGTTCACTTTGTATAAAAATGTTTTCAATTATTTACTATCAAGTAAAATTGCCACAACTCTGGAAGTTATGCTATGCTTATCCTTTTGGTAGCTCTCTCAGATTACCTCATATAAATGATGCATGTTCCATATTCTGTAAAGGAACAGATAGTAAATATTTTAGGCTTTATAGGTCTGTGGTCTCTGTCACAACTACTCAGCTCTACAATTGTAACTCAGGGACCATCTAGGTCAAATGCTGAACTGATGTAACATTGCTATGTAATATAAACTGCCACACACAAAGACACACAAAGTTTTTTAGGGGTCCATGATTATCTCATGAGTCTTGTAGGGCAAGTGGAGTATGCACAACTTGGCTAATTCAGGTGTATCTTTCCCCTTTGCAGATCTGTTCAACTCAATGGCCAAACTCTGAAAATGGTGGATGATCAAACCCTGCCAGCTTTGACAGAAAAACCTCTCCGCCCAGGAAGTTCACTGGGCTTGCCAGCTTTCTCATATGGATTTTTTGTGATAAGAAATGCCAAAGTTGCTGCTTGTGTCCAAAAGTGAGAGGTGTACACTAGCCCTGAAATTGAATTTGGCAAGAATATTGATAAGAGTAAAGCAAAATTCTAGCTGCAGAAAGGCAAGCACACACATTATGAATCAATTCATGGGAGCTTCAGTGACACTAGGACACACTAGTGTCCATGCTAGATTTGGTGCAGTATTTTGATTCTGTAAGTAGGTTACTGTTAATAGTAATTGCTAATAATCCCTTGTGCCCAGCACTCTTCTTAGCACTTTGCATGCACTATTTTTATTTAAGGAAATTAGAAATGTATATGAATACTCTCAATCACACAGCATCAGTAACAATTACTTGAGTTTGGCCCAGAGAAAGTAAATGAAGGAAACATTAATTTTAAGAAAGTGCTTAGTTGTTTTTATTTTTAAAAACAGTTATTAGGAGGTTGTTGCATTCCTTCCTTCATATACCATCTCTATGGGCTCCCACAGGAAAAGGTTTATTGCTACAGTCTTCAAACTGGTTAGGTAAGAGAGACAATTTCTTTGCGCCTTAACAGGGAGCAGAAATTTAGCTCCTGCTTCTCTTCCTTCTGTTCTGTTTGTTGTAACAATAATATATGAGAGGATAGATATCTGATTAGAGGCTAATTGTTAATGAAAATTCAGAGGGAAGATAGCATGTAAACTCAAAATGAAAATTTTAAATGACTAAATTATATTGATTTACCAAGAGAAGCAAATTTAGAAAATATTCAATACCAATAAATTATAAAACCTTCCGTTAAGGTTCACTTTTAACCTCTCATTAGTTCTTATTTTAGTTGGGAAGATTTTGTCTGCAAGTAACAGAAAATGCTGATTCAAAGTGGCTTAAATAATAGGAAATTTATAACCCACATAAGAAGACATTCAAGTAGGTGGGCTCCAGCAGTTCACTGTGTCACCAAGGACCTGTTTTTCATCTCTCTGCTATGTCATCTTTAGTGCTCACTTTATTCCCAAGTTGGTAACATAATAGCTGTTACTTCTTCGAAGATGTGGCAGCCGCCAGAGGAAGAAGATGGCGATTTTATTCTATTTCTTCTTCATAGATTTGAAGAAGTCTTTCTCAGAGTTTCTCTCAGCAAACCTATCCTCATGTCTCCTTATGTCTTATTGATCAGAAATAGGTCCCATGGCCATTCCCCTGATCACTGGCAAAGCCAATGAGATTGCTATATTTGTCTCAGAGTAATCCTTTGGAGTGGAATGGGTGTTAGGGAGTCTATAGCACCGACCACTACAGTTTTGTGCATTTTATCAATGACAGAATGTGTTATTTTCCCCTGTATTTCAATTTCTAGAAATATAATCCTCTCTTTTAATTGTGAATACGGTCTCAATTAAATTTAAGTACATTTATAAGGAACTCAAGTTGGAACTTAAAGCTTGGATGCTTCAGTACCCTTAAATTTTATATGTAAGTAGTTTTTATATTTTCACATCTGAAATAAAATAATTTTATAACCTTAATATTGTATAATTGTTCTTTTAATAAAGCTTAAGCCTAGGATTCTTACATTCCTCCAAGCCTACAGAAGCCTCGTTTTCCTTCACCACTTTATTTGGAGCTCCTACCTTCATTTGTTCTCTCCTCCACCCCCAATGCCAAAAGCATGACCTTGAAGAAAAGAGATGAAGCACAAAATCTCATCGTATACATCCAATCATGATCCAAGTTTTGTCCTTTCTGTTTTTCTCTTCCTTGTGTCCTCTGCCTCTTAATAAATTCAAAGGCAACTTTCTCACTTATATTATTATAGTGATACTTGAACTGTTCACCCTGACTTTGCTTACAATTCTTACATAGCTCCCCATTTCTTATAGGCACATAAGGTCCTTCATAACCTGGTACCTGCCTATTTCTTCAGCCTCAAATTTTGATACTGTCTCCATGAGTTCTTTTCCAACCCACAGATCAATTGAGAGGTCTGAGTATACCTGCCCTTTTTTTTTTTTACTTTTTGCTCTTTTGTGCTGTTCCCTCTGTTCTCTACCTGGACTATCCTAACTCTCCTCTCTATGTAGCAAACTTCCATGTTTATTAAGACCCATCTTAAATATCAGTTTTAATACTTCCCTCTATCATTTAAGTAGGTTTAGTCTTTTTTCTTCACTCCCATAGTGTTTTGTACGTTGACTGTGGCATTTATGGTGCATTTTAATGTTGTACATAAAATTTTCGCACTTAACACAAAGTTTCAAGAAGCAGGAACTATTTCTTAAATCATCTTTGTATTCTCTGGGCTTAGCATGTTGTCTGGCATAGAGTGGCCACTCAGATGTTTCCTTAATGACTCAAATGAGCATTCAAATTTAAAACTTATTTAGGTGTTTTGATTTTGAATATACAGAAATATGTAATTATATTTCAAACCTGAAAAAGGTCTGTTACCTTTTCAAAATCTTTAAAATATAACTGGTAAATTTTTACTAATGGGGGGTGTGGTTATGTGAATAACAAGGGGGTGGTTACGTCTAGAAAGAAATACTGTCAGTTATATATTAATGAATATTGAATGCATTAATATTAAGGTTTTCTTTAACTTCCTTAGTGTAAGCTCTTGTCTGTGATTTCACTGAGACTTTTTGAGCCCATACCCTTCCTTTGGTGCTTAATCAAAATAAGTTATTTTCTACAACTCTTTATGTTGGCTGAAAACTGTTTGTCGTTTAGTGTGGCCCTTTTGGTTCACTCCTCCATGATAATGTGATTTTCCTAGTCTTGTCGTGATACTTATGTGTTCAGGGTTTGTCCGTTCTGTAACTGCATACATTTCTCTTTTTTTCCCCTGCAGTATCAGGGCCAGGAATTAAACCCAGGACCTCATATGTGGGAAGCTGGTGCTCAACCACTGAGTCACATCAGCTCCCCTGATTTGGTTTTGTCATTTGTTTGCTGGTTGTTGTTATTTTTTTGTTTGTTTGTTTTTAGGAGGCACACGGGGACCAACCCAGAACCTCCAATGTGGGACTCAACCAGTTGAGCCACATCTGCTCCCTTTTTTAAAATTCTGATGTGTTTCATCAACCTACCAAATCACCTGGTGCTTGATAAGTCTTTTAATTATCCTCCAACCAGAATTTTGATTACCAAAATTAACATAAATGCCCATTAATTTTATCTAATGCAATAAAAATGAAAGTAAAAAAATTAAAACTATAATTAAGCAGTCATGGAATGAATAACTAGTTTTCAACTGTAGATGTCTTCAGTGGTCTTTTAAACAATGTTATCAAGGATAAGGTACTTCTGACTTGTCTTTTCCAATTTTACATCCCTTTTGATTTTATAGATTTATGGATTAGAAAGTCCTGGAACAATATGAATACTTAAATACTTAAGAGTATTTTAAAATCTTTTATTGCCATTAATTCCTATAGGTGTTTAGGGGTTTGTTTGTTTTGCTTTGTTTTTGCTTTGGTAGATTTTATTCATGTAAAGTTTGTAATCATATGCAAAGTCATTAACTATGAATTCAAACAATATGGTCAATATATGTTATACTTTAACATAAGGCACTAATACAAATTTTTTAAAGCACCATCATGTCATTTTATATACACCCTATTTTACAAATTGACAATGAACACATACTTTTCATCTCATCTTTTGTCCTTCATTTATAGCTTCATCTATTCACAATAAAGTACCCTCCTCCCCCAAAGAGAATTAAATGCACTCATCCTTAAAGCTTATGAGATATGGGCAAAGAAGAGAACCACCCAAGAACAAAGCAAATGCACTTTTAATCCTTCAGTGTTCCAAAAACCTTCACTTTCAAATTCTCATACCAAGCCTAATGGAACAATAACAAAGCCTACAGCACAAATATTCAGATAAGTTTTACTCTATTAATCTGTACCAGAAGAACTTGTACATTAATAACAACAGAACTGTTCCAATACCATAGGTAAATGCACTTATTCTGGAAGCATTCACTCACTGAATTAACAAAATACACCTAACTAAAAGTTTTCCTGTTACCTTTTACTATTGTTGCCAGAAATGACAAGGTGTTCCACGGCACCATATACTTTCTACCATCCAGAAAACAGCATATTAGTCAACTATTTAACAAAATGTACAACAAAACTTTAGTATAACAGGCTAGATTTACTAGATTTTCTCAGTGTACTACAGTAGTTGCTGACTTTTTTAAAAAAGATTTTAAAAATTTATTTCTGTCCCCTTTCCCCCCTCATCTTCACCCCCCCAACTGTCTGCTCTCTCTGTCCATTCGCTGTGTATTCTTCTGTGTCTGCTTCTATTCTTGTCAGGCGGCACCGGGAATCTGTGTCACTTTTTGTTGCGTCATCTTACTGTGTGTGGTGCCTCTCCTGGGTGGGATGCGCTTTTTCTGCATGGGGTGGCTCCCGTTATGGGGGGGACACCCCTGTGTGGCAGGGCACTCCTTGCGCACGGCAGCACTGTGCATAGGCCAGCTCACCACATGGGTCAGGAAGCCCTGGGTTTGAACCCTGGGCCTTCCATATGGTAGGTGGATGCTCTATCAGTTGAGCCACATCTGCTTCCTGATAGTAGTAGTTATTGACTTTAAGTGATAATTTTTAAAATATACAGATGATTAATGCAAAGTTCAATATTATATATTGTTGGTGAGCTTGCTAGCAAGTAACATCTAGCCAAAATGGCCGCTAAGCACACATAATGGCTATCACAAACGGCACCGCCCTTCTTCCTCACCATTTTCCTGCCAGAGAAGCCTGCGCGCGCCAACTTCAAACCTGCCTCATCCAGTCAGTAGCCGCTTCATATTATTCCAATCCCCTTAGCCTATCTATAATTGCCACGTCACTTCAAGCCCCCACCCCTGCCTACATAAGCTGTACCACTTCCCCAATAAACTAGACCTGTGCCACGAGCCCGTGTCTCCGGGGTGGTTACTGTGTGTTTAACCTGGCTGTGTGATACCGGGGCCCCGTCGTCACTCACAACCCGTTCGAGAAGTTCGCCTCACCGAGGGGAAAGCCGTCTAGCTAACGGCCCGGCCAGCCGTCTAGCTAATGGCCACAGGGGAACAGCAACAATATATAAACTTGTCTGATTAAATACTGTTCTTGTCCCATCAGCATACAGATATACCGATAAAAAAAGCAATTTACCTAACAAAATTAAAGTTAATACCTTGAGAGTGAAATGGAAAAAAAAAAAAGATAAAGAGGTAAATGTCTTTTGTTGAATAGGTTACTACACTAACAGAACATCTCTCATATAGTGAACCCACTGATAGGTTGGATGCCATGTACAGATTTCTGAAACTCAAAACCTTTAATTAAGCTAATGCAGTCACTAAACTCCACAGCATTGTAAGGACCAAGCTCTACTCAACTAGTATTAAATACCCTGCTACTATTTTAGACACTTAAAAAAAAAAAAGCTTTAAATGTGGCAGTTCTATTCTTTCCTTTTTTTTTTTTAAATGGAAACAGAAGTAGAAAGGCGTTTTACTATTATTTTGTTCAGATTACTAACCTTCAGGATAACTGTTTTATGTGTTGGAAAAGTCATAAATAAAATGTGCTGAAAAGCAAAATGAGTCCTACTTGTTTTATTTCATTTATTTGTTTATTATGCTGTTCATAAAACAGAAAATTCCTATAACCAATAGTACAGATTATTTATGTAAGGTGTGGAAACTTTCTTTCAAGGGCTCCAAATACAAATGGCATCAAACACCAGGTTCAGGAAATACAGTGACCCAATAGGATGAATGATGTGTTGGATGGTTGACACCATTGTTGTTCTTTACCATCACAGGTAGTCAAGGTTTAATTGGATGATATAGTCACTATAGGTTATTTTTGTGTTTGCAAGAGTTACTACATTTATTTTATATTGTCAAAACTTTAAAGATCACTCTTAATATTAATCCAAATTTTTCTCTAGTAGGTACAATCTGGTCTGCCATAACTCAGCTCTTCATATTAATTTTAATTATTAGAAGATACCAACTAGCATAGGTAGGATGATAGTTTTTTACAACAAATCCTTGGTGCTAAACAAATATGTTAAAGAAATGACAGAGTGATTATTTCTGCAATCCAAATACTGGAGTAAAAAAGCAAGGGTTTCTGCCTATTCAATGTTAACAGAATATTATTTTGCCACTTAACACATGAATGATAAAAAAGGTCAAAAAATACTAAATTCTATTTTAATTTTCTTAACTTTTCTAGTGCCTAAAATATCAAGGCATAAAGTCTCCAAGGTAAATATAAAAATTTCTCTTCCTCATTCTCACCTAAGCAAAACCAGATTTGTATTCTGGTAATAAATAAATGTCTCTGAGACACCTGGATATCTTGTCAGCAATAAATAGCATGAGAAAGTTAAAAATGACAAAAAATAAAGAACCGTTTAAATTTTTATTTTTACTTATGAGTTAGGAGAAAGTAAATAAATATGAAGTGCAAAACCCCCACATTCTACAGGAATGGAAGCCCAATTACAGTCCAGTCTCCCTATGACCTCCTCTCGTATTAGGTCACATAATATCCACAGGTGCACAGTCATAGTCACACAACTAAATCACTTACACAAAGGCATTAGCCACAAAGTCTTCAGCGCTTTTCTCTATTTTCTTATGGGGGAGGAGGGAGAGAGGAGGAGGGAGGGGGGAGGAGGAGAGGGGAGAGAAATAAATAAATAAATCTTAAAAAAAAAAAAATATTTTCCCACAACTCTAACATTTGATTTTATGAACCAGGTCACCAATATGGTTATCTATTTCTTTCAACACTGTGCACATGTTTTCTTTATCTTCAGGTCCATATTTGTGGCCACTTGCATCGGGTTCTTTCCAATAGCGTTGCAAAGGTGACTGATGGGTTCCAATTGCTCAGCTGCATAGTAATAATATTTAGTCTCACCACAGATGACACTGAGGAGTTATAATTCATAGAATAGGAAGATGTGGTATTGTGAACCGGTACATCAGTACCAGGCCACATAAGTACCAGCACTTGTTCTGTTTCCTGAAGCTGACTGGTAACCCAAATAGGTAAAGTCTCATTCCGTCAAAAAGGACCCCTGTCGTTAAAGTCAGAAAAATATTTCTTTGTGACTGCATCGTACATGGAATTAGCCACAATGCCATGGCTTTCTTCACACAAGCCTGTCACAATATTGTAATGGTTTGGGAATGTTTTTATGACAAAAACATTAACATGTTCTACCAATACACCTCCTTTAATAAACTCTTTATTAAACTCTGGAGATGTCCTGAAATTCATAATTATACAGATAGTCAGCTCTGAAGTCATCAAAGGAACCCAACAGTGACTTAGTTGCTAAACCATAGGAAGATTTACCTCTACAGCCAGTCATAAATCCAGAAAATAAAAGTAGTGCTAATACTTCATCATAAACACGTCAAAGGAGAACAATCCCAGGGTTCCAGCCGCCGCTTCCTCCGCGTGCAGAAGCCGATGCCCGCTGACCCTGCGCTGCCTGGCGCTTGCAGGAGGAGGGAGACAGAGGCCTCCCGAGGCACCTGCGCACAAAGCGCGCCGGCGTGTGACTCACTCGCCCAGCCGCCTCTAAAGGTTTTTATGAAACATTTGATGTGAGTGAATTTGTTCTTTACTTATTTTCACCCATTTAATGTTAGCCCAATGTTCCTCCTAAATATTTAGCTTTGTTAAACACAATTTACATATTTATTCAAATTCCCATAGACCCTTCAGAGGAGGATAACAAATCTAGTTCATGTGATTCTGCGACACTCCAAATCTATTAAGGCAAACATTGCAAATTTAACAGAATCTTCCTAAGCACATTAAAGATGAAAACCTCTTGTAAACCTAATAAATCATACAAATTTAGTAGATCAAATTTCCTAAGTCATTAAACATCTTAAACAACAAACATAGATAGCAAAACCCATATAAACTTGCCCCAAAATATAATCTCTCTATCCCAAAGTTACAAATTTACTTCCCTAACCAGAGTTAACAGAATTACCAATTCAGACCCACACATTAGCTAAGGTAATAGATTGAGGTTTTGACTAGGCAGTCTGGAAACAGGATATACAACCACTAGTGTGTTGGGTTGGACCCCTTCTTCTTTTGCTTTCAGGATTGGGGTTCTCCAAATCAAAGCCTTGGACAAGGGCTCCCGGTCAAGTAATTTCCTTGGGAGGTGATCCCAGAAAGCAGGAGTGAGTGACTGGGGACAGTGCAATGGAGAAGAAGGAAAAGCCAAATTTAGGGTGTGTTACTGAGTTTGCTGCTCTAGGTAATGGAGCTTGTTTCTACCAGTACTGTTAGGAGCAATATGCAGTGCCTCCCAGAATTTTTCTCTTATTTTTATTTATCAACTAGCATTTTATTGTCACTTTACTGTCAAATACAATTTTTTTGGACAAGATCACCCTTCAAATAAACTTTTTTTTAAGGAGATACTCAGGGTTGGACCTAGGACCTCATACATGCAAAGCACGTGCCCAACCACTGAGTTACACTTACTCCTTAAACTTTTTTAAGGCATGAGGCAATTATAGTTAATGCTTGTACTGTTTAAGCTTGAAAGTCACTTTTGCAACACTGCAATCCTATTTGGGGAGTCAAACAATATATATTTTTTATAAGACCTTCTCTGGGATCCACCACCAAAATCAGATGAAAGGCAGTGGAGAAGTGAAAGTGACTGTAAAGATAAAATATTATGATAAAGTGGAAGTCCTTCAAAAATGTAAATCTATGCAAGTGAAGGGGACACATATATCAACTATCCCCTGCTTTTTCTGAAGAGTTTGCAGCAGTTGAGTGGCACATCTGAGAGCCTACAGTGCCTAGGCGTTAGAGCCTAGAGGGGATCCCTGAAGGGTGGGACTCCACTCCTGCGACTGTTCTATTGTACTATAAATTAGCAGAGTGGCGTTTGGGTGCCCACTTCAGTCTCCTGGCATTTTCATCGGCTGTTGTTCTGGAGATCATAATCCCTCAGGGCAGAGCCAGCTTCATGGCATGCAACCTTTGCAGTCTGCTTGGGGCTCCAGGCTCAGAAGAACCTCTTGTATGACTTAATGCCAGTTCTTGTCATCTTGAAATTCTTAATAATTTTTCATTTTGTACTGCACCCCACAAATCATGCAGTCGGTCCTGCCTCTGGGCACAGGAGAATAAATGAGTCTTCAAATCTGAGGTTCATATTCAGCCAGTCCTCCCAGCACCTATGTTTTCTGCCAGATGTACTACTAATTTTGCTATCTACCAGTTTTAAAAAGATGATCTTTGTACCTTTCTCCTGCCACTCTTTAAACTCTTTGCCAAGGCATTGTATTTTATAGCATTCTGACAGCTTTTACGAAGACCTGTTATTACTGAGCAAAAACAAAAAATATATATCATGCTATTTTAGGAATCTAGCCCAAGGAAACAGTGTGACTGAAAATTTAGCTGAATGAATTATCAGAGATCCTGGGTGGAGGGGAGTTATGTATGGTAGTGAAAAATTGAAAGTCATCTGAAAGTCCCACAAGAGAATGGTTAAATCAACCATGGTACATCCATATAAAGGAATATTTTACAGTCATTAACAGTGATTTTTGGAAGTTATGTAATGACAGTGGAGTTGCTCACAATACTTCAAGTGAAAACAGCAAAGAAAGCTTTCTGTATAAAGGTTACAATCAGTAGTCATGGAAAAGATTTAATTTCCTGTAACATAGTAGATATCTTGTGCTTAAAGATAGTGCCAGTCACAATTAAAAGTCAGACGTTCATGTTTCCAGTCTTGTTCTCTACATACCAGTCCAACAAATATACACACATATATTTTCTTATCATATGAAACACACCATGTCAGCTGCTATCAGAGATTCAAATATGCGTAAGTCCAGCTGACACTTTCAGTTCTTATCTTACTTGAAGCGTTTGATACTGTTGAGTACTTCCTCTTCTTGATCTAATCTTCTGTCTGGGCTTCCAGGACACCACCCTCTCCTAATTTTCAAACTGCCCCTCTCTGTATCTTAATTTGGTTTTTGTTTCTCTGCCTGCCCTATATGATGAAGTTTCTTTTGAGGCAGTCCTTAATCTCAGCACATTCCAGGATGCAATTAAATACTCTAATACCTGAAGTTCCAGGAAAGGCCCATGAGCTCTCTTTCTCTCTGTTGAGTTTTTAATATTCAACTTCTATTAGTTTTATCCTGAATGTGCCCACAAGGTGTTCTGGATCAGAGACAGTTCATTATTCACTTGAAAAGCAAATACTGACTGTTCGGTACCCCACACTTGATTCTTACTCCTGGGGTGATGCAATAAACACTGGGCCAAGTATCCTACACATACAAAAAGTGGGGGGAAATGGATTTTGCCTGCTTATATAAAGGAGAAAGAGGCAGCTACCTCCTTGCCTCTTCTGAAAGGAGGGAGAAAAACCTTTGCTCCTTGGAGACGTGATGGAAAGGATTCTGGGATCTCACACTAACATTTTGGAATGTAAATAAAGTCTCTCCAGGGACCAGGTAGTCTTGTGTGTCTCTTTTGCAACCTAGAGACATCTCCAAGCTCCTGAGACTCTTTCCCCTACATCGATACCTGGGGAGATAGTACTCCAGGCTTCCTGGCACGTTGGAAGCTTAAACTAGGAGGCTAGTCTGGGCTGTAACCATTTGGCTCTTTCAGGGAGATGGATTTTATTATCCTTTTGTATCAGAGCAATCAACTAGACAAATTGCTACAGATGTAATCAGCAAGTATGTGAAAAGGAAAGTGTCTGGAGAAAGCAAAGGCAAATATTCTCTGTTTTAATATCATACACATCTATGCATCCCAGGAGACTAGAACTTTTCACAGGACCACTGAGAAATCCCGGAAGATTTATTTCCCTATACCTCAGAACTTTGCCAATTTCCATATATTTATGAATTTTGCCTTTTTCTGTCCATTATTGATTTCCAGCTTCATTCCGGTATGATCAGAGAAAGTGTTTTGTATAATTACAATCTATTAGAAATTAGTGAAACTTGTCTTGTGACCCAACATATCTTGGAGAAGGATCTGTGAGCACTTGAAAGGAAAGTAGATCCTGTTGTTTTGGGGTGCAGTGCTCTATAGATGTCTGTTAGGTTGAGTTCATTTATCATATTATTCAAGTTCTCTGTTTCTTTATTTATCCTCTATCCAGATGTTCTATCCAATACTAAGGGTGGTGTACTGAAGTCTCCAACTATTATTATAGAGACATCTATTTATCCCTTCAGTTTTGCCTGTGTGTGCCTCATGTATCTTGGGCACTCAGGTTAGGTACATAACTATTTATTATTGTTATTTCTTCTTGGTGAATGAGCTTCTTAATCCCTTGTAAGAGTTTTACATTTGAAATCTATTTTGACTGATATTAATATTGCTACTCCAGCTCTTTCTTTGGTTACTATTTGCATGGAATACCTTTTTCCAACCTTTCACTTAAAAAAAAAAAGATTTATTTATTTATTAATTTATATCCCCCCTTTCCCCCACCTTCCCTCCCCTTCCCCCACCCTGCTGTTTTTGCTGTCTGTGTGCATTTGCTGTGTGATCTTCTGTATCTATTTCTCTTTTTTGTCTTCTCTTCTCATTTTTTTCTCCTCTAGGATTCACCAGGATTTGACCTGGGAACCTCTGATGTGGAGAGAGTTTCCCTGTCAGCTGCGCCACCTCAGTTCCTAGTTTCTGCTGCGCTTCACCTCTACTCTCCACTTCATGTCTCTTTTGTTGCATCATCATCTTGCTGTGTGACTCACTTGCATGGGCACTGGCTCACCACACGGGCACTGGCTCTCCACGCAGGTACTGGCTCACCATGCGGGCACTTGTGCAGACACTGGCTTGCCATGTGGGCACTCGGCTCACCATTCAGGCACTTGACTTACCACATGGGCACTGGATCACCATGCAGGCATGCTTTCTCTTTTTCTTTTTCACCAGGAGGACCCAAGGATCGAACCCAGGTCCTTCCATATGGTAACTGGAAGCCCTATCACTTGAGTCACATTTGTTTCCCCCAACCTTTCACTTTTAACCTGGTGGTATCCTGACATCTGAGGTGAGTCTATTGCAGACAACACATAGACGGCTTGTATATTTTTGTCCATTCTATCAGTCTATGTCTTTTGATTAGGGAGGTCAAGCCATTAACATTCAATGTGATTACTGTAAGGGTATTACTTACTTCATCCATTTTGTCCTTTGGCTCTCTGTTGTCATATCATTCTATTGTCTGTCTTCTTACCCTTTAGTTTACCCTTCCTAATAATCTTCATTTCTAAACTCTTCTCCAAATCTCTTGCCCCTGTTTTTTCCCTTTCAGGCCATGGCACTCCCTTTAGTATGTCTTGTAATTCTGGTTTTTTGGTAACATATTCTATTGGTTTTTGTTTGTCTGTGAAGACTTTGAACTCACTTTCATTTTTGAAGGACAGTTTTGCCAGGTACAGAATTCTTGGCTGGCAGTTTTTCTCTTTCAGTACCTTAAATATATTATACCATTTTCTTTGCGTCTCCATGGTTTCTGATGAGAGGTTGCCACTTAATCTTATTGAGTTCCTTTTATGTGATGCTTTGCTTTCCCTTGCTGCTTTCAGAATCCTCTCTTTATCTCTGATATTCGTCATTCTGAATAGTAGGTATCTTGGGGTAGGCCCATTTGGATTTATTCTGTTTGGGGTGCATTGTCCTTCTTAGATATTGATATTTGTCTTTCATTAGGGTTGGGAAGTTTTCAGCCATTATTTCCTCAAATATTCCTTCTGCCCCTTTTTCATTTTCTTCTCCTTCTGGAACACAAATAATGCAAATGTTTGTGCATTTCCCTTCGTCATATAATTCCCTGAGACTATGTTCCATTTTTTCCGTTTTCTTCTCTTTCTGTTCTCCTGTCTTTTCCAGTTCAGATGTTTTGTCTTTGAAATTATTAGTTCCGTCTTTGCTCTTTAAATCTGCTCTTATGTGCCTCTACTGTATTTTTTTAAATTATCTCCCCCCTTGTGGCTTTTTGTGTGCTGTCTGCTCTCTGTGTGCATTCACTGTGAGTTCTTCCGTGTCTGTATTTATTTATTTTATTTCCCCTCCCCCTTTGTAGCTTGCTTGCTGTCTGCTCTCTGTGTCCATTCACAGAGCGCTCTTCTGTGTTTTTGCTTGTCTCCCTTTTTGTTGCATCAGCAAGGTCAGCTGTCTGCGGCACCTGTGGACCTGGTGGCCAGACGCTCCGTAGTGTGCAGGCGAGCCTGCCTTCACAAGGAGGCCCGGGACATGAACTTAGGGCCTCCCATATGGTAGACGGGAGCCCAACTGATTGAGCCACAGCCGCTTCCCTCTCTACTGTAATCTTAATCTCATCCATTGTGCCTCTCATTCCTGTAAGGTCTGTTACTTTTCTTTGCAGGCTTTCAAATTGTTCTTTATGTTCTCCTATTGTCTTCTTAATGTCCTTTATTTCTTTAGTCATATATTCTTTAAATTCTTTGAAGTGATTTATGTGGGTTGTGTTTTTTTAATCACTGATTTTTTTTTTAATGACTTTCTTTTTTTTTTTAAAGATTTATTTATTTATTTAATTCCTCCCCTCCCCCGGTTGTCTGTTCTCTGTGTCTATTTGCTGTGTCTTGTTTCTTTGTCCGCTTCTGTTGTTGTCAGCGGCACAGGAAGTGTGGGCGGCGCCATTCCTGGGCAGGCTGCACTTTCTGTCACACTGGGCGGCTCTCCTTACGGGTGCACTCCTTGCGTGTGGGGCTCCCCTACGCCGGGGACACCCCTGCGTGGCATGGCACTCCTTGCACGCATCAGCACTGCGCATGGGCCAGCTCCACACGGGTCAGGGAGGCCCGGGGTTTGAACCGCGGACCTCCCGTGTGGTAGACGGACGCCCTAACCACTGGGCCAAGTCCGTTTCCCTTAATCACTGATTAATTGTCTTAAATCCTATATGTCTTCAGGATATTTGGTTAGTTCTTTTGGCTGGGCCCTCTCTTCCTGTTTCTTAGCATAGCTTGTAATTTTTTTGCTGATGTCTAGGCATATGAATATGTCGGTGAATTTACTCTGATGGCCAACTACTCTCTCTTGCCTATTTTTTTCTTCACAGCTCTTCTTTGATATTTGGTTCAACTTATTCTAAGTTCTTAAAATTTCCCAGCCTAAGTTATCAAAATTGAGCCAGGGGCTCACTAGTGGGGCACAGATTTTCTCCCAGGGGTTATGATACAGATAGAACAGAGAAGTTTTTGTCCATGCTTTTTCCAGACTGGCCAGCAGAAGGCTCATCAGCACACCATTCCACGGAGGTGTTTTCTGTCTGGGGTTACCTGTGTTCCTATGTTGAATCTCGAGAGTGGAGATTCAAAGTAGGCTCTGCTATGCAAATTCACTGCAGACTAGCACCCCAATCTCCCCTCCCTTTCCCCTTGAAACAGCTGACAGGGAAGAAGATGCCTGTTCCCTTCTCAGTCATGCGCATTGAGCCAGGGGTTTTAACCACTTGAATATCCTGGAAGTGGGGAAGGGGATTCCCTCCCAGTCACCGAAGGGGCTCACGTTTATTGTTTTGGCTTCTTTGTCTCTCTGTTTCTTATCCTCCTGGGAGTTGTTTAGCACTGTCCTGGTCTGCTAACCTCCAAAGCAAGTCCCTCCGGCAGCTTTTGGCTCTTTCTCCATTGTTTTGTGAAAGCATCGAGTTCTGCCTGTTAGTCCATCACCATCTTCCCACAATTCCCTACCTCAGAACTTTGCATGTTCTTGTTTTGTTTCCTTGGGCGCTAAAGCAATACCATGCAATGGATTGACTTCAACAATGGGAATTTAATGACTCATGGTTTTGAGTCCAGGAAGAAATACGAATCAAGATATCATCAAGGCAGTGCTTTCTCCATAAAGACTGGAGTTCTGGGGCTGGCTGCTTGCAATCCTTGGTCCTTGGTTCCTCTGTCACGTGTGGCATTGCACATGGCAGCCTCTCCTGCCCTCTCCATTCTTTTCTGGTTTTGTTGAATTTCAGCTTCTTGCTGTGTCTGTCTGAATTTCAAGCCACTTATAATTGACTCCAAGAATAGGATTAAGACTTATCCTGATTAAGGTAGGCCACACCTTAATGAAGTAACCTCATCAAAATGTCCTATTTACAATGCGTTCAGGCCCTTAGGTATGGATTAAATTTAAGAACATGTTTCTCTGGGGTACATACAGCTCCAAACCTCCACAGTGCTCTTCAGTCCTGCCCTCAGCCTTCCTCCTACACCATCCTTGCTTGGTTAATTTGGACCTGACCCTCAGGTCCCAGACTGTATACCACATCCCTTCTTTTGGGAAGGATATTTTGACCCCTCTCCCACCTCCACTCTAACCTGGGTGAGATGTTCCTCCTATGTATTCCCATGGTGCTCTTAGTCCATATTAACTAGCATTGTCACCTAGTGTCTTACTTCCTAAGGTTGCCATAACAAATTACTACAAACTTGGTGATTTAGAACTACAAAAATGTATGCTCTGGAGGCCAGAAGTGTGAAATCAAGGTGTTGAGAGGTCCCTCTAAAACCTGTAGGGAAGAATCCTTCCTTGCTTCTTCCTAGTTTCTGGTGGTTTGTCAGTAATCCTTGGTGTTCTTTGGCTCGCAGCTGCAGCACTTCAATCTCTGCTTCTGTTGTCACATGGCCGTCTTCTTCCTGTATCTATCCAAGGCCCTTCTCCCCTTCTTATAAGGACATCAGTCATATTGGATTAAGGCCCCACTCCAGTATGACCTCATTTTAACTTAACTAGTTCTATCAGAAATGACACTAGTTCCATATAAGATCACAATGTGAGGTTAGGACATGAACATATATTGGGGGGAAGGGGGGCGGTGTCACGATTCAATCCATAACACCAAGTATTAAACACTGTTTTCCTCTTTAATTTATGTGTTCCTTGACAGCAGGGCTTTTGTTCCTTAATAGACCCTCTGCTAAGCACAGGGCTTTCATAAACTAAAAATCCAATAAATATTGTGTTCAAATATACTCTCTGACTTTAGGAAGCTTACAATCAAAATGAGACAAGCATATGGATCACTATAATACAAAGGAAAATTACTAAAATCATATAGAAAGATAAAAATAAATGTCTATTGGTGTTTTAAAGAGAGACAAAAAAATTAAACTGGCAGATTTTGTCTAGAGTTCCTAATGCTCATGAGCGGTGGTAGTAGTGGCAGGAAGATGCTGCTCTTTCATCTGAATCTCAGTTGGTGGAGAGGGCAGTCAAACAAAGTAGCAAACTCAGAAACTCAGCCTCTACCTCCACTACCCCACCCCCAAAATCTGGCTCTTTCTCCTACAAAACACAAAAACCAATGTGTTCTAAGGATTGCTCAAAAGATAAAGAGGACACCAAAGAAGCAAGAAGAACCCTAGCTCCAGATAAGGGCCCTCACGTTTTGACAGTGATGATTGCAGGAATAAGTCTGGGACTGGTATTTCTGCATCAGGCTATAGAGGAAGGTCTGACAAGTCTGAAAGCTCCAGTTTCATTTGGATCTGCTCAAAGTTCCTTTTGCCAGACATAAGACAACAAATAGCACTCTTGCTCCAATCTAAATTTCCAAAAACAGGTGAAAAGGAAAATAGAAGGTGGAATATTTCCCCCAAGTCTGTGTATGCAGACACGGGAATGTTTCCAAGAAGTATATCTAAGAATCACATCAGTAGACAGCAAAGATGGAGTGGCTGTGGTGATTTCTTAAAATAAGACAAGAGTGAAGTATGCTGCATCAGTTGACTCTTCCTTTCATGATAGATTTCTCTGTAGGATGTGATGCTGTTCAATAGTGTTTTAGCCACAGTAGAATTTCTTCCAAAATTGGAGTCAGTCCTCTCAAACCTTGCTGCTGCTTTATCAATTAAAATTCTAAATCCTTTGCCATCATTTCAACAATGTTCACGGCATCTTCACCAGGAGTAGATTCCATTTCAAGAAACCCCTTTATTTGTTCATCCATAAAAGCAGGTCCTCAACCACTTAAGTTTTATAATGACATTGCAGCAATTCAGTCACATCTTCAGGCTCCACTTCTAATTCTAGTTCTTTTGTCTTTTACCATATCTACATATACTTCTCCACTGAAGTCTTGAACCCCTCATAGCCATCCATAAGGATTCTTCCAAACTCCTGAGAATGGTGATTTCTTTCTTTTTTTTTTTTTTTTTCTGTGTGGGAAAGGATGATCTTGAGCCTGCAGGGAGCTAGCGGGCTCCAGACTTCTCCAAGTCCACATCTCTTTGCCTCCAATTCTTATGTGTCCAAGGACAGGAAACCACCGACATGCCTTTGTAGGAGGATGAGAATGGTGATTTTTGACCTCCTTCCATGAAACATGAATGTTCTTAATGGCATCTAGAATGGTGAAACCTTTCCAGAAGATTTTCAATTGACTTTGTCCTTATCCAGCAGATATCTATGTCAGCAACAACCTTACAAAAGTATTTCCTAAATAATAGGATCTGAAAATTTATCTCTTCTTCATATTTGTCTTCTTTTTGAGAGCCCTTTTCTTCAGCAGTACTCAGACACTTCAGGTTCTGGTCCATCAGTCTGATCTGCTCATCCATTTCCCAGCAGTGGGATTCTGTTGGCTCAACTCGTTCCTTAGTGCATTCCAAGACCCCTTCAGTAATCACCAACTTAAAAGCCACTTCGTCGTACTTCAGATGAGGATGTTACAGCAACTTGTACAGCAACTTGCCTCTTCTGCTGTGTGCTTAGCTTCTTTGAGTTGGATTTTCTGGAGTTCCATCTTATCTTCATCTTTTCATAGCTCTGTCACTTTCATCAGCTTTCTCTGGTTCCTCCAGCTTTTGCAGGGTAGTGGCCAGGACATCCTGAGCGCGGTCCAGCTCCTCTTCAACCAGCTGGACCTGACTGCTCAAGGAGACCACCTCGGTCTCAGTCTGCTCCAGGACCCGCCTTTCTCCCTCCCCTTCCCCCTGGAGGCATCATCCCCCTGCTGCTGTGCCACCTGCATCTCGCGCTTCCCTGTCTCGATGGTGCTGATCCCAGCCACGGTGCCACCCAACAACCGCTCCCTTTGGAGTTCCTGCCTCTTACCCTCGGCTTTGCAGCCGCTTCGCCGTAACAATTGGTTTGTGCTTTGTAACATTATTCCATTTTTTATAATATTGTGTTTGTATAGTGTTATTGTGCAGTTAACTTGAGCCTGAGCTTGCTATCTTGAGAAAGTCTTGCTTGCTCGGTTGGCTTTTTACTGTCATCTGGGAACTCCGATTTCGGGAGGTTTCCTACCATTCCTAGAACTGGTAAGAGTGGCTCACTGTGCTTAAACTACTTGTACAGCAATATAGTTTATGATGAACGTACACTTTCCTCTGGGTGGCAGCGATTCAGAGCGCCGACCCGATGTGCTAGCTGCAGGTTCTTAGCATCACACACGTTGCATCTTGATTATATAAACTTCTCTGATTGACTGTCAAGGTTAAGGTTTTTCACTTGGGTTATGAATGTCCCTTAACCCCGAATACAGTTTCAGTTTACATTCTTGGATTTGGCTGCTTGGTGCTCTTTTAGCTTTGAAGAGGAAGCAACTGAATGCAAATTAATACTTTGGGTCGAGTAGGTTTTTCTTTTTCCGGTACAACTGATTCGTGTTCGTAAGCGCTATCCTTTTCCATTCATAGAGAAAGCTGGTAACACGAATTTTAAATTTTTATTTTATTTTCTACCTTAAGTATCCCGCGGACCCCCTCCTGGGGTAACGTGAACACAGTAAAGCGTTTTCATCAAGTTACTCCGAAGGCTCAATCCACGTCCCTGCACTCGCCAGCAGCCAGTCTCCCGCAGACGCCACTGCGCATGCCCGCGGAGGCCTGACGCGGGGGAACTCCGTCGGGCCGGGGCGGCGCGGCCACGCCCTGCGGGCGCCATGCTGGGTTCGCGCGGCGCGGCGCTGGCGCGGGGCCTGCGGGCCGCGGCGCAGGCGTGGCTGCGGGGCCCGTGCGGCGGCCGTCCCCTAAGCCTGGCGCGCGCAGCCGGCGGGTCTGGCGCGGGGGACCGCCGGCCCTCAGCCGGGCCCGGAGCTGGGACCCGGCCGCACCGCCGATCGCTCAGCTTGGCGGCGGCCGTGGTGGCGTCGGCGCCACGCCCTCTGCAGCCGTACCTGCGCCTCATGCGGTTGGACAAGCCCATCGGTGAGTGCGGGGGCGCGCGGCGCCGCGGCCCTGGGGTTCGCCCGCCGCGGCCCTGGGCGGAGCTGCCCTGGGTGACCGAGCGGGCGTAATAGAAATCAGTTCGCAGGAAAGCCTGGTCCCGCCGCCGGGCGCCGACTGCTTTCGGGCGAGTCACCCGGGGTCACCGGGGACGGGGCTGTGTCTTAGGGAACCTGCCGGCTCTCCTCTGGATCCTGAGCGCCCCGAAGAGCGGAATGAATTCGCTCATCCCTCAAATACTTGCTTAAATGGCGAATAAAAGGAACATTTCTTTCGTTTCCCCTTGTTTGCGTAGACCTATAGTATTGAAGCATTTCCACATTCATTAAGTTTGATCCTCACTATAATCCAGTAACGCCCCCAAGGCAAAGACTACTAAAGTGCTGAAGAAATTAGGCCTCCAGGGCAAAGCCAGATCTGAAGAACCCAGTGTTTTTATGCTGAGGCTCTTTTTTCTGCACCACCGTTAACACAAAGATTTAATTCATTTGAACACGCAGGTACAGTGCTTATGGACTGTCTTTCAGCTCACTGTCGCTTTTTGAAGGAGGATTTCCTTGACCTTTCTTTCTATCTAAAGTAACACTTCTTCACTCTCCCTTTTCCCTCCAATTTTCTTCAGAGCATTCACTAGTAACTAACCCTTTGTACTTATTGGATGATTGACTCCTCCAGTCCAATGTAAATTCTACGTAGATGGGACTTTTTAACCTAGTGCCTATAGCATGCCTAGCTAAAGTAGTTTTGAATGAATTAATAAACTCCTACCACATCGCTTAACTTTAGGGATAAACTATGGAAACTGCTTTCAAAGAGCTTCCGGTCTAATGTAAAAAGGCACATTATTTGGTGAGCTGGAGAAGTATGGGATCAGATATGAGTATGAGTACAAATAGCAAGTGATGCTGACAAAAAAAAAAAATTACTGGGGATCTCCATTTCTGAAAAAAGTTTCAAGAAGAAATTGTACCCCAAAGGACAAGTAGGTTTTGCAGAGGAGGGAAGAGATCTTGGTAAGGAAATATCTTTGCAAAGTCATGTGGAGCACTAAGGATATGAGCCTGACTTGGAAGTCCAGTGGGTATAGAAAGTAGTGGGAGACAAGGCTAGATAAGCATTGGACTAAAGAAGAATGGATCATGGGGAGGGGCAATGGAGTCTAAACTCTGGCTAATCTAGATGGCTATGTTTTGTCATTGCAGTGCATGGAATTACATTCAAATGCTTAGATACATTCACTCCACTTTTGCCAGCTCAGAGCCCAAAATTAACTTTTGGTATCTGAGTTCGTGGATTCAACCTATTTGGTATCAGAGCCCCAAGAGTTTTAACAAAATTGGCAACTAAAATATAAAAGCAAATTAAATGGTAGGAAAGGGGTCATATGACCCCTTGCATTTTGGTGTCAGGTACAGATTGATAAGCATAAGTTTCCAAACTCAGTTCTCATGCAAAGCCAGACTGCAATTCTGTTCTGTGGCCTGTATCACAGAGCTGCAGGCATCCAAGACATTTCAACAGCTACCATTATTCCCAGTTTCACAATTAAACCTCTGGCTTTTACCCTAGTGCCTAGGACATGTCACCACACAGGGAGAAGTTAGAGGGATTATGAGTAAAGCTCTGCAGCCAGACCCCTAGGGTGTTTTTGGTTTTCGTTTTTCTGTCTTGAACTCCCAGGCTGGATGAACTCCCCCTGGTTATGTGCACTAATAGTTCTCCTATCACAAAAAAGATTATAGCTATCTTTTTACTAGTCAGTAAGCATATAAAATCTAAGACATAATTGTGATCTACTTAAAGACAACAATCTTGTTCTGATTTGGCATTCAATAAATATTTGTTGAATTTACTGAGTAAACAGGTAACGGGTGGAAACTTAAAAGTAAAAATTTAACATGAAATATCATAACATCATATGTGAATGAATATGAGTTACAGAGTTAGAAGCATGCCCTATAGTTCAGAGTAGGTAAAATCACTGTGGCTGAAGTAGTTAGGAAATACTGTTGAAAGTGGGATAAGAATTGAGCCTTAAAGGTTGGATATAGTTATATAACTAAAATGGAGAGAGGATACTATTCCAGAAACAGTTAGTGACAGAGAAATCTTGCTTGGTCAAGAGAGAAACGGAGTCAGTAAGTGAACAAGACGTGCAGTGGAGTTAGTGCTACAAATCAGGTTGGAGTCTGAATAGGGAGCATTTTTATGCCCAGGCTATGGACTCTGACCTTTTCCCCTATAGAGAGTAGAACCCTTGGGTATGAATCTCTATGCTGCCCATTTGAGAAATCTTTTAAAATTACTTCACTTCCTGGGCCTTCATTGCTCATCTATGAAATGAAGATACTAATAATGACTTTGTAGTAGTGTCATGAAAATTCATTAATATATGTCCAGTGCTTAGAATAGTCCTGGAATATAGTAAGTGCTTACGAAATGTTAGGCATTATTACTTCAGAAGTGGAGATTAGAGAAGATTGTGTTAATAGTATTATATATGTTAAGAAGTTGTCAACATATATGCTTTGGTCTAAATAAGGTGAGTGCAAAACTTTTCAGACACTTATTAATAGTACTGTGTTATAATTCATTCAATAAAGTTTTTGAGCCCTTGCCATATTCCAGGAAAAATAAATTGACAGTAGTAGAATTCCAGGTTTGCTATGTCTTTATTTAATTTCTTCTTTCGTGGGGTAATTAAAAACATTTTTTTATTATCTCTTAAAAAAAATAAATACATAGATCACACACAATGTTACGTTAAAAAATATAAGAGATTCCCATATACCCCACTCCCCACACCCCCCACTCCTCCCACATCAACAACGTCTTTCATTAGTGTGGTACATTCATTGCATTTGATGAATATGTTTTGGAGCACTGCTACATAGCATGGATTATGGTTTACATTGTAGTTTACCCTCTCTCCCAGTCCATTCATTGAGTTATGGCAGGATATTTAATGTCCAGCATCTGTCCCAGCAGTATCATTTAGGACAACTCCAAGTCCTGAAAATGCCCCCATATCGCACCTCTTTTTCCCTCTCCCTGCCTTCAGCAGCTCCTGTGGCCACTGTCTCCACATCAATGATATAATTTCTTCCATTGCTAGAGTCACAATAATTCTGTAGTAGAATATAAGAACAATCTAATCCATATTTTATTCCTCCATCCTGAGCTTTTTGTTCGTTTATTTACTTTGTTGATCTTGTTATCTTTCTAAACCAAAGTGGGTTTCCTTGTTTTTGAGAATAGAATACAGCTTCTTTCAAATGGATTATAGTTCCCCTCATTACAGGGAAGTCTCAGCAGGTGGCACTCTTTCCACTAAATGGTCATTGTAATTTTTGTTTTGCTCTATTTATGGGTGATTATGCTGCCATGAAAATAATGTGTAATTGGTGAATGCATCTTAGACTCAATTTACAAAGGCTCTTTGATCTGCCATAGCCTCTTGGAAATTGCTTATTTTATTTCACCTCTCCAGAGACATATTCCTTCTTCTACAATACACATTTCTCCTCTCCCCACCACCACCACAACTTTCTTACAAAGAGAGTGTAATAAAAGTATCATAAGGAAGGCAGATGGGGGGCGGGGGTGGTGGGGTTGAATGGGACCTCATATATTTTTTTTAATGTAATTTAAAAATAATAATAATAAATAAATATTAAAAAAAAATTTATCATGTGAACCACTAAAAAAATAAAATAAAATAAAATAAAAAAAAAAAAAAGGAAGGCAGAAAACAATTATGCAGGCAGTCTATTTTACTTTTATTGCTTGTTTAACTTTGTTTCTTCCTTTTGATTTATAAGCTGGGTAAGAAAGAGACCAGCTCTTTGTTAGTCACCATTGTATTCCCTGTTCCTGGCACAGAATATATGCTTTATAAATATTTGTAAATGAGCAAGGCTTAAACTTAATGATGCTTAAACATGATTATAGAGACTTTATTCATTTGACCATTTTTCTGTAACATTTGATCTTTCTTTAGCCCCGTAATTCTTTTTCTCTTACATTCCTAAGTAGGGAAAGGAAGCACAAAATTTATCTAATAGGCACCATATCTAAACAGTAGTTGGAAGACTTTCTTTTGGAAGTAGAACACCTATTAACGTTTATGTGTGAAGTCATATATCCATACAATCTATTTTATTTTAGCTTAATTTCAGCTAGGTTATGGGCTAAATTCCAATAATTATTCCTATTTATGCATGTGGTTGCAAAATATTCAATACAAAATAACAAAATTTTAAGGTAATAAGTCCCTCCCAAGACCTTTTTAGTTTATTGTACTAACAACAGTAAAGGGAGTTTTTATTAATTTTTTTGAGTAGGTAATATTAATATATGTATATCATACAAATTTTGGAAGGTGCAGTGGTATAGAGTGAGTAATAAGTCTCCTACCTCTGTGCCCCAGCTACCCATTTCTCCTCTTCGTAACAATTCTTATCAATCTAATGTATCCTTCCTACATGAATATATTAACATTCAAATATAAGTATGTCTATATTTATATCTGTAAATATCTGTATTCCTCCCACTCCCCAACATGCATGGTAGCTACTACACAGGCTGTTTTATACTTAGTTTTGTTTTTTTCCTCCATTTAACAGTGTAACTTGCAGATCACTTTGTATTAGTACACTGATAGAGAATTGCCTGGTTTTTTAATGACTCCATTATAATCCATTTAATGGATATACTGTATAATTTATTTAACATCTACTGTTGACCTAAATTTATAATGTTTTCAGTCTTTTACTAGTGCATATGTCAAATATGTACCTTATAAAGTAAACCTGAAGAAGAATTTCTGGGTCAGTGAGTATGTGTACTTATAATTTGGGTAAAACTTTTCAAAATGGCCTCTATAATAGTTGGATGGTTTTGTGATCCCATCAGAAATATGCAAGAGTACCCAACTCTCCATGGTGTATTGACTTTTTTTCCTTATCATGTTTTTCTTTTTTTTATTGTCTTTTTTTTTTTTAAAGATACATAGATCACCAAAAATGTTACATTAAAAATATAAGAGGTGCCCATATATCCCAAACCCCACTCCTCCCACATCAACAACCTCTTTCATCATTGTGGCACATTCATTGCATTTGGTGAATATGTTTTGGAGCACTGCTGCAGTTCATGGATTATAGTTTACATTGTAGTTTACCCTCTCTCCCAGTGCATTCAGTGGGTTATGGCAGAATATATAATGCCCATCATCTGTCCCTGAAATATCATTTAGGACAACTCCAAGTCCTGAAAAATGCCCCCACATCACATCTCTTCTTCCCTCTCCCTGCCCTCACCAACTACTGTGGCCTCTGTCTCCATATCAGTGCTCTGGTATATTGACTTTTGAGTTTTGCCAATCCGATCTGGCAAAATGTTACCTTAGTGTAGTTTTAATGTGCAGTTCTCGAATTTGAGTATCTTTTCATTTGTATAAGACCTATTTGTATTTCTTTTTCTGTGAACCATCTGTATGGTTTTGTCCATTTTTAAATTGAATTATCGATTTCTTCTCAATTTATAATAGCTCTTTACATATTAGATTAGGGAAAATAGTTCCTTGTGATATTTGCAAATTTATCTTATCAGTTTGTCGTATGTTTTTTGACTTTGTTTATAGTGTTTTTACTTCTTTGGGATATGGTATTTAAACAAATGAAGACAGTTAACAAATTTGAATTTGTACCTTTTTTGTTTTTTTTATTTTTACTAGGAACCTGGCTGCTGTATCTGCCATGTACCTGGAGCATTGGCTTGGCAGCTGACCCGGGTTGTTTTCCAGACTGGTACATGTTATCCCTCTTTGGTACTGGAGCTGTTCTGATGCGTGGAGCAGGCTGTACTATTAATGACATGTGGGACAAGGACTATGATAAAAAGGTAGCTTCTTCCTGGAAAGGAACAGAGAGTCTCCTCTTAAATCTGCAGAATTACCATGGTGGCATCACTTTTGAATACCACATAAAACAAAAGATTATTTAGTATCTCCACTGAAATCCAACATAAGAAGTGTTCATATCAGTCAAATAATTGGTGTTAAAAAGTGCAATGTAGATCTATTCTCAAAAAAAGAGTGACCATAGGGTCCACTTACTTCATTTTTACTAAGCGAATTAAAATTTGGAGGACTGAGGGTAAGGATATTAGGAGTGAAGGGGTAAATCCATCCCAAACCTGTGAGTATATGAATAACTGTCATCCCTCCTTCTAAATATATTGTGTAGCTATAACTAGTCTTAGTAAATCAAACTTAATTTAAATTAACCAAAGCAGGCCTATTAACATTTACTATAATTGATTTTTTAAAAAGTATACTTTTATTCTTTATCTTCTCCTTAGCAAAGTAATGCATACTTTTATTCTGAAAAATTCACAGAGTTCAGAAGCTAGGAGATGAATCTCCCTTATCCCCTCCTTCAACCCCCCTGAGAAAATTTCATTTGGCAGTTTGATGTGTTATATTCCTCTAAATTAATATGTATAATTATTTCTTTGTTCCTTAACAGATAATTATTCTTTCAAGGGAAGGGGTCATCTTTTTTTGCCTTTTATCCTAGCACCAGTGCCACAATAACTACAAGATCATTAAATGCTTGAGTAAATAATCTAGTGAAGTCTGAATTTAAAATAAACCTATAGTGAACTTTTATATAAAATGAATAATTACCCCTAGTTTTCCTTTCATATAAGTCTAAATTTTCTATAAGCAAGGTATACCTGTAATTTTTAGTTTACAGACAGTGTCACATTGATATATTTTAAAATTTTAAAACATTCATTGAGTACTTGATACTTGTGAGACACAGTGACAGGTTCTAGGATTGCATGAATTAAGTACAACATTCCTGACCCCACAGTTTAGTAATTATAATACAGTGGCACCTCTTTCAACATCGTGGGACATTCATTGCATTTGGTGAATACATTTTAGAGCACTGCTGCACCACATGGATAATGATTTATGTTGTAGTTTACACTCTCCCCCAGTCCACCCAGTGGGCCATGGCAGGACATAACAATATCTAGCATCTTTCCCTGCAGTACCACCCAGGACAACTCCAAATCCTGAAAATGCTCCCACATCATATCTCTTCTTCCCTCTTCTTACCATCAGCAGCTACCATGGCCACTTTCTCCACATCAATGCTACAATTTCTTCCATTACTAATCACAATAGTTCCATAGTAACATATCAGTAAGTCACTCTAATCCATACTCTATTCCTCCATCCTGTGGACCCTGGGATGGTTTTGTCCAGTACACTCTATATCGAGAGATGACTTAGATTCCACATGGATGATGGAGGCAATTCTTCTGCTTGCAGTTGTAGGCACTCTTGGCTCCCTGGTTTGGTTGACCTTTTTCACCTCCCCGTTAGCTGGCCGGGGTAAGTCCAATAAACCAGAGGGTAGGAGTTGCAAGTCTGCTAAGGCTCAGGGCCTGGCTGTCACATGAACAGTCCAGAGATTCAGGTCTCCTGAGTATACACCAACCTTTGAACATGTTTAGAGCAGCTGATCATTCTTTTTAAAAAATATTTGCTAGCTCACTATAAGACTTATAGAAAATGGTAAATAGCCCTTTAATAACTTGTGAGTCATGGGTCTGTTTACCCAAGTGAATATCTGAGATTAAATATTTGAAAAACGTTTTGTTCCCAGTAATCTACAAAATCTAATTAAGACCTGTGACTTTGGTCAATAGGAAACTTGAAGATGAAATGCAAAATTTATAATTTCTAAGTTGTTTCAACTTATTTGGTAGACAGGCTCTACCCTAAAACTTTCAGTCCCTCACTTTCACTAGTGTTAAAACTAATTACCTAGGGAAGTGGATGTGGCTTAAGTGATAAGTTCCCTGCCTATCATATGGGAGGACCTGGGTTCAATCCCTGGGGCCTCCTGGTGAAAAAGAAGAGAAGGTGTGCCTGCATGACAAGCCAGTGCCCGTGTGGTGAGCTGAGTGCCTGTGCAGTGAGCCAAGTGCCCCCATGGAGAGCTGAGTGCCCACACATATACCCACAGAGTGAGCCAAGTGCCTGCATGGTGAGCCAAGTGCCCAAGTGATGAGCTGAATGCCCATGTGAGTGTCCACATGGTGAGCTTAGTGCCCGTGTGGTGAGCCAAGTGCCCACATGGTGAACTGAATGCCCATGCAGTGAGCTAAGTGCCCACATGAGTGCCTGCGTGATGAGCCAGTGCCCCTGTGGTGAGCCGAGTGCCCGCATGAGTTCCCACCTGGTGAGATGAGTGCCCGCATGGACAGCCAATGCCCAAGTGGTGAGCCGAGTGCCCACGTGGTTAGCTAGTGCCCGTGCAAGTAAGTCACACAGCAAGATGATGACACAACAACAGAGATGAAGGGGAGAGTCAAGGTGACGCTCAGCAGAGACCAGGAACTGAGGTGGCACAATTGACAGGGAACCTCTCTCCACGTCAGAGGTCCCCAGGATCAAATCCTGGTGAATCCTAGAGGAGAAAGATGAGAAGAGAAGATAAAAAGAGAAAAAGATACAGAAGATCACACAGTGAATGGACACAGACAGCAAAAACAGCTGGGTGGTGGGGAGGGGAAGAAAAAGGGAGAGAGGGAGGGAAGGAGGGAGGGAGAGAGGAAGGAAGAAGGAGGGAGGAAGGAAGGAAGGAAAAGGAAGGGAGGAAGGAAGAAAAAAAGGAAGGGAGGAAGGAAGGAGGGAAGGAAACCTTAAAAAAAAAACTAATTTCCTAAATTTTGACTTCTGCTTCTGGGAAGATGGGGTAGATGTGTTTTTCCCTATTCCTTACACTAAGTGTGAATAAAAATCCAGGGCATTATATATAAAATGAACATAAGATGACTATAGAGATGGAGAGAAGGCAACAGACTAGCAAGGTTTTTACAACCCGAGAAATGACCCATTGGTGAGTTTTCTGGATTTTCTTTTTTGTCTCATATATTTCAGACCTAAAGTAGAATTTGGCAACCTAGAAATTCTGATGAGTGCAGACAAAACAATAAACACCTACTAGCAGAAAGACCAGGAAATGGGCAGCCTAACAAGACGGAACACTTTTAGACAGTAGCCACTTTACTTCAGCCAAACACCATAGAGAAGAAAAGAAAACACGTCAGCATAGATCAAATGGGGAATCTAGACTTCTACCCTTGCCAGGCAATAACAAGGTACTCCAAACTCCCTGTTAGAGTGGTGTCAGAAGTGGCTGAGTAGGGAACTGAGACTTTCTTCCCCACCAGGCAGTAACAAGCTCCCACTCTCTCCACAGCATAGTGGAGACCACATGGGGAATCTAGACTCCTACACACCCAAAATTAATGAGGCATCCTTCCCACTCTTGTGGTATCAGAGGCAGCCTACTAGAGATTCAGGACTTCCACCAGCACCCAGCAGTAACAAGGTTCCCTTCCCCCCATGGCCTCTATGGAGGGCACATAGAGAGTTGAAATTTTGTATTCCTACCCCTCTGCACTAGGGAGCTATCAGGAGAGGACTGGTGGGGAGGCAGAATTCTTACCCATACTCAACAGAAATGAGGAACCCCTACCTCTGGCATCAGTGAAGGTCAAATGGGAAATTTGGACATTTGTCCCCCCCCCCCCACCCCATGCACCAGTGCTGTCAAAAAAAACCCCAAAAAGCTAAAATGAAAATCTTAATATAATACCCAAAATGTTCAGTTTTCAATAAAACACTCATCATACCAAGAGCCAAGAAAACCTCAACTTCAATGAAAGGAGGCTATCAATAGCTAGATACTAGTACTCAGACAACAGAGATGTTAGATTATCTGACAAAGCTTTTAAAACACCTGTCATAAATATGTTTCAACAAGCGTTTAAGAACATGCTTGACACAAATGAAAAAATATTGGGCCTCAGTGAAGGGAAAAAAGAAGAACCAAACGGAAATTTTAGAACTGAAAAATATAATAATGACAATAAGAGAGTCAGTGGCTGGGCTCTATGGCAGAATGGTGAGGACTGTGGAATCAGTGAACTGGGAGAACAATAGAAATTACCCAATCTGAAAAAAAGAAAATAGACTGGAAAAAAAAAAAGTGAACAGCCCCAGGATCTGTGGGGCTATAACAAAAGATTGAATGTTTATGTCATCAGAATGCTAGAAGGAAGGGAAAAGGTGGGTAGGACTGAAAAAATACTTAAAGAAATGACTGAAAACTTCCCGAATTTGGCAAAAGACATGAACTATAGAGACAAGAATCTAAGCAAACCCCAAACAGGATAAATTTAAAGAAATCCACACTAAGACTCATCAATAACAGAACGATAATAGGAAAAATCTCCAAAATACTTGAAAACTAAAACACATACTTCCAAGTAAACCATGGATCAAAGAAGAAGTCTCAAGGAAAAATTTTAATAATACATTAAATTGAGTGAAAAGGAAAATAACATGTCAAAATTTATGGGATACAACCAAAGCAGTGCTGAGGGGAGATTTTATAGCACTATACATATATTAGAAAAGAGAACAAGCCTTAAATTAATATAAACTCCCACCTCAACAACCTAGAAAAAGAAGGCAAAATAAACCCAAAGCAAACAAAAAGCAGGAAATAGTAAATATAAAAGCAGAAATAAATTAAATTGAAAACAGAAACAATAGAGAAAATCAGTTAAACTGATAGCTGGTTCTATGAAAAGATCAATTGAAAATCTTTAGCAAAACTGACACACAAAAAAGAAAAGATACAAATTAGCAATATCAGAAATGAAATAGGACATATCACTATATACCTTGCAGATGCCAAAAGGATAATAAAGGAATACCAAAAACAACCCTAAATTTGACTACTTGGATGAATCAGTTAGTAGAAAAACAAATTGTGAAAAAACACATTGGGAAGTGGATTTTTGCCAACGGATAGGGTGTTCACCTACCACATGGGAGGTCCAAGGTTAAAACACAGGGCCTCCAGACCTGTGTGATGAGCTGGCCCACACAGGGGTGTCCCCTGCATAGGGGAGCCCTTTGCGCAAGGAGGGCGCCCCGTAAGGAGAGCCGCCTAGGGCGAAAGAAAGTCCAGCCTGCCCAAGAATGGCACCGCACACACGGAGAGCTGACACAACAACAAGGTGACGCAGCAAAAGGAAACTGATTCCTGGTGCCGCTGATAAGGATAGAAGCGGTCACAGAAGAACACACAGCGAATGGACACAGAGCAGACAGGGTGGGGCGGGGGGGGGGATGTCAGTGGAAGGGAAGAGAAATAATCTTTAAAAAAGAAAAAAGGAAAAGACGTTGGCCTCTACCAAAATGCCACAAATCTAATCAATGAAGGTTCTGCTCTTTGTTAAGACATTAGATTATTAGATGTTGCAAGTAAAGGGGAAGTTAGTAGATCAACTTGTTATGTTGGCCACTGCTACTTGAGGTCCAAATGTCAGTTAAGAAAGAAGGAGAGAGAATTGTGATATTTGGGGATGGGTGGGTGTAAACTCTCTGGGGAAGGGTAAACATGAATGAGGCTCTGAGAAGGGGAGTAGATTTGTAGGTGTGGTGTGGAATGAGGCCTGTGACAGGGAAATGATTGGACTCTGTGGAGATATGTGTTTCATAGCTTTTCCTGGACCAGACCAAAACTGGTTAAATTGCATGTGTGTATTGAATAAAAATGGTTGGATTTTAAAAAAATTGTAGGTTTTGCCCAACTGTTGGCAAAGGTGCAAACACAATTCAGTGGAGGAAAGATAGCCTCTTTGACAAATGATGCAGGAGTAAGTGGACATCCATAGGAAAAACAAAAACAAAAGAAACACCTCAACTTAAGTCATGTTTCATACTCATTTGCTCAAATTGGGTCATGGACTTAACTGTGAAACATAAAACTTAAAAAAAAATTGGAGAAAATCCTTAGGATTTAGAGCTAGGGAAAGAGTTCTTAAACTTGACTCCAAAAACATGATCCATAAGTGGAAAAGACTTCATCAATGTTAAAAACTTTTGGGAGCAGATGTAGCTCAGTGTTTGAGCACCTGCTTCTCATGTACAAGGTTCTGGGTTTGATCTCCAGTACCTCCTTAAAAAAAATGAAAGCATTCAATATGTGAATGACTCTGTTAAAAGGTTCAAAAGACAAGCAGCACACTGGGAGAAAATATTTGCAAACCACATATCCAACAAAAAGCTAATATCTAGAATATATTTTAAAATGCTCAACACTCAACAAACAATTCAATTAGGAAATGAGCAAAAGATCTGAAGAGATATTTCACTGAAGAGATTTTTACAAATAACAAATAAGTACATGCAAAGCTGTTCAGCATCCTTTGCCTTTAGAGAAATGCAAATTAAAATCACAATGAGGGGGAAGTGACTGTGGCTCAATCAGTTGGACTCTCATCTACCATATGGGAGGTCCTGGGTTCACGTCCTGGGGCCTCCTTGTGAAGGCAAGCTGGCCCATGCGAGATGACACAACAAAGGGAGACAAGCAGACACAGAAAAAATGCACAGTGAATGGTCACAGAACAGACAGCAAAAAACAAGCTGCAAGGGAGGAAAAAATAAATAAATAAATCTTTTTAAAAAACACCACAGTGAGGTACTTACATACTCTTCAGAATGATTAAAATTTAAAAATAGTGAAAATACCAAATACTGACTATAGCAGTTTGGTGTTGTTTATAAATTGCAAAAATAGATATTGGATTGTGTTTGTAAACTGGTCTGTTCCTCTAGGCGTTTTTGATTGTATTAAATTCAGAGGTTTCACATTGACTTGATTAAATTATGATTGAGGGATTGATTTGGCCACGTTAGTGGGACATTGGGTCCCTGCCCAGGGACTCAGAGAGAAAATGACAGAAGAGGGAGTTTGAGTTTTCATGCGGAAGCCCTGGGGGAGAGCCGAGCTGTTCACCTGATAATTTGCAGCTGAGGAGAGCAGAGCCCTGAAAAACAGAGGAAGCCTGGAAAGAAACGAGCCCTGGGGAGGGAAAACCCTTATGCTAGCCTACAGCTGAGATTGGAAGGAGCTGGAACCACAGAGCCTTAGGAGGAAGAGGAAGGCTAAACCTTCACAGAAACTAGCAGCCATCTTGCTCCAATACTGGCAACAGACTTTGGTGAGAAAAATAACTGACTCTTTATGACCTTGTGCCTGCAAGCTTCTACCCCAAATACCCTCTATAAAAACCAATAGCTTTCTGGTACTTTGCATCAGCACCCCTTTGGTTGACTAATATACTGACAATAATGTGTGCAGAAACTGTACCACTCGTGTGTTACTGGTGGGAATGTAAATTGTACAGCCACTCTGGAACACAGTTTGGTAGTTTTTTAAAAAACTAAGCATGCAGCTATTATACAACCTAGCAGATGCACTCCTGGGCATTTATCACAGAGAAATTAAAACTTAGGTTTACATAAAACCCTGTACATGAATATTTATAGCAGGTTTATTCATAATAGCCCCAAACAACCCAGATGATCAACAGGTAAATGATTAAATAAGTTGTGGTAAATCTGAACCATGGAAAACTACTCAGCAATATAATGGAATGAATTATTGATACACACAGCAACCTGGGTAAATCTCCAGAGATTTATGCTGAGAGAAAAAAGTCAATGCCAAAAGTTTAACACTGTGTGATTCCATTCATATAACATTCTTGAAATTACAAAATTATAGAAATGGACAGCAGATTAGATGCCAGGAGTTAAAGAAGGGACAGGGTTAGTAGGTAAGGGGATTTGGCTGTAAAAGGGCAGCATGTGGGATCCTAGTGGTGGGGAAAATGTTCTTAAGTATACCAGTGTCAGTGTCTTGGTTGTTATATTGTACTACAGTTTTTCTTTTAGGGAAAACTGGGTAAAGAGTTCGTGGGATCTCTGTGTTATTTCTTAAAATGGCATGTGAATCTACAACTATCTCAAAAGAAAAAGTTTAATGAAGCTAATTATACATCTTAAATAGATCAGTTTTGTATGAATATAATATATTCAAGCCAACCATCTTTTTCCTTTTTTTAATTAATAAAGTATGACCATTTTAATGCCCTACTAAGTGATTTTATCCTCCCTCATGCAGTTTTTCCCTGTTTTGAAGAGTCCAAATTCTACATTAACATAGACAAAGCACTAAATGAATGCTTTATAGCTATTGAGGTGGTTTTACTAACATGAATTTTTTTTTTCATTTAAAAATTTTTATTGAAGTTTATCATTCATACATGAACATACATAAAAAGTGTATAGTGAAAGTGCTAACATGAATTTTAAAGTGTTACATGCATCTTTTTTAAAAAAAGATTATTTTTATTTATTCCCCCCAACTCGTTTGAGGTTGCTGTCTGCTTTCTTTGTCCATTTGCCATGTGATTTCTTTGTCTGCTCATCTTCTCTTTAGGAGCACCAGGAACCAAACCTGGGACCTCCCATGTGAAAGAGAGGAACTCAGTCACTTGAGCCACTTCAGCTCCCTGATTTATTGTGTCTCTCATTGTCTTTCCTCTTTGTATCTCTTTTGTGTCATCTTGTTGGATCAACTCACCACACCTGTCTGTCGCTCCAGCTTGCCTTCTCCAGGAGGCACTGGGAACCGAACCCAGGACCTCCCATGCGGTAGGCGGGAGCTCAATCACTTGAGCCTCACCTGCTTTCTACATGTATTTCTTTTAAAGGATGAATTAAAAACCTTGGCCAAATTATAATGCTTACCTCATTATTTCTTAAAGGTTTATATCATTACGGTACATATTTATGGCTCAAGGTTTTACTTGATGTACATGATAATTGCTAATGCATTAGTAAATTAGTTATTTACTAACATTAAATTATAAGTGGATTTCTATTAGTGTATATGGGTTAAGTGTGTTTTGTTGATGTTGTATAATTCACTAGCCATATGATCAACTGATAAACATAAGGTCCACAAACATTGAAATAATCTCAATATACATCTATTAATGATTTGGTTTTGTAGGCTTTGAATATGCTGGTTTCTTAGAATGTGTTTTATCATGTAGATTGTTTTTAGTCTTTTGATAGAGTGCTTGTTTATTTTCTGCTTTCAAATTAAACTAGGTAAATTTACCACAAGGGCAGAATAATTTTGTGGTGAGTAGTATCGTCATTGGACTTGACTAACTGTGCCACCACTTAGCACTGTGTGACCTTGGAAAGGTACTGAGCCTCAGTTTCATGAAAGTTGGAAATAGCAAGAATTTGTGAATGGTTGAAAGACAAGATGGTTATAAGGATTCAATGATTAATAGATAGCACTTAGAATAGTGGCACATTATAACCACTAGGTAAATATTAGCATGCCTGAAACAAATATAAAACACAAATATCATTAACAATTTCAAACTAAATTAGGGATAAAAGATTCAGTTCTGGTAGTCTAACCAGGATGAGTCATTACTCACAGTTTTGAAAAGTTATTTTATTATGCAGTGATACATTATATAAATTGGTTCAGCAAAGTTTCTGTAAATGACCAGATAGCAAGTATTTTAGAGTTTGCAGGCCATATGGTCTTTGTCAAAATTACTCAGCTCTTCATTGGAGCCTGAAAGCAGCCATAGATAATATGTAAGCAAATAAGCATGGCTGTATTTCAATAAAACTGTATTTATGGGCACTAAAATTTGAATTCATATAAATTTCCTGTGTCACAATGCATTATTATTCTTTTGACTTGTTTTTAACCATTTAAAACTCAAACCATTTTAACCCATCTGCTCATGGGCCATACAAAAATAGGCAGCAGAACAGATTTGGCCCACGGGCCATAGTTTGCCGACCCCTAATATAAATCATACAAAAATATGTTAAATTATTAATAGATAATATTATTGCATACTGTGTGCCTCAGTTCTGCATTTACCCTGTAAAGTATGCACTATTATTTTTTTCTTTCTTTTTTAGCAGGTATGTAACCTAAGGCTGAAAAACATAAAGTAATTTGCCCATATTCACACAGCTAATAAACAAATGGAGTTGGATTAAAATACTGGGCTCTCTGATCCCAGATTCCAAGTTCTTAACTTCTGGCAATATTAGATATTTGGTTGTTTTTAACTCTGACATAGTCACATTTCATGATCAGTCAGAAGGAAAAAAACAGCTAAAGTGTGTTTGTCTACATAACAGCTCATTCTTACTATGAATTTGCTCTTTGTATTTTAGGTGAGAACTTGAATCAATATAAGATTATAGACTCATTCTTAAGAGGCCTAGCAAAAGCAGTCTCAATTACAGACTCAGATTATGTCTCTTCTTTCTTCACATCTGATTTCTGATTGCATTGCTTCCCATGATCAAGACTTCTTGTGATATCATCTTTATTTAATATTTCCTCTTTTCATGTTTCCTGAGAATTCTCTTCTTCTTCTTCTTCTTTTCTCTATGGAAATTGAACATACTTGCTCAGCTGAGTAGCTAGAAAAGAAAGTTGCTTTGTTTTGTTTCTTTGGAGTTGGGAGAGAACAGGGAATGATAGGAATTTTGATTCTTTTCAAAACAATTTCAAATTTGAAGTTTTGATTCTTGGCAGTACTTCAAATATTAATATGTATCTTTTATTCGTATTTGTATCTTTAGTGCCTACTAAAGGGCAGTCTCGGAATTAAATGTTTAAATGAGTGAATCATTACGTGAGGTAAATAATGTGTTTTTCATGTGTTAAGGTTACAAGGACAGCAAATCGACCAATAGCTGCTGGAGACATTTCAACCTTTCAATCCTTTGTCTTTCTTGGGGGACAGCTGACCTTGGCACTGGGTGTTCTTCTGTGTCTGAATTACTACAGGTATATTAAATATGGTTTTCATAGTCATATATTAAAGTTCTCCTTTGAAATAGAGGTAAAAGGAATACAAGAAAATTGAAGTATCTGTAACAGAGTTGTTTATTGGATACATATTGAACATCTATAAGTTAGCAAGTGTAAATAAGTCACCACACATTGTAAAATATTTTCAAGCAAAGGAATTAGATTAGAATTTAATTTATTTGCATTACCTTCAGTATTTGCACATGCACTTCTATATATTTGTCTAAGTGTATGCATGTGTACACCCACACACACGTCTTTGTGTAATTTTATTTATGCTGACTATCTCTGAAGTAGATAAAAACAGAGGAGATTATACTCATTTTCCCAGGGCCATGCTCCTTACCAATCAATAACAGAAGGAAAAAAATGGGAGGACTAATTCCTATATCTCTTAGACAGACAGAATTAAACTTTTATGGATCAAATGGCTGCTTACAAAGAGCTTCAATGAGAAGGAAAGTGACAGAAACACTGGGGGACATCAGTAAATGAGTGTTGCTTTATAGTGATGATTATGTATGATTTGCCCTCATGGCAACAGAAATAGGAAAACACTTTGGAAAGTGATTCTTGGAGTAGTGATGTTAGGAAAGCTTGAGGTACCTCAGAGCATCTTATATTATCATCTTTTCATAGATACTTTGTGACCTCAACATTTTCTAGAGAAGTTATACCTGTGCTCTCACACATATAGGGAAGGGTATTTGAATCTTTTCTCTATTAAGATGTCTCAGTTTACTAGATGCCTTAATACTTGAATCTAGTTAAGAGAGAAACTAGAATTTAATATTATAAGATGGACTCTAGAGCAATTGTCTTGAATCCTGGCTCTGCCACTGACAAGCTGTATGACAATTAGCAAGTTGTTTATTTCTTTGGACTTTAGTTTCCTAGTCTATAAAACAAGGAGAATAAAATTACCTACCTCTTAGAGTTGTGAAGATTAAAATGAGTTCACATTTGCAAAGCACCTAGAATAGTGCCTAATACATGAAAGTACTATATTTGTTAGCTATTATTATTTTTGTTTGGTTGTTCTGTAACACATAATATATTTCCTAAGTATCATTATAATAGGAAAAGTAAAAGTCTAGGAAGAGAATTTTACATAAAAATATAATTGGTTAATAAATATTTTCCAATTAGTGTTGCTGTTGTCGTTGTCTTAAAGTATTTGGTGATATACAAGAGATGGTAACATTAATCTTTTAATGTGTTTTCCTGATTTCAGTATAGCTCTGGGAGCAGCATCCCTTCTTCTTGTCATCACCTACCCGCTAATGAAAAGAATTACATACTGGCCTCAATTAGCCTTGGGTGAGCTTGAAATAACTCTTAAGTATTTCTTTTGATACTCAAACTATTTTGTTGATAATGTGGCAGAGATAAAATGTCAAGCCAGTCATAACAGTTTCCAAACCAAGAAAAGATTTTTATAGTTTAAAAAAGGGCAATTAGCAGTATTTATTGGGTAAGAATCTGCATATTTATTAAGAATATCATCATCATCATTATTCATCTCTGAAATGCTCTTTTTAAAAATCTAGGTATGCCATGTTAAAGAAAAAAAAGCAACAAGAACCCTACCCAGCTCTTCAGGTAGCTGACCTGAATGCCCTGAAGAATTGGCAGGAGAACAGAGTTTGAAAATGTGCGATAGCTCAGATAGCTCCTTTTCCATACAGCCTTCCTTAAAATTCCCGGGGAAAAAACTAGCCATTCTCCCTCTCTGGACTCCCATAGCACTTCAGTGTAGCACTTACTCATTTTAACTTTAATCCAACAAGAACATTGGATTATTCTTTGTCTCCACATCAGTAAATTGTATATGTCTCAAAGATAAGGCATTCTTTACATATTGCCCAGCATCTAGCGTTGTACCTGGCATATCACAAGTATTCAATAAATATTTGTTGGTAGAAAGAGAGGATGGTAGGTAGATAAGTCTAAATCTGTTGCAAAAATATCTGCTTCCAACATTTATTTTCTGTTTTTTGGTTCTTTGAACTGTATTCTAATTTAAAAATGAACCAAGAAATTGATGCAAGTCTGACTTGTTAAAAAGTTGGAGTAGAATATTTATTTTTTTCTGAGATACTCTCATTCAACATTCTTTCTTTTCATTATTAAAAAAAAGTAGGAAATTATTTTCTCAGCTGACCTTTTAGTGAGAGGAACATTAACATTTCCTATCTACTAGATAATATATTTACTTCAAAGATTTATTGGACCTCTCCTTTTGCCAGGAAGACCACCAAATATTAGGAAAACAAAAATTGCTAAGACACATTCCCCGTCTTTAAGGAGCTAAAGAAGGAGACAACAGGTAAACAGGTAATTGCTGAACAATGAGGCAGGCTTGAGTGCTATGGAACAAAGGAGAGGCAACTAATCATTTGATCAGGGATCATTCTGAGTAGATATAAATGATATAGGAGGAGGAAAGGGGTTTGAGACACATTGAGTTTGAGATATCTGAGGGATGTGCAGATATCCAGCAGGCAGTCCAGTATCTAGTCCGAAGCTTAGAAAAGAGATTAGGCTAGTGAATAGAGATTTAGGAGTTGCCAAATGTAGGTGTTGGTTTTCAGTCCTCTGAGAGGATTGTAGAATAAATAAGGATTGTAGAGTAAACAAGAATTTATTATTTATCTTGTTTCTGTATCTTGTAGGGGAGGTAGAATGGTAATGGACAGAACATGGGTTTTTGAGTCTAGTAGATCTAAATCCAACCCCAGCATCAACTATGTATTGACTGTTCTAGGATAAATGTTGTTCCCATTAAACTTCAGCTATGTTATTTTTGATTAATTAACCTCTCTGAGCCTGTATCCTTATCTATAAAATGGAGCTAATAACTACTGTGGAAGCTGAGAGGACATAATGAAGGAACATGTAGAATACAGCATATGCAGAGCCTAATACAAAGCAAGCACTTAGTGTGTGCTGGTACTGCTCTCCTTTCCTTTGGAATTCTAAAGTTTATTTAGTCTTAGTCCCTTCTTTGTGTTTTACTTACTGTAGGGTTGACTTTTAATTGGGGAGCATTACTTGGATGGTCTGCTATTAAGGGCTCCTGTGATCCATCTGTTTGCCTGCCCCTTTATTTTTCTGGAATAATGTGGACACTAATATATGATACTATCTATGCACATCAGGTAAGGAAATTATATCTTTTTCTTAACTTTGGTTTAGACATTTGTTTCCCTTTTAGGAACTTTAAAATAAGAAAATTAAGGGAAAAGTGTTTTTTCTTAAAAGAAAATCACAGTTCCTTGGTTCCAACAAAGAAAATGTTTTAAGTTTTAAGTTTACAGAAAAATCATGTATAAAATAGAGTTCCCATATACCACCCTATATTTAACACCTTGTGTTAGTGTGGTACATTTATTACAATTCATGGAAGAACATTTTTAAAATTATACTATTCACTATAGTCCATCATTTACAATAGGGTTCACTGTGTTGTACAGTCCCATTTTTGTTTCATGTTTATGTGTATTATTATAGAGCTCAATTTATTTAATTTTACTTAAAAACATTTAAATAGTATTTACTATATGCTGGTCACTGTTTTAAATACTATTTTATACAATTACTAATTGAATGCTCATGACAACTGAGAGAAAGCTACTATTAAGAAAACAAGTGCAGAGGAATAACTTTTCTGTGTCTCACAGCTAGTGGGTGACAGAGTTGAGACTCTCCAGAGTCTGCATTTAACCAGTATCCTCTACTGCCTTTCCTTTATGCCTTCAATCACTGTGTTAATCTGTTTTTTCACATAAGTGTCTTAGTTTGCCAGAGCTGCTATCACAAATACCTCAAATGGGATTTTGCTTAACAGCAGGAATTCATTGGCTACAGTTTCAGAGCCTAGAAGTCCAAAATCAAGATACTGGCCAGGCTTGTTTTCTCCCAGAGCCTTGTAGCATTCTGGTGCTGGCTGCCAATAATCCTTGAGGTTCCGCAGCTTGTACTCTGTGTCCTGTTGTGTCACAGTGTCCTCTCCTTTCTGGCTGCTGTCATTTTCGGGTACTCTTTTTAAGGCTTTTTTAAGTTGGCCATACCTTAACTAAAAATTACATCTTCAATAACATTTCTATAAGAGGTTCACATCTACAGTGATGCAGATTTAAGATTAAGAACATGTGTTTGTTGGGGTACATAATTCAACCTACCTTAGTTAGTATTAGGTAAACATTTTCCCATGTTTTTCCTGATTCTTACTCTTACTTTAAAACTGCATATAGCCATTGATTTAATATGCCATAACTTTTTAAAGACCTGTTTGTCTATTTTGGCCATTTAAGTTTTTATTTCTTAATTTTCACAATTATAAATAATACTGTTCTAATCACATCCATCTTTATGAATAAGAGTTTTAGGTTTTTTCCTACTATTTCTATCTGAATTTCATCCTGCTTTTTTTCCATTAACCTATCCCTCCTTGTACCATATTTGTATTACTATGAAAAATTTCACCAGATCTGTACTTAGCCTGGTTTCCTGAAGTGAAGCTTGAATGACAGTTTAGGAGAGATGCCTATACTTAAAAAAAAATATTTTTTTAAATTAGAGAAGTCAGTTTTTTTAATCATGTAGAGAAAATACATGTAGAAAATATAGCATTCCCATATGATGCCTATACTTTTTTGTAGTAAGATCTGGAATTAGTGGTTATAACAATTGTCCTCCAATTAGATTACCTTTTTTTCCAATAAAACACCACATACTCCTTGACATTTTTGTGGTTTATATAATTAAAGATGCAGGACTCATTTCATTCTGGACTTGAGCAGCTGTTCAGGGCTCAGGTCTCTTCAGCTGCAAATTATCAGGCGAATGGCTCAGTTCTCTCCCTGGGCCTCCAGCATCCAAAATAAACTCTGTGTTCTCCTTCTCTGTGCATTTACTTCCCTGTCTTTGATCGAGCATCCATTTATATAGCCCATAAATGTGGGTGGGGGGCAGGGACTCAAACCTAGTCGCCCTAATGATGTGGTCAAATAAAACACCCTAATCTTGGTTTAATAAAGTAAAAGTGAAACCTCTGAATCTAATACAATCTAATATGCCCAGAGGAACAGACCAGTTTACAAAAATCCAGTATCTATTTTTAGACTTCATAACCAATGCCAAACAGTCACAGCAAGTCAGCATTTTTCTACATCTGTGAGTTTAGTAAGATTTAAAATGTTTAAGAAAGTATTGAGATTTGAACTCTAATGTGGAAAGGAGCTCTGTGAGGAATTGGAGTTGGGTTTCATCCTAATAAAATGCAAAAGTGTAGTTAAGCATCACTATAGGGCTATAAGAAATGGAATGGTGAGTAAAAGAAGGTAATTTCAGCAGTAACATTTAACTTTGATTTGATGTGCACATTCGTTATTGATCACCTATGTTCATTAGCTGCTGTCATCTTTCACAGCTTATGGTATATCTACATGTCCATTATTATTTCTTCTAGAATTAGGTAGTGGTGATGGTTGCCCAGCTTTGTGAATATACTAAAGCCACCAAATTGTACACTTGAAAATGGTGAATTTTATGTTATGTGAATGCTATCTCATTTTAAAAAGACTCTCATTACTTTCTGATATTAGGACAAAAAAGATGATGCTCTTATTGGTCTGAAATCAACGGCGCTGCGGTTCAATGAAAACACCAAGCAGTGGCTCAGTGGCTTCAGTCTGGCAATGCTGGGGGCACTGAGCCTGGTGGGAGTGAACTGTGAACAGACCGCTCCCTACTACGCTGCCCTGGCCGTTGTCGGGGCCCACCTGGCTCATCAGGTTTGACAGTTTTCTTATTTTTCACTTCATTTTATCCTTGGTATAAATTAGAAAAAGTATTTAAATGACATGCCTTCTGTGTTCATTGAGCAAGATACTTCTTGTCATGAATAACTCAGCTTGTACTACCTTGAACCATCCCCTCCCCTGCTCCAAATTATCATATAATAAAGCTAACTGTTATTTTAGAAAAATAATATAAACCTAAATAAGGGTTTCCCCCTGAGAATATTCTCTGGTTGTCCTGGAATTACTTCTGATGCATGTCTGAAATAATTTCAATAATTTCTAAAGGTTGTGGGTTGAGTTGAATTACTCTAAAAGAAAAGTAATCAAAAACTGCTTTTGAAAACTCTGGGTTTCTAGTGATGGTAAACAAACTTAATTCATCAGTTTGGGTCCCATAACATAAGAGACCAAGACCAGATAAGAAATGAAATGTCAAACATGTCAGGGCTCTGCCTAGACAACGGGAAACTGTCATTTCAGGGTGTTAATCTAGCACCCAATCGCCTAAACCCCACAAGGATATATTGAGATTCTACATTATTGATTTTTGTAACTGGATGAACTAAATCCAATTTTAGTTAAATAGGTTGCTAGAAAATGGACTGTCTCTTTGTATCAGTGTTATTTTCATTTAATAGAATCCAAAAGGTTTTAGTGAATCTGTATTTAGATCATCTTTTTAATGCAGATTATTAAAAATTATATGTCAATATAGGCAAGACTTCCACAATATAGTATGAATGAAACTAAAATTTGATGTCCATAAACAAACCATATGCTGTATCACCTTAATTGTTTTCCTCACTGGGAAAACTAAAAAAAATAATGAATGGATGATTCTTCATGATTCTACCATTTTCCATTGCAGAATTTCTCAGCACCTCCTTTGGTTCATAACTAAACTCCATGAGTATTTCAGCATCTTTTGCTACAGAATCATTAGTTGATTGTCTGGCTAGGTTAAGGGATGTGTAGTAACATTTAAGTACTTGGATATTAGACATCAGAGAAAGGCAAAAATTAGGAGGATAGTCACAAATATTATAAGAAATATTTGGTACCCACTTTATATTGTAAATTGCATTTGTGCTCCTCAGTCCAGTCCTTGATGCAGCATTTTAAGATGGACATAGCCTTCTACTATTTGAAGAATGGAAATCTGCTTACCACATAATAAATAAGAGTTGAGAAAATTAGGGATGCCGAATTGTAGTGAAGAATAAGACAGAGACATGAGACTTACTTGATGTATTTGTGGGGCTGCGATGGGGCAAAAAGGGTATTTTTGTTCCAGGTCACTAGAAGTAGTTCTCAATACCCCTTCTCTCTGTGAGGGGGAAAATATTTGAAAATGGTGTGGGAGATTTTTGGATTTATAATAAATTGGATAGGAGGCACTAGAGGATTTAATGAATGAGGTATATTTTAAATATCTTTCACTGAACCAGACAACCCTGCACAATAGAGAGTTGCCTGCCTTAAATGTGACTTTTTCTCCTGTTGAAAATCATTGGTCCAGAGAATAAATCTGGCACTAGAGGGTAGGAATTGTGGGGAAACAGATTTTAGATTAGTCAGTGTAAGGATGAGTTTTCCAAATCTAACTAAAATAGCAAGGATTGCCTCTCAAAGCATTCATGTTCCCCTCTACTGGAAGTTTTTAGGGCATAACTTGAATGACCCCCAGTGAGAGATTGGTAGATATTTCTACCCTGGGAAACAGGATGAGATACCATTTTCATGTTTGCTTTGATGTGTTCATCAGTGATACCAAAAAGTCATTTCCACTGCATGCCATACTAGGTACTAATGAAGCATTATGTTATTCTTTTACAGATTTACACTTTAGACATCCACAGACCTGAAGATTGTTGGGATAAATTTACCTCAAACCAAACATTAGGACTAATAATTTTTTTAGGAATTGTCCTTGGAAATTTGTGGAAAGAAAAGAAAACAAAAGAAGTAAAGAAAAGTATAGATAGTAAATCATAAAATTAGCAAATGAAGTTTAGGAATTTTTAAAGCAAATTTTTACAAAACACTTTCAGGTATTGTTACCACAAAATTAAATTTGCATAAACCATCTTTTACAATATATTAAAGAATTAAGAGCCAGACGTTGACGATTTGGAGAGAATTTGCCTAGATGTTAGTTCTACCATTTGCTAGCAAAATTCTTCCCCTGTTCTTAGAAATCAGGGGCTCTTCAAGCTCTGAGATGGCCTTCAGTGCTGGAGTCAGTGCATTCTTCTGCTCATTGTAATTCTTATTTGAAGTGATGGAAATTATGAGTTTTGGCGCTTAAAAAAAAGCTGATGTGTATATCATCTAAATGAATGTATCTATAGGAAAATGGACTCCTTTTAAAGGGAAAAAATAAAAGTTGCTGTGGTAGGTTAGGGCTTACTATTCTTTGTGACTTTTACATCCTGCCAAAAACTTCTAATTCAGGAAACGATTCTACTTTTTCATGTTTTAGGAGAATTTAAATAAACATGTAAAATTTTTACAAACTATGCCCATATATCCTGCTGTTGCTTCCAACTCTGGCATTTATTTGGGAGACCTGGTCTATGTGCACACAGTAACTAGAGCAGGCAGTGAGTCAGTCACCAGGGACTGCCTGTTTTCATTTCTACTTATATATATACTTTTATATTATTCAATTATAATTTATAGGAGAGTTCAGACAAGATGCTTTGTATAATTTTAGTCTTCTTAAATTCATTGAGAGCTGCGTTGTGACCCAGCATAGGGTCTATCTTGGAGAAAGATCCATTAGCACATTAGAAGAATGTGTAACCTGCTTATTTGGAGTCACATGTTCTGTATATGTCTGTCAGGTCCATCTTGTTTATCATATTGTTCAGATTCTCTGTTTCCTTGTTGATCTTCTGTCTAGTTGTTCTATCTATTGGTATGAGTGACATGTTGAAGTCTCCAATTATTACTGTAAAGATGTCTATTGCTTCTTTCAGTTTTGCCAGTTTGCCTCAGGTATTTGGGGCACACTGGTTAGGTACATAGATATTAATGACTGTTATGCCTTCCTGGTGGATTGTCTCTTTTATTAATGTATAATGGCTTTCTGTATATCTTACCACTTTTTTGCATTTAAAGTCTGTTTTGTCTGATACCAGTATAGCTATCCCTTCTGTCTTTTGGTTGATATTTGCATGAAATATCTTTTTCTAGCCTTTCACTTTCAGTCTATTTGCATTCTTGGTTCTTGGTGAGTCTCCTGCAGACCTGTTTTCTTATTCATTCTGTCAGCCTATATCTTTTGATTGGGGAGTTTAATCCATTAAAATTCAATGTTATTCTGTAAAGGTATTACTACTTCAACTATTTTATCCTTTTGGCTTTCTTATGTCATGTCTTAATTTAGTCCATCTTTTTACCATTTTGGTTACCCTTTCTGATGGTCTTCACTTCTTCATACTCTTCCAAGCCTCTCTCTCTTGCCTTTTCTAGCTGCAGAACTCCCTTTAATGGTTCCTGCAGAGCTGGATTCTTGTTTATGAACTCTTTAGTTTCTGTTTGTGAATATTTTAAACTCACAGTGATATCTGAAGGACAGTTTTGCCAGATAAAGAATTCTTCGCTAGCAATTTTTCTCCTTCTGTACCTTAATTATTTCATACCACTGTCTTCTCTCCTTCATCGTTTTTGAAGAGAAATTCACACTGTCTTATTGGATGTCTTTTTTATGTGATGTTTTGCTTTTCTTTTTTTTTTTTTAAGATTTATTTTATTTATTTATTTAATTCCCCCCCCCTCCCCCGGTTGTCTGTTCTCTGTGTCTATTTGCTGCGTCTTGTTTTTTTGTCCGCTTCTGTTGTCGTCAGCGGCATGGGAAGTGTGGGTGGCGCCATTCCTGGGCAGGCTGCACTTTCTTTCGTGCTGGGCGGCTCTCCTTACGGGTGCACTCCTTGCGCATGGGCGTGAGGCTTCCCTACGTGGGGGGCACCCCTGCGTGGCAGGGCACTCCTTGCGCGCATCAGCACTGCGCATGGGCCAGCTCCACACGGGTCAAGGAGGCCCGGGGTTTGAACCAGGGACCTCCCATGTCATAGACGGACGCCCTGACCACTGGGCCAAGTCCGTTTCCCTGTTTTGCTTTTCCTTTGCTGCTTTCAAATTTTTCATTTTATCTTTAGCACTTGGCATTCTGAATATTCTGTGTCTTCTGGAGGTCTCTTTGGATTTATTCTAATTGGAGTATGCTGTGCTTCCTGGAAACATACATTCATGTCTTTCATGAGAATTGGGAAATTTTTGGCCATTTATTCAAATACTCTTTTTGCCCTTTTCCCTTTTCTTTCTGGAACTCCCATACCATTTGCTGTGTTTCATGCTATCATTTAACTCCCTGAGTCCCTGCTCAATTTTTTTCAATTCTTTTCTCTCTTTTCATCTCTTTTCAGCCTCAGTTATTCTTTCCTCTATGTTGCTGATTCTTTCTGCCATATTTTCTAATCTGCTGTTGTGTGCCTTTATTGTATTTATAACCTCACTTATTGTATCTTTCATTCCCATAACCTCTGTTTTTTTTCTGTTCAAGATTTCAAATTTTTCTTTGTGCTCACGCAGTGTCTTTTTAATGTCTTTTATTTCTTTAGCCATGTTGTCCTTCAACCCCATGATTTAAGAGGTTTGTATGAACCTCATTGGTTAGCTGTTTCAAGCCCTGTGTCTCATCTGGAGCTTTAATTTGTTTCTTTGCCTGACTCATATCTTCCTTTTTCTTAGTATGGCTTGTAATTTTTTGCTGGTGTCTAGGCATCTGATTCTGTTTCTGTTATGCTCAATTTCTTTCTCTTGCCTAGGGATTTACTATTAAGTAGCTGTGTATTACTACTGTTCTTTGAGTCTTCGTTCAAACTGTTCTAGCTATTCAGGATTCCCCGTTTAACTGCTCAAACCAGGGATAAGGACCACGTAATGGGGTGCAGGCCAGTTTTCAAGGGCTTTGGAGAGAGGGTCAGTAAAGGCACATGCTTGCCTTTTTTATTTTTCCTCTTTTGCACTTTTCTGGTGTGACCAACAGATGGCAATCATTGGCAGGCCTCTCAGCTCAGACCCCATCTGCTGGGGTGGAATGCATTCAATGTAACTCCATGGAGGGTGGTGCAGAAGCATTGTCCTTGGGGCTGGCCTAGCCTCTTAAACAAACTTTCTCAGAGCTGTTCTCCACCCTTGGCCAGACTGCATCCTCCCTCCCTCTGCAGTCACCTGGGGACAGTAGGGAGGGTGTTTGAGGAGGCAAATTATCTTTAACTCCCTGCAAACAATGCCATGGCCCCACCCAGCCTGGAACTGTGCAACCTCTCCAATGCAGCAGACCAAGTTCACTGGCCAAAATCTGAATTTGCTGTAGGCTGTGCTCTCCCTTTTCCCTTTAGGCTGTGCTCTCCCTTTTCCCTTTATTGGGGAAGAAGATCCTTGCAACCACTTTGGTCTGCAGTCACTGCAGTCCACAGACTGCTGTTTGTTTCAAGGGTTGGGGGGATGGGTACACACTGCTGCTTCTGCAACTATGCTTGTGGGATTTTTCAGCCAGCCGGGGAACTTTCCTTTGCCCCTCTCTCTTCTGGGTGGTGTCTCACGTTACCCTGGTGTCCTGAGCCCCAGGGCAGCCCTCCAGACAGTCTCCTCTTGTCCTCTATTTTTTCTGGGAGAGAATTGATACCTCTGCCTCTCTAATCTTCCATCTTCCCGTAAGCCCTATCCCCTACTATTAGGGAAATATGGTTGCTTTTGATTTTACATAATTTTTTTTTTAAGATTTATTTATTTAATTCCCCCCCTCCCCCGGTTGTCTGTTTTCTGTGTCTATTTGCTGTGTGTTGTTTCTTTGTCCGCTTCTGTTGTCGTCAGCAGCACGGGAAGTGTGGGCGGCGCCATTCCTGGGCAGGCTGCACTTTCTGTTGCGCTGGGCGGCTCTCCTTACGGGTGCACTCCTTGCGTGGGGTTCCCCTACGCGGGGGACACCCCTGCGTGGAGCGGCACTCCTTGTGCGCATCAGCACTGTGCATTGGCCAGCTCCACACGGGTCAAGGAGGCCCGGGGTTTGAACCGCGGACCTCCCATGTGGTAGACGGATGCCCTAAATATTGGGCCAAGTCCGTTTCCCTACCCCATATTTTAGAATGCTTAACTATCTTAACCCATTAGGGTTGATTCCAATTTTAAGTTAAGTGCAGTGTATTTGTTTCATTTTTCTAAGTCAGTCATTGAAAATTGAAATGTAACAAACCTTAGAATCAGTAAAAATCCTGCAGTTCTTTGTGATATATGAGGACACATGAATATAGGTAAAGTTAATTCTTGGATTTTCTTGTTCTCAGAAAGCTGCTTGAACGTAATTGAATTATTCAGTTCTTTTCATTTCTCCTTCCTCCTCCCAGGTAGAAAGGCTGAAAAAGCAGGAAAAATGAGTAAGGAGTAGATTGGGAAGGAAAAAAGATAAAGTACATTTTTAACCTCTAGAATCATTGCCTTAAAACAATCATGGCTGTAAAGAATTGCAGCAGTCATCTAGTATCACGGTTGTGTGATAAGTATAGCTGTGAGAAAACAAAAACAAAAAAACAAAAAACAAGAACAAAAAAAACCAAAAAAAACCACAAAAGTATAGCTGTGAGGATATTGTAAGTATTTTCTCATGATAGTAGAAATTACCAAAGTTTTGCCTTGGGAAATTGTCCAATGGTGCAGGATCTTATCCTGATCTGCCTCAGAGTCACCTTGAGGTTCTAAAGAAAAAAAATAGTGAAAGAACTTGGGAAATCGTAAATCGTTATCCAGTATAGGTTTATGATAGGGGTGGAGTTGGAGTGGAAGCCAGGATACCTGGCCTCTGAGTCTGAAGATTATATCACAAACACTGCCTCTCCCTTTTCCTGGATTTATTTGCTAAATTGCTCAATGCCTTTTCCATATTGTAAGGGCTTCCATGATCAGTCTGTACCCTACTTTTTCCCCCAACTCAATATATGCTGTTTTAGTTTCCCAAGGTGCTCAAAGTAAATACTATAAAATGGGTTGAGTTAAACAATGAGAATTTATTTCCTCATAGTTTTGGGGCCCGGAAAATGTCCACAGCAAGACATCATCAAGGCAATGCTTTCTTTATGAAGATTGGCTGATAGCAATCCTTGACTCCTCTGTGTGCTGGTCTCTTCCTTATCTTCCAGGTTTTGTTGCTTTCAGCTTCTGGCTTCCATGACTTTCTCTCTGTCCAAATTTCATTCTCTTATGATGGACTCCAGTAATAGGATTAAGACGCATCGTGATTGAGGTGGGCCACACCTTAACTGAAGTAACCTTATCATGTCTTATTTACAGTGGGTTCACACCCACAGGAATGGATTAGCTTTAAGAACATGTTTTTTTCTGGAATATATTCAGCTTCAGACAACTACTTACACCCTTCACCCTTTGGGCTGGTCTCTTCGTTGTCCACAGGCGACACTCACCTGCACATACCTGCCATCACAACTGTTCTCCAGCAGCTGGTACCATGGTGAAGACTTGGATTTTGGAGCAAATAGGACTGGGTATGAATTCTACCAATGAACTCACCAGCTCTAAGACCCCATGCAAGTGATGAATGCTATCTGCTTATTGCTAGCAGTTGTGAGCATTATGTTGGCATATGATAAAGGGCCCTAGTACTGAACCTCACTTGGGAAAGGCACTCTATAAATGCTGGCTATAAAAGCTCCACCTGATCCACTCTAATCTTTTAATTTTGTCCCAAAGCACAAGTTTTACCTATTTCAATGCCACAGCTGTGGCAGGCTGAATAATGTCCCCTTAAAGATGTCCATGTCCTGATCCCTGATACGTTACCTGATAAAAGGGGCCTCACAGCTGTGAATGAGTTTTGGACCTTGAGATGGGAAAATTATCCTGGACTATCCAGGTGGGCCCAATGTAATCACAAGTGTACCTATAAGAGGAAAGCAAGAATGTCAAAGGCCAGCAGTAAGAGGATGAAAGCAAGAGGGTGGAGTGATAGGGAATGTGTCACAAGCCAAGGTATGTAGGCAACCTTTAGAAATTGAAAAAGGTAAGGAAATGGATTCTCTCCTCAGAGCCTCCAGAAGGAACCAGCCCTGGTGACACTTCATTATCCCAGTGACACCCATTTCAGAATTCCGGCCTTTAAAGCAGATAAATTTCTGTTAAGCCAATTTTTGGAAATTTGTTACCACAGCAACAAGGAAACAAATACAGTTCCAATTTTGAGTGGCCTGTCCTCTGAACCCTCAGAGCATTTGTTGGTATCATTGAAGTAGTAGTTAAGAATGCACTTCCTGGAGATAGCCTACCTGGGTCAGAAATTTTGCTTTAGCACTTACCAGTTGGATGATCTTGGGCAAGTTACCTGAACTCTCTGTGGTTTGTTTCCTCAAATAGGGATAATATTAGTAGCATTCTCATAGGTTTAAAAATGATCTGTCTCTACCTGCTAGGCTAGAGATTCCATGATAACTGGGACCTTGTTGGACTTAACTGCAACATCTTTAATACACCACAATATATGGAACTCAATAAATATTTGTAATTTATTGTACTTCAAGTGAGCTAACATCTTAGTTACTTGCCAGATCCAGTGTTGGGTCAACCATGAGAAATTAATGCCATTTGTATTAGTCAGCCAAGGGCATGCTGATGCAAAGTCCCAGAAATCTGTTGGCATTTAAAAAGGGTATTTATTTGGGGCTGAAGCTTATGATCAGAACGCCATAAAGTATAAGTTACTTCCCTCACTAAAGTCTGTTGCCACATGTTGGAGCAAGATGGCTGCCAGTCTCTGTGAGGAACCAGCCTCCTTCTTCCAGTCTAAGCTGTAGCCTGGCATAAGGCCCATCACTCTCCCCAGGGCTCATTTCTTTCCAAGCTCATCTGCTCTGTTCTCTCCACAAGGTCAGCTATAGACTGTCAGGCTCTCTCTCTTCCCAGGGCCTCTGCCTTGTCTATGGAGCCATCTCTGTTCCTCTGTGTTCTTCTGTGTATATATTTCTTGGGGCTCCAGGATCAAAGACTCCACTCTCTTTTCTGCCATGTCGTTTTCCCTGTGAGTCCCTGCCCACTGAGGGGGGAGACTCAGTGTCCTACTGCTGTGGCTGAAGCAATCCTTAATTATAATTTAATCAAGTAAAAGTGAAACCTCTGAATCTAATGCAACCTAATATGCCCAGAATAACAGACCAGTTTACAAATATAATCCAATATCTATTTTTGGAAGTCACAAATAATATCACACTGCTATACTCCACCCTCTGAATTCTAAAAAGACATTACAGTATTCAGAAAAAACCTTATTTCCATAGCAATACTAAGTACAAAGTCTTATTACAATTAAAGAAATATAGTTTGTCTTGGAGCAAAGTCCCATCTGGCTGTAGACCTCTGAAACTTACAAAACCACTTACCTGCTTCCAATATACAAAGGGACAGACAAAGGATAAATATTTGCATTACCATAAGGAGAAATTGGTCCTTATGAGTCATGGCTCCTCTACAATTCTGTAAACCTGCACGACATACTTCATTAGATTTCAAAGTCTGAGAGTCATTCTTAAGGTGATGGTTTCTTCTCCCTGGGGCCTCATGGGGGCCTACCCCTTCCACAGGCTTGCCCAATGACCATTTTCTTGGTTCCACCCTCATTAAGCATCTGGGTGGTGACCAAGCTCCTGACCTCAACATCCAAGAACATTGGGGTAATGGTCACACATTCCCTGACCTCTGGGGTAAAGTGTTTTTTGTTTTTTTTTCTTTTAAAGATTTATTTATTTCTCCTCCCCCACCTCATTGTTTTGTGCTGTCTGCTGTCTGTGTGTTCTTCTGTGTCTGCTTATCTTCTCTTTAGGTGGCACCAGGAATTGATTCTGGGACCTTCTGGAGTGGGAGAGAGGTGCTCAATATCTTGCACCACCTCATTCCCTGGTCTACTGCATCTCTTATTGTCTCTCCTCTGTGTCTCTTTTTGTTGTGTCATCTTGTTGCACCAGCACTCCACTCAGGCCAGCTTGCTGCATGGGCCAGTACTCTGTGTGGGCCAGCTCTCCACTTGGGCCAGCTCACCATGGGGGCCAGCTCTCCGCTTGGGTGAGCTTACTGTGGGGGCCAGCTTGCCTTCACCAGGAGACCCCAGGAATTAAACCGTGGATCTCCTATAGAGTAGACAGGAGCCCAGTCGCTTGAACCACATCTGCTTCCTTGGGGTAAAGTCTTAACCCCCCTAGTATAGTGTAGTGAAGGTAATATTCTCCCTAACCTTGGGCCTACCAGCCCAACCCTCTCAGAGCAATGAGTTGGTGACCTAGCCTTCCCTAATCCATGGGGGCAAGCCCACCTCTCTCAGACCTATGAGCTGTCAACCTTGCCCTCCTTAATCCTTGTGGAATGTGCTCTGCCCTCTCTGTAACCTGGGATGGCAAAACTCTCCCTGAACAGTGGGTGAGAACATCCACCCCTTCAGCTCGCAGGGCAAACTCACTCTCTCTGCACACATGGATGGAGTTCTTCTCTTGGCACAAGGAGATATCTTAATTCCAGATCTCAGTTTCCATGGTTTTCCTCTTAAAGCTGTTTTCCCTTCCATCTTTCTCCTACATTTCCCTTTTAGTCCAGGATAACTGTAGTTTATACAGTGCTCTCAGAAAGCTTGTTGGTTTAGTATGCAGGAAACAGGGGCCCAAGCCATCAGGCAGAAAGACTTTCCACAAGTCTTTCCTAGATAACTGCATTTTCAATCCTGATTTACAAGTTCCAAGTTTGGTTAAGACCTCAAGTGGGGCATTGTTGTCTAGGGGCTTGACTTCCAGAGGCTTGGAATTTCCAGAATCAGTTTCTGTTTTCATTGTGCCCAACAGGTCACTTGTCAGCTTATCTCTGTCATCTTGCATTTTACTATAAGCTGTAAGGATAAGCCAAGCCATATTCTTTTGAGTTCATTTTGGGAAGTTCTTCAGCTAAATGACCAGGCTCACCAATTTCAAATTCTGTCTTCCAAAAAATATCGGAATTAATCTTGATAAGTTCTTTGCAAATTTAAAATATGGATCACCTTTTCTCCAGTTTCCAATAATAGTTTCATCATTTACTTCTAGGGCCTCATAAAAAATATCTTTAGCGTCATATTCCTACCAACAGTCTCTTCAAAGCAATCTAGGCCTTTTCCATAAAGCATGTCACAATTCCTCCACAAATACCCCTTTCCCATTTATAAAGCCATTCCAGCATTTTGGTAGTTGCAAAAGCATGACCCCACTCCTGGTACACCATTCAGCAATGTATTAAAAAGTTCACATTGTGAAGTGCCATAATAAAAATATAGATTTTCATGCACACATGATTGAAACTATGTAAAGATGTGAGTAATGATTAAAGAAACAAAAATGAAAATACTTATGAGTAACATGTTATTATATACCTTTGTAATAAAAATTGGAAAGGTATTGGTTCTAAACTCCATGTTTTAACTTAAAATAGGAATTTAATCTTAAACCCTTCCAACATTATTTGTACTTTTTAATGTTTGCCTTTTAAAAATAGACTTCAGGATAACCTAAAAGTAGTCTCCACAAAAGCAAAGGAAAGGAGATTTTATTATTTGATAACTTCTTTCCAAAATAAAGGATAAGATTGAGTACCAGAGAAAGGCCTATAACTGCAACCTCAGGCTTCCCTGTCTTCCTCTGAGAAATAATCTTTGCCCCCATCTGTAAAAGAATTACAGTTCTAAGAAGAAAAATAAACCCTGTGATGGCTAATTTCACATGCAAACTTGTCTAGGTTATGGTATCCAGTTATTTGCTCAAGCCAGCACTTGCATTATTGTTATTGTGAGGGTATTTCATGAATTTAAATCATTAGTCAGTTGGTTGTATCTATGGCTGATTACATCTACACTCAACAAAGGAGTATGCCTTCAGCAATGAGAGAAGCTGCAGGGAGCAGTTAGAAGCTGGGAGTTAAGGGAATCCAGAAGAGAAAGGAGAAGCCACACTGCATGTTGTTACATGACAGAAAAGCCAAGGAACCCCAAAGATTGTCAGTCAGCCAGAGATACCAACCCGGGGAGGAAGCCAGCCTTCTAGCATATGAAACTGTGAGCCAATAAATTTGTGTTGTTAAGTCAACCCATTACATGGTATCTGTTTTAGCAGCTGGGAAATGAAATCAAGTGCCAACAGAACACCCAAGTTGAGATATACCTTGAGCTACCAGCAAGTCACATGGTAAAAACAGTCATAACCCCATCTCACAGTGGAGCCAACATAGCTTCTTGATTAATGATGTCCAAAGGTCTCCTGCAATGTGGGGTAATGAATTGACACACCTTGCTCATTATCAGAAACATCCCTGGGAATAGCAATGCCACCTTTCTCGTCCTTAGGAAAAATAATTGATAAAGGATGGGAAATGAAAAGTTACTCTCAGCTCTTGTCTATCTTTTAAAAATATTTACTGCATTTTTTTCCCTAATGCAAAAGTAACAGATGTATGTTGTGGTAAGTCTAGAAATACATTAAAACACAAAGATAATAAAAATAATTTATAACATCATTACCCAAGGATAATGCACTATTAGCAGACTAATAGTCTTCTTGACTTTTAATAGACATATAAACATTTTTGATAAAATAGGCACACTATACTTCTTTTTTAAAATCTTTTTTCACTTAGTATTTTCCCTTGTCATTAAATGTTTTTTCAAAATATAAGTGCTTGTTGGCTGCTTAAGTTTTTTATCTTATGTATGTGCTATAATTTAACTAACCCTATTATTGAACACTTAGGATTTTTACATTATTTCCCTCACAAACAATAGCGCTATGAATAAATTTATATCTTTGGCACATCTCTAATTATTTCTATAGGATGAATCCCTAGAAGTGGAATATCTCTGTATGCTTATGTCCAGTGATTGTAGGATGGGCATGTGCTAGGCACACTTTTAAGGTTTTGGAAACATATTCTCAAATTATTCTCCAGAAAGATTTAATGTCTACTTTTCTATCAACAGTGCATGCATACTTCTTTCCTCAGACCCTCGCAAACACTAAGGCATAATTTTTTTTGGCACTTACATAGGCAAGAATAATATGTTGTTCCACATTTATATTATTACTAGCATACTTGAGTCTTTTTCAAAGTGTTTATAGGACCTTTGTATTTCTTCTGTGAATTACCTGCCCATTTGTTTATTGTTTATTGTTCTTTGCCCATTGGTTTATTGTCATTAATGTGCACTGCCTTGTTGATCATATCCCAAAGATCTGATATTAGACAGTTTAGACTGTGTTTTCATTTTAAAATGCCAACTTTTTATTAATAGTTACAGGGATTTTGGATTTTGTGCTTTATATAGAACACTCTCTTCCATGTGGATGTAATATTTTTGTCTAATAATTGTTCTCACTAATATATACTATTCATTGAGAGAGTCATCAAACCAAACATTTGTTGAGCATTTCCTATGGCCCAGTACAGGCTAGTTGACACAGACACTGAGATAAATTAGACAGTTTCTATCTTCAAGAGCTCACAATCTGGTATATAGGGCTGTGCTGTCCAGTTCAGTAACCTCTGGTCACATGTGGCTGTCAAGCACTTGATATGTGGCTAATCTCGATTATGATGTCCTGCCGTAAATGGAAAACACACACCAGATTCTGAAGACTTTGTATGAAAAAAGGGATGCAAAGAATCTCAGTAATTTTTCATTGATTTAAAGTTGAGATATTTGCATAAATCAGGCTAAATACAATCTATTGTTAAAATTAATTTCATCTGTTTCTTTTTACTTTTTTAATGTGGCTACTAGAAAATTTTAAATTACATTTGTATTTCACATATTTTTTATTGGACAGTGTTGATGGATAGCAGTATACCATATGAGATTATCAATACTTAAAAAGTTTGAACTATAAAGATAGCAATCTCATATAGTTCAACATTTCTATAAGACTTCTATATCTGTGTGAGCCAATAGCTCAGTAATAAGAATGTAGCAGTTTAATATTATTGATAAACTCCAAAAAGAAATACTGAATTATATTTGTAAACTGGTCTTTTCCTCTGGGCATATTGGATTCAGAGGTTTTACTTTTATTTGATTCAACGATGATTAAGGCTCTGATTGAGCCATATCAGTAGGATGTTGTATCACCAAGAGGGTGAGGACTCACAGAGAAACCGCACTGCAGAGAAGGGAGGCTAGAGTTTTGAGCTGGAGCCAGGGAAGTAAGCACCAAAGGAGCAGAACAGCTAAACCCAGAATGAATTCGGGAGAGAGACAGAGCCGGTCACCTGATAGTCTATAGTTGGCCTCGTGGAGAGAGGCAAAGCCTAGAGAGCCTCAGAGTCTACAGCTGACATTGTGGAGAAAACAGAGGAGCTGAGCCCAGAGAGAAATGAACCCTGGGAAGAGAGGAAACCAGGAAGCCTGAACCCTGGCAAATGTTGGCAGCCATCTTGCTCCAACACATGGCAAAAGACTTTAGTGAGGGAAGTAACTTATGCTTTTTGGCCTGGTAATTGTAAGCTTCTACCCCAAATAGATACCCTTTATAAAAACCAACTGATTTCTGGTATTTTGCATCGGCACCCCTTTGGCTGATTAATACAAATAATATTTATAAACACTTTAAGCAAATAAGTAGATGGTTTGCAAAATATCTTGGCAAGCAGTCCTAGATTATACCCTTAAATTACTTCCTGTTTTTCCTTCTTTTCTTGTTTTTCCTCCTAAATTGCTTGTAGACCAATGTAAATATTGGTACTGTGGATGGCTTTCTTCAATATTACACAAGTCAGGGCCTAATTACTTTATATAGTGCTTCATCATTTTTAAAGCTCTTTTGCATGTGTCATCTCATTTGGGATAATGTTAGACATAAAAGAGGAAAGGTCGTAAGCAAACAAAGAAATACTCAAATTCACTAGAAAACAAAGATCAAAGAAATGAACATTAAAACAATCAGGTGATTTTTCTGCCAATTATATTGGCCAAAAAATGTTTAAAAATGACAATACCCAGTGGTAACAAGTATGTGGCAAACTGGCATGGTTGCCCTCTGGGTTTTGGCTGTAAGTTTAGCACCACATTTTGGGAAGCAATTTGACAATATATAATCAAAGCAATAAAACTGTATAAGTTAGAAGATAAAAGATGACGGTAAATTCTTGAATACAAAGAAAATACATACTGAAATGGGTTTGGCAAACAGGAAGCCTTTACAGTTATGAGTTGCAAGCTAGTGATAGCACAAAGTACATAGGTGCTGCCTGTGGGATTGGACAGGCCTGGATATGAATCCCTGCTGAGTGGCCTCAGCCCGGTTACATAAACTCAGCTTTGGTTTCCTTATCTGTTGAAACTATGGAATAATACTTAACTTCACTTGGTTGGTATGAGGCGAAACTGAGAAAAATTTCTTGGCACATGATAAAACTCAAAAGATGTTAGTCCCTTCTTCCCCTCCCTCCTTGCTTTGAAAGGTAATCAGCCAAAATGTGCTATTGGAAAGACTTTAAAATCAAGCAGAATGCCAGTGTTTTTAATGTTCATGCTATCAACAGTATTACCTTTCTATTTGGATGCTCTTTCATGTATAATTTGAGAGATAGATATGATAGTGAAGGATGGATGGATGAATGGATGGATGGATGGACAAACGGCCAGGCTGATAGATATGTAGATATATAGATAGATTTGTAGTTATTCTTATCTATTTACAGTTAAATCTGAAAATGGGAAAAACTCCCTAGCATTCCTTACCTTCTCAACATTGAGCTAGACCCATAAGAGTGTAGCACAGTGCATAGCCTGTCATGAATCGGCACTAATTGCTTGTTGGATGAATAAAGGAAACTCTTAAAACTGGCAGGCAAGAGTATGTGTATGTAGCTCAGTGGTTGAGTGCCTGCACCACATGTATGAATCCTGGGTTCAATCCCTGGTACTCTTTAAAGACAACAACAGCAACAAAACAAAACAAAAACCCTGGCAGGGACCATAGAGACCACTTATTGCAGTGAGTTTCTCTAATTTTTGTTACATAAGCAACAAAAATACTTTTATTTCCAAATAAAATTTTATACTAAGTGCCAACATGTAGATACAGAGGAAAACAGAGCTGCTTCCCTTTAACCCAGGTGAAGATTCCTGAACCCTTCTTCTGAACATCCCTTTTCTTCTTCAAGGGAGCCCCTGCAGAACTTCTGGGGATCCTTAGAATTCCCAGAGAATCCAATTTTGAAAACTGTCGATCAAAAAGTCCTAATTTTGCAGATAAGGAAACTAAAGCCAAAGAGACAATTTTCTTAAAATCAGAACAAGTTATTCACAGATAAGAACTGAGGTAAGCATCCATACACTTGCATCCATACACTTACTAACTATATGACTTAGGCAAACTATTTTTGCCCAAGCTTCAGTTTCCTTATGTCTTAAATGGGGGTTAAAACAATATCTATGACATGGTGGTTTTGTAAGAATTGCATGACACAATTATCTCATCCACTTTTGTGACTTTAAATGTGATAATGCTGAATTTCATCTGAATTCTGTGATCCTTGAAAGCAGCTTAGTTTAAGTGTCATAGTTTGTCAGGCTGCCATGACAAATACCACAGAATGGATTGGCTTAAACAACAGGAACTTATTGGCACTCAGACTGGAGGCTGGAAGGCCAACATCAAGGTCTCAGCAGGCCATGTTTCTCTTGGAGTCTGTAGTGTTCTAGTGCTGGCTCAATCTCTGTCTCTGTCACATGGTGATCTGGCTCTTACTGACTCTTCCTCTGGTTTCTACTTCCATACCCAATTTCCTTTGCTTTTAAGAATTTCAGCCAAATTGCATTAAGGCCCACCTTCTTTCAATTTGGGCACACTTTAACAAATAACGTCTTCCAGGTCCTATTTACAAAAGGGTTCACCCACGGGACTTGTACATGTCTTTTTGGGGTGGGGGGGCATGATTTAATTTCCAACAGTAAGAACCCCCTATCCCTTTGTGCTATTTATGAATACAGCCTTAACTTCCCCTTAGCTTGAATAAACTTCGGACAAGCTTCTCCCTAAAGCTTGGCCCTGACACTCCTCACCCTGACCCATACAGACTCTAGAGAGAACATGTTTCACTACCTGGCCTCAACAGTAAACTCAGGGGATCCCTCCATGTGATTGACCCATCCCATTGCTTGACCTCTGCCTAACATCCTCCAGTACTTTTCCACTAGCTCACCCCAGTCCTTAAACGTTCTCCTGTCCTCTGCTACAGTGGAGGTGAATTCAGGTTTGGTTCTGGTCTCTTTCCCTTATCACAATAGCCATCTGATCTCTCTCTTTTCTGTATGGCAAGTAACTTTGAATAAAGTCATCCTTACCTGTTTAATATTGCCTGGTACAATATTTTCTTTGACAAATGTTATCTGTACATTGATAATTCCCAAATGTGTACCTCCAACATAAACTACTCCTTGAACTCAGCACAGTTGAATAGTAAACTCTCACTTGATATTTCTATTTGAATGCAAAATAGGCATCTTCAACTTACCATGTTCAAAACTGTACTTTCCCCTCAATCCTCCTCCTCCCAGCCACCTCTCCATCTCAATAATGGTAACTCTACTCTTCCACTTCCAAACCCTTGGAATCATTCACAACTGCTCTTTTACTCTCACATTCCACATCCAAGATACTAGAAAGGCCTTTTGGCAATACCTTCAAAATATATTCAAAACCTGATCTTTTCTTACCACCTCCAATACTACCACCTTGGTCCAAGTCTCCATCCTCTCTCCACTATATTACTGTAATCAGTTCCTAACAGGTCTCCCTCCTTCTGCCCTTGTCCCCTCTCAGTCTTTTCTTACTATGAGAGCCAGGGTGATCCTGATAAAGCAAAAGGTAGTGCATGTCATGCCTCTGCTCAAAATCTCCCAGTGGTTCCCAATTTCTCTCAAAAGAAAGCCAAAGTTCTTAACATGGGCAACAGAACCTGTAAGATCTGACTGTTACCTCTTGACTCTTGTATCATTCTTTCTTTTGCTAACATGGCACCAGGCACACTGGCCTTGTTGCAGTTCCCAGAATGCTTCCCCCTGATATCTTCATAGCTGTCCGCTCTCCTTCAGTCTTTGCTCAAAGGCTACCTTCTTAATGAAACTTCATGCTCTCTTTCTAAATCTGCACACACTCCAGTAGATAAACTTCCTAACTTATTTTTCTTCACTTATTTTCTTATTTATTGTCTGTCTCCATCAACAAGAATCTTAGCTCCATGACGCACAAATGTTTTCTGCTTTGGTCAATACTGTATTTCCAGTGCTTGGAAGAGTATCTAGCACATCATTAGTGCTCAATAAGTATTTGTTAAATGAGTAGTACTGTGACACTTTTGACAGCACTTGGTTTATGGTCTGTGCTCAGCAAACAATGTTGTCGTTGTTTGAAGGTATTTTTAGCATTCTTTTTCCTCTTTTTATGGAAGCCATCTGTGAGGAACTATTCACTTAAGAAGAGCTGATTTTAAGGTTCTATTTTAGCAAAAGAATGTTAGCATTCAGTTCCTAAGCCTGAGTTTCTTAAATGGTTTCAGTTTAGGGGAAAGGGAGAATAAGAACAGAAAATTGAGAACTTGTTAAGATTATGGTGAGTTGTAAAGGGAAGCAGATTTGGCCCAATGGATAGGGTGTCCGTCTACCATGTGGGAAGTCCAAGGTTCAAACCCAGGGCCTCCTGACCTGTGTGATGAGCTGGCCCACACACGGTGCTGATGTGCGCAAGGAGTGCTCTGCCATGCAGGGGTGTCCCCTGCGTAGGGGAACCCCATGCGCAAGGAGTGCGCCCCGTAAGGAGAGCCTCCCAGTGTGAAAAAAGTGCAGCCTGCCCAGGACTGGCACCGCACACAGGGAGAGCTGGCACAGCAAGATGACGCAACAAAAAGAGACACAGATTCCAGGTACCACTGACACAAGTGGGCACATAAGAACACACAGCGAATGGGCATAGAGAGCAGACAACTGGGGGGGGGGGGACGGAATGGGGAGTGAAATAAATAAAAAATAAATCTTAAAAAAAAAAAGGATGTTCCACCATTAATAGAGTATAAGTTCAATGCAAATAAATTGAAAGTAATTATGCAAAATAACTATATTTTTGTTTACTTGCCAGTTTAAGACTCTTTTAAAAATTAAAGTTTTTAGTTTTTCCTTTTGGCAATATTGAGCATTTTAACAGAAGCCTAAATTATCATGACTCTTACTTCCTTCATACTTTTTAGCAATAGACATACTGACAGGGTGTCCCTAGAGAATTACTGGAATCAGAGGTCAGGTCCTACTGAGGAAATGCCTCATCAACACAAATTGCTTTCAGTGTACTTTATTTCCTTGAAGAGAAATAAAGACAACTTTAACACTTTATAATCCAGAATAAGTTTATGTCATTGATCAGTATTTTAATACAAAAATAAACATTCCAGATATTTTAAACACATTCACTTGAAAATATGTTACAAATAAGATAGTTTTACCACAAATTATTCATTGCTAATTAAAATTTGTTAGGATATCAGGATACATGGAGGAATGTTGGAAATAGTTAAGTGAGTTTATAATTGTTCCCCATTCATTCATTTTGTTTTTCAATTTTTTTCACTTTGTTTTTAGCTGGTCAGGAATATATGTGTTTTTGTTCTTTATTTGTACGTGGAAATGACCGTAAGAAATGCTAGTGAGGATGTAGAGCAACTAGAACTCTCAGACATTGCTAGTGGAACTGCAAAATTGTATTGCCACTTTTGAAAACAGTTTGGAAGTTTCTTGTAGTTAATCTTGTACTTAGCGTATGACCTTGCACCCTGAGGTATTTACACAAAAGAAATGAACACTTATATTTCCACAAAAACCTGTATGCAAATGTTTGTATTAGCATGATTCATAATTACCTCAAACTAGAAACCAAATGCCCTTCAACTGCTGAAAGGATAAACAAACTGTGGTACATCTATATAATGGAATACTAAGAGGAATGAACTATTGATGTCTGCAACAGTATGTGTGTGCACTAGCTGAAAGAAGCCACACTGTGTACTGTATGATTCTATTGTTATCATATGGTAGGTTGAGTTATATACCACAGAAGAAAAAAAAAAACATGTTCTTAATCTTAATCCCGTTCCTACAGCCTTGAACTCATGGTAAATAGGACTTTTGAAGATGTTATTTTTAGCTAAGGTGTGTCCAACTGCATCAGGATGGGTCTTAATCCCATTAGTGGATGCCTTAAAAGGAGAAGGCCACAGCCAGAACCTGGAAGAGAGAGGAGACAACATCACCATGTGACAGGAAAGCCAAGGAACTCAAGGATTGCCAGCCCATGAGAACACAAATGATCCAGGAGGAAACAAATTTATTGTCTCACAGTTCCTTCCAGCTTCCAAAACTGTGAGACAATAAATTTATATTGTTTAAACCAATCTATTGTACAGTATTTGTCATAGTAGCTAAGGAACTAAGATATATGGTATTCTGGAAAGGGCAAAACTGTGGGTACAGAAAACAGATCAGTAGTTGCCAGGTGTTGGAGATTGTGGGGAAGGGTTGACTACAAAGACTACAAAAGGGCACAAGGGAATTTTGGGACTGATGAAACTGTTCTATATTTGATTGTGATGGTTTTACACAATTGCATTCATTTGTCAAAACAAATAGAACTATAAACTAAAAAGGGTGGATTTTATTGTATGCAAATTACATCACAGTGTAGTAGATTGAATAATTGTGGCCACACAAGATGTCCACATTGTAATTCTTAGAGTCTATGAATATTACCTTGTATAGCAAATACCTTCCAGATGTGATTAAATCAAGGCTCTTGAGATGGGGGGATTATCCTGGATTATTCAGGTGGGCCCTAAATGCAATCACAAATATAAGAGGGAGGCAGAAGAAGATTGCAGACAGAAGAGAAGGCCATGTAACAAAAGCAGAGAGAAGCAGAGTAACAGAGAGATGTTATGTCACTGGCTTTGCAGATGCAGGAAAGGACTATGAACCAAGGAATGCAAGAAATTGAACTCTAGATACTGGAAAAAGCAAGGAATTCTCCCCTAAAGCCTCCAGAGGCAGAATGGCCCTATGGACGGTTTGGTTTTAGCTCCATAAGACGTATTTTGGTCTTCTGTCCTCCAGAACTGAAAGAGAATAAGTTTCTATTGTTTCAGGCAGCCATAGGAAACTAAAACACTCAATAAAAAGAACTGTGAATGGAAGTCATTGTCAACAAAATTGGGGGAGAATAACCAAAACCTACTTGAGTTGCTGTCATGCTAAAGCTGAGATAAAATTCTATTGCTACAGATCTTATGTTCCAGAAAAGCCACTCCTTTTTTTTTTCTCAAGATTTGTTTTATTTATTTCTTTCCCCTACCTGCCCCCACCCCGCCCCCGCCACCCCAGTTGTCTATTTGCTGCGTTTGTTGCATGTTTCTTTGTCCACTTCTGTTGTTGTCAGCTGTGCGGGAATCTGTGTTTCTTTTTGTTGCGTCAACTTGTTGTGTCAGCTCTCTGTGTGTGCGGCACCATTCCTGGGCAGGCTGCACTTTCTTGCTGGGTGGCTCTCCTTATGGGGCACACTTCTTGCACGTGGGCCTACCCTATGTGGGGGGGGGGGCACCCCTGCGTGGCAGGGCACTCCTTGTGTGCATCAGCACTGCGCATGGGCCAGTGCCACACAAGTCAAGGAGGCTCAGGGTTTGAACCGCGGACCTCCCATGTGGTAGATGGACACCCTAACCACTGGGCCAAGTCCACTTCCCCCACTCCTTTTCTGACACCTACAGTTATTCATTTAATCAATATTTATTGAGTACCTACCATGTACCATGTACCGTTCTAGGTTCTGAAGATACCTTGAACAAATTATGTCCCTGACTTTGTAGAACTTACATTTCAATGACAAATAAGTGAAAAAATGAGTAGGTAAATAAATAAATGTATTATTTGGATTAATATAATTTGGCATATTGTAAGATGCTATAAGGAAAAATAGAGCTGGCTAAAGTGAAAGAAAGCTAAGGGGGGGAAGGAAGGCTGTTTTAGATAGGGTGCTAGGGAGGGAGTTTTGAGTAACAGTTGGATAGATCCTTAAATGATGTGATGAGAGGGAATGGCATGCATACCTGAGGGAACACTGCTCCACAAAGAAGTCAGAGCAAGTATATAATCCTTGAATAGGGATAAGCCAAGCACCTCAAGGAAGAGCAAGAAAGCCAGATCCCTGGTCTTGTATCTGTAGTTCACAGGCATGACACATTCATTATAGGCTCAGATAATTTTAACTCATATTTATAAAAATTATAAAACGTCAGGGAAATTTTGGTCTATCCCTCCCCAAATGACCATTTGAAGGCAAAATCATACACCATTATTGTCAGAAGAAAAAATGGGAAGCCAAACAAAACAAGTTTATCGGTGTTCTTGGGTGTAAACTGGCTGATTTAGGCAGAAAAGACATTTTTTGAGAGAGTATCTGGAAACTCACAGAGATGCTTAGAAAGCTAAAGAACCAGTGTGCTGGCTCGATTTATTGCCTCACAGCTCCAGATGCCCTCTTCATTATCCACTCTTCATTATCTAGTAATAATAGAACTGGTCCTGTAAGCATTTCTCCTTTGCAATGAGTGCATTAAGCTTTGACAGTAGAGGGCCCTGTAGAGACACTACAGTGGAAGTGGCTTCTCTTTCTGGTTCAGCTGTGCTCCTACATGTGGTTGCCTGTGGTGCGTGTGGGTTGGGTGGGGATACTTTCGGCAGTATTCTCAGCTGTGTGCATACAACGTGCAATCTCTCAGCAAGCTTTCTCTCAGCACTGCCGAGTAACTACTTCTCTGCAGCCCTCCTGACACCAGGCCTCATGCCACTCTGCTGGCAACTGGTTCTTGATGCCCCAAATTCTGTATAGTAGCAGTCTCAGCCCTCTTACACCACGGAGCTGTTTGCCATCCTTGCCCACATGCACCCCAGAGTGGGTGTTCTCTACTTGCCTGGTGACTCTGGACTAGCTCTGATCTAAGGCAACACAGAAAACGTCTCTACCATCCAGTGTGTTGCAACCACACTTTTTCCGACAAGGTTTGAAACCCAGCCTTGGAAAGAGGGGCACCCTTCTGGGTTTTTTCCTTCCTTGGGTTCTTTTCCTCTACTCTAGTATTTTCTTTAGCATTCCCTTTATCCCTGTTGTAGTTAATAATTCTTTATATTAAACTTTCCCTGTTCAAATTATACTTGGACTCAGAGTGATACAGAATTGGTGCTGAGAATGACCCCAGGAGACAGACCTGCAAAGATGGGAACTTGGGGGTTGATTTGGCCATGCCCCTAGCCTTGAGGACAGGGCTGAGCTCCTTGCCAATGGGGAATGGGAAGCTGGTAATGCTTGGCATTCAGGGGCTGCACAGTCAAGCTATCACTTGGGGCTGATTGTTGTGAAGTACCAACTGAAGGAAATGTCTTAGGAGCTCAAGCAGTTGTTACACTTGATTGTTATATGGCAATAAAATGATGACTATAATGATGTGGTATTGGACAGATTTTTCTGAGTGCACATGAGTATTTGCAGAGAGAACATGACAAGCTCAAACCCTTTACCTTTCAGAGTTGTTGAATCAGACAGCCTCAAATAATCTCTTCTTTCTGTAGCCAGAGGGCTGATACTGCTGAAAATGAGAAATAAATTTTAATTGTATGAGTTGCTGAAGTACAAATAACTGTTGAATTCACAATTTTTGAGCCTCCCTTTCACGTGGAACTAGCTTGCTCTGTGATAAAAGACTGGCCTTCCTTTGCTTAAATATCCTTGTTAACCTCACTGGGGAAGATGCCTTGAAAGGGGTTGTTCATTCTCCTCAAGAGCCACCACAATTATCCCTGTTGCCATCAGACATATAACTAAAGTCAAATTTCAGTATGTTCCAGCAGGACAGGCACACACTCTAACCCAAGAGGAAATAGTTTACACACCAAAAGAATTGCAACACTCTTCTAAGACATATATATCATCAGAAACCTGGAGGACATATGTGGGAGTGGATTTAGAGATGTTAGAACAAGAAGAGTGGAATATAACACTATATCAGGCCCAAATCTGGTGCACTTACTAGAGCACATTACTGCTATAATAAAAAACAAAGAACCCAAAGGCTTAGAAAGATAGGGATGTTGGACTAGAATTATCATGTGTAACCTGCACACTTACCTCCTCCTGTCTTCCAGCTACATTCTAACAAAAGGTCTAGATGATACTCTGGTCACTAAATTATTATTTGCTCTTGTGCTGTCCTTCGTAGGCCAGGTATTATTCTAGGGGATATCACCATTGAGATGGACACATTGATTTCAATGGGGATGGTGGGATCACAAGTGGCAAGTGCCAAGTGGCAGTATTTAAGCACCAAAGACAAGATTGGTGGGCACATCTACTGTGGAGAGCAGTAGGATATATTGGTGATCAGAATCCTTGGCTCACAAAGATCTTTTGCAGTGGGTAATTGATCACATTGTCCCTATGAATAAAAATAACTGGGCAACCTACCATATCACTTGATCTATACTACAGCAAAAACTCTAGGTCTGGTAGCCAAACATAGTGGAATGTCACGGCCTTTCACCAGACCTAAGTGATTTACACACTCAGAGTCCTTGGTTGTAGAATATCTCCTGTGGCCCATGCTAACCAGTAAAACAGGGAGGGGAATTCTGGGACAGTAGTTCAGTCTAGCCAAGTTGACACTATAAAGCCACCATACCTAGTAAAGGACAGCTACAAATTTGACCTTAGGTGGCTCTAGACCCCACACTCCTAACCTTTACTATGTTTTATCTCTCTATGGGGCACAAGGTGACAAAACCCTCAACCCTGACCTGGATGGCATATTACTCCAGCTGAAACTCACCATGATATGGGTGTTGGGGAATGCATATGACACTCTAGGTCTTAAATGGAAAATCTGTAATCTGAGGGGGGATTGATTATGTCTATTGCTCCTCCTATTTCCTACTCTGAGAGAAGCTCCTAGGAAGCCATAGCAGGTGATGGATAGTATCTGGTGCCTGTTTGTTCATGTTGCTGCTGCTCCGGTAAACGTGGTCGGCATGCAAGGCCTCCAGCACTGGCTCAGTCCGTGACCAAGCCCCTTTGCCCAAGACGGAGGCAATCCCCAGGATGTGGGGTTTCCATTGCTACACTCAGGAAAGTCCCAGGCAAACCAAGACCCTTTAGTTCTGGTGACCAACTACCCTGGTGTGCCCAGGACTGAGGTATTTTTCAAGAGGTGGAACTTGCAGTGCTATAATCAGGAAAGCCCGAGGCAACCCGGGACCCCAGCATACAACAATCCCCCAGCATACAACCATCCAGCCACATTTGGCTGCATTGTCTGCATAGGAAACTGGAAAGTGATTTTCTCGAAATTTACCTGATTTTGGCATTCCTTCAGGATAGAATCAAGCTTGTTGATCTATGTGTAATTTTTAAATACAGTATATTCTAAATTTTATGTTTCTTTTACCTACTAGATGGTATAATATTTAAAGTAAACAGTAGATAAACAGTTCATGTGAAACAGCCTCATGGCACAGAATTATATAAAGTCTAAACATACTTTCTTCGTAAACAACTTGAGTTAAAAATTTCCTAAGAATTTTCAGCCTATCTAACACCACAGGAAATCTACAGTTATCAAAGGGAACAAATGGTATACAGATAAATTTAAGTCACAGGCAATGAGGAAACTCTCAGATTTTCTTTCATCAGCTGCCTACTGTGCTTTTTCTCTTTAAAAAATTTATTTCAATTCTCTTTTTTGAACCTCTTTATTTCTTCATATGGAAAGTCTCATAATCAGTTTAAATGTCTAACAGAGAGACAACAGATAAATTGCAAAAGAAAGGTAATTTTTTTAGATCCTGAAATCACAGCTTAAGCATTTCAAGGTTCAAGGCAATCCCAGCAGCCATCTGACCCTGTCCCTGTAGTTGCCTAATGAAGGGGTTGTGCACATAACATATTAAGAATGATGGTGAAGGTATAAAGTATATGCCAGTGGTTTTCTTCTTAAATTAAAATAAAGTGGAGAATATTCAAAATTCCCCAATCTACAGGTCTGTCAGCCGAAATGAATAATAATAATAGCCGACACCTATATAGCGCTTCCTCTACCAGGTGCTGTTCTAAGCACTTTGCATCGATTAAGTAATTTTACAGGTGAGGAAACTGAGGAAGAGGGAGGTTGAGTAACATTTGTGCACAGTCACACACGTGGTAGATGGCAATGCTGGGATTCGGCCTCAGATTATCAAAGTCCAGAGCCCTTGCTTTGAACCATCAGTTATTTTGCCTCTTCAAAGGCCGAAACACAATAATATGCAAAGGAATTGATAAAGACACAGTGATTGAAGACTGTATTTGGGGTCGAGGCTGAAACAAAAAAAGAAATACTTGAATTTATAATAAAGACCCAGAAACAGGAAGTGTAAGTGGACATCCCAATCTGTGTGGAATGAGAGCACCGTGGGACACTGAAAAGAGGATCCAGGCCACTCAGATGTATTCCCCTGGCCACAGAGGTTAACCATTATCTCCAGATCCTGAAAGAGGAGGAACTGGAAATTGACATCAGGACATTTAAAACTTTGTAATGTACAGACTGGGCTCAGTCATTCTTAACGAAAATTTTTGTCTTCTTCATAAAATCCTTAATTTTAAAATCCCTCTGGGAATATTTATATGTTGATAGCTGAACAGAATGGACAGTACATGCTAATTATCATCTCAATTCTGGTGCCTAGTCTTCTGTATTTCCTGTGTGTGTGTGTGTGTTTTAATGTTTTCAATATGTATCAAGAGCATAGACAATAGAATGTATGTGTTTTTGTTAGTTTTAATCTAAAGGCAGTAATTTATCATCTGAAGTTCCATAGTTAAATATACTCTCCAAGGCATATTTGCAGTGTCCTATAAGATCTCCACATTCCAGAGGCCCAATTGTTATCTATTGGTTCAACTATCGTTATCTCGATATACTAATTGCTAATAAGCTTAAGATATGATACAAATAGTTTTTAACTGGAAAAATGAGTAGTATCCAATATATGTAGAATTAGTTAGCAGTAATGTAGGGGGTATATGTGTGAGGGTATAGGAAATTATTAACCCAGCCACCTATACCTTACAGAGTAGTCTTTTTGGCTCAGGCTCTGATATACACCTGAGGAGTCTGGTAAGAATCCTGAGCTGAACCTGCCTCTAGAATATTATTGCATCTGCCTTGACTAACCCTTTCATTCAAGGTACTTCGCAGTGTGCCAGGGGTGGAGACAACCAGTTGTCCACCAGAACCCTTTCTGCCTTTCTTCTTAGATACATGACTAAACCATATTCCCAGCCCATCGAACATATAAATGTGGTTATGTGACTAAGTTTTGTCTGATGGAATGTGAGTGAAAGATTGTGTGCCTAGATTTCTGGGCCTAGACCTCAAGACCATGAGTATGCTTCCCCCATGCTCTCTTTCCCTCTTGCCTTTGGGTGGCTAAAACCTTGGCTATGTATACAATGAAAGGTCTTGGAAATTGTGGAGCATTTGTTGGAGGGAACTTGAGTCCCTGAATGACCACATGGAGCAGAACCTCCTGCCAACTTGGAACATTCACCTTGAACTGTTACTTTAAACTACTGTACAACTGTTGGACCTCTTTGTTAGAGCAGCCTTGCCTTATCCCAGCTCATCCAGTAACTAATGGATTGAGCTGAGCTTATAAAAATAAGGTGCCTGCTTGCTAATAATGGGGCAGAATTTCATCTGTGGCTTGATAACACAGTAACATGCCAACTTTTAGTGGATTTTGGGGGAAACAAACATAAAGCCTTCTCCTACCTCTGTTGGAAACTTTTAACATCTGCCAGTAAGAACCTAAAAGCTGTTAAGAGCGGAATAGACTTACATCAGTTTGCAACATGACCTATCTGTGTTCTGTGAGAGAGAGGGGGACATGAAAGAAGACTCGGTTTTCTGACTTGGGCAGGTGGGTGACAGGATGACATTTTCTAAGTGAGGGGGAAAGGTGGTGAGTTCAGTTTGGAATATGCTGAGTTTGAGGTGGCTGCAAAATTTCCAAGTGGATCCAAAGCAGACCATTCAAGACTATAAATTAGAAGTAAGCGATCTGGTTTGGAGATAAAGATTAGAAATCATCCACATAAGATTACCCTAGGAGAGGGTGGGAGTGAGAAGCACAGAAGGATTAGGACAAAGCCCTAAGAAAGCAAGTGTTTAAAGAATGGAGGAGATAGGGCATGGTGGGGGTTCTAAAAAGTAACAGAACAATGAATTCCTGGAAGCCAAAGAGGAGTTATATCAGGAACAGGTGAGCAATTAATAATGTCAGATGCCAGAGAGAGGTCAAAGGAAAGGCTAAAAGTATCCTCTGAATTTTAGTAACCACCGCAGTGGATTTAAGGTGAGAGATAAGGGAGGAAATATGAGCAACTTCTCAAGAATTTTGGCTTGAAATAGAAGGGAAGAAACTTGTCAAGAGAAGACAGTGGAGGGCAAGCTAAAGGAAGTTTTTATTTTGTATTGAGTTTGGATGAGAGAAATTTGAGTGTATTTGTTATGGGCTGAATTGTGTCCCCCCAAAAGGCTGTGTTCAAGTCCTAAATCTTATCCCATAGATGTGACCTTATTTGGAAAGAGGCTCTTTGTAGAGGTGATTAGAGGTGATGAGGTCAGACTGGATTAGGGGTCACTTTAATATGTCATCAAGATGACTGGTGTCCTTATAAGAAATTTGGACAGACACAGAGAGAATGCAATTGCCAGCAAACAATCAGAAACAAAGAAGAAGCAAGGAAGGACTCTCCCCTACAGGCTTCAGAGGAAGCATGGTCCTGCTGATAAACTTGAGTTTGGACTTTTGGCCTCCAGAACAATAAATATCTTGTTTCAAGCCACCCAGTTTGTAGTACTTAGTTACAGCAGACCTAGGGATCTACGAAATGTTAAAATACTGATGGATCCATCAGGGATGAGGGTCAAAAATGTGAGAGAGAAGATGGTTGGACTGAGACCCTCAGAAGAGCAGGAAGGGAAGATATCTAAAGCAAAGGGGAAGGGATTAATTTTTTTTCAACTCAATACTTATGAGGCCCAATGTCAGCTGGAACCTCTAGCTTCTTACTCTCATTATGTCCAGGTGTATTGCCTGTTTCATTCTGTATCAATCTATGGTTTAGAACTCACTTCTTCTCCAGTTTCCAGGAAGAAAATCTAGTAACCTAGGCATTGCATAATTTTTGTAGAATTCACTGAAATTCTCCAGAATCATAGAGAGAGGTCCATTGTCCAATGCCTAGCACAAAACCACCCTTAGATCTGGGCAGGAAGGGCTCCTGTCCTAGGCTTTGTGCTTTAGAGGGTCTCACTGTTAACTCTTCTCTGACTCTACCCATCCCTACAGGTCAAAGAGTCTGTGGGGCCCACATGGTCCTGTACATGTCCTCCTATACCAGTGTCTGGCTAGGACCCCAGAACTATCTGTCAACACAGCCTTGAACCTATGTCTGGGGCCTGTGCATCCTCTCTCCTGGTTCAGTCCTCCCAAAGGCAGACCATCCAGGTGTGTGCACACCACTAGGCTCCAAGGCTAACCAAGGACACATGTTTTATGGGAGGTGGAGATAGAACTTAGACATGCAGTTTGGAATGTCCACTCATGCACATACAAGACCCTCTGCAACATGGGATGGGCAATGAGTATAAATAGAAGGCAAAATGCCTTATAGGGCAGGTGTGGGTGGCCAGGGCACCAACTCTCTCTGTTCATGTCCTGTTGGGGCACTCTAAGGAGTCTAAGGATTCTAAATTCAAATCTGCCTTTCCAGATCATTATAAAAATACATTTATCAAGCAGGAGGATAGAACACATTCTATGTAATGGGGTTTTTTTAAACCTGATTTATAACTTTTAATTATTTGGACACATGACATGTGACCTTATGTTTGCATTCCTTGTGCCATTCCCAAAGGTGTGAGGGTAAATAGCCTTTCTGAGAAGAAGAAAAAGCCTGAATTATAGCCTTTACCAATTTCTATGGTGTCAATATTCTCACTGTGGGTTATTCAAGCTACCAACATGATGGGACTGATTATGGAGTTGGCACATGTGGCTCGTGAACAAGTGCAAGCCGGCTACAGCCCAGCCCGGCCAAACCTCACAAATGACAGGGTGCAGCTTAGCTCTGCATCCTACTATCTTGCTTGCCTTTCTTATTATCTTACTCTTTGTCTCTCCGCCATTTCCTTCTTTTTCCCTCTCATGAGTAATATACCTTTTCCTTATTGATGTAGAATAAATTTTCAACCTTCTGTTGCTTAGGTCTGGCCTTGCGTCTTAACCTCTACCCTCACTTGTTTTTTCAAAGTATTTCTTTTAAATAAAGTTAGCGCTTTTCTCTAAAGAATGTCCTAGTTAATTAAATCTCTCCAGTTTGTTACATTGCAGATTGGCTTATTTTATTAGGTTGGTGCAAAAGTAATTGCAATTTTGCATTGTTGAAATTTGCTGTTTGATATTGGCATACATTCTTAAATAAATGTGGTTATGTTATACATCATTTTAATGTGCATTTCACGCTTTATGTTTTTTTGCTAATAACTTATTTCTTACTGTTTATTTTATATTTATTTTAGACTATGGAAATGGTGTTAGGCAAAAAGCAAATTCAAGCGATTTTCCTATTTGAGGTCAAAATGGGTCATAAGGCACTGGAGACAACTCGCAACATCAACAACACATTTGGCCCAGAAACTGGTAACTAACATACAGAGCAGTGGTGGTTCAAGACATTTTGCAAATGGAAGTGTTCCACAAGATCATGCAATGATGGATATAGGACATGTTAACTTATACCAAAAGTGTATAAAAGTCTATAAGCTAAAATGTAAACCATAATGTAAAACAGAAGGAAGTTAAAAATTTAGAAATTTGTGCAGTCTAAAATATAAACCATAATGTAAACCAAAATGGAACCATGTTTGATAGCTATTTTCAAAATTTGTACATCAGCTGCAGCAAATATAACATGAACATGAAAAGATCATTGCTGGGGAAAGGGGAAAAGGGTTTGATTTCGGATATATGGGAGTCCCCTATATTGTGTATGTGAATTACTGCGATCTAAAACTTTTTTTTTTAAAGATTTATTTATTTATTTTTTCTCTCCCATCCCCCGCCCCCCGCCCCTGTTGTCTGTTCTCTGTGTCTATTCACTGCGTGTTCTTCTTTGTCCACTTCTCTTGTTGTCAGCGGCACGGGAATCTGTGTTTCTTTTTGTTGCATCATCTTGTTGTGTCAGCTCTCCATGTGTGTGGTGCCATTCCTGGGCAGGCTGAACTTTCTTTCGTGCTGGGTGGCTCTCCTTATGGGGCGCACTCCTTGCATGTGGGGCTCCCCTATGCGGGGGACACCCCAGTGTGGCACAGCACTCCTTGCATGCATTAGCACTGTGCATGGGCCAGCTGCACATGGGTCAAGGAGGCCCAGGGTTTGAACCGCGGACCTCCCATGTGGTAGATAGACGCCCTAACCACTGGGCCAAGTCCACTTCCCTAAAACTTTTTTGAAGACAAAATTAAAAGTTAGAAGAAAAGAAAAAGGATGTAGACACTGAGGAAGAAATGAAAGAAAGTGCCTTGCCACTGTACATACAAGGCAACACCTATTACAATGATGAGAGGCAAAATGTTTGAAACAAAGCTTTATAATATTTTTCAGATTATTAATATACCAATTTATTTTTACTTATTTTAGTATTTCTAAATTATTATGTATTCTATTTCTAAACTTTAAACCCATCACTATATTTCAATTTCCTGTTCATTGAATTTGGCAATATATTAGGCTTCATTGTTGAAGAGGTTTTGGACCACAGAGAGGTTCAACTATGGCAGGGGAGGAGCACTGGTGTGGGGTGTTATTGATGGGGGGCATATGAGTGGGGGGGAGTTTTCCCCGGGTATGTATATAGGGGACATAAAAATGTTGTGATGTATATTGGATATTTTTATAGTAGTTACAATTATAAACATCAACTGAGGGAGTGCTGACTTCCTACCCAGGGGAGCTCTTGTCACATTCCCCAATGGAACAACAATAATCCCCCAAAGGCAATGGCAAAGACCAACAAGGAAGGATGGTCCAACAATGAGCCCTTGATGCTGATGACCATGCTTATGAGCCTGTGTGCCTGAAATTTCAACTAGGCCTAGAGCTTCAGGGTGCCTAAGAGTTACCTCCTGAGAGCCTCCGTGTTGCTCAAATGTGGCCACTCCCTAAGCCAAACTCAGCATGTAAATGTATTACCTTCCCTCCAGTGTGGGACATGACTCCTGAGGATGAGCATCCCTGGTGCCAAGGGATTACTACCAATCACTAATTGGTATTGCAACTACAAAGAGACCTTGAATAAAGGGTCAACTCAGATCAGCAGAATATCTCAGCCTACATGTTGGATCAAGTGTTAAAAACTGCTTTTTGACCTTGAATAAAGGGGGGAAATGGCAGACTAATGACTTTATATTGCTAAGAGCCTTCCAAAAAGAGTTGGGGGGTTATCAGAGGGGTCACGCTTATGTACACCTCAGCAGGACCCCAGAGAGAGCCAAAATAGATATAACCCTAGGGGCTGGTTCTCCTGAGGGCTACAGAGATCCACAGGATATATAGTCATGGAAGATGGATTTGGAGTTCTGTGCCATGTCAGAGGGCCCTACTTTGAAATTTATGCTTCTGAATGTGATGGAGCTGGACTCAGATGTGACCTTTCTACACATGCCTCTTCTGTCACTTTTACTGAACCTGTGGTTGGTGTGAGGGATGGTGCATACTCAGGGGACCTGAATCTCTTGGCTGGCCATGTGCCAGCTGGGACCTGAGCCTTAGCAGAGTTGCAACACCTACTCACCGATTCGTTGGACTTACCCAGGTCAGCTAACAGGGAGGTGAAGATGGTCAACCACCACACCAGGGAATCAAGAGTACCAACAACTGCAAGCAGAGGAATTGCATCCATTATCCATGTGGAATCTAAGACCCCTCTTGATCTAGAGGTAGACACCATCCCACAGCCCAGAGAATGGGGGAATAAAATATGGGTAAGTGTGGACTTACTGATATTCTACTATAAAACTATTGTGACTAGTAATCGAAGAAATTGTAGCATTGAGGTGGAGAAAGTGGTCACAGTAGTTGCTGAGGGCAGGGAGAGGGAAGAAGAAATGTGATGTGGGGGCATTTTTGGGACTTTGAGTTGTCATAAATGATATTGCAGGGTCAGATGCTGGACTTTATATATCCTGCCATAACCCACTGCCTGTACTGGGGAAGAGTGTTAACTACAGGGTAAACTATTATTTATGTGGTGCAGCAGAGCTCCAAAATGTGTTCACCAAGTACGATGATTGTGCCACAAAGATGGAGGAGGTTGCTGGTGTGGGAGGAGTGGGGTGGGGAGTTGGGGGGTATACGGGAGCTTCTTATATTTTTTGATGTAACATTTTTTGTGTGATGTATATATCTTCAAAAAAATACAATTTACAAAACATGATGGGGTGGGGGTGGGGAGTGGGGTATATGTTTTTTAATGTAATGTTCTTTGTGATCTATTAACTTTAATTAAAAAAAGACATTTTGCAAAGGAGACGAGAGAGCCTTGAAATTGAGAAGCATAGTGGCTGGCCATCAGAAGCTGACAATGACCAATTGAGAGCAAGCATGGAAGCTGATCCTCTTAAACTATACGAGAAGTTGCTGAAGTATTCTACGATGACTATTCTACAGTTGTTCAGCATTTGAAGCAAATTGGAAAGGTGAAAAAGCTTGATAAGTGGGTGCCTCATGAGCTGACTGAATATTTTAAAAATCGTCATTTTTGAAGTGTTGTCTTCTCTTATTCTACACAACAAAAACAAACCATTTCTCAATCGAATTGTGATGTGCGACAAAAAGTGGATTTTGTATGACAACCCGTGATGACCAGCTCAGTGGTTGGACTGAGAATAAGCTCCAAAGCACTTCCCAAAGCCAAACTTGCACCAAAAAAGGTCATGGTCACTGTTTGGTGGTCTGCTGCCAGTCTGATCCACTACAGCTTTCTGAATCCCAGCGAAACCATTACATCTGAGAAATATGCTCAGCAAATCGATGAGGTGGACTGAAAACTGCAACCGTTCATGGTGTTTTTGATCGCAGTCAGAAAAACTAAAACAGTGTGCCTACCATATGATTCTATCTGTATGAATTTCCAGAATTGGCAAAACTAGCCCATAGAGATAGAAACCAGATGAATGGTTACCAGTGGTGAGCTGGTGGAGGATGGACTGCAGTGAAAGACAAGGGAACTTTTGAGATTGTTGAAATGTTTTATCTTAAGAGGTATATATATTTGTCAAGGCTCAAACTGTACACATTAATGGAGCATTTTGTTGCATGCAAATTATATCTCTATAAATCTGCTTTTTAAGTCCTTTTTAGCACTTTAAAATTTTTGACAATTGTCTTTTCATTCTAAGGATTGAGCTTCCTAACAATTTTTTTAAAAGTTAGGGCCACACTTGAAATGTCATTCTTTTCCATCTTTTGTGCATATCCTTTGATATCTGAGTTTATGGAGAGTTTCCTAGGCTGCCAAATGTATCTCTCTGGATCATCCTAGTTTGCAAGGTTTGGAATTTCATTTTGAAGCACTTCTCTCAAACACTTGTCATTTTCCCTTTAGGAGTCTCTATCCAGAGAGTCCCATCATTGAACTAAAAATCTTTTTAGATATGTCTTACCAAAGTCTTTGATGTGAATCTGCTCATGTTCAACTTCCCTGAACTCTGGAATAACCTCCTCATTCTTCCCCATGGATTACTGACACTTCCACTTCTCTGACCAGTTCCTTTTTGTGGTCAGCATTTGATACTTACTTCTACTTTCTGACAAAACTCCCTACGAAGAGGAAAAATGTAGGCCCCCTGGAGCATGGCTTATGTTAGATAAAAAGGACCTCAGAGATCAGGAATGACCCCTTTACTTGTTATATAAACATCTAAGGTCTTAAGGACTTTTGTGTTTACCCAAGGTGATACAGTTAGTAAAACTCTGCATTAAAACATCATCTCTATCAGACTGCTTTGTACTGTCACGTAGGATGTTTATGGCACAAGTCGAGGGGTGAGTGAGGATTGAAATACAGTCTGCACTCCTCTTGCCAAACTGAGGCCTAATCAGGGCTTTATCTACTCAGAGGAAGAGGTATCTCTCTAATTTTTATAAAGGTACCATGTGGCTAATAGTGACCTGGATCTATATTTCAGCTTTTCTTCCCAACTATTTCAGATTTACATGTCCATTAGAAACAAGTTTTTGTTATGAAGAAACTGCATTTCTATTTTAAAATAATTACTAAAAGAACTTTGTGTCCCTAGCAATTCTGCTTCCATCTTTTTAAAATACGGTTTGTGAATTTTTAAGCAAATGGAGTCAAAGAAAAGGGACATGTAAGAATCATGGACATTCCCAGCTTTGATATTTCTTGCTTTGACAGCTCAAGAAATGGGGGCCTGGTACAGACTGAGGTTAGGGTTTCAGGATCTAAGACTCAGCTTGGAAATGGGAACAGCTGGCCTAGGGCAGGAGGGTGGAAGCAGAGGAGGAATTAAGTCCTCCACCCATATAAGAGCACTTTATAATGAGCCTAGTTCAAGGAGACAAGAACTTAATCCCAAAGGAAAGGTCTGGAGTAGAAGACAAGTAGATAGAATAGTTTAGAGGCACACCCTAGGAAGTTCCCCTAAGACAAAGGGAGGTGTCCTCTTGTAGGATACCTTCTGTGTACCTTTGATAAGTCAGGATAGTTCAAGAGGCCTAGTAGACTTACAGAGTCCCTGGTGACAAGGATGCCACTGGAGGCCAGGAAGAGTCACTGAGGTCAGAAACCAATGCCCTGACCTAGGGGGGCCAAGATAACACCACCAGTCCCAGCAAGTGCTCACCAGGCAAGACGAAGACCCAATGTGGAGCAGTCACCTCTCTCCCCATTGCCATGTAAGCACATAAGCTTTCCACCTTCCGGATTCCATCTTGTCTAGGGGAAGAGGAGAGAGGAAAATTCCTGAAACACTGAGCACACTTACCCAAAGAGACTGAAACCAAAAGTAGTCTCTTATTTTCTTTAATTAGAAAGAATATTTCTCCTGCTCTGCCCTCCCACCACCACCCCATCTGCCCACCAGAGGAAATGGAGAATTCAGAATAAGAAGAGGTAGAGAAATCACAAATGCTACTTTTTTCCACCTTTGAGTACAATTTAGTCCCACTATACCTGGTCCCTCCAATTCCAGGGTGCATCCTTCACAGTTCATATATAAATCATCACTGTGAGTCTTTTGATGCCCTTGAGATTGTCTTTTGTGCCTAGAAAAAGATCATTCAGGAGTTACTTTAGTTTTAAAAAGAAATATTTAATTTTCTAACGCTGCAATTTAAAGTCTTAGTTTACCTTAAGATTCCAGTTCAACTTAGAATTACTATTGTTATTTTATAAATTTAGCAAATCTTTTTTTTTTTTAATTTAGCAAATCTTAATAACCACTTTGAAGGACCTTAAGCAGTGATTGGTCCCATTTACAAATATTGTTAACTAAACAACCTAAAAACTTAAAAAGTACATTTATAAATTTAATATCCTTAATTTTCTTCCTAAATATATAATTATTTGATTAAATACCAAAACTTAGCTGGAAATCTAAACAATGCATAGAAATCTAATAAATTAGACCTATATATATGGTAATTTTCAGTCTTAAGGATCTGACTTAAAACAAAAGCACAAGTCAATTATTCACTTTGACATTTAAAATGGAATCCAAAGACTGCTCTCTTGCTCCAACAGGCCAAATTCTCTTAAACCCTAGTTACTTAAAATACTACGTTTGTTACCATAATACCAAAGCCAGATAAAGACAATACAGGAAAAGGAAGTTCTAGACCAATTTCCCTTATGAATATAGATGCAAAAACCCTCAGCAAAATATTAACAAACTGAATACAACAGCATATTAAAAGATTGTACATCATGATAAAGTGGGATTTATCCCAAGAATGCAAGCGTAGTTCAACATTAGGAAATAAATCAATGTAATATACCACATTAATAGAATGAAGGAAAAATAACGACACAGGCTCCTCCTAAGAGACCATATTTGATCAAATCAGGCACCCTTTTTGGTTAAAAAACAAACAAACAAACAAAAAACTACTCAGAAAACTAGGAATAGAAAGGACTTTAACATGATAAAGGACATAAAAGAAACGCAATAGCTAACATCATACTCAACAGTGAAAGACTGAAAGTTCTCCTCCTAAGATCAGAATCAGAAAAGGATGTTCGTATTCACCACTGCTACTCAACATTTTACTGGAAGTTCTGGCCAGAACTATTAGGCAAGAAAAAGAAATAAAAGGCACCCAAACTAAAAAAGGAAGAATTAAAATCATCCCCATTCACAAATGACATGATCCTATATATAGAAACTCCCAAAGAATCCAGAAGAAAGCTATTTCAGCTAATAAACGAATTCAGCAAAATTGTGGGATGCAAGATTGACACAAAAAAAATGAGTAGTGTTTCTATATAACAGCAATGAAAAATCTGAGAAGGAAAATCAAGGAAGCAATTCAATTTACAATAGCAGCTAAATGAATAAAATACCTAGAAGTCAATTTAACCAAGGTTGTAAAGGAGTGGTACATGGAAAACTGCAAAACATTACTGAAGGAAAATTTTAAAGACCTAAATGAATGGAAAGACATTCTGTATACAAGGATTGGGAGACTCGATATCATTAAGATGTAAACACTACTCAATATGATTTACAGATTCAATGTAATCCAACCAAAATTCCAACAGTCTTCTTCACAGAAATGGAAAAGCAAATCATCAAACTCACATGGAAGGTAAGCAGCCCTAAATTGCTAAAAACAACTTGAAAATGAAGAAAATGGGAGGATTCACACTTCCTGATTTCAAAGCTTAGTGCAAAGCTACAATAATCAAAACAGTTTGGTACTGGCACAAAAATAGACATATAAAGCAATAAAATAGAATTGAGAGTTCAGAAATAAGCACATACAAGGGTGCCAAATTTACCCAGTGGGTCAAGAATACTTTCTTCAACAAACCGTGTTAGGAAAACTCAAAATCCACATACAAAAGAATGAAAGTGTGCCCTTATCTCACATTATATGCAAAAATTAAGTAAAAATGGATTAACAGTTTCAACAGAAGAGATAAAATTATAAAACTCTTAGACAAAAGCAGAGGACTATCTTCAGGACCTTAGGCAATGGATTCTCAGATTTTATACTAAAAGTAAAAGCAATAAAAGAAAAAATAGATTGGACTCCATCAAAATTAAAAACTTTTGTCCATAAAAGTACATAGTCAAGAAAGTGAAAAGATAATCTACAAAAAGGGAGAAAATATTTTTGAAGCTGTGTATCTGATAAGGGTTTAATATCCAGACTATATATAGAACTCCTAAAACGCAACAACAGAAAAGACAAACAACCCAATTAAAAAATGGGTTGAATAGACAAAATGGGTTGAATAGGCAAAAGACTTGAATAGACATTTCTCCAAAGAAGACGTACAGATGGCCAATAAGCACATGAAAAGATACTCAACATCATTAGAAAATGCAAATCAAAACCACAATGAGATACCACCTCACACCCGCAAGAATGGCTATTATTTAAAAACTAGAAAATAACAACTGTAATCAAGGATGCAGAGAAATAGGAACACTAGTACATTGCTGGTCGAAATGTAAAATGGTGCAGTTACTACAGAAAACAGTTTGGTGTTTCCTTAGAAAGTTAAATATAGAATTATCATATGATCTGGCAATCCCACCTCTAGGAATGTACACAGAAGAATTGAAAGCAGGGACTTAACAGATATTTGAACACCTATGTTCATAGCAACATTGTTCACAATAACCAAAAGATGGAAGCAACTCAAGTGTCCATCAACCAATGAATGAATAAACAAAATGTGGTATATTCATACAATGAAATATTGAGCCATAAAAAGACATGGAATTCTGATACATGTGACAACATAAGTGACCTTTGAAAAGGCTGAGTGAAATAAGCCAGATATAAAAAGATAGGTATTATAAGATTTCACTTATATGAAATACCTGGAAAAAGCAAATTCATAGGGACAGAAAGTAGATTGTAGTTTACCAGTCACTGGGGATTCAAGAATGAGGGAAGAAGTAACTGCTCAATGGGTACAGAATTTCTGTTTGGGGTGGTGAAATGTTTTGGTAATTGTTGGTAATGGTGGCAGAATATTGTGAATTAGCTGATTTCACTGATCTATACACATTTCAGTGGTTAAAATGGGAAAAAATTCTTGTGTATATGCTACTACGTGGCTTAGTTTCCTAATCTGCAGATTCCATGAAATGCTTCAACTTGAACAATGGGAATCTATTCAGTTATTGTTAGAATCTGGGAAAATACCCAAATCAAGTCATCATCAAGGCAATGCTACTTCCCAAAGACGAGCTGCCGGTGATCCTTATTCCTCTGTCATATGGCAAGGCATGTGGTGGCATCTGCTGGTCTCCCCCTTTTCTACCAGATTTCATTGCTTTCAGCTTCTTGCTTCTATGGCTTTCTTTTTCCATCTCTGTATTCTTTCCTTTATAAAGGACTCCAGTAACAGGATTAAGACTCATCCTGAATGAGTTGGGTCACTCCTTAACTGAAGTAGCCTCATCAAAATGTCCTCCTTACAATGGGTTTACACCACAGAAATGAATTAGATTTAAAAACATGTTTTTCTGAGATACATACAGCATCAAGCCATTACGCCACAATAAAAAATTGTGTTTTAAAACGCTAAGTTTGCATAGGTTCTGCATTAATACAAGCATTTTAAATACTATAGGTTCTTATCCTCTTAACAATTTAGATGACCAAATCTAAATCTTCCTAGGGTTGAATGAAGATAACCCATTAATCATGCCAAAGCAAGGCATTTGGGAAGGTGCTTTTTCAGTGGGTTGAGGCTGAATAATAAATCAGTATTAGCCAGAAGGATGACTGGATTCTTATTGGTGACCCTGATGGAATATTTGAGCACTATTTATAGAGACTAATGGGTGGTCCTGTAGCCCTTATAGCAAACATGGTCCAAAACCCTGACTAGGTATTACCTTATTCTGGAGCACTTCAACCCCACTCAGGCTTCTTGATGAGATTTGTATTTCTTCACCTCTTAAGATTAGCATAACGTCTTCCATCCATCTAGTTCCAAAGACCTGTGAACTAGATGGACTTTGCAGTCTTTTCATATTTTACTTTTCTGGTAGGACCATAAAACTCTTTTGAATATTAAAATGGTATCTTTTGAACTTTCTATTGTATTTCTCAAACAAATAGAAAAGTTAAAAGAACAGTGCAATAAAGACCCACATCTCCTCCATTCAGATTCAATGATTGTTAACGTTTTGCCACTTTTATTTTATCTCTTTCTCCATGTGTGCTTGCTTGTGTGCATGTGTGTATGGGTTTGGCTGAGCCTTTTCAAAGTAAATTGCAGAAATCATGACGCTTCACCTTTAAACATACATATCTCCTAGAAATAAGGACAGCCTTCTACACAAACACAAAACCATTATGCCTAAGAAAATTAACAATAATCCCATGATTATTATTTAATATATAGCTCATATTCAAATTTTGTGATACCCAAGAAGTCCTGGTTTCTTTTACTGAGGAATGTTACCTGAGAAATCAGTGTCTGGGTACTAGGCATGCTTATTGCTACCGGGATGTTACTGCTTCTAGACTTTTTCCAAGGGCAGAAAGAGGAATTTTTTAAAAATTAATGAGCTCATACTGATATTTCCAGTTGAAATTTAAATTTACAGATTTTTTTCTTAACTGATTTATTTTAAATTTATATTTGTTTTCTCTTAGACTAAAAATCTTGGTCCTAAAAACATTAATATATTTATTTATTTTATAATATAGATAAAATAATTTCAAAATGGCAACACCACTGTTACTACTAACAATAAACCCACTAAGAGAAGTATAAAATTTCTTTGCAGTTCTTTTCGTCCTCAGAACACATTCCACGAAGTATGTACAAGCAGTACTACATTCAAAAGTTACTTGAAATAATACTTATCTCTGAGTGGTTATCAGTTTGTAGAAAGTTAGATTTATGTGCTTCTGTTTGTGTTCAGCTTTATCCACTCTTTACATGTTTCAAAAGTCACAACTGCAAAAATTTTTTAAAAAAGGTATATTTAAAGAAGCCTCCCTCCTTCCCATTCCTCTACCCCACTCTGCTCTTTATAGGTAACTATTTTCATTTGTTTCTAGTCTATTCTTCCTGTATTTCTTTTCGTAAAAATAAGCATGTATGTATATGTTTTAGTTTGCTGAAGGCTTCTGGGAGCAATAGATGAGAAATGGGTTGGTTTTATAATGTGAATTTATTAGTTTAAAGGCTTACAGTTCCGAAGAGATGAAAATGTCCAAATCAAGGCATCATCAGAGATACTAGCTCTGGTCTGGTCCTAAGGTCTGCGATTGGTGATGAGACACATGGCAGAGCATAATGGCAGCTCTGCCCAAATCAAGGCATCAAGCGAAGTTCTCTCCACAAGTTCAGCTGGGGCAATCAGACATATGGCTCATCTCTCCCCTCTCCTCCAGGCCTCTCAGTCTCTTCAGGTCCTCTTTCCATGCCTCTGTAGTCCACTGATTTAAGCCTCCAGTCTCCAGAACCCCTCTCTTAGCCTCTTGGGGTTTTTCTGTCTCTGCCAGTTTTTCTCTGTGTGTCTCTGTTTTCAGTCCTCCATTCATAAAGGACTCCTGCAAGAGGACCAAGACCCACCCTCGGTCATGCCTCACTGAAGCAATCCAATCAAAGTCCCCTCAATTGAGTCCAATCTAACCAAAGGTCTCATACCCACAGGAATGGATTAGCTTCAAAAACATGATCTCTTCCGGGATGCACAAAAATCTTCACTGTCACAGTATATACGTATATATGCATGCATGCATTACATAATTTCCCTTTATTTCTTTTACAGGAAGCAGCATACTGATACACTCTTACAAACTTTGCTCTTTTACATAATAATACATCCTGAAAATTATTCCATATGATTTCATAGAGATCATGCTCATTTTTTTTCACAGTTGCACAATGATTTGTAATCAAGATGCTGGCTACAGCTCCAGTCATCTGAAGGCTTGACTGGGGTTTGTTTACCCACTTTTAAAGATAGCTCACTCACAAGCCTAGCACATTGGTGCTGGTTGTTGGCAGGAGCATCTCCACCTGGGCTTCTCCACAGGCTGCTAGAAGGACCTTACAACTTGACCTCACCTCTCCCAGAGCAAGCAATCGATGAGCCCAGTGGAAGCAGTAATAACTCGTAAGCCTTAACCTAGTCGCACACTGTCATGGCTACAATATTCCATTTGTTAGAAGTGATACTCTACACCCAGCCCGCATTCTAGGGAAGGTCAAGTGGACTCCACCTTTCAAAGGGAAGAGCATCAAGGAATCTGTGGGCATACCTTAAGAGCCCCACAAACCCCATTAAGACAGTCTTTTGTGGAGGCCACTGCTTACTGAGTGTGGATGTGAATGTTCACCAAGTTCTAGAATAATCTCCCTACATAGCAATTTGTGGAGGAGCTCTTCGGTTTTCTTCATGAAAATAACAAAAGGATTTATTGAGAATTTCTAAATGTACCTATTAGAATGAGAAACATCATCATTATATACATATAACTCAGGGTCCTGCTTCTCAAGTTAGGGGTAAGTAGAGAGATGCAGTAGCATGCTATGAGCAAAGCACACAGAGTAGGCTGGATCACACAGAAATGATTTTTTAAAAAAACTTTTTATTTTGAAATATGTTCAAACTTACAGGACAGTTACAAAAACAATGTATCCCATATGGAGATGTTCAACATTCCCCTACCCACCCCCCAATTACCCAGATCTACCAATCTTAACTTCTTGCCTCATTTACCATATCTATCTCTCCATCTATCCATCTATTCATTTATCTATCTATTCATCTATCTCTTTATTTATCAATTTATTTTATGAACATTTGACTGTCAGTTGTATACATCATGTTCCTTAAACACTTAATATTGCCATGTATTTTTCCTAAGAAAAAGAATATTCACTTACATAACCACCTTAAGTGCAGTTATCAAGTTCAAACACTTGAACACTGTTATAAAGCTTATAGTCTATATTCCAATTTTTTCATATGTCCCAATAATGTCCCTTGAGCCTTTCCTGTTCCCTTATTAGATTTCATTCAGGATCATGTATTGCATTTAGTTGTTATTGTTTTTTTAATTGTTCTTTTTTCCTTAATTGTGGGAATATATATACAACATAAACTTTCCCACATCAACCATTTCCAAACATACCATTAAATGGGATTAATTAACATTCACAATATCGCAGTGCCCTTACCACCTTCCATTACTCAAACTTTCCCATCTCCCCAAATGGAAGCCCTACAGCCATTATGCATTAACTTCCCATTGTCCCTACTCCCTGGCAATTTGTCCTCTAATTTCTGTCTCTGTGAGCTTGCATATTCTCCAATATTTTCTTTGTAGTCACCAAGGGGCTTAGATTTAACACCCTAAATCTTGTTTGCTTTGATTTCAACTTAACTTCAACAGCATACATTCAGTATGTTCATATACCCATCTTCCCTCCACCTTTATGTAGTTCTTGTCACACATTCCATGTTTATACATTATTAGTCCACAATCACTGATTTATTATTACATGTTATGTATTTGCCCCTTAGATCCTGTGGGAAGTAAAAAGAGGAGTTACAAACCAAAATTACAATCATAGTAGCATTTACATTTACCCATTTCATTACCTTCACCAGAGAACTTCATTTCTTCATGCAGCTTCAGTCTATTGTCCTTTCCCATTGAAGCTAGGGAAGTGTTGGATTCCTCTAGGTTCTTGGCTATGTCACATAGAAGAATTTAAAAACATGCCAGTTTAGTCAGGCTAGTAAAAAGAATTTATTGGGAAATGGGGGGAAAAACCAGAGCTTGCTGAGACACGAGAGAGAAGGATGGACATATGCATTGAGGTTTGCTATGTGCTTTTCTAGGAAGAGTGAACTCTGCCTTGTGTGGTTACCTTTCAAACTATAATGCTGTTATTGGCTTCCCCACCAATGGTGGGGGACCATGGTGAGGACTATTTGGGATATCTGGAGCCAAGGGGAGGTCCCAGAAAGAGAAACATTAACTGTGATGGTTAGGCTAATGTGTCAACTTGGCCAGGTAATTGTGCCCAGTTGTTTGGTTAAGCAAGTAATGGGTTAACTGTAATACAAGGGCATTTATGGGCTTTAGTAATGAGTGAGGTTACTGCATAGATGACTGATTATACCTATGATCAACCAAGGAGATTACTGTCAGCAGTAAGTGATGTTTTATCCAATCAGTTGAATGCCTTAAAAAGGGAAGTGATTTCAGCATTCAGAGAGAATTTCCCAGCTAGTCTTTGGACAGCCAACATCGCCCAGAAACTTACCAAGCACCTTCATTGGACTTTCATCAGAGCCCCTGGTTTGCAGCCTGAGTGTGGAACCTGGACTTTTGCGTCCCCACTGTCACAAGAGAGAATCTTATAAAATCTCATACTATTTATAGATATCTCCTGTTGATTCTGTTCCCTAGGGAAGCTGAGACCCAAAACATTACTGTGGTCCACTAGTCAGAATAGGAGCTTATAAAACTCAGGTGATTGATGGGGTTTTAGCTCAGGTCCATCTCACAGTGGGTCCATTGGGTCCCCAGACCCATTCTGTGGTTATTTCCCCAGTTCCAGAATGCATAATTGGAAAAGACATATTCAGTAACTGGCAGAATCCCCACATTGGATCCCTGACTTACGGAGTGAGGGCTATTATGGTTGGAAAGGCCAAGTGGAAGCCACTAGAACTGCCTCTGCCTAGCAAAATAGTAAATCAAAAGCAATACCAGATTCCTGGAGGGATTGCAGAGTTTAGTGCCACTATCAACAATCTGAAGGATGCAGTGGTAGTGATTCCCACCACATCCCCATTCAACTCTCCTATTTTACCTGTGCAGAAAACAGATGGATCTTGGAGGATGACAGTAGATTATCATAAACTTAACCAGGTGGTGACTCCAATTGAAGCTGCTGTCCCAGATGTGGTATCATTGCTTGAGCAAATCAGCACATCCCCTGGTACCTAGTATGTAGCTGTTGATTTGACAAATGCTTTTTTCTCAATTGCCATTAGCAAGGACCACTAGAATCAGTTTGCTTTTGGTTGGCAAGGCCAGCAGTATACCTTTACTGTCCTGCCTCAGGGGTATATCAGCTCTTCAGCCCTATGTCATAATATGGTCTGCAGGGACCTTGATCATCTCTTCTTCTCACAAGACAGCACACTGTTCCATTGTATTGATGATATCATTTTGATAGGGCCCAGTGAGCAAGAAGTAGCAAAGACTCTAGTAAGGTATTTGCATGAGAGATGGGAGATAAAAAAAATTACAGGGGTCTTCCACCTCAGTGAAATATCTAGGTGTCCAGTGGTTAGGGGCATGTCCTTTCTAAAGTGAAGGATAAGCTGTTGCACCTGGCCCCTCCTACAACCAAAAAAGGGACACAATCCTTAGTTGGTCTCTTTGGATTTTGGAGGAACATATTCCTTATTTGGGTATGCTACTCCAGCCCATTTACTGAGTGACCAGAAAAGTTTCTAGTTTTGATTGGGGACCAGAACAAGTGGAGCTCTGCAACAGGTCCAGGCTGCTGTGCAAGCTGCACTACCACTTGAGCCATACAATCCAGCAGATCCAATGGTGCTGGAAGTTTAAGTGGCAAATAGAGATGCTGTCTGGAGCTTTTGGCAGGCCCCTATAGGAGAATCACAATGCAGACCCTTAGGGAATTTTGGAGCAAAGCCCTGCCATCCTCTGCAGATAACTACTCTCCTTTTGGGAAACAGCTTTTGGCTTGCTATTGGGCCTTTGTAGAGACTGAATGCATAACCATGGGCCATCAACTTACCATGAAACCTGAGTTGCCTATCATGAGCTAGATATTGTCTGACCCACCAAATCATGAAGTTGGATGTGCACAGCAGCACTCTATAATAAAGTCAAAGTGGGATATGTGAGATAGGGCTTAAGTGATTCCTGAAGGCACAAGTAATGTACATGAGGAAGTAGACCAAACGCCCGTGGTCACCACCCCTGCCATTTTACCTTCTCTTTCCCAGCCCATGCCTTTGGCCTCTTGGGGAGTCCCTTACAATCAGTTGACTGAGGAAGAGAAAACTTGGGCCTGGTTTACTGATGGTTCTGCATGATACACAGGTACTGCCTGAAAGGGGACAGCTGCAGTACTGCAGCCCCTTTCTGGGTCATCCCTGAAGGACAGTGGTGGGGGTAAATCCCCCCAGTGGGCAGAGCTTCAACCAGTGCACCGGTTGTTCATTTTGCTTGGGAGAAGTGGCTAGGGGTGCATTTGTACACTGATTTGTGGCTGCCCAATGGTTTGTCTGGATGGTCAGGGACTTGGAAGGACCATGATTGGAAAATTGGTGACAAAGAGCTTTGGGGAAGAGGTATGTAGATAGACCTTTCTGGGTGGGCAAAAAACTTGAAAATATCTGTGTCCCATGTGAATGTTAACCAGAGGGTGACTTCAGCAGAGGAAGATTTTAATAATCAAGTTGATAAAGATGACATGTTCTGTGGCTAATGCTCAGCCTCTTTCCCCAGCTTCTCCTGTCATTGCCTAATGGGCTCAAGAACAAAATGGGTTGGAGGTTATGCATGGCTCAGCAACATGGACTTAGCCTCACTGAGACTGACTTGGCTACAGCCACTGCTGAGTGCCCAATCTGCCAATCTGCTCAGCCCCTGATATGGCACCATTCCCTGAGGAAATCAGCCTGCTACCTGGTGGCAGGTTGATTACATTGGAACACTTCCATCATGGAAGGGCAGTGATTTGTTTTAACTGGAATAGATGCATACTCTGGATATAAGTTTGCATTTCTTGCACACAATGCTTCTTCCAAAGCTATCATCCGTGGACTTACCGAATGTCTTATCTACTGCCATGGCATTCCACATAGAAGTTTCTGATCAAGGAAATGTTTTCGTAGCAAAAAAAGTGTGGGAATGGTCACATGCCCATGGAATTCACTTGTCTCACCATGTTCCCCATCATCCTGAAGCAACTGTGTTGATAGAATGGAGGAACAGTCTTTTGAAGACTCAGTTACAGCACCAACTAAGTGGCAATACTTTTTAGGTCTGGGGCATTTTTCTCCAGGAGGCTGTGTATGCTCTAAAGCAGTATTCACTCTATGGTGCTCTTTCTCCCATAGCCAGGATTCATGGGTCCAGGAACCAAGGGGTGGACATGGGAGTGGCAGCACTCACTATTACCCCTAGTGACCCACTAGGAAAGTTTTTGCTTCCTGTCAATGCAACCTTAAGCTCTGCTGGTCTACAGGTCTTAGTTCCAAAAGGAGGAGTTCTTCCACCTGGAACACGTCAATGATTTCATTGAACTAAAGTTTAAGACTGCCACCTGGCCACTTTGGGCTCCTCTTACCTCTGAATCAACAGGCATAGAAGGGAATTACTGTACTGGCTAGGGTGATTGATCCTAACTATCAAGGGGAAATAGGACTATATCTACATAATAGGGGTAAAGAAGAGTTTGCTTGGAATACAGGAGATCCTCTAGGGCATGTCTAGTACTACCATGCCCTGTGATTAAAGTCAATGGAAAATTGCAATAACCCAATCCAAGCAGGTCAAACAATGGCCCAGAATCTTCAGGAATGAAATGGGTTACCCTACAAGGAAAAGAACTGTAATATATTCCAGAACCTAGCAGTATGCTTTTAAGATTATTCACAGTTTTAGAAAATTTTTTTAAAGAAAAGAGGTTCTGGCCTCCTGTAAAGGAAGAGAAAAGAACAGTCTTAGTGTAAACTATAATGGTTTAAATTTTATTTAGCTTGGGTGTAGTCTCCCTAGGTTTATTGAATATCCATGAAATAAGTCAATATTATATGTATTAAATCTTTAAGATGCTGAAAGTTGTAAATTTACATCTAATAAAATTAAGTTCAAGAAGGAAATGTAGGGAAACGGACTTTGGCCCAGTGGTTAGGGCGTCCGTCTACCATATGGGAGGTCCGCGGTTCAAACCCCGGGCCTCCTTGACCCGTGTGGAGCTGGCCATGTGCAGCGCTGATGCGCGCAAGGAGTGCCGTGCCACGCAAGGGTGTCCCCCGCGTGGGGGAGCCCCACGCGCAAGGAGTGCGCCCATGAGGAGAGCCACCCAGCGTGAAAAGAAAGAGCAGCCTGCCCAGGAATGGCGCCGCCCACACTTCCCGTGCCGCTGACGACAACAGAAGCAGACAAAGAAACAAGACGCAGCAAAAAGACACCAAGAACAGACAACCAGGGGAGGGGGGGAAATTAAATAAATAAATAAATCTTTAAAAAAAAAAAAAAAAAAAAAAGAAGGAAATGTAGATCTGTCCTCTTTTAAAAGAAGAAAGTAAATTTCATTGGTTGCTAATTATAATTTAATAAGCTTATTTTAAGGTAAAGTAACCAGTGTATGTAGTTATTGTTAATTATAAGAAGTTTGTAAAAGCATCTTCTAAACTGAAGCATTTAAATGGCTAATTCCAGGAAGCCATTATTTATTAGAAACATAAATTGGTATTAATAACAAAAAGTAACTTCTTAACAGGGAAACCTGTCAGTACTACTTCAATCTCCATATTAAAGTGGTGGAAAGGAAAGATAATCTTGATTCCATTGAGAATCTTAGATTTTCATAAAATAATTGAGAAAGTAGTTTTTCCTATGCTGCCAAAGTAAAATATCTGATAATTAACATAATCATGGAAAAGGTGCAAAAGAAAAAATCAAAATACTAAAATACTTAAGTCATTTGATATGTTATACATTGCTTTGGAAGTGTTTAGAAAGTGTATAAAAATCAAAAGAGATAGACTTCAGTATTGTCAAACTCTCTTGTACATTTAAACCGGGCCCAAATACTGTACATGCTGCCTCTCTATTTGAGTTATTGGCTAGGTTGGTTACAGACCCCTAAAACAATAAATATATCTACTACATCTCTGGTTGTGCTCCTGAGGTGGATGAAGTGTACGTTGCAGTTTCAGACTCCTGCAGAAGCTGATGATAGCTCGATATTGCCTGACATACAATGGACATTGCCTCCAGGTTGGCTCTGCTTCATAGTGGCGAAGGGCACTATGCTCCACGCTATGCACCTTACCTTCCTAGCTTCTCTCTAGTATCAGCGGTGCTGCAGCATGCTGGCTGTGTGAAAGGCATACATACCAAGTGGAGAAACAATTACCCAGAGTATATAAGTAGAACTTAAACACAATTGACATTATGGCCTGCTCCTTGGAGAGATAACGTGTGAAATTGCAAACCTGGAGCTTAGATCTATTAATTGCAGCTTAAAGAAGAAATTGTGCATTGAGTAGTATTAAGTATTGTACCTATATGACTGGTGAATATGATATCTTTTCCATTCTAGATCATATGCGGAGGGATATTGAACATATTAGAAGTCCTGGTAAACTTAATTCATTTTCTAGGTAGTTAATGAATGTACCTATAAGAAAAAAGAATGGCTCTCTTAAGTACTCTTTATTTTGCTTGCCAAAAGCCTGTCTTGTTATTGCTTATACTGTCTTTGTGAGTTTATGTCTAGGGCAGTGCCTCTCCTAGCTGTCCTAAGCATAACCACTACTGGTTATGCCAACTGGGATTGGAAGTTTATACCCAAACCCAGCAGGTCTGCCATAATCTCTCCCTGGAGCTAACCAATAGTATAAAAGAACTTGAGGAAGAATGCTGCTTCCCATCAAATTTGGGAGGAAGCAGCCTCTGAGGGCACCTGGACTTTCTCACTCTCTGTGGGCCAGTGTGTAATGGCTGGCCCCCTTTTAGTTCTGCTTACCACCATCTTCTTTATCCTTTTAGTGGGGCCATGTATCTTCAAAATTCTAACTAAGTTTATTTCTTTCAGAATCAACGCCTTCCAGAATAAGATATTAGTCACGCTGGGATTTCAGCCACTTCCAACCACAGTGTTGGACCTGTCTTTTTGCAACCTCAGTAGAATAGCCAGAGAGGTTTACATCCTGTCAGACAGGGACTACTGCCCTAATCCATGGGAGGTGGCTATGGAACAATGACCATCACCCCCCCAGCACCCCCTTAAGAATAAGTGTGTAAACTCTCTGAGGGGGAAGTTGAGGCAGGTTAGCTAGGGAAATGAGGAGAAGATGAACCACAACATGGCTTACAGGCAATTTGGCTGACAGATGACATGGTCATGAGACCCTGCTGAGACCTTAACCTTAACCTTAAGGTCCAAATTTTTCTTTCTGGGACCTCCCCTTTTCCCCAGATATCCCAAATAGTTCTTACCACTGGTGGGGTAGCCAATAACAGCTGGGGCCCCTCCCATTAGCATTAGCAATGGGGAAGAATAATTAATAGTTTAAAAGGTAACCATTCAAGGCAGAGCTCGGTCTCTCTGCTTAGAGAAGCCCACACTAAATTGAAGTGCATATTTCTGTCATACTCTTCCATTTCTCAGCAAGCTCTCCTTTCCCCCATTTCCCGATAATTTCTTTTTACTGGCCTAACTAAACTGGTGTGGTTTTAAATGATTTTACACGCATAGTCAAGAACCTAGAGGAATCCAACACTTCCTCAGCTTCACCATCAACCTGCAGAACTCTCTGTAGCGTCTCTTGTAGGACTGATCTAGTGATGACAAACTCCCTCAGCTATTGTTTATCTGGGAATGTCTTAATCACTCCCTTATTTTGGAAAAACCATTGTCCTGGGCATAGGATTCTTGGTTGGCAATTTTTTGCTTTCAGTACTTTAAATATGTCTTCCCCTTGCCTTCTTGCCTCCATGATTTCTGATGAGAAATTGGTGTTTAATCTTTCTGAGGTTCCCTTTTATGTTATATCTTGCTGCTCTCTTGTGGATTTCAGAATTTTCCCTTTATGTTTGGCATTTGACAGTTTGATGACAATATGCTGCTGTATGGGTATGTTTGGGTTTATCCTGTTGGGAGTTTATTGAGTGTTTTAGATGTATACATTCATGTCTTTCATTAAAGTTGGAGAGTTTTCAACCATTATTTCTTTGAATATTCTTTCTGCCTCTTTCTCCTTTTCTTCTTTTTCTGGGACTCCCACAATGCCTATATTGGTATGCCTGATGGTATCCCACACATTTCTCAGGCTCTGTTCACTTTTCTTCCTTTTTCTTTCTCCTTCTCAGACAGAATTATTTCAATGGTTTCCTCTTCAAGGTCATTGGCTCTTTCCTCTGATAGTGCCAATCTGCTGTTGAACTCCCTAGGGAATTTTTAATATCTGTTACAGTGGACTTTGGCCTTGTTTGGTTCCTTTTCATAATTACCATATCTCTATTGATATCCTGTTTGTTTTCATCTATCATTTTCCTGATTTCCTTTAGTTTCTTTTCCATGCTTTCCTTTAGCTCTTTGATGATATTTAGCACCATTTTATAAAAAGTGGTCTGATTCTCCTCATTGATGGTTTCTAAAGCTTTAATCTTCTCCTTTGCCTAAACCATCACCTCCCGATTTTTTGTATGCTTTATCTTTTGTTGAATCCTGGTCATTTTGATATGTTATTGTGTTATTGCTGAAGTTTAGGCCCTGAAGCATCTCTTGCCTTAACCTTGTATCTAACCACTGTAATGGCTAAGTTTTCCTTGAATGCCAGGAGTTTAAAAAAAAAAAAAAGGAAGGAAAATAAGAAAACAGTTTTGCCAGTCTTGGCAGACTGTGTGAATGTTCCCCTCCAGGGCTTATCCGGATGATGGGTTGTGTGAGAGTGGCTCCAGGCCAAAGCGTAAGGGCTTTCCTGATACCTTCTGCATGGGGTATGCATATGTGGCCATAGGAATTCCCCCATTTACAAGGTTACAAATGTCCCTGCTTCCCTAGGAAACAGTTTCCTCACAGCTCCCCACACTGCAGTGATTTGTCCTACAGCCAGCAATCCCTTCCCCAGGCAGCACAATTTAACTGCTCTCCCATAGCTTTCTGTAAAAGAGCTCTCTGAACTGCCTTCTGTAGGCAGGACAAGTTCTGGGGCGATAAGTTCCTCAAGCCATCAACAGACAAGTTGGGCCAGACATACTTGCTCATGGCATGTACAGAAGGGCCACTCTGCTCCCTCTAGAACTGGGACCAGGGATCTACATTGGGAGCACAGGCCAGTTCTACCCGTGGGGTAGTTCCAGCCAGGACGACACAAGAACCTACTGGTTTTAAGGAGCATTTTTCCTGATTAATTGGTGGCCCTGTTTCCTCTGAGAAAGATGTTTCTGCCTGTTCTTGCTGGTTGTTCAAATTTCGATTGGGCAATGGAGCCCTGAAGTGTCTCTCTTTACCACGTTGATCTAGGCAACTATTGCAGGAATGACTTTATGTGATGGTATGCAATGTAAAAATAAATTTATCAGAAACAACTGAAGCAATATTATTGGAGTAAAAATGGAAAATCCATATTTTTTTTTTTTGAGGTCTGGGGGGCTGGGGATTGAACATGGGACCTTGTAATTGGGAAGCTTTTGGGCACTCAACCACTGAGCCACATCTGCTTCCCTGAGTTGGTTTTCTCATTTGTTTTGCTTGTTGTTCATTTTTGTTTTTTCAGGAGGCACTGGGAACCAAACTCAGGACCTCCCATGTGGGAGGCAGGAGCTCAACTGCTTGAGCCACATGAGCTCCCCATATACTTTTAAAATGAAGCCTGAGATTGCAAAGAAATTTGAACTTGGGGAATTCAAAGTAGACTGCTTTGGCCTATTTCAACTCACCTCTCAGAGGTGTTTTTCCATTCTTCTTTGCCTTAAGTTTACTTGAATGGAGAAGTCTGAGAAATGCTAGCTTTAAGATACCTGTCTATATTTTGTTTGTAAGGGACTGGTAGGAATCTTTCTTCCAGGGGCTATTCCAGTTCTGCTGAACTCTCTCCCTTGTTTTTGGAGGAGTGCTTGTCAAGCTATTGTGGGCCTGTGTCAAATGCATTGGGATGGGCTTCCTTGGTTCATAGTTCATACTACACAATTTGTAGATTAGTCCTTGTCTTTCTTAATGGGTTACTCAGAATTTGCTTTTAAGTATCTCTAATACCCTCTTTAAAATGTAGGGTGCCTGCTGTCCTTGTTATCCCAGGGATGGTGCCTCATAATGTGCTCTCTTCCTGGATCAGCCCACCCCATCCTGGCAATCCCGTAGGTCACCAATCCAGGAAGAACACACACTGCAGTGAGCTCCAGGGGCTGCGGCTCCTTTGGGCAGGCAGCATCTCTATTTGTTCTGGCTCCAAGATGAAAATGGTTTTTTTTCATTTGCAATACCTTAACCAGCACTGACTTACCAAATAGGCACTTTGTCCACTAATAAAACAGGGATATCCAAAAAATGTTTTTTGTAAGATAATTAGCTATTTTCCCCAAAGCATCAAATTTGTCACCATAGGAAAAATTGGAATTTTGCTTGACCACCTTATACTTATTTTATGATTTGGTACAGTTTCAGATTTTATTTGTGTAGTGGAGATAAAGGGAGAAATCATCTCTTCAGATCTCCGCTGGTCTTAACAGGGCTTTTTGGCCATGCACGCCCCTGTAACACCACCAATCACCCTCCCCTGGCTCAGCCACAGCTCAGGTTTAACCCGAGCGTGATTATTCTCATTTGTGCTCCAGAACTATTAGCAAAGCCACAAATCTGGGAGCAGGTCTACATTTCCTTTCATTGTCATCCTTTGGTGGAAATAGATTTATGGTCTATTACCTTCTCCATTACCAAGAATAGGTATTAAGAACTAAGCTCACAGTTAGTTCACTGTTACCTTAGTTCCTAAATATGGAAAAGGGTGTATGAGTAGTGGCTAAAAGCATAACCTTAGAACGGGGTACTTAATGGGGGTCCAGGGATTCAGATGAAGGAAAAATACATCTTTATTTTTACAAACCTTAAACTAAAGTTTAGCATTTCTTCCAATTATGAGTGTAGGCAACAAACAACAGTAGGTTTCACAGAGCCCATGACTTTTTCCACAGTAGGTGTCACAGATATTTTCATATTCAACTCAATTGTTAGAAATATCTTGAATTATCATCTTATTCAATACTACTTCAAAATTACAGGTTGTTAGACCCTGTGTGGTCACAGTCTTCCTGTGCACAGATTGTATTAAGCAATTCATGGCCTAAATGTGCCATGTTCTACGTTGGTCATCCAGACAAACATATTGCTTTCTGCTATTCTGTATATGCAAAGAAATCTGTCATTTCTTTGAAAAGAGAATTTGAGAACACGTGGGAACACTTCAGAATTATTTTAGAAGTTATTTCTATTATAATGCCATTAAAGCTGAACCATAAATTTATAATCACTTTCTTTTTAATATATGTTGAGTTGATGATGTTGATCTATTGATCTTTGGAAAAAATATTACTTCGATGGAGTTAAACCTAAAAAACCTTGGATAATTCTGGTGTTCCTTAAGAAAAGACTGCCTTTGCCATATAAAATGAACTACGGAATCTGACATGTTTGCAACAATATATCTTTGTGAAATAGGATTGTAAACCCTGGTAATTATCAAAACAAATATTCAAAATAATGTCCAACATGCATATTGTCTTGTCTCAATTTGGCCCACAAGTTTATGTTCTTATTCAAGCTAAGCCTTCACACTAATATATCTTAAAAACTAAAATTGAACTTTAATTTCCCTATATTTTAAATATTTTCTGTTACTAAGTACCACCTATATATCTTAAATTTATTTCACTTCAATATATGATGACTAGTTATTTATTACTATGTAACCATTTATCCCAAATCTTAGTGGCTGAAAACAACAAACATTTCACACTATCGCTGATTTGGAATCTGAGTGCAGGCAGGTGGTTCTGGACCAGTACACCCACCAGGCTGTAACCAAGGTGTCGGACAGGGCTGCAGCCCTGTCAAGCCCGGTAGGGAGAAGGGCAGCGTCCAAGTTCATTCACATGCTCTCGGCAGGCCTCAGTTCATTGCCACATGGGCCTCTCCACAGGGTTGCCTCACACATGACACTGCAAGCCATCCAAAAGAAAGAATGAAAAAGCACCAAAGACAAGAACCCAGTCTCAGAACTGACATCCCCTCATTTCTACCATATTCTATTCATTAAAAGAGGTTCTGAGGGGAGGGAGAGGGAAGAATAGGTGAAACATGGTACATTTTGGAGAAATTGGAATTGTCCTGCATTACATTGCAATAATATAGATACAGGCCTTTATACATTTGGTCAAAACCTATAAAATTGTGTGGTACATAGTGTTAACCATAATGTAAATTATAAACCATGTTTATTAGCAATGCTTCAATGTGTGTTCATCAGTTGTAACAAATGTAACACACTGATGAAAGATGTTGTTAATGGGGGAAGTGGGGGAGGGGAGGAGATAGGTATATGGGAATCCCCTACTTTTTCAAGGTAACATTTATATAAACTAAAGCTCCTTTAAAATTGAAAAAAAGTTGAAAAAAAAAGAGAGTCAGTAAGTGCAACCCACACTCAAGAGGAGTAGGTTACACAGAGCTATGAGGCTGTCAGGAGATAGACTCATAGGGGCCACCTAGTAGACTTATTATTATTGTAGTAACGGAAGAACTTGTAACACTGATATAAAGACAGTGGTTACCAGAGATTCTGAGGGGAGGAGGAGGGAAGAATAGGTGGTTCATAGGGCATTTTTAGGGCATTGAATTGTTCTACATGATATTACAATGACAAATACAGGCCATTGTACATATTGTCAAAACCTATAAAATTTTACGGTGTAAAGTGTAAACTGCATGTAAACTATAGACCTTGGTTAGTAGCAATGCTTCAATACTTGTTCATCTACTATGATAAATATACCACACTAATGAAAGATGTCGTTAATAGGGGGAAATATGAGAGGGGGAGAGAGTGGAATAGATAGGGAATCCCCTAAACTTTCTTCTTTTTTTCAACAAATCAATTTTATTGGTACATATTAATATAGTATAAATCCATCCAAAGTGTGCAATCAATGGTATTTGGTATAATCACAAATTCATCACTTCAATCATTATTAGAGCATTTTCATTATTCTAATAATAATACTTTTTAAAAAAATAGAAAACAGACGAACAAAAAACTCCTCACCTCTAAATCTCTCCACACTGCCCCTGCCACATATAGGTGCTATTCTATTTCCATCTCTTCAGTGTATTTGTCTTTATATTTTGTAAAAAAAAAAAAGTCTTATATATGCAATGTTACCCATATTCATATTTCACATGAGGCTTCATTATGTTATACAGTCCCATGTTATTTTTTAGCTTTCCTTCCAGTAATATACATGTCCTTAGACTTTCCCTTTCAAACACTGCCATATGCATATAATAGCTCTGCTAGTTACAAACAGTATGATGTGCTTTCACCATTTCTATTCATTTACAAAGGCTTACAAACAACCTTTTTACCAATTCTGCCCAGATTAACCCCCAGCTTTCCATTCTTTATCCTCATACTATTTTCTGGCAACCTATATTGTAATTATTAACTCCATGAGATTACAAAGTATATTTAGTTCATAATAGCACAATCATACAGTATTTTCCTTTTGTGTCTGGCTTGCTTCATTCAACATAAGGCCATCGAGGTTCATCCATGTTGTCATGATTCACAACTTCATTTCTTCCTACAGCTGCATAATATTCCATCATGTGTATACATCACAATTTGTTTATCTATTCGTTGGTTCATGGACATCTGGGTTACTATCTTTTGGCAATTGTGAATAATGCCGCTATGAACATCAGTGTGCAGGTGTCTGTTCATGTCACAGCTCTCAGTTCTTCTGGGTATATACCTAGTAGCGGTATTACTGGGTCATATGGCAATATAATTTCAACTGCCTTAGAAAGTGAAACAGTCCTCCACAGCGGCTGTACCATTCAACATTCCCATCAACAGGGAATAAGCATTTCTATCTTTCCATATCCTCTCTAATACTTGCAGTTTTATGACTTTTTATAGGGGCCAGTCTAAAAGGTGTGATATGCTATCTCATTATAGCTTTGATTTGCATTTCCCTAATCACTAGTGATGTTGGACATTTTTTCATATATTTCTTTCTCATTTGTTATTTCTTCTTTTGAAAAATGTCTATTAAAGTCTTTTGCCCATTTTTTAATTTGTTAGAATTCGTGGTTCATGAATTCCAAAAATAGATTTTGGATTATGGTTGTAAACTAGTCTGTACCTGGGCATGATTAAAGTATGATTAGGGTTTTGATTTGGCTACATTAGTAGGGTGCTGAGTCCCTGCCCCTTGGCAGGTGTGGACTCACAGATAAAAGACATGGCAAAGGACAGATTTGGAGTTTTTTTATCTGTACTTTTGAGCTGGAGCTCTGGGAAATGAACACACAGGAGAAGAACACAGAATAATAGAGATAGCTCCTTAGAGATGGCTGCTGAGACATGGCAGAAGCCCTGGGCAGAGAGACAGAGTTGGTTGTCTGGTCGTCTACAACTGGCCTTGTGGGGAAAGGTAAAGCCTAGAGAGCCTCATAGTCTACAGCTGACGTTGTGGAGAAAACAAAGGTACTCAGCCCAGAGAGAAATGAACCCCAGGAAGAGAAGAACCCAGGAAGCCTGAACACTGGCCAGACATCAGCAGATATCTTGCTCCAACACATGGCAAAAGACTTAGGTGAGGGAAGTAATTTATGCTTTATTGCCTGGTAACTGTAAACTTCTACCCCAAATAAATCCCTTTATAAAAACCAAGTGATTTCTGGTATTTTGCTTCAGCACCCTTTGACTGACTAATACAGTTGTCTTTTTATTGTTGAGTTGTATGATCTCTTTATATATCGTGGTTGTTAAACCTTTATCAGATGTGTGATTTCTAAATATTTTCTCCCATTGAGTTGGCTGCCTTTTCACCCTTTTGACAAAGTCTTTTGAGGTGCAAAAGTTCTTAATTTTGAGGAGGCCCTCTTTATCTATTTTATCTTTTGTTGCTCATGCTTTTGTGTATAAGATTTAAGAAACTGCTGCATACCACAAGATCTTAAAGATTTTTTCCTACATTTTCTTCTAGAAGTTTTATGGTTGTTGTTTTTATATTTAAGTCCTTGATCCATTTTGAGTTAATTTTTGTATAAGGTATGTGATAAAGCTCCTCTTTCTTTCTTTTGAATATGGATATCCAGTTCTCTCAACACCATTTATTGAATAGACTGTTCTGGCACAGCTGGGGGCTTGACAGCCTTGTCAAAAAATCACTTGACCATAGATATGAGGATCTATTTCTGAGTTCTCCTTTCAGTTCCACTGGCCAATCTGTCTGTCTTTATAGCAGTAACATGCTGTTTTCACTATGTAGCTAAGTAATATGGTTTAAAGTCAGTAAGTGAGAGTTCTCCAACTTTGTTCCTCTTTTAAAAGACATCTTTGGCCATTCAGGGCTCCTTACCCTTTCAAACAAATTTAATAATTGACTTTTCCACTTCTGGAAGAAAAAAAAAAAGACTGTTGTGATTTTTACTGGGATTGAGTTGAATCTGCAAATCAGTTTGAACAGAATTGGCATTTTAATGATATTTAGTCTTCCGATCCATGAACACAAAATGTCCCTCCATTTATTTAAGTATTCTTCAGTTTCTTTTAGCAATGTTTTGTAGTTTTCTGAATACGGATCCTTTATGTCCTTTAAGTTTATTCCTAAATATTCGATTCTTTTAGCTGCTATTATAAATGGAATTTTTTTTTTCATTTCCTTCTCAGATTGCTCATCAGTAGTGTTTAGCTACACTATCAATTTTTGTATATTAATCTTGGATCCCACCACTTTGCCTAAGTCATCTAATACAGTATCTATGCTGTGGATTTTTCAGAATTTTCTAGATATCAGCATATAGTGAAAGTTTGATAGTGTCTTTTATTTCTTTATCTAGTCTGATTGCACTAGCCAAAACTTCTAGTTCAATATTGAATTACAGTGGTGACAATGGGTTTCCTTGTCTTGTTCCTGATCTCAGGGGGAAAACTTTTGGTCTTTCATCATTGAGTACAATGCTAACTGTAGGTTTTTCTTATATGTCCTTTACCATATTGAGAAAACATCATTCTTCTATGCCTATCTTTTGGGGTGTTTTTTATCAAGAATGGTTGCTGTGTTTTGTCAAATGCCTTTTATACATCAGTCAAGAGGATCATATGATTTTTTCTCTTCGTTTTATTAATGCAGTTTACTATACTAATTGATTTTCTCGTGTTGAACCACTCTTGCATATCTGGGGTAAAACCCACTTGATTGTGGTGTATAATTCCTTTAATTTGCTTTTGGATTCAATTTGAAAGTGTTTTGTTGAGGATTTTTGCATCAATATTCCTTAGAGATATTGGTCTGTAATTGTCTTTTCTCATAGTATCTTTATCTGGTTTTGGTATTAGGGTGATGGTGGCTTCATAGAATGAGTTTGGTAGCATTCTTTCCTGTTTAATTTTTTGGACAAGCTTGAGCAAGATTGGTATTTGATCACCTTTGAATGATTGATAGAATTCATTTGTGAAGTCATTTGGTCCTAGGCTTTTCATCTTTGGGAGATTTTTGATGCCTGTTTCAATCTCTTTACTTGTGATTTATTTGTTGAGATCTTCTATTCTGGGGTCAGTGTATGTGATGCTTTGCTTTTCTCTTGCTGCTTTCAGAATCCTCTCTTTATCTCTGATATTTGTCATTCTTAATAGTAGGTGTCTTGGGTTAGGTCTATTCAGATTTATTCTGTTTGGGGTGGATTGTCCTTCTTGGATATTGATATTTATGTCTTTCATAAATTTTAAGAAGTTTTCAGTCATTATTTCCTCAAATAGTCTTTCTGTCACCTTCCATTCTCTTCTCTTTCTGGGACACTCATTACATGTATGTTTGTGCATTTCACATTGTCATTCAATTCCATGAGACCCTTTTTTCCATTCTTTTCTCCTGTCTTCTCCAGTTCAGATGTTTTATCCTCAAAATCACTGATTCTGTCCTTGAGCATTCAAATCTGCTGTTATATGCCACAAATGTATTTTTATTCTCATCCATTGTGTCTTTCATTCCCATAAGCTCTGTTACTTTTCTTTGCAGGCTTTCAAATTATTCTTTACGCTCACCCAGTGTCTTATTTTTTTAAGTTTTTTTTTTTAAGTTTATTTCTCTCCCTTTACACCCTCCCCCCAAATGTCTGCTCTCTGTGTCCATTCACTGTGTGTTCTTCTGTGTCTGCTTGCATTCTTGTCAGTGGCACCAGGAATCCGTGTCTCTTTTTGTTGTGTCATATTGCTGCGTCAGCTCTCCATATGTGCAGTGCCACTCCTGGGCAGGCTACGCTTTTTTCACACAGGGTGACTCTCCTTGCAGGGCGCACTCTTTGCACATGGGTCTCCTGTACGTGGGGGACACCCCTGCGTGGCACGGCACTCCTTGAGTGCATCAGCACTGCGCATGGGCCAGCTCACCACATGGATCAGGAGGCCCTGAGTTTGAACCCTGGACCTCCCATATAGTAGGCAGATGCTCTATCAGTTAAGCCAAATCTACTTCCCCAATGTCTCCTAATATCATTTATCTCTTTAATAATATTTTCCCTCAACTTTTTTTAATTGATTTAGAAGATGTGATTATCATTGATTAGTTCTCTTAAATCCTGTATCTCATAAGGATATTTGATTTATTCCTTTTCCTGGGCCATCTCTTCCTTTTTTCTGGTATGGCTTGTAATTTTTTGCTGATATATAGGAACCTGAATATTTTGGTGAATTTACTCTGATAGTCAATTTCTCCCTTTGCCTAGAGTTTTTTTTCCCCACAGGCATCCTTTGATATTTGGCTCAACTTATTCTGAATCTTAAAATTGTCCAACTTCATTTATCAAAATCCAGCCAGGGACTCACTAATGGGGCACAGATTTTCTCCCAGGGATTGGAGCTCAAGAGAAATCTAAACACAGTTTTTATCCTTGCAGTTTCCTGGCCAGCCAGCAGATGGTGCTCCTCAGTGAACCTTTCCAGAGAGGTGTTTCTTTCAACCTCTGCTTTACTGTGTTTCTGGTCTGGCCAGAACTGAGATTCAAAGTGGGCTCTGCTGGCTGAATTCACTGAAGAGAATCCCCTCTTCACCCTCCAACATACTATCCCTGTTCCCTTGTAACATCTGACTGGGAGGAAGGCATCTGTTCCCCTCTCAGTCAGCTGCAGTGAGCCTGGGTTTTTTCCAGAGAATGGGAGCATTTCCCAGCTACTGCAGGGGTCTAGCAACTCAGATTTGTTGTTTTCAGTTCTTCTTCTCTCTTTCCTGTGCCCTCCTGGGGTTTGCACAGCACTTTCCTGGTTTGCTGACCCCCAAAAGCATGTCCCTCAGACAGCTTTTGGCCCTTGCTCTGTTGTTTTTGTTGGAGAGTAGAGCCCTGCCTGCCTACTCCAATGCCATCTTCTGGACTCCCCAGAAATCTCCTATACTTTTAGTGTAACTTTTCTGTAATCTAAAACTTTAAAAATAAAGCTTATTATATGAAAAAAGGGGGGAGGGAAGCTGCCCACCTCCACAATTGATAACTATATTTCAATATAATTGTTTTTATAGTTCTATGCATTTTATTTTTCGCATCTAAAGACATTGTTCTGAGAAGGAGTCCAAAGGCTTTAATGGCTTCCCGTAGCTCAAGTAGGTTAAGCATGAGTCCCTTAGCCCAAACTCTGTCTCACCCACCAGCTCTGTGGGCCTTGAGCAATAACCTCCAAGTATCAGTTTCTGCAACTATAAATAGAGATTGTAATGACCTGTATCACAGGCTTGCTGTAGGGAGGACATGAGATCACAAATGTAAAGCATTAACATCCTACCCTGCTTATATTGAGCACCCAATAAATGGTAGCTATTTTCAATGTAGAAAATAAAGGGCCTGAATTACACACATATGCATAGGCTTCTATTTCAAATAATTGCAAAGCCCTGGGGTTGTGTTTATCAATGGTTCTCTTCTTTCTCTATTGTTGTATATATTTTACATCTTAAGTTACATGTGATAATACCCAATGCATCTGTACCTGCTCTGCCACCAAAAAAGTGCCATATAAAATACCAAGTATTATTACATCCAAAAGTATTAAATGCAATCAGCATAAAAGCCAAATGTTTGGCCAAATTTACCCATAAGGAGGAGGCACACAACTCTGTAAGCTTCTCACTGACAGAAACTCCAGTCTGATGATTTGCTTTTTTTTAACCAGTACACACGTGAATCATGGAAGATGAGTCAGGGGACTATTAAAACCCGCTTCTGTCAGGCACCTGTTTCTGCCCAGGTGTTTCTTCCTGACAGTGCAGTTAAGGAGTCTTTTTACGAAGAAACATGCGGGAGTCAGAAATGGCTTGCTGCCTCTGTTTTTTCCTGTGAGTCTGGAAACCAGGAAAACAAGATCTGGATCAGGCAGGCTAGCACCTTTCACATTCTGATCTGGACACAGGTAGAAACCTGCTGGTTTAACCATAGCTAGAGAAAGCCCCTCTCCCAACTGGGCTCTCCCTCCTCTGGTAGCCCACCATGGACTCTCCTACACACAGGGAGAGCAGCACCTGCTGCCACAGAGAAGTAAGCCCCAGCTGGCCTTGGGCTGGAGGCACATTCTCAAGTTAGTTTTGATTTCCCAGTAATCACGAGGGGAGATTGAAAACATGTGTTCCTCCTCTACCCACCACCCCTCCCCTGCAACCTGCCTCTTGGTTTCTGGGTAGTAGATTTTCAAAATGCTACCAGAGAATTTGTTTTGAATTCTCTTAATTAGCACTGGAATTAAAATTAAGCTGCTCATGTAAAGGGTACATGGAATTTTTCCATATTATTTCTTACAACCCCATGTGTGAATCCACAGTTATTTCAACTTAAAAAGCTTAATTGAAATAAGCTACTCAGAATTTACTGTGACATGAAAAAACAAACAGTAACAACAAAAATCCCCCATCCCAAAAATGAACTCTTTGTTGTTGTTGTTGTTTCTTAAACAATTTCTTCAATTAAATGATTTCTATGTGATTTTCTGGGCATGGTAGAAGCTCTTGGAACAGAAAATGATACCTATTTCCTTCCCCTTTCCTCTGACCAACATGGCAAAGTCCTTAGTAGCAACTGTAAAGAGAATCTCTGTGGTGACAACATTGTGAATGTAGTTAACAACACTGAATTGTATACTTGAAAGTGGATTGTACACGTTACCAGGATAAATTTTTTTTTTAAAGCTCAGAACTGTACAACATGGAGCAAATCCTAATGTAAACTGTGGGCCATAGTTGATAACAACATTGTTTCATTAATTGTAACAAAGATATCACACTCATGCAAAATGTTAATAATAGTGTGGGGAGATTGGGGGTATATGGGAAATCTGTACATTCTGCATGCTTTTTCCATAAGCCTACAACTGCTCTAATAAAATAAAACAAGATTCTGAAAAAGACTATGTCTGGCAGTATAAACAAGAACTGGTAAGAACAGCTGTCTCCAGAGAGAACAGGGTGTCTTGATCCAAGGGGGAGGGGAGAGAATAGGTACATATTCATGGTAAGTCATTTTGACCTTATGCATTTTATACTATGTGTACATATTACCTAGTCCAAAAAGATGACTCCCCAAATGCTACATATCCTTCGAGGGTCTAGCTCAAACACAGCCTTCTCGCTGAAGCCTTTGCCATCCTGCCGGTTAGAATTCGCCATCCCGTCCTGTGAGTCTAGAGCACAGGTGGTTCTCAACTATGGCTGCCCAGTAGCAAAACCTGAGACATTGAAAACTGCCCGGGCCCAGGCCCCCTCTGCAAAACAATTCCGTCAGAATCCTTGGAAAGGGGGCAGAGGGAGCCTAGCACTGTTTTTTTTTAAAAGCTTCCTAGCTGATGTTAGTGTCTTCGGGTTGAGAACTTCTGCCCTGGCACTTTATGGAAGGCAGGAGTGGAGGACTCACCCTAAAAGTAAACACTGATTCACAGGACTCAATATTGATTTTTTTGGAAAAAGCAAAAGCCTTCCACCTCTTTTATCTCCTTTTGTCTTTATAACAACCCTGTGAACTGGGCGTCATTGCCTCATTGCCCAGAACAGGAAATGAATAATTGAGCTGTGAGAAGACACAGCAGGCCCTTTTGAACTCTCAGGTTCTTACTTCCTTGTGCTGGGTCATTTCTCCTGGTTTTGTGCTCCCACCCAGAGCCTAGCGCAGCACTTTACACAGGGTTGTGCAACCGCAGTTTATCAGTGAAATGAGAAATGAGTAGCCCAGGAAGGCTCCAAAGGGTGGCTCGACATCCTGAGTTTTCCTGATTACGGTAATAGTTCATTTTCCTGTTTCTCAAATTCCTTCGTTTGCAAAGCAAGGTCCCTCCTGCCAAAACCTCCTCAGTTGCGTGTTCAAAATGCAGATTCTTGGGCCCCAGACTTTCCGAAGATCCCCAGGATCCTTGGAGATGGCATTCAGGGATCTCTATTTTCACTTCTTAACTCTGTTCAGGGCGGGGTGGGGGGCGGCAGTTTCTGTTTAACTGAGGCTGAGAGCCAGCTGCAAAGCACGGCCTGGCCCTCTTCACCCACGGCATGGGCTTGAAGGTGCAGGAAAATGCACTGAAGGCCCGGGCACTGCGGAGGGGAGCAAAGGAGGGCCCGGCCAGGGGGTGCCCGCAGGCCTGGGAAGGGTCCTCAGCACCAGCTCGGGGGCTGGGTCTTGATGAGCCCCTCGCTCACTGTCTCCAGGTAAGGCCCTGTGCATGGCCGCGGTTTGCTCCAGACCAGGCCTTGGTGGATGGCCACTCTGACTGTCCCCGGAGCAGACCCCAGCCGTGTCTGTTCCCACCCCCGGTATCTGCACTCGGAGAGAGACCGTCTGGAGAGAGGCCCACGGGACTTCAGGGGTGTCTAATGCTGAGTGGCGGGTTGCCCCTCTGCCCTCCATATGGCTTCCACTACCCACCCATTCCTGGAAAACCATCACTCTCCATTCTCTTCCCTCATTTAAAAGGAGAAGGAGAAAGAGAGTGGACAATGTACTGAGAGCTTTATATGCCTTATCTCATTAAAGGCTCATGACAACACTGCAGGTTAAGAATTACTAGACCTATTTGATAGATGAGAGGACTGAGGCTGAGAAAGGTTAAGTGATTTGCTCAATCAGTGTCATGTAAGTGAAAAGGTAATAAGTGGAGAAGACGGGATGCCAAAATGGATCTAACTCCCAGGGACTTCCCGCACCCCACCTCCCCTACTGTGCACCACACCCAGTGCTAGGTAAACTGCAAAGTAAAACAAGATATGGCATATGGCTTCTGTGTCCAAGGAAACCACTGCTGGTAGAGAGAGATGCCAAACCTGCAATAGCAACAGATTGAAAATGCGCTAGAGGTGTAAATACTGTGACACAAAGAGAAGCAAGGGCTCAGGATATGAGGAGAGTGAGGTCTCTCAATGAGGGGAGGATTTCACCAGGATAAAGGAGGAGGAAAAAAGACATGAGGTCAGCAGACTTTTTCACTTCTTTTTTTGTCAAGAGCAAATAGTAAATATTTTAGGCTTTGCCTGAACAATCATTTCTGTAGCAACTACTCAGCTCTGCCGTTATAGCATTCAATATGTACAAACAGGGAAGCGGATTTGGTTCAACTGATAGAGCATCTGCCTACCACATGGGAGGTCCAGGGTTCAAACCCTGGGCCTCCTGACCCGTGTGGTGAGCTGGCCCATCACAGTGCTGATGCGCACAAGGAGTGCTGTGCCACACAGGGGTGTCCCCGGTGTAGGGAAGCCCCATGTGCAAGGAGTGTGCCCCATAAGGAGAGCTGCCCCATGTGAAAAAAGTGCAGCCTGCCCAGGAGTGGCTCCACACACACGGAGAGCTGATGCAGAAAGATGATGCAACAAAAAGAGACACAGATTCCTGATTCCACTGACAAGAATACAAGTGGACACAGAAGAACACACAGTGAATGGACACAGAGAGCAGACAACTGGGCAGGGGGGAAGGGGAGAGAAATTTTTTTAAAAAAATCTTTAGAAAAAAATATGTACAAACAAATGAACTTGACTGTTTTTCAATGAAACATAATCCACAGAAGCAGGCACCAGGCTGGATTTGGGCTGTGGGCCATCATTAACTGACTACTGATAAATCAAAGAGGTTATTTTTTTTTCTTTTTTAAAATATGTATTTTTATTTTTTAAAAAGATACTTAGATTGCACAAAATATTATGCAAAAAATATAAGGGATACTCATATGCATCACTCCCCACATTAACAACATCTTTTATTAGTGTGGTACATTCATTGCAATTAAGAAACACATTTGGAGCATTCCACTAAGCATGGATTATCATTACATTGTAGTTTACATCCTCACCTACTTAATTCTGTATGGTAAGGCAAGATATATAATGGCCTGTATCTGTCACTGCAATGTCATTCAGGACAATTCCAAGTCCTAAAAATGCCCCCATATTACACCTCATTTTCCCTCTCCCTGCCTTCAGTACCTCCAGTGGCCACTGTCTCTACCTCAATGATATAATTTCTTCCTAGAATACCAATAGGTCCACTCTAGTCCATATTTTTTCTTCTTTATTTTCTTTTAAATGTTACATTAAAAAAATATGAGGTCCCCATATACTCCCCACACCCCCTACCCCACCCCTCCCACATCAACAACCTCTTCCCTCATCGTGGCACATCCACTGCACCTGGTGAATACATTCTGGAGCACTGCTGCACCACATGGACAGTGGTCTACATTGTAGTCCACACGCTCCCCCATTCCACCCAGTGGGCCATGGCAGGACACACAATGTCCAGCATCTGTCCCTGCAGCACCACCCAGGACAACTCCAAATCCTGAAAATGTGCCTACATCATATCAAAGAGGTTATTAAAGCAGGGGAGTGATCAGATTTTTGTTCTGGGAAGACCACTCTGGAAATGTGGAAGAAAGTTTCTTTATGGAATCACGAGCCTTTTTCTTGGTGTAAGTCAGAAAACGTGCACCATGGTGGGCCGTGGGTCATGGATTTTGTAAAATGATGATGGTGGGGTTCTGAAAATTTTCACACATAGCTCTCTCCCTCTTCCCGTCCCACATCCCATTCACCCTCTCAACTCTATTTCCTTCTATTCCTTTCTATCTGACCCCCTTTTGAGGCAAGTTAGTATAGGGAAACAAGGAGAAAGCAAGCTATGGCTGACAGACAATGTGGCCAACAGACAACATGGCCATGAGACCCTGCTATATTATTCAGCCAAAGGCATGCCATAACATACCAGAAATTTGTTGGCTTTTATTAAAGGTATTTATTTGGGGTAGAAGCTTATAGTTACCAGGCCATAAAGTGTAAGTTACTTCCCTCAACAAAGTCTGTCACCATGTGTCGGAGCAAGATGGCTACAAGGGTTCATTCAGGCTTCCTCTTCCTCTTAAGGCTCCTGATCCCAGCTTCTTCCAGCTCTGGACTGGGATAAGTCTCATCTCTCTCCCAGGGCTCAGTTCTCTCCAGGCTTAGCTGCTCTGCTCTCTCCACAAGGCTAGCTGTAAACTATCTGGCAAATAACTCGTCTCTTTTCCCAGGACCTCTGCTGTGTCTAATGAAGCCTTTTCTCTTTCCTCGTGTATCTGCTTCTCTGTGTATTTACTTCCCAGGGCTCCAGCATTAAAACTCCAACTAACTCCTCTGCCTTGTCATTTTCTCTGTCCTACTGACATGACCCAATCAAAGCTCTAATCATAATCCAATCAAGTAAAAGTGAAACCTCCAAAGATAATACCATCTAATATGCCCAGAGGAACAGACCAGTTTACAAACACAATCCAATATCTATTTTTGGAATTCATAAATAATACCAAACTGCTATACTTCCTGAGACCTTGACCTTGACCTTGAAGCCTCAGTTGGGCTGAGGGAAGGCCCCAGATAGTCCATGCAGGCCTTACCTTTGGCCCACACCATTGGTGGGCTAACCAAGAACAGCTGGAGCCCCTCCCCTTAGCATTAGCAAGGGGAGGAATAATTAATAGCTTAAAAGTAACCACACAAAGCAGAGCTCACTCTTTCTGCCTAGAAGAGTCCACATCAAATCTCAGGGTGTATTTCTGTCCTTCTCTCCCATTTCTCAGCAAGCTCTGTTCTTTCCCCCTATTTCCCAATAAATTCTTTTTACTGGTCTAATTAAATTGGTGTGTTCTTAAATTCTTTTATGCAATAGAGCCAAGAAACTAGAGGAATCCAACACTTCCCCATCTTCATTTGCCAAGCCATTGCCAGGAGACAGAAAGGCAACTGGTGCTCCCTGGCCCCTGCTGGAGCCTGGGGAGTTTTAAGGCCCCTCTGGGCCCTCTTTGGTCTGCCATTGTAAAGGGGTTCCTGGATAGGCTCCCACAGGACATAAACTCAGTCTGTCCAAACTTCTGCCTCCCTCTGCAGAGGTGGGGGGCGAGCCCCCACTCCATGTAGATCCAAGGAAGTTCTAGGTGGTGGGTGAAACCATCCTTGAGACCTGACTGGGCATGTGGCCCGAGTTGAGCAGGAGTTCACTGGGAGTTTACCAGGTCCTCTCTGTGAGTCAGAATGGCTATCACCTGTTGTACTGTTTCCTTAGACCACTAGTTAACTCCTTTTAATTAGAATTGCTTTTTAAAAAGATTGATTGATTTCTCTCCCCTTCTCTTCTCCCCTCCTCCCCCCACCCCAGTTGTCTGCTCTTTCTGTCCATTTGCTGCATGTTCGTCTGTGTCTGCTTATATTCTTGTCAGCAGCACCAGGAATCTGTGCCTCTTTTTGTTGCATCAGCTCTCCGTGTGTGTGGCACCACTCCTAGGCAGGCTGCACTTTTTTTGCGCTGGGTGACTCTCCTTATGGGGAGCACTCCTTGAACGTGGGGCTCCCCTACGTGGGGGACACCCCTGTATGGCACGGCACTCCTTGCATGCATCAGCACTGTGCGTGGACCAGCTCACCACATGGGTCAGGAGGTCCTAGGTTTGAACCCTGGACCTCCTATGTGGTAGGTGGATGCTCTATCAGTTGAGCCAAATCCGCTTCCCTAGAATTGCTTTTAATCTTCCATATACTGCTGTCCTTATTTTGGGTCTCTGAGATGACTTAGAAACTGAAAATGCATTTGTTAGCAAGACATGAGCCCAACCCTGTGTAGTGCCCTGAGGATTTGCAACTTCTCAACCCTGGGAAGACCCTGATATTGTCGTGGGGGAGGGAGGGGTCCCTAAGGCTGTGTGCCAGGAAGTCACAGGACTGTTAGTCTCTAGTTTTTTAAATAGACTTTTAATGTTGGGTTTAACTGCAGAACTTGGACCTTGGGAGTCACTAAGATGTAAGCTCTCTCATAGCCATTGCAAAGTAGGCAAACGAAAGGTTGCTAGCCAGTCCCTTTCCTGGGGTCAGCCTGGCTTGGATGTCTGGGAACCAGACCCACACACCCTCAGGATCTCTAAGATTCTAGGAACACCCAGAGACATAAGGTTACCGATCCCCAGAATGTGAGGACAGTGAGCAGGGCTCTCACTCTCCAGAATGCTGGATCAGTGAGCAATCCGTTCAGTGGTGGGACGCCATCCAGACTGAGCAATGTTTATCCTCCCCTAGGATAATGGGTGGTTCTTCCAGCATCCCAGCAAGCTCCCAACTAGGGTGCCTTCTCACAAACTTGGACCACCTGTCTACTAATGGTCTAAAAAGAAAAAGGCTAATCTTTTCCTGCTACACTACATGGCCACAGTATGACTAAGAGCGGACTCTGTATGGGTCCCTGAATTCCAGTTAAAGTTATGTAAGAAAGAAGGAGAGGACAGATAGATTTGAAGGCCGGAAACCATGTAGCCATGTCTCCTTAATGGGATAAGGAAATGCACTAAGATTAAAAGTTTCCTGACTATTCCTAGCTCCCTGCCTATTCCCTTGTAACACTCCAATCCTTTCAGCAAAAAAAAAAAAAAAAGCCTTCTCAAGGCTTTACCCCCTGCCAGAAGGTAACTAATGGCATACAGCCCCCAGAACAACCCCAATTTGTATCTTATTGGGGGCAGAAGCTTCTCTGGACCCCTTCACTCCATACTCAGCAGCTGCCCAGGGATTTTCCTGAAGGAACGAAGCTGAGGGTCCTGCACAAGTCTTCTGCTGTGGACAGACACTGGGAGCTTTGTGTCTAGGTGATTCTAAAGCCAAGTCTGGGGAAGCAGACTTGGCCTGGTGGTTAGGGCGTCCATCTACCACATAGGAGGTCTGTGGTTCAAACCCCGGGCCTCCTTGACCCGTGTGGAGCTGGCCCACGTGCAGTGCTGATGCGCGCAAGGAGTGCCCTGCCACACAGGGGTGTCCCCCGCATAGGGAAGCCCCACACGCAAGGAGTGCGCCCCATAAGGAGAGCCGCCCAGCGTGAAGGAAAGTTCAGCCTGCCCAAGAATGGCACCACACACATGGAGGGCTGACACAACAAGATGACACAACAAAAAGAAATACAAATTCCCGTGCCTCTGACAACAACAGAAGCGGACAAAGAAAAACACACAGCAAATGGACACAGAGAACAGACAACTGGGGTGGGGCAGGGACAGGAGAGAAATACGTAAATAAATCTTTTTATAAATAAATAATAAATAAATAAAGTCTTTCCCTAAGCTAGCTGTGTGTGTGAAATTTTCTCTTTTGTTCTAATCTGTGCTTCCTTTAACTTTGTTAGTCTGCTCATGCCTAGTAACTCATAAATCAGATTTGGGGTTCTCCAGTCACAAGTTGGATAACAATGAAAGATAACCTAAAAATGAGTCTTTAAATGTCAATACTATCTTGCAATTGAATTTGATGTATAAAAGAAATCCAAAAGTGGAATTAGTTCAACTACACAAAAAGAAGAAAAACTTAGCAAAGTTGTTACTAATAAGATTGTTTTGTTTTGTTTTTTAAATTTATTTCTCTCCCCTTCCCCCCATCCCAGTTGTCTGTTCTCTGTGTTCATTCACTGTGTGTTCTTCTGTGACTGCTTCTGTCCTTATCAGCAGCACTGGGAATCTGTGTTTCTTTTTGTTTCATCATCTTGTTGTGTCAGCTCTCTGTGTGTGCGGCATCATTCTTGGGCAGGCTGCACTTTCTTTCGTGCTGGGTGGCCTCCTTACCAGGTGCACTCCTTGTGCATGGGGTTCCCCTACGCGGGGAACACCCCTGCGTGGCAGGGCACTCCTTGCGCGCATCAGCACTGCGCATGGCCAGCTCCACACAGGTCAAGGAGGCCCGGGGTTTGAACCGCAGACCTCCCATGTGGTAGGCAGACACCCTATCCACTGGGCCAAGTCCGCTTCCCTAATAAGATTGTTTTAGTTGCTTAGTTAATTAATGGAAGTGCCCTACTTGTTTTAAAGTGGAAACTTACTAGAAACTGTAACTAAGCTTTAAGATCATTATACAGATGCCTTTATATTATAAAATAGCAGGGGGATAATATTTGAAATTGCTGTAACTGAGTGGAAGCCTAGACTTCAGCTATTGGGATATAATTCTAAATTGAGTTTTCCTTTGTTTATAGTTACTTCAGGTCTAGTTTGTGCTTACTATAGTAATGGTGATTATAAACTAAACTTACCTTTGCTTAGGCTTGTTTCTTTCTTTCTTTTTTTAGAACTTGATAGTCCACCTACATTTTATTTATTTATTTATTTTTAGGCAGTACCACAGATTAAACCCAGGACCTCGTACATGGGAAGCAGGTACAAAACCACTGAGCTACACCCACTCCCTGTTTATGTTTATTTCATGACAACTTCTGCCCCCATGGCTCAGGGGAAGGCAAACTTGAGACACCCCTGTTTCCTGTCCTTCCACTGGTGCCCAAAACCCTGCTTTCTCTCATGACTCCAAGTGTGGACTAAATTGCTGCCTGGTGGAATTCTCGAACCTCAGGGTTGAATGTCCACTCTTCCAGTCTAGCAGCCACCAGAGTCCTGTAAGCTCTGAGGACTGGGGAGTAGAGGAGACCTCCCACTTCTAGTGTTGAGGTTCCTAAAAGCATCAATTCATGAGAGAATCCAGTTTCCCTGAGGCTTTAGTGACCTCAGTGAGTGTATACTGGAATTAGTGTTTCTCATCCAAGGTTAATGTCAAAATGGAAAATAAGCAAAGTTCTGAAGTAAAGGAAACTTGTATTTTAAAGCATTGGGGACAATTTGGTTACAAGTCAATAATTAAAAGAAACAAAATTCTTATGCAAAACTGCATAGTCACAGTGCAAATTCGTCTTCAAAGAAATCTTTTAAACATTATTTTACAGTTAAACTTATTTTGTAAAAGAATGAAAGTTTTAAGTGACATTAGTGAGTTGTGTTTTTGTGCCTAACTTTCTATTTGTACCTATTTGCTCAGTGTATATCTTCGTACATCAAGATAATATCAAATTAACAAATGAAAATTCTTAAAAGAGCTCTATTCAAATTGTTAAAAATAAAATATGTGCTTATATATGTGAACTGTTATTCCTGGAGTCCAAATTAGGCTAAGCAGAATGGAAAGGTCATATGGAAATCTGGATATAGAAATTATTGGGAGAGGGAAAAAGATTTTCCTGAGCTCTTTGACCTACCCAACCCCCATGGCCTTCTCTTTGCAAGAACTCAGAGGGAGAGGTTAGTGTGGCAGATTAAAACTCTGCCTTCCCTCTCTCTTCCTCAGTGCTGCCTATGGAGGTGGCCACCATCTCCCACCCGGCACCACGGCTGCCCTCAGACCCCTCTGACAGGACTAGGCCCCATCCCTAGCCCCTATAGCAGCCACAACTTGCAGAAGCTGCAAGTTTATTATTAACCTGCCCCATTATGAAGGTGCAACCAGCAGTTTACTCAGAAGGAACCACATCCCATGACATAGAATAGCTCCCCATCCTGAGCCTACATGTCCAGATACAGTTCATTTCCTCACAAGAATAGACAAAGAAGCCATATAACACCACCAAGCCCTCCTGCACCCCTAGAATTCACTGCCCCTAGCCCACCACCCCCTAGCCTTCCCTAAAGGCCCTTACCCAAGGGTCTTACCCAAGCACAAACCCACTCCCACTGCCTAAGCATGTTTCTGCCTATAGATGTACTGTATAAATTCATGACTGTCTCTGCCAGAATCAGGTTTAAGTTTATTCTTCAGATTCCCTCCATTGGGAGGGCCTGCAATTGCTGGTCTCTGTGTCCTAATTGTCTCTCCCGACATCTAACATTTGGTGCCAAAACCCGGGATCTGGGAAGAGGAGATTCCTACTACCATACCTTGCAACCTGGGAAGCAGTGAGCAGCGGCAGCTCACTCGGGCTTACTCCTAGATCCTGGCTGGTGAGCCTGTTGCCTGATCTTGGAAAGAGGAAGCAATGGACCGCAGCAGCTCGCCCAGAGCTTACTCTTTGATCCTGATCATGCAACCCTGGATCCTTTTCACCCTCTCCTGGAACTCCGCAGAGCAAACCCCAGAGAAACTTGGGATTGTGTTGAGACTGGCAGGTTGGTAAGAGACCTACCCTTGCTGCTGCTGTAGCTGCATCCAACACTGGACTCTGATTACCAACTGGGTGAGTTAAGGGAATTCTCCTCTGGAGGATCCTGTTCTTCCTCCTGTTGTTTCATACAACTCCGCAAATCCTAGCTAGGTCAGTGATCCTCTCCGTTTTTAGGGACCACAGCAGGTGCCTGACCTACGTTCCCAGAAGCCTCTCAGGAATCACTGATCCTGAGTGTGGACTTCCTGCTAATAAGTTCTCTGACTAACTCGGGGATGCCTGACTTGCTCAGTTAACATTTGAGAGTCCCTGACCTCATCCCAGCTTCCAAAAATGGGAAACACTCCTTCAGCTCCTATCTATTACTCCACTACAACTTGGCCTCAGTACAAATTAGAACGTTAAAGTCAATAGCCAAAACATGGTACCTTTGATTTACAGATCCTTAGAGATCTGGAAAACTCCATCCAATGCAATGGTCCCTTACATTCAGGCCTTCCTACTTCTCTGAAACTGCCCTTCTCTCAGTCGGTCATGTTCCTCTTATCAAATCCTATTGCTCACTCAGAAACTTTCATCTCCCTCTCACCCACCTCCCAAATCTCCTGAAAATCTCAACTTTGATCTGGCAAGCCAAGTTCCTCCTGCACGCCCTCCCTACGTGCCTCCGGCTTTGTCTCTGTCCTCATCATTGCCTCCACCTTCTGCCCCGCAGCCCTCTGCTGCCCTGTCTTCTGTCCCTCCTTTCTCCCCTCATACTTGTTTGTGAGGACTACGCCCCCCCCTCCACCACCACCTCCACCTCCGTAAACACAAATTTAACCGCTCTCCACCTCTTCTACACAAACATCGACACTCCTCCTACCTCTCAGAAAAATATAACAGTTAAAATACACATTCCCTTCTCAACTTCAGATCTTTGCCAGATAGAAGAACAATTAGGCTCCTTTTCAGAAAATCCTGCTACATACATTAAAGCATTCCAACACCTCATTCACTCCTATGATCTTGCCTATCAGGATGTCTGTGTCATAATAACTTCTTCTAAGACCCCCGAGGAAAAAAAGCCGCATTTGGGCTGCAGCCACTGCCTTTGCCAGTTCCCTACACACACACAGGGCCTGGCTGACATGCCCCTGGCACTGACGCGGTTCCTGCAGCCTCCCCTCCCTGGGAATATCAGGCAGGCTCTAGAGATTTAGAACGCACGGCACACTTTCTAACCTGCGTCATAGACAAGCATGAAAAAGACAGCCCTCAAAGCAGTAAATTATGACAAAATCAAATAAATTTCCCAAAGATCAGATGAAAACCCTGCTGTCTTTATGAACAGATTAACTGAATCACTCCTCAAATATACTCATTTAGACCTGGATTCTGAATCTGGACGACTATACTTACACAACCACTTTATCACTCAGGCATACCCAGATATCAGAAAAATGCGGTCACCCCTCGGGCTGAAGTGTGGTTTGCTGGCCTGGCGGGGGAGCAGCCGCGGCAGGCCAAGCCGCTGCCCCCATAATAGGGTGGCTGGTCGGACTCACTGCCACCCCTGAAGGGAGCTCGGCATGCGTGCAGAGTGCCCTCGGGTCTCCCCTTCTCGGCAGCCATGCTTCCGCGGCCGCCCCTCCTCCCGGATGGCGCCACACGATGCCTGTGGGGCGGCACCCTTCTTCTTCTTTCTCCCTGCGCAGGCGCAGGGCGGAAAATTAAAGTCGGCCCTTTTCCCCTCCCCCGACAGCAGCAGCCAGGCGTAGGTGGAAAATTCCAGTCTGCCCTTTTCCCTCCCCCGACAGCAGCAACAGCCAGGCGTGGGCGGGAAACTCAAGTCTGCCCTCCACCCCAGCAACAGCAGCCACCAATCCCTAAACCCTGCCCCTTCCCCCAGCAACAGCAACAGCCAATCCCTAACCACCACCCCTCCCCCATCCAGTACCGCCCACTGACCTTTCTCCGGCAACCAATCAGAACAGGGCGTGGCTTCGACCAATCAGCCTTCCCTACCCCCTATAAAACTGTTACCTCTCCCTCAATAAAGTGGACTTGCTGTTTACCTTGTCTCCGCGGTAGTTCTTCTGCCGTGCACCCTCCAGTCCTGAGAGCCCCCGACAAGGGCCTGGCCTCCCTTGTCCCCAGTTCGTCGCCTGCTTCTCCAGGCGACCCCTTCGTCGCCGGCTTCGCCGGGCGACCCCGTCAGCCGAACCGCGCAACCCCTGTGAGACCGACCCCTCGTCCCAAGCGGGACCGACCCCTCGTCCTGAGCTGGACCAACCCCTCGTCCGCAGCCAGACCCCACCTCTACCGACCGAGCAAACCGTTGCAGAAAAAAATTGCAGAAATTAGAGGAGGGCCCTCAAATCCCTCAGAAAGACCTAATTAAAGCGGCCTTCAAGGTCTTTAACAATAGAGAGGAGGAAGCCAAATTAGAAAAACACCAACGAGATCAAGCTAAAGCCTCTCACCTCAATGCTGCCCTCAGAGTCGATTCCCGAAAACCCCATCCCTCTTCTTCCCTGCAGCCACCACCCAGACCCTGCTTTAAACATGGGAAGGAAGGACACTGGGCACATGCATGCCCTAATCCAAGACCGCGCTGGGGCCTTTTCCGGTGTGCCCACATAAGGGCCATTGGAAGTCGGATTGTCCTGAAAACCCAGTTTTCAGGATAGTCCCTCCAACACACCTTACCAGCCTAGAACCTAAATCATCTTCCCTTCCTGACCTACTCAGAATAACAGCAGAAGACTGATGGGTCCTGGGTTCCAAGAGGCCCCGCATCTCCGATTGTAAGTCGGAACCGAGTGTTACCGTAAGTTGGAGGTAAGCCGATCTCCTTTTTAATTGACACAGGGACCATGTATTCGGCGCTTTCAGAACATTCATGGCCTTTAACATCTTCCTCAATCTCTATTGTGGGAGTTGATGGTATTCCTTCCTCTCCCTTAATTACACACCCCCTTCCTTGCACTATAACAAATCTCACATTCTCACACCAATTCCTAGTTATATCATCATGCCCCTCCCCACTCTTAGGATGAGACATTCTATCCAAACTGCACTCCTCTATCTCCTTTTCACTACCCTCCCTCCAAGCTAGCTTCCTTCTCCTTTTGTCCCTAGTGCCAGCCTTAACTCCTACTTCCCCTTCTACCAACAGCCCTCCTATCTTACAACAGAAAGTAAACCCCCAAGTCTGGAACACTGACTCTCCCTCAATAGCCTCACACCTCCCCTGTAAAAATCATTCTAAAAGACAGCTCCTCTTTCATCGACATTCCCCAGTATCCTCTCTCCTTCAATACCAAGTAAGGACTTAAACCCACTATTGACAAACTTTGTGGCGCAGAGCTGTTAGGTCCTACCAATTCTCCATTCAACGCACCTATCCTAGCTGTTAAAAAACCTAATGGCAGTTATCGTCTAGTACAAGACCTATGAGCTATTAACCAGGCAACCCAGCCTCTGGTCCCCTTAGTCCCCAACCCCTAGGGCCTCTTATCACATATCCCTCCCCAAACCACACATTACACAGTAATAAACCTCAAAGATGCCTTTTTCATAGTCCCCTAGATGAAAACTCTCAAAACATTTTTGCTTTAAAAGCTATACTAATACCCCTAATAACCCTACTAATAATTTTTCTCCTTCTCATATGTGGTCCTTGTCTCCTACAGCTTCTCACCTGATTCTATCCATCACGTTGTTCAAACAATTACCCAAGAATATGCAAATGAAACCTACCTGTTAAGGGAACAACAATCAATAACCACCTCAGAAGGCAAATCCCCTCCAGCTGCAGAAGAGAACCCCCTACACGCCCTGACAGCAGGAAGCAGCCAGAATGAGTCAACGCCCCCTTTCCTCCACCCTTCATGTGTGAGCCTGGCTGTCCACTCTCAGACCTACTTTATTTTTTATTATTATAATCAAAACCCAAGAACGACAGGACTAGGCCCCATCCCTAGTCCACATAACCGCCACAACTTGCAGAAGTTGCAAATTTATTATTAACCTGCCCCATTGTGAAAGTGCAACCAGTCATTTACTCAGAAGGAGCCATGTCCCGTGACACAGAACAGCCCCCATCCTGAGCCTGCATGTCCAAATACAGTTCATTTCTTCACAAGAATAGATAGACAAAGAAGCCACATGACCCCTCCAACCCCTCCTGCACCCTAGAATTCACTCCCCCTAGCCCACAGCCCCCTAGCCATCCCTATAGGCCCTTGGGTCTTACACAAACCCAAACCCACTCCCACAGCCCAAGCACGTTCCGGCCTATAGATGTCCTGTATAAATTCACGACTGCCTCTGCCGGAAGCAGGCTGACGTTTCTCTTCAGACCCCCGCCATGCTGGTGGGGGGCCTGAAGTTTATTCTTCAGGCCCCGTCCATTGGGAGAGCTTCCCAATAAATCCTTGCCTGCAGTCACTGGTCTCTGCATCCCAATTGTCTCACCCCGACATCTAATACCCTCGTGAAGCCCAGGATCGTCAAAAAGAGAACCAAGAAATTCATCCAGCACCAGTCAGACAGATATGTCAAAATTAATCATAACTGACAGAAACCTAGAGGCATTGACAATAGGGTGCAGAGAAGATTCAAGGGCCAGGTCTTGATGCCCAACAATGGTCATGGGAGCAACAAAAAACGAAGCACATGCTGCCCAGTGGCTTCCAAAAGTTCCTGGTCCACAACGTCAAGGAGCTGGAAGTGCTGCTGATGTGCAGCCAGTCTTCCTGTGCTGAGGTTGCTCCCAATGTTTCTTCCAAGAACCACGAAGCCATCATGGACAGAGCAGCCCAGCTGGGCATTAGAGTCACCAATCCCAATGCCCGGCTGCGCGGTGAGGAAAATGAACAGACAGTTTATTTTCAAGTTTTAGTTGTGTGAAATAAAACCATAAAAGGTCAAAAACAAACAAAAAACACTATCTTCTAGGCTGGGCAATTAAGAATCAGTTTGCCCTGTAGCTCCCTAATTTAACTGTCTTAAAATAAAGGTGGCTAGTAATCCTATCACTGAATTTCAGTCATTAAAGGAAAAGTTCTTGAAAGCTATGGAAAGATCTTTTAAAACAAATGAAACAATTATAATATATTCCAGAACCTAGTATATGCTTTTAAGTTTATTTGCAGTTTTAGAATTTTATTAAAGAAAAGAGGTTTTAGCCTCCTGTAAAGGAAGGAAAAACAACATTCCTTGCATAAGATATAATGGTTTCAATTTCATTTAGCTTGGGTGTAATTTCCCTAGGTTTATAGGATACCAGTTAAATAAATTACATTATATGTATTAAAACTTTAAGATGATGAAAGTTGTAAGTTCATGTCTAATGAAATTAAGTTAAAGGAGGAAATGTAGATCTGTTGTCTCTTAAATGGATGAAGTGAATTTCACTGGTTGCTAATTATAATTTAATAAGCGTATTTAAAGGTAAAGTAACTTCTAATTAATTACAAGAAGTTTATAAAAGCATCTTCTAAACTGAGGCATTTAAATGGCTAATTCCAGGAAGCCATTATTAATTAGAAAAGTAAATTGATATTAATAACAAAAAGTACTTCATAACAGGGAAACCTGTCACAGGTCCCCTCAATCTGCATGTTAAAATGCTGGTAAGGAAAGATAATCTTGATTCCCTTGGGAATCTTAGATTCCATAAATTAATTGAGAACACTGTTTTCCTATACTGCTAAAGTAAAATACCTGTTGATGTCATCATGGTAAAGGTATAGAAGTAAAAAGTAAAGTACTAAAAAGTTAAGTTCATTTGATATGTTACAAACTGCTTTGGAATATTTAGAAAGTGTATAAAAATTAAAAGAAACGGGAGGAAGAGATGAGATGTGGAGGCGTTTTCGGGACGTGGAGTTGTCCTGGATAGTGCTTCACGGACAATTACGGGACACTGTAGATCCCCCCAGGGCCCACTGGATGGAACGTGAGAGAGTCTGGGCTATGATGTGGACCATTGACTATGGGGTGCAGTGATGTTCAGAGATGAACTTACCAGGTGCAATGGATGTTTCACGATGATGGGAGAGAGTGTTGCTGTGGGGGGAGTGGGGGGCGGGGGCGGTGGGGTTGAATGGGACCTCATATATTTTTTTTAATGTAATTAAAAAATAATAATAATAAATAAATATTAAAAAAAAAAAATTAAAAGAGATAGACTTCGGTATTGTCAAACTGTCTTGTGCTTTCAAGCCAGGCCCAAATACCTTGCATGCTGCCCCTCCATTTGAGTTATTGGCTAGGTTGGTCACTGAGCCCTAAAACAATAAATATTTCTATTACATCTCTGATTGTGCTCCTGAAGTGGATGGAGAGTACATTGCAGTTTCAGACTCCTGTAGCAGCTGGTGATGGCTTGATATGGCCAGATGTACAAGGGACATTACCTTCAGACTAGTTCTGTTTCATAGTGTCAAAAGGCGCTATGCACCAGGCTGGTGAAATACTGCCTACCTTCCTTCCAAGCTTCTCTCTAGAGTCAAAAGTGCTGCAGCATGCTGGCTGTGCGGAGGACATACCAAGTGGAGCAACAACTACCAGAGTGATGTAGGTAGAACTTAAACACAGTTGGCATTATGGCCTGCTCCTATGAAGAGATAACATGTATGGTATTGCAAACCTGGAGCTTAGATCTATTAATTGTAGCTCAAAGAGGAACTTGTGCATTGATTAGTATTAAGTACTATACCTATATGCCTGATGATTATGGTGACATCTTTTCTATTCTAGATCATATGCAGACAGATATTGAACATGTTAAAAGTCCCAGTATACTTAATTCACTTCTAAGTAGTTAATGAACATGCCTATATGATAAAAGAATGACTCTCTTAAATACTGTCTTTATTTTGTTTGCCATATGCTTGCCTTGTTGTTGCCTGTACTGTCTTTGTGAGTTTATGTCTAGGGCCGAACCTTTCTTCATACCTCTCCTAGCTGTCCTAAGCAAAACCACTGCTAGGGAAACTGGGGTTGGCAGTTTATACCCAAACCCGAAAGGTCTACCACAATCTCTCTCTAGAGTTCAACCAACAGCACAAAAGAACTCAAGGAAGAATGCTGTTTCCCATCAACTTTGGGAGGATGCAGCCTCTGAAGGCACCCCGCCTTTCTCATTCTCTGTTGCCCAGTGTGTCATGGCCGGTCCCATTTTTGGGCCTTGCCTACCACCATCTTTTTTATCCTTTTAATAGGACAATGTATCTTCAAAATTCTAATTAAGTTTATTTCATACAGAATCAATGCCTTATTAGTTATGTGGGGATTTCATCCAGCTATAACCAGGGTGCTGGACCCATCTTCCTGTTGACACCCTGTCAGGGACTATTGCCCTAACCAACAGGAAGTATAGAAGAATGACCATCACCCCTCAGTACCCCCTTTTTAAAAAAAATTTATTTATCCGCCCCCCCACCCCCGGGTTGTCTGCTCTTCTATATCCATTTGCTGTGTGTTCTTCTGTGTCTGCTTGTATTCTTGTCAGCAGCACCAGGAATCTTGTTGTTGCATCATCTTGCTGCCTCAGCTCTCTGTGTGTACAGCACCACTCCTGTGCAGGCTGCACTTTTTTCACACAGGTCAGCTTTCCTTGTGGGGAGCACTTCTTACATGTGGGGCTCCCCTATGCAGGGGACACCCCTGCATGGCACGGCACTCCTTGCGCACATCAGCACTGCATATGGGCCAGCTCATCACATGGATCAGGAGGCCTTGGGTTTGAACCCTGGATCTCCCATGTGGTAGGTGGACGCTCTATCGGTTGAGCCAAATCCGCTTCCCTCAGTACCCCCTTAAGAATAAGGGCATGAACACTCTGAGGGGGGAGTTGAGGAAGGTTAGGACAGGGAATTGAGGAGAAGATGAACCACAACATGGCTGACAGATAACATGCCAACAGACAACATGGCTGACAGACAACATGGCCACGAGACCCTGCAGAGTCCTTGACCTTGAACTTGAGGTCCCAGTTCGGTCCAGAGGAGGCCCCGGCTAGTCCACACAGGCCTTACCATTGGGCCCCACCATTGGTGGGGTAACTAATAACAGCTAGGACCCCTCTCTTAGCATTAGCAAGGGAGAGGACTAATTAATTGTTTTAAAGGTGACCACACAAGCCCAATCTTGCTTTCTCTGCCTAGAGGAGCCTGCACCAAATCTCGGTGTGTATTTCTGTCCTGCTCTCCCACGTCTCAGCAAGCTCTGTTCTTTTTCCCCCATTTCCCAAAAATTCTTTTTACTGGCCTAACTAAACTGGTCATGTTCTTAAATTCTTTCATGCGACCTAGCCAAGAACCTAGATGAGTCCAACGCTTCTCTTTCACCCGAAGTGGAATTTACTAGGGGGGGTGGGATTGCTGGGTTCAGTAAATAAAAACACATGCCCCAGTTAAATTTGATTTCAGATAAACAATAAATAATTTTAAATAGATCTACCTCATGCAATATTTAGGACCTACTTGTACTAAAAATGTATTTGTTGATTATCTGACATTCAAATATGACCAGGCACCATGTATTGTACCTGGCAATGCTCTCCAAGTTCTCTAGAACTCAGGGCCAGGGCAGCCTGGTGTTTAGACCATGACTGTGGCCCAGAGACGTGGATAAGGTGTGGGTGGAACAACACAGACCCAGCAGAGAGCGTGAGCATCAAGGGGGATTCCAGCAAGGTCAGGGCTTGAGGAAAAGAGTACTGGTGAGAGGCCAGGTACGTATAGGCCCGGCCAGGAAGTGAAGCAAAGGTAGGTGTGGTGGCTTTTATAATCCCTTCTGTTTGCATAGAGGTTTACAGCTTTGCACACATTGCCTCCATGGATGCTGAAAAGAACCCTGCAGGGAGAGAACACTGGTGCTATTAGTCAATGTGCTTACTTAAAAATGAGGAAACCAAAGGCTCAATAGAGGTAAAGCAAGTTCCCTTGCATGACTTCCTCTGCTGATCGTGTATTCCATGGTCAAAAAGGTTAATAGTAGTATCAAGAAGAAGAGGAAGAAGCACTAGCAGTTAATATGTACTGCCCCAAGTGCTTTGTATATTTGAGTCCCATGTCTCACAATAGCCCTACAGGCAGGTACTGCTATTATCTCTATTTCTTAAAAAAGAAGTAGAATCAAGAGCTAGAGTCAGTCTTTCTGGCTCCAGAGCCCAAGTACCTAACCACTGGGGTATGCTGCCTCTTCAGGGTGTGGGTCAGAGACCTGCGTTGTCGTTAATGGCAAATTAATCTCCTTCAATAGACTGGGCAATTCTCTAAGTGAGGACCATCCTGCCTTTGGCTCTAAATTTGGGACTTTATAACAATGCTCAGGGAGAAAATATTTGCAAGACATCTATCTAACCAAGGACTTATATCCAAAGTACATAAAGAACTTTTAAAATTGAACAGTAAGTAAAGCAAACAACAAACAATGAAGAGATCTGAACAGGCACCTCCCCAAGGAAATATATGGATGGTACACAAGAATATGAAAAGGTACTCAATATCCTCTGTCATGAGGGAACTGCAAATTAAAATAAAAATGAGATACCAGTACATACCTATAAGAATGGCAGAAATCCCAAACACTGATAATACCAAATGGTGGTGAGGATGGAAAGCAGCAGGCACCCTCGTTTACTGCTGGTGGGAATACAAACTGGTGAAGTTGCTTTGGAAGACAGTATGGCAGTTTCTTACAAGCTAAAGATTGTCTTAGCATATGATCTGGTCATCAAGCTCCTAGGAATTTACCCAAACGAGTTGAAAACTTACATCCATGCAAAAGTTTATAGCAGCTTCATTCATAAGTACCCAAACTTGGAAGCCACCAAGATGTCCTTCAATAAATGAGTGGATAAACAAACTGTGGTACATACCTACAATGAAACATTATTTAACGATAAAAAAGAAATGAGCTAACAAAGAAATTCTAAATGCAACTTGCAAAGTGAAAGCAGCCAGTCTGAAAAGGCTACTTAACTGTATGAGTCCAACTATATGACATTGTGAAAAAGGCAAAACTATAGAGACAGTAAAAAGATCAATGGTTGCCAAGGGTTCAGGGAGAGGGAAGGAGGGATGAATAGGTGAATCACAGGGCATTTTTAGGGAGGCAAAACTATTTTGTGTGATACTATAACGGGTATCCACGGCACCTATGCATTTGTAAAATACTATGAAGGAAACAAATTCTATTATCAAGTTATTACAAAGTATACAAATAAGCTTTTAAGAGAATTATTTGAAACAAACAAAAACCAGAATAGGGAATATACTTCCTTAGTGTAGAATTAAAAAGAAAAAATCTATCTTGATTTATAACTTATACTAATACTACTTTGCTTTTGAAGTCCTATTTTAAAGAATAACATTACGAATGAGATACTACCTCACCTATCAAACTTGTAATTTGTTTCCCTTTTTCATTTTAACGAGAAGAGGATTTCTTCTGATTTCTACCAGTATTACTGTAAATTTTTGCAATTTTGTCTTGTCAGCAATTTCCATGAGTGTGTCAACTTGAGAAAAGACAAGGATGTAGCAGTTTCTTAAGATGAGCATAAAAGTTAAACAGCATTTTTTCTCTTGTAAACCAAGATGGCATTTTAAATCTGGTCTTGCCCTTTCCTTGTTTAAAATGACCAGAATCAGGGATGGGTAAAGGTATTACTTCTCCAAGTAGATGTTCATTCTAATTTTTGCTCCAAAGTGGGTACATTTAAGTAGACACTTGGCAGAGTTGGTATTTCGTAGGCTGTACAAACAACAAAACCAGTTTCAGCCGGTCTGGCCAGGGATGAGAATCGCAAGCAGCATTTCAATCCAACCCACCTGTGCAGTAATAATGACTCCTCCCCAGGGACCAAAACAATCTTGAGTGTATCTCCTTCCAGCTAGCAGCAATTAAGGGCAAGGTCCTGCAGCTTTGTTCTTGGAAGAAAAATTCTCGACTGCCCCATCCTCCCCAGCCCAGGTGGGGTTCCTGTGTTTTATTCTTGCAAAGTATCCCTGTGCAGTCTTTTGCTGGTCTGTCTAAGCGTGGTTGTCTGTGATTATCTGTTCAGTCACTGTGTTCCCTCACTGTAATGTAAACTGGTCCAGGACTGCCATGTGGGTCACCTTCCCTACAGCACCCCAGATGCCTATGGTGCCTTGTACAGTAAATGCTCAACAAATGTGTATATTGACTTACAGCCTTCTAGCTCTGATTAATGCATGAGGAAGTTTACAAAGAGTGCTGAGGCCCATCCTGACTCTGCCACTCTAGCTTTGTGACTCTGGAAAAGTCACTCAACGTCTCTGAGCGTCTCTTTCTTCATCTTCAAAATATGGATAATAATAATCTTCTGAGGCATTTCTGAAGTATAAATGAGATTATGGACTTGTAAATTCTTAGCAGACATTCAGTGCACAAAGCATAATTCATTTCAGTGGTAGACATTTTAGCATTGATGCTATCAAGGCACCTTATAGTGGAAAATAAGATGACTCATGAAAATCGAGGATATGATCACCTATAGCTTTGCCATACAAGGTCAGCTTTAAGAGAAAAAAAAGATTACCAGTAGATGTGTAGGAACTTGAACTGCTAGCAAATAGACACATAAAATAGGAAAACTGAGCTCAGAAAATGAGTATGTGCACTATGAAATAATGCATGGAAGTTATTAAATGTTTGTGCAAAACACAGGAGCTCCAATTAATCCCTGACATTTTCTCCAGAGGCAAATCCAAGTAATTGAACTGAGATCCCCTGCAGGGCTGGAGCTTTGAACAAATGCCTAGCAGTTAGAAACCTTTCTAGCAAACCTGGGGTGGGGTGGGAGGGTGCAATATATACTTAGTTTCTGCTTCTGGAATCCTGCCTTTGTACTCTTGCATCACAGGATTGGGTTACCTGAGTTCAAATGCCCCACCAACATAAGAAGGGTTTTAAGTACTACATTTACTTAGACCATTTTCTTTCAACAGCTTTGCTATTTGTCTTATTTAAACCACTGCGTTAGGCAGTCACAAACTAATAGCAGCGAAGTGCAGTTAATCTGTTTTGGGGTTTTTTTTTTTCTTCCCTCTTTCCTCATTCACTGACTTCTTAAAGCATTCTGCCTTGTAGACCCTGCCTCCTTTTGGAAACGCTCCTCTCTTTTCTTCCTCTCTAGCGGTGGTTTGTTTTCCTTCCTCCCTCTCTGATTCTATTCTCCCTGCTGCCTGTGCTCCTTTGCTTCTTTCTCATTTATTCACTCAGTTTAATACTGATTGAGTGTCTGCAATATGCCAAGCACTCTGCCCTCTAGAAAAGAGAAACAATGTGGACTCTGAGGGGTGGGAGGACGGGCATTACCAGCCCCTCCCGTAAGTGAGGACACAAGGTTCAGGGTGCTTCAATGGTTACCCCAAATCACGTGATCTGTAGATAGCACCCCTGAACTGACCCCAGGTATCTGAAGCTAAGTCTGGGGAGCCTTCGCTGTGCTGTCTGCCTGTCTTCCTGGGTAACTCATTCATCATTCTCACGACCTCAACCCCCACCTCTCTGGGCCTAACCTCTTCTCTTCCAATGAACGTTTCACATTAGTTGCTGGATATTTCCCCCTGGCGATCCCAATAATGTTATCTAAGTAAAATACCTAAAACCATTACCTTTCTGCCAAAACCAGTTTTGCTTTTGACTTTTAAAGTTTCTTACATTCATCCTACTAGTATTATTTTGCCAGTCCCCTGGGTCTAAAACCTTGGATTCATCCTCTTCCCCCTATCATTTTACACTGGCTTCCGATGAGTCACCACACCCTCTTATTTCATCTGCATTTCTATTCCCATTACCTGTGTTGCACCTATCAGGTAACATATTACCTGCTACTTCAACTATGTGCAATATGCCGTCTTGTCCTCAAGGAGTTTACAGACAACAAGGAAAATCAGACATATCCACAAGCACCCAGAGAGCAGGCTAGACAGCCCAAACCGCTGGGTTTTACATAAATACTTAAATGTGCCAGGAACTTTACTAGGCACTGGGCTATAAAGAAGAACAAGACGTGTTCTCCTTGAGGACCTTGCAGTTGAGCAGGGAGGGGAAGACTAGAGTCTAAGCTTTGGAGGACAGGGATTTTTTCCTTCTTTCTGGTTTTGCTCATTGCTGAGTTCCCAGCTTCTAGAAGAGAGGTTCTTAACTTGAGGTCCTTGGATCCCCCCAGAGGTCCACGGAAAGATTTCAGGGGCCCATGAGCTTGGATTTTAAAATTTTTAAATCCTAAAATTTAATTTAAAGACATGCTGATGTTGAATATCACAAAACTATCTGCCACTACATTCTGAGAAGGGATCCATGGTTTTCACCTTACTGGCAAAGGGGTCCATGGAAGAAAAAGGTTAAGAACACCTAGAACAAGGTCAGGCACATAATAGGGCCTTAATAAATATTTATTTAATCAATGAAGAAGTGAGCGAGAGAGTGAACTCTCTTCCAGCTTCACTTGGCCTTTTTTAAGTTTCTCCTCCCTAGACTGCAGTCCTGGATTAATACTGGACTAGAAACTGGTTTACCAGACAAAGACTCTGTTCAGAATTGTCCATCCCCTCCCACATTGATCTACTGTTCTTGACCCCCAGTTCTTTTTTCTCTTGGCACGAGTTCTTTCCCTGGGGGGGAGGGTGCTTGAGTTCATATGATAATAGAATCTCAGTGGACTCACCTCATCTCTAGTCCTGAGTAAATATGGACTGAAAGCAGTGGGCTGTACTCCTAAAACCACTCATCACGCCCACCCATAAATCTTCAGGTCACCTGGACTCTCACCACCCTGAGAAAGCCCTCATTAACATTTAGATGGTATCTCATTGATGCATCTTAATTATATATTCATCCATCTATATATGCTTTTACTAAAAGGAGTCATATCAGACATGCTGTGTATCATGGATACTTTTTCTTTCTCCGCCCCCTTCTCTTTCTAGAGCTGCATCTTACTCTACATATCCACCCCAAGTAAGTCATGTTAAAAACCTTGAGTGTCTTTCCATAACTTTCTCTTATTCAAACAATCCTCTACAGACTTATACATACATACACATATATCCACACACATACATAGGGCTTTTTGTCACAATTATACAAAAATGAAATCTGCATCTTGCTTTTCTCACTCATCAGTACATGGTGAAAATCCCAGCAAGTCATCTGTTAAAATTTCTGATTCATTTCTTTTAAAGGTCACATTATATTCCATTGTGTGGATGGATGGCAGTTTTTTCATTCATTCTCCTTTGGTGGACATTCACTTTTGTTTCCAGTTCTTAGTCATTATGGGCAATGCTATAACAAAATATCTTTGCACCAATGGGATAGATTCCTAGGAGAGCAATTTCTAAGTCAACAAGTATACGTAATTTATTTTCAGGGAAATTTCATTTGGTTAACAAAAATGTACGTAGCACTCAGGTGGCAGACACTGTTATCAGCATTTCACAAATATTAACTCATTTGCTAATGTCAGTTTCCTTCCAGAAGACTTTATGTATCCACCAACAGGTATGATAACATTTTTCCCACTGTAGTGAGTCTCTTGAATCTTTTAACGACTCATGTACCTGTGGTTATGACGCCTTTCTCATCCTTAATCTCTTCTATTTTTTCTCTCTCTTTTTTGCCTTCTGCAACCTCACAAGTGATGTATCTATTTTATTGGGCTATTCAATAAACTTTTGAATTTATTTTCAATAGATTTGGACTTTATCCTTCCTACTTTCCTTTATCCTTTCTATTATATTTCTGCATTTTTAATTTCAACTTTTACCTTCATTAATTCCAATTTCCTGATATATCTCATTTAGCTTTGTTATTATTTAATATTATTTTTCAGTTTTATTACTAAATTGTAAAGACATGTCAGGGTTCTAAACTTCCTCTATGTACTGCTTTCAGTGCCCTGCAGATACTAATAGGAAGTGGTTTCCTATTCATTGGTTTCTAGGCAGTGAATTTCCAAAAGTTCTCTTTGATTTAAGATTTATCAAGGTGTTGGTATTCTAACTTCTAACGATTTACGGTTTTTAGGTCACCTTTTATAATGTATTTATAATTTTTCAGCTTTTGGTCAGAAAATGTGACCTGTAAATTCTATTTGTGCTATTGTTATTAAAGCTTTCTTTTTCCTTTTTTTTTTTTAGGAGTTACTGGGGATTGAACCTGGGACCTCATACATGTGAAGCAGGCACTCAACTACTAAGCTATCCCGGATCCCTTAAAGTTTTCCTGATGACCAAGTGTATGAAAAATTTTTATAAAACATTGTCATTTTTATGCAAAAATATTTTCTCTATTTTGGGATGTAAAAACTACTACATCAACTTATTGTGTTCAGTTTATCTGAATAATTTTTTGACTAATGTATATTATATTCTTCAGTTAGTCTAATAATTTTTTTTTACTATTAATTCTGGCTAATTGTGAAGATGTATTTTGAAATGTTTCATTAGAATTGTATATTTATAAAGTTCTCCTTGCCTTTAAATATTTTGCTAAGTGGTTTGATGTCTGCTGTGTCTCCATTATTTGTTCCTTTTATATCTACATAATGATGCTTTTTAACCTGAAGTTTGACCTCATCTGATAGCACTGCCACTTCTGCTTTCCTTCCTTTTCATTTGCCTAGTATTTCTTTGCCTGCCATTTTGTTTCCAGTCTTTCATTATCCTTTGTTTCAACTACAAATCAATATTTTCAATAAACTACTATAATATCTCGGCATTAATGTTTTTCTAACACTTCACAGTTTAGCTTTCTAACACTGACCTCGCTATTTTCTCCCTAAAACACTTTTCCCCTCTTTTTCCATTTCAATTGTGGTGGAAAGCTCATTTCTAGCCAACCTTGTTCTGGGCCTCCCCTCTTCAGCCCAAGACTTCTGGATGATAGTTACTCATCCCTACTTCAGGAACTGTGCCTGTGACATGGTAAGCAACATGCATGTTAGCTATTATTATTTTCCCCTGCTCCAGGGTCTGGGACAAGCCTGGAGCTGTTGGCAGCCCATGTGCCACATAGGGTACATAGCATCTGAGAAGGAATGAGGTCAGCATGATGGCAAGCAGAGCCAAAAGGAGAGACGTGGGACCTGAACACAGAGGAGCCCCTGGAACAAGTTGGTTCTAAGATTGGTTGCAGCAAGGATTTTTCAGTTACATGAGCCAATACATCCCATAGCAATTTGGTATGATTTATGAATTCCAAAAAGAGATATGGATTATGCTTGTAAACAGGTCTGTTCCTCTGGGTATGATCCCCTTTGATTGTATTAGATTCAACTGAGATGTCCTTGGTTAAATTATGTTAAGACTAGGGCTTTGATTCAACCATGGCAGTAGGGTATAAGTCACGGTTGAGTCCCTGCCCTCTTGGTGAACTATATAAATGGACACTCACACACACACACACACACACACACACACACACACAGGAATACATGGAAGAGGAGAGAACATGGTCATTTCAGTCCTGCCATGTGACAGAAAGGAGAAGGCTCAAACAGCTAAAGTCCCTGGAAGAGAAACAAGCTCTATGCCAGCCTACAGCTGAGACTGGAAGAAGCTGGACCCATGGAGCCTTAAGGGGAAGAAGGAAGGAAAAACCAGGTAGATATCACCTGCCATCTTGCTTCAATATGTGGCAACAGACTTTGGTGAGGAACTACAATTGAGTTAGGCTCTTTAGGGTGTTGTAACTGTAAGTTTCTACCCCAAATAAATACCCTTAATAAAAGCCAACAGATTCCTGATACTTTGCATCATCACCCCTACGGCTGACTAATACACATCGCTTTTTTTTTTTTTTTTTTTTTGCTTCAGCCAACTTTAGTTAATTATTCTGTGGAGAGCATTAGAAAGAGTCCTAACTGATACAACTGTCAACCAAAGTTTCCCAGGCTGGAAATTTGGGGACCATCTCCAATTCTTCCCTCTCCCTTTCTGCCCACATCCTTTTTTAACAAGTCTGCACATTCCAGTTCCTTAATTTCTTTTTACTCTGATTTCATTCTCCCCTATCTCGGGGGGTGGGGGAATGAAATCAGTATGTGCTGAGTACTCATCAGGTGCTATGTAGACCATGCTAGGGCCACGATGAATGGCTAGCCTCAGGAGCAACACCTCCAGGGCCCTGTTTCTGTCAGTATCTCTTATGACACGGGTCCACGTGCCTAAGTAGCCCTTTCTGAAAATGGCAATGACCTTAAAACAGTCCAGACAATATCAAGAGTCAACACACACCCATCCTGGCAGTTTTCTTGGGGAATCAGTCATTAACCACCAACCTCTTCTCAATCCCACACCTTGCTGAGCCTGTTGGAAAAGAATGACACAAACTTGTTGTTGCCATGCCACACCCTTTAATGGTTAAAAAAAAAAAGACAAACAAATGGCCTGATGATTATCCCAACACAAATTTACACAGGCACACACACTCACTCCAGTCTGCCCATCTGTCTCCTTCAAAATATAGCTCTCTGGGGAGTCCTTCCGGAAGAGTACCATAGAACTATCCCTGCCATCACTTGTGCACTTCTCTCATTGTCCTTTAGAATACTTTCAGCTTGTCCTTGGGGAAGTGGGTGTCCCCTTTCAGTTCCTCAAAACTTTTGACCTCATGTCTGGGACTTTGCCACTCTCAATGCTTTCCACACCACCAGCACCTACTCTTTGATCTCTGCTTATACCATCTCTTCAGGGAGGCCTTTCCTGCCCACCCTGAATAAGGGCTAAGGTAGACCCCTTCTCCATCCCACCCCCTTATTCCAAATCTCAGTCCCTTGATAGTTTGTGTCAGAGACCTTAGAACAACAAGTGACTGTTTTAGTCATTTGTAGGTTTACTTGGTTTTTGTTTAGTCTTTTTCTTTAGTCTTTTTCCTCCATGAAAATGAAATAGAATAGGTATCTTGAGAGCAGGAACCATGCTTGTTACCATTCCATCCTAGCTGGATGCAATATATATTTGCTGAAGGCATGAAAAAAAGAATCAGCAACTAGAATGTGAGACCTGCAGGGCTGATTTTACCCCAGTCACAGATGACTTTTAAGCTGTTTGATTGGAGTAAATGGATAAAAAGGGTAAAATCCCCCAAACCTGGTACCTTCACCATTTGCCAGAATTCAAGTGATGCCTGAACGACTCTACATTTTTTTTCCTATTCTTGTTGTGACTATCTTAGGTCACAACTCTAAAGATATTTTACGTCATCCCACGGGATGCTTGATTTCTTCTCAGGCCTTTGTATGGCTTGGCCCCAATACCAAAGTCATGCCGAGGACAAAACCCCGTGCCTATCCTTCAAAGGGCTCGGCATGTAGCTGGAGAGGGAAGCAGGTCAATATCCTAGTGTAGAGGACAGGGTTACACAGGGGACAGAAGGACCTCAAAAATAGAGCCCTGTCCTGAGGAGCAGCAGGGATGACAGGGGAGAAGGGAACACCTCACCACAGTCCTGTGACACTGATGTTGTTCCCACCAGTTTTTGAGAATCATTGGAAAGCATGAACTTTTGTGTCACATAGGCCTGCATTCAAATTTTACCCTCACAAATTATCAGCTGTAGGGCCCTTGAGTAAGTTATTTAACTTCTCTGGGCTCAGTTTCCTCTTATCTACCTACCTACCTACCTACCAACCATCGTTCTCAAGAGATGTTTGCCAAAATGAAATGATTTTTGTGCCTGGCACATAGTAGGCACTAAGTAAATTACAACCCTTTTTATTTGCCCAAGATGAATGCAGTAAGCAGCACAGAACTTGATGGCATCTTGCTTTGTAAGATCCTCGGATATTTTCCAGACAGGTTGGATGGTTCGCCTTTCCTCCCAGGTTGTGAGCTCTTCCAGGACAGGGATTCCGTTTCCCACCATATACATAATGTTTGTGATCTACACACTAGTCACCTGAAATAGATAGCATTTATTACGCCGATTTTGAGTTTTTTCATTTGACACTATGTGAGACTATTAATAGATGCAAACAAAGGCCACTCTGAAATAAAACAGTGCTGAGGTATCCACTTTCCACTTATCTTCCACCTGTGGAACAACTCCCTCTATACACATGTTGCAGGGAGAACATTTTGCAATGTGAGTCATTAGAGTATTATGTTCAAACATCATGAAAGAAAGCACAACTCATTAGCGTCACAATTGATAAGGAATGAATGATATTTTAACCCGTGCTAAACTAACACCTTTTTAGTCAGCAATCCCAAAACAACTGGATTTCTCTACAAGATTGTGTATCTACCCACATATGTCATGATTCAAGCGACGCATTCCCTCCCACCCTTCCACCCAATGCCTAAGAACAGCCAATTGTGCCTTATGATTTTCTGTTAAATCCCTCCTCTCCCCTTCCATCCCTGCTCAGGCCCTTTGAATCTTTCACTCTCTATGAAATTGCCCCTGCAGTGGTCTCCAGGCTTGCCCTTCTGGAATCTGCAGCCACCAGACTGATGGCTCCAAAACGCCACTGGCCACATTCTCATTCTGCCCCCAACCCTTCAACATCTCCCCTTGTCAATACATGATACAGCTCTTAGCTTGGAACACAAGCCTCAGTAACTGGCAAGAAGGAGAGTTGCCCATTTCTCTAACATTTTTGAGACCCAAGACTAATTGTCCAATTCTTACTCTTAAATATGTTTCAAGACCCTTCAAGGATTTGGGAAATAAATGAAATATAGGAATCCTAAAATAAATAAACAAACCCTGGACTTTCATATAGTGAGGGATAGTGCATAACCATAAGTACATTGTGCCAAGGGAGCAACACTATCAGGAGAATGTCACATAAATAAATGAAATGAGAGAAAATCTACTGTCCACTTCCCTAAATGGAAAACCATTGACCCAGGGGGGTAAAAACAGCCAATGCAAAATTCTTTTCTTCCAGTCCCACCTCCTAACTTTCCCCACCCCCGTAGCCCCACCCTTGCTGATTACAGCCCTAAGCAGCCTATTTAAATTGCTGGAGCCTGCAGTAGTTCTGAGTTCCTGCCCCTCCACGGGAAGCTTCCCTGGCTGCTCCAGGAGTGAGGCCCTCCGTGGTTAACGTGAGTACGGTAAGTCTTTTGCAATGCAAAATGCTTTCCCATGCTGCAAACCTTTTGTCTTTCTCTCCCCTCTTTCAAAAGAAAAAAAAAATTTTTTTTAAATATGCTATAGAGCCAGTAAATCTTACCATGAAACCAACACGAGCCAAGGAAGAATTGAATGGTAGATTTTAATTTGCCCAGGCGAATCTTTTAAAAACACGCATGTCTGTATCATGAGACTTGTCTTTTAAATTTGCCAGTTGTGATTCTTAAGAGCATGTGCATGTTGTGACTTTTTCCTAAAAATGTGCTTCCAGATTTTTTCCCTAAGAGACACACATTTTTACTAATCGTTGAAGGAATCCTTGTGTCACCATTGAAGTTTGGTGTGCTTATTCTAAACTCCTTCTAGAAAATTTCTGTTTATTATTGGTTTCAAGACTTGTTATTGGTTTTTGTTTTGCTGGTAGTGGGGCATAATTTCTGTTTTAAGCACTTCTGGGTAGTTAACTGTTCCCAGTTTATTATTATTTTACTGTCAGAAGATAATTCTCAGTATCTCTGTTTCTATATGATAAAAATATTTGAAATAATTATGACTGGCCATTTGATTTATAGTCTTGCTATCATTGGTACTATTCTCAAAGCAGCTTAAAGTAATTTACATTGATGAGGGAATGATTAGCCTTTCTTACTTGATGATTTACAGAAAGGCAAAAATAGAAACTCTTTCCCCCACTTACCTCCAAAATCCCTAATACAAACACATCTCCTAAAGATGGTTGATGGAGGTGGGGGCAGGTCTGAATGTCTAGTTCTCTAGAGACTCCAAAATTGTGCATGTGTGTGAAAGACTTGCTGTTCCTGTCTCCATGTATTCATTTTTAAACATTTATTGAGCATCTACTTTGTTCCAAACTTGTTAGGATAAAAAAAATGAATGGCCCATGCTTGAGAAGCTCAGACTCAGGTGCGGGAGAAGGACCTGAAAACAGCAGACCTTAAAATACAACCAGACCAGGCAGTTAGTCATCCTTAGAACTTTTAGAGCTGAAAAAAAAAAAAGTACGGCATGCTACCAGTTCACATCTGTCAAGAATTACATTGATTGGTGGGGGCTAAATATCTTCACAAAGTTTTATTTCATTGTCCCATCTTTGGTAGTGCCCAAAGCACGGGTTCAGTTTCCCTCCTGGGAGCTCCAGCTCCGAGTACAATCCTAACCGCTAGAAAAGGTATAAGCAAAACGCAGAGGAAGACCTGAGCAGAGCAGCTCGTCCTGGCCATCTTTCTTCATCTTCCATTTAACTGAGAAATTAGCTCTGAATTATAGTTTGGAAATTCACTTACATTTTCTTGGGGGAGTGAAAATGGCAACAAATGTTTGTGTGTTTAGAGCCTGACCCTTTTAGAACATTAGCTGAAGAATATTCTTAAAGAATGTTCTTGAAGAATATATCTGTAGGTTTTTAGGAAAAAGAAATCTTTTATAATCAAGTGTTTGCACACGCTGCTGCCCTTTTCCGAATTAATCCTCTGTTGTCATTTATGTCTTTCCTGGGTTTATATGAACACTGCAGGGTGACTTTATTTTAGCTGAAGTTTTGAGACCCATTTACACCAGAGAACGCAATGAAATGTTGTTGTTGTTAAGCTACCTATAAAGTATTGGATGGGACTTGCTCAAGTCATAGATTGCAGTGACCCCCTAAATTCAATGTTCTGTGAGGTTTTACCGTCTCTTTTATAGCTAAGGACTTGCACTATCTTTAACCTCTTTACTTCCATTGCCAGTATAAGAAGTTGGCATTTTTGGGAGGACCCTTTTTTTTTTTCCGTGATGAAACAAAATTTAAAATCATTTAACCAAGCTGATTGTTAACCAAAAAAGTTTAAATATACATATATATCAACCAAATCCCTTTGAGGTATCTTGGGCCATCACATATATAGCCCTTGGCTGGGCTAACTCACCAGGTAAGTAACCTTTTCCTGCCCACAAAACTCCAAGGGTGGATAATTGCAATTCAAATTGGGTTGCAGCAAGATTTAAAAGTGCAGTACCAAAAATAAAAAAACAAAGTAGAGCGCTGAACTTCATAGGTCTTCTGGTTCTTTGAGCCAAGGGTGTTAAATCTGAGAGATCTAATGGGCTGCTACTCTGTTAATGTGACCATACCCTATATGTTAAACAGGAACTAGAGTCAAGCCCTCTATCGGTCCAGGAGCTGGTGGTACCTCTTCTTTGTTTTTCCTTTCTTCTCCAGCACCTATTGGAGACAGATAGTTCCAAGAAAGATGTGAAGAGAGAAATAGATAAAATAAAGGCAAGGCATGAATTTAGAGAAATAAATAGTTGTATATGTAAGGCATGTGATTTTAGCAGAGGACTTTCAGGTTGTCTGCATATGAATTGCGACCTTTAAAGTAACCCAAAGTCTAATTTCACTCAAGAAATAGTATTTCAGCCTTTGATTCTGCAGACAGAAATAAACTGTGGCGTGAGCTATATGGACTCAAATTAGACTTTAATATGCTTACATGGATTCTGCCCTTTGATAATAACTCGAGATGTGGCAAGGGTCTCAAGTAATCAGATTATAATTCTGAGTCATAGCATAATGATTAGATACCACTTCTAAAAGAACAGAATGTTTATAGCCCAGGTGTAGCAAAAAGAAAGAAAAGCAGCCTTCCCTACACTACGGGAAACGTGGTTTTATTTCCACGATTGGGCATATCCTCAATAAAAAGTGGCCTTGTTAACCAATTATGTTTTAAATGGAAGGACATACATCTAAAATATCAATATTGATTAGCTTTGTATGATGCAATTGGTAGTGGCTTCTTTCCTTTGATTTGTGATTTTTAAATTTTCTGCATTGAGAACATAGTTTCATTTTCAAAAAATAAATTACACATTTGCAGTGAAAATGTAGGTGGTAGGGGAAATTTGAAATTAGAGGAGAAACGTGTTATTGTGTGAAAGGCTTGATAGACTACTTCAACGCCCAAAGCATCAGTTCACATAGACTTCCCTTACAGAGTGATTCTCAACCATCACTGCTTATTGGAATAACCTGAAAAGCATTAAAAACACTAGTTCCAGGGTCTCTCATTCCTCCACCCACACCAAATGAATCAGAGTTCTTGATGATAGGGCCAAATTGTTGGGTTTTTTTTTTTTTAAAAGATCAACTCATTATGTTATCTATATTTCCATATTGCAATTCTTCTGTCAGTACAGCTTTGACCAGGAAGTTACATTACTTAAAATTAGACTCCGTGGATGTTCTACTGCCACCTTTTATTGTCTCAGTGGGTGGATTTTGGTAACACCTGAAATACAGCTTTTCCAGGCTCTATCTTTGAGAACTTTGAGGCTCTAATCATCATTACGGTCGCTTGCTGATGCAGAGTCAAAACTGCTTTTTCTAAGGCCAGCGTGGACTTTCCTGCAGGTGCGCCTTTGGCTCACCTCCAAGCTGTGCAAGGGTGGCCCTCTACTCAGCTGTGGGTCATGGCTGCACTCCGTGTTAGTCTGCCAAAGGGGTGCCGACACAAAGTACCAGAACTCTGTTGGCTTTTATGATGGGGATTTATTTGGGGGTAAAAGCTTACAGTTGCAAGGCCACATCAAGGTACCAGCAGAGATGCTTCCTCACCGAAGTCAGCCACTGTTGATCCCTGAGCATTGCCACACGGTGAAGCAAGACGGACGCAGATCTCTGAGGTTTCAGCTCGGCCCCTAGGCTTCCTCTCTCACGCTCAGCGGCTCTGCTTTCTTCCCGATTTTAGCTGCAGGCTGGCCTTGGGCTTGTCTTATAAGGCTCCATCTCTCTCCTGGCCTAGGGCTTCTTTCTTTCAGGCCTTCTATACCAGTCCTCTCAGTTGTTCTGCTCTCTTCCTGATTTCAGCTGTCAGCTGTTCGACAAAACAGCTCATCTCTCGCCAGGACCTTAGCTGTTTGAGCCTTCTTTCTGTCATGTGCCAGGATCAAAAATGATGGCTTTCTCTCTTCCAGTGTGTGTGTGTGTGTGTGTTTATATCAGACCCAGCAAAGGGACAGGGACTCAATCTGAGTCACCCTTACTGACAAAGTTGAATCAAAAAACCCTAAAAGCAGCCTTACCAAGTAATCTCATCAAAGGTCCGGCAACTGAATTTAATGCAATCAAAGGGTATCACCCAGAGGAATCGATTAGTTTACAAATATAATCTTTCTCTTTTGGAGATTCATAAGTAATCTCAAACTGCCACACACGCCTTCATTTTTATAATAATATATTTGCCTTATGTGGCTTTCCTTCTGTGTGTCAATTCTCATATATAAGCAGTCCTAATTGGGAACCTGAGCAAAGGGTCTTGCCAAAGAGTTAGAGTTATAATTAGTCTCACTCCTGTTGCAGTTCTTATCAAGCCTCAGGCAGAGTGGCTATAGTTCAGTAGTTGAGCACCTGCCTTGCATGTAGGAGGTCCTGGGTTCAATCCTCAGTACCTCCTTAAAAAAACAACAAAACACCCTTAGCTGATGAAACACTATTCATGGAAGAATGTCAAAGAATATGCACCCACATGTTCCTCTAAACCAGGGGTTCTTAACCTTTTTATTCCACAGACCCCTTTTTATTCCACTGACCACAGCTGGTCAGGTGAAAACCACGGACCCCTTACTAAGTCTGCACTATACTGTGTATTAGTTAATAAATATGTCACCCCTGCACCAACGCATCCCCACAAGAATGTTTTTTTTGAATTTCAATTCAAGTTCATGGACCCCTTATTAAGAAACCCTGCTCTAAACACTATAAAGAATCTGAGTTTTCATCTTGAATCATCCCAGATCATCAGTGCACTGCGTACTGGGATGGGGTCATTTTAGTTTCTCACAGATTTATACTTGAACATATGCTTATTAAGAAATGCCTGCAGGAAAGTCACTGTTCTATTTATCGTAGAGATGCTCTTAAAGGCTTTCACTACTCTGTGTCATACATCATCTCCTTTTGGAGGGCCTAGCTGAGAAATTTCTCTAGGTTTCAGTCTGTTTATTTTATGGACATGGGTAATGTTCCCTCTTTGCTCTGCTTGGTAGGAAACTAAGAGTCTAATTTGCAACCCATGTCCAGCACTCTGAACCTTAAAGCATGCACTAAACTTGCTCCAGGCTTTATTTTCCCTGTGCCCAATTTCATCATTTTTTAATTTGATGTATTATTGCAGGTGTAAGTTTGTATTCAAATCTTTTTAAGAGCAAGATGAGGGTATTATGAATCACACTTGCTCAGCCTTGACACTATTGGGTTAAAGAATTCTTTCCTGGGATGAGGTAGGGGCTATCCTGTGTATTGTAGGATGTTTAGCACCGTCCCTGGTCTCTATCCACTAGATGCCAGCAGCACTGCTCCCCCAACCCCTGTGCCACCAGTTGTGACAACCAAACAAACACGTGTACTTGGGAGGCAAAATCACCCCTTCCCAGGTGAATTGAGAACCGCCAGTGTAGATGTATAAACAGGTTTTGGCAGGTAAGTATTTTCTAGGCTCAGGGCAAGCCTCTCTCTTTGGGAGACACAAAGATGACTGAAGTCCAGTTACCTGTCTGCAGACCCTCAGAAAGCCTACAAACAAGTTAACAAGGAAAGAAACAGAGAAGTTCTTAGAATGCATGTATCTACATGAAGTGGAATTCTGACCTTATCATCCATTAATATTGGGAGAGTTACGTCACTTCCATGAGCTTCAGTTTGCTCATTTAGGAAAGTATTTCTGTGAACTCACTTAGCACTGTGCATGGCATACAGTAGATAATATTTTTCAGTATCTATCCTCCTTTCCTTTGTTTGCCTTTCTAAACAGACAGAAATTGAGACTCCTTAAAGAAGTTTAGAGTTTATTTTTAAATTTTAATTCTTATTTGACATATTTTATTATAAGCTGATCTTGCCAAAATTAATTTCTCAACTAATGAAATGACCTTTTATCTAGAAAGGGTCCTAGAAATTATTTTTATGTGTTCTCATTTTTTCCACTTTTTAAAAAGATATGTTTTGTTTATCTATACCATTGTTACCAGTTTCTAGGTTTCTAGGTACTTGGTTTATGTCACAGAAAAGAAGTTAAGGACATACCATTGAGAAGGCAAGGGAGTAAAGAGTTTTTTAAAAAACAAGAAAATGAGAAAAGTGCACAGTCCATGAAGAGGCCTGGACGACAGGCCTACCTACTACTAAGTCACCTTGGGAAGAAGGCAGTAAAGATATTACCGTTATAATTTAGAAAAAAGGCAAATGTAGCCAGGGTCATTGCTATGATGATAGCACAGTGCCTGAACTACAAACCCAGTAGGCTCTCCGCCATATCATGGAAGAAGCCAGCAAGTTCACAGGAGAGGTGAATCCAACATGGCGGACCAGGGATAGCTTCGTAGAGGAGGTGGCATTTGAAATGAGATAGGTTCAGGGTTCAGGGGAGACAGAAGACATGTTCAGGGGAGACAGGAGACATGAACTCACAGCAGGAATCGTGCAGAGGGAATGCTTGCAGACTGGTGAGGAATCTGGCCTGTGAGAAAGTGGTTCCTGGAAGAATTGGGTGGAGCCATATTGGGAAGAGCTTCAGATGGCAGATCTAAAGAGTTTGGATATAAAAAACACAGTTGAATCTTCCCCTAGAACTACGTATGCCTGACACTGGTTTAACAAGTTCTAGAAAAACTTAGAGAAGAAATAATAAATTAGGTCAGCAGAGAGATTAGTAATGGTAGAATGAATGACAGTGGAGGCATCGAAGGACCCAATTTATCATCCACTCTATCTGCACCACCCACCCTGTGGTAGTGAGCCAAGTTCCCTTTACTTTCTTGATGAAAGGATGATAAACTGGACTCTGTTGAGAATACAAATACTCTTGAGTGGGTTTCTTTGGAAATTATTGGGTCTGAGCACCTTTTTAAATTTTTTTTAAGAGCATTTTCTTTTTTTTTTTTCCTGGTCAAATTGCACTTTTTTTTTTTTTTTAAGATACTTAGATTATACAAAGGTCACATAAAAAATATAGGGAATTCCCATATGCCACACTCTCCACACCTCCCACATTTCCCCACATTCACATCATCCTTCATTAGTAAGGTACATTCACTGCTATTGAATATGGCTTGGAGCCATGACACTAAGCATGGATTAAAGTTTACATTGTTGTTTACACTCTTTCCCACCCTGTAGGTTATGGCAAGATATATAATGGTCTGTATCTGTCGTTGCAATGTCATTCAGGACAATTCCTAAGTCCCTAAAATGCCCCTATATTATACCTGTTTTTCCTTCTCCCTGCCTTCAGAACCTCCAGTGGCCACTGCCTCCACATCAATGATATAATTTCTTCCATTGCTGGAATCACAATAAGTCTATAGTAGAATACCAGTTAGTCCACTCTTGTGCATAGTTTGTTTCCCAATCCTAAGGGTTCTGTAATGTTGATGTCTACTCACCGATGGATGGGACTTTCTTGCTTGTAGTTAATAGACTCTCTCAGTTCATTGATACGGTAGTTGTCCATCATCACCTCCTTGTATGGGTGAGTCCAATGAACTGGAGAATAGGTGTTGCAACTCTGTTGAGGCTCAGGGCCCACCTGGCACATGGACAGCCCAAAGATTTAAGTCTCTTAGACATATACCTGTCAACTCTAGTAGTAACTATTAGTTCAAATAGAAGGGGCAGCAGAGTCATATGTAGGGAAACCACAACTGAGTCCAACTCTGTCACACTGGGGAGCATAAACTCCAAAGTAAGACTCACTGGCAAGACACCAAACTCCTGAGGTATGTGCCCTGAGTATAGTGTCTGGATGTCTCCAGAGCCCTTAGAAGCCCCGCTATTTGGGGTAGTATATACTTTGGTAGTCAATGAGATTCTGCTGAGACATGTATAAGCATAAACCCTGGAATGACCTCCAGACTCACTTTGAATTCTCTTAGCCATATAAACTCATTTTTCTTTACCTTTTCCCCCTTCTGGTCAGGGTTTTATCCAGCTGAATTGTTAGTTGGTACTTGGTATTAATCTCTTGGTGCCAGGGAGGTTGAGCATCATTTTTAACATGAAGAAAAATGCTTTGGAGTGTCCTTTTGGTTTAAAGAAATTATATAGCTTAAATTAGGACATGCCATACCTACAGCAATACATAATCATTTTTAAATTTCCATATACCTGAGGGTTTTATTTGTTTAGGCTGATGTGCCAGAAACAATATATTTGGTATATTAGGCAGAATCCTATTGTAACACAGAGACTTTGCAAAGTTCTGTCTGAGTCCAGAGGTGCTGGGGGGTGGGGGGTGGGGGGACAGCAAATGGCTCCAGAATGCAGACTCAGGCTCAAACTCAGACCCAGGACAAAAAGGACAGGCTTGTGTGTGTGTGGGGGGGTGGGGGGGGGTGTCACTGGGTGCTGGGGAAACTGGAGGAGGGTGCTGCCCTGAGAGGTACTGGATCAGAATGGATCTCAGGGGAATGAGGCGGCCGGTAGGAGTGGGGGTCTGAAAACCAGATACTGTTACATGATTAAACTTCTTTCTTCACTCTTGACCCGTAAAAGAATGTTTCCCCGATTTGGGGCTAGCGCAAGTAACAAAAAAGGTAGGGCTTTCTCAGTGACATGATTTTACTTCCTTATTCCAGAAACTGAATGCAGGGCACTGGTGAGAAACCAATGGGTTGCTATGATCCATGGGATTATTTCTAGGAGGCTAAAAGCCAGAGAATGTGGACAGAGAAGAAAGGAGGGATGGAAATAGCGGGGTGGGGCACAAGAGCTCTAGGATGTACCAGGAGAGCTCTATTCATCTGTTTCCCCTTCTCCTGTTAGGACTGCTCCCGCAGGTTAAGAGGAGCCATGGCCTGGGGCATGCCATGAGTACGCCTGTTGAGGAGAAAACTCCTTCCACAAGGCAGGGAACCTAGAACAAAATATCTAGAAGACGGAGGTCAGCTTCTGCTAGACCTGGCTTTGGACTGGCCTATTTGCTTAACTTCTTTGAGTATCACGTTTCAAAATCAGAGGAAAAAAAGAGATTGCTATGAGGCTAGAATCTGATAGTATACCCAAAACTGCTTAATATAGAAATTGGCTGAAGAAGCTGTTTTGCTTCCTTAATCTATGAATAAACTATTGTATGTCCACAGAGGAAATGTTCTTTTAAGAATTTAAGATACAAATCAGATAAATCATTGCCATTACCAATAGAAATCCCTGGGAAAGTAAAGACTCAGTGCCCTTCGGCCTTTGACTTTTATGGAAGGAGTGTCTTGTACAGCTGTCAACGGTGTCTCATGAAGAAATGAAAAAGCATGCAGACCGGGGTTCAGGGGATCAGAGCAAATGCTACTGACAAGTTTATTGTACAGAGTCATAGTATTTGTACAATTTCAAACAATGTTCTATTTAGCAAAAAGGCCCTTGCAAAGCTATTATTAAACACTACGCACATTGACCTTAACATGTACCCATAAAATGAGAAACAAGAAGCCACTGTCTCCTTTCACTGACTTCTTTCCGAGCCATTTATTTCCATGCCAAATGGCGCATATTTCTATTTAAAGCAGTCATGTCAGGTATCCCAGCATACTTTATGCTGGCTAATACTCCAACATACAACCTTAGAGAGCCCCACTGTTTATTTTTTTTTACTTTCTTTTTATTATTAAAGAAGTTGTAGGTTTTGAGAAGAGCCATGCATTCAGAACAGAGTTCCCAGGGAAATACCACCATATAATTAATACCTTGCATTAGTGTGGTATATTTTTTACAATTCATGAGAGACCATTTTTATATCTACCCAGGAGAACAATCCACATGTACTTGAGAAGAATTTATATCTTGCTGTTTTGGGGTGCAATGTTCTGTATGTGTCAGTTAGGTCTAGTTCATTTATTATTAAAGATCTGTTTCCTTATCGAGCCTTTATCTATTGATAGGAGTGGTGTATTGAAGTCTCCAACTATTATTATAGAGGTGTCTTTTTCTCCCTTCAGTTTTGCCATTGTTGACCTCATGTATTTTGGGGCTTCCCAGTTAGATAAGTGAATATTTATGATTGTTATTTCTTCTTGGTGGATTGACCCTTTGATTAGTTTATAGTTTCCTTCTTTGTCTTTTGTAGAAGTTTTTTTTAACTTAAAGTCTATTTTGTCTGATATTATAGCTAACATAGCTCTTTTTTTAGTTACTGTGTCCGTGGAATATCTTTTTTTCAATCCTTTCACTTTCAGTCTATTTGTGTCTTTGGATTCAAGGTGAGTCTCATAAACAACATACAGTTAGATCATGCTTTTTATCCATTCTGTCAATCTGTGTCTTTTGATTGGGGAGTTTAATCCATTAACATTTGGCGTTATAACTGTAAAGGCAGTACTTACTTCAGCCATTTTGTCCTTTGGTTTTTTGTATGTCATACTATTTGTTCGTTTCTCTTTTTTTCCTTTATTGCAACCTCCTCTTCTGTATCACTGAATTTTTGTGATGTTTCTGACTGATCCTTCTCATGCTGGTTTCTTTATATATTTAAAATACTTTCTTTGTGGTTACCCTGGAGTTTGTATTACAACCTACATCAATAAACTACTAATTTAAAAAGATACCAAGAACACCAAGGAATATGGGGAACTAGGCAGACACAGGACTCTCTTCTCTCCCAGAAAAATTGCTAGATGACAGGCAGAAGCATCCTGGGAAAAAATCTTTTAGAGTTTGACATATCAGGGTAAGGCTGGACATCACCCAGAAGTTAAAGGGGCAAAGGAAAAGAATAGCGATGGCAAAACTGTAAGTTAAAAGCTGCAGCTGCAGCTGCAACTGCCTGCATCCTCCCCCACACTGTACACACTTTTGAATTCTCAGGACTTGGGACCAGCAAATGCAGACAAAAGGGGACCCAGGAATCACCTTCCTAGGAAAGGGGAGAAAGAGGAACACAGACTAAGGCTGACTCAGCTTTGGATTCACCAGTTTGGTCTGCTGTGTCCCAGGAGCCCTTGCAGACGGCACGGGGCCACGCCATTATTTGCCTTGGGAGCCAGCAAGGGAATAAAGAGATCCAATCTCTCAATCTGCCTTTCTACTGACTGGGGCTAGATGTTGAGGAACAAAAGGGAGTGGAATTATTTCCTACCTGGGGAAAGGGAGGGGACTGCCAGCAAAGGTTGAAGAACTGCCTCTGAAAAAGTTTGAATTTTGAGGCTCTTAGCTTCCAGGCAGGATCCTCCATCTCATTGCTCTGATCCATGTTGCCGAAAACACACACCAACTAGACTTTGAACTGAGGGGCTTTCAAATAGCGCCATCTGCTTGCAGAACAAGGAAGTACATATAAGGAAATTAAAAGTAAATAAGAGAGGCTTTTTCCAGCCTTTCCACCCTCCCTCCTCAAGGCTCTTAGAAGCAGGTCTGCAACCTATTACTGGGCCCAGGGCCCAGATTCAAACAACTAACTGGGGCAATCCTAAACACCCAAAACAGGTTAAACCAAGAATCAAAGAACAACAGTAACACACAGCCTCCTTCCATTAAATCCCTATGAAAGAGAGAAAATTTGAGCATCTGACTAAACTCACCATCCTAATCAGATGCCTAGACATCAGCAAAAAATTACAAGCCAGATTAAGAAAATGGAAGAAATGGCCCAAGAAAAGGAATATATTAAAGCCCCAGAAGAGATAACCAGATTTGAAACAACTAATCAATGAGACACAAACAAATTTCCAAAATCAAATTAATGAATTTAAAGACAATATGGCTAAAGAGATAAAAGACATTAAGAAGACACAGAGAGAGCACAAAAAAAGAATTTGAAAATCTGAATAGAAAAATAACAGAGCTAATGGTAATGAAGACATGATAGATAAAATAAAAAATGTATTAGAGACATACAACAGCAGACTCAAAATGAGAGAAGAAAGAATAAGTGATACTGAAGCCAGAACAGCTGAAATCGGAGAGATAAAAGAACAAAGAGAAAAAAGAATGGAAAAAATTGAGCAATGGTTCAGAGAGTTGAATGATAACACAGAATGTAACAACATATGTTTCATGAGCATTCCAGAAGGAGAAGAGAAGGGAAAAGGGGCAGGAGGAATATTTGAGGAAATAAATGAACTCTCATGAAATAAATGAACTTACATCTCCAAGAAGCAGTGTACCCTAATCAGAATAAATGCAAATAGACCTACTCCAAGACCCATATTACTCGGAATGTCAAATGTCAAAAAGAAAGAGCAAATGCTCAGAGCAACAAGGAAGAAGAAAACCATCCCATAGGAGAGACACCCATTAAGACTTAGTATAGATTCCTCATCAGAAACCATGGAAGTGAGAAGACAGTGATATGATATAATTAGGATCCTGAAAGAGAAAAACTACCAGCCCAAAATTCTTAATCCAGAAAAATACTCCTTCAAATACAAAGGTGAGTTTAAAATATTTACAAACAAACAGAAACTAAGAGAGTTCATAAGAAAGAATCCACCTTTGCAGGAAATATTCCAGGAGTCATATAACCTGAAAGAAAAAGACAGGAGAGAGAGGTTTGGAGGAGAGTATAGAAGACAAGAATAGCAGAAAGTATAACCAAAAGAGAAAAAGACAAAAATAAAAAGAATATGAAAACCAAAGAATAAAATGGTGGAAGTAAATAATACATTTACAGTAATATCATAGAATGTGAATGGACTGAACTCCCCAACCAAAAGACGTAGGCTGACAGAAAGGATAAAACACGTGAGCCTAGACCATAAAACTACTGGAAGAAAATATAGGCAAATATCTTAAAGAACTTGTGGTAGGTGGTGGTTTCTTGGACCTTACACCCAAAGCACAGGCAACCAAAGAAAAAGTATATAAATGGATCTCCTCAAAATTAAGCATTCTTGCACCTCAAGGAATTTTGGCAAAAGGGTGAAAAGGCAGCCAACCTAAAGGGAAAAATATTCAGGAATCACATGTCTGATAAAGATTTAATATCCATGATATAAAAAAAGATGTTACAACTCAATAATAAAAAGACAAATGACCCAAATAAAAAATGGGCAAAAGACTTGGATATTTGTCCAAAGGAGAAATACAAATGGCAAAAACGCATGAAAAAATGTTCAACGTCACTAATGATTAGGGAAATATAAATCAAAACTAAAGTGAGATATCATTTCACACCTATGAGAATGGATGCTTAAAAAGACAGAGAACTATAAGTGTTAGAGAGAATGTGGAGAGATAGGAAAGCTTATTCGTTATTACTGGGAATGAAGAATGGTATAGCCACTGTGGAGGTTAGGCAGTTCCTAAAGAAGTTGAATATAAATTTGTCATGTGACCTGGCAATACTACTACTGGGTATATACCCAGAAGAACTGAGAGCAGTGACACACACAGACGTCTGCACACTGATGTTCACAGCAGCATTATTCACAGATGCCAAAAGATGGAAGCAACCAATGTGTCCATCAACCAATGAATTGATAAACTGTGGTGAATACACTTGATGGAATATTATACAGCTGTAAGAAGAAATGAAATTGTGAAGCATATGACAACATAGATGAACCTGGAGGATATTATGTTGCATGAAGTAAACCAGACACAAAAAGACAAATACTTTATAATTGCACAACTATGAGTTAAATATATTGTGTAATCTCATGGAGTAAGTTGAATATTGTCACCAGAAAATAGAATGAGGTTAGAGAATGGAAAGCTGTGGGTTAACTTGTGCAGAATTGGTTAAAAGGATGTGAGTTAATCTTTGGAAATGAATGGAAAAGGTGAGCACAACATAATGTTTGTTATACCTGTTATATGGGTATGACAGTGGTTTAAAGGGAAAGTCTAAGGTCTTATGTATTAATAAAATGAAAGCTAAAAAATGTAACATGGGACTGTATAACATACATGTGAAATATAAATATGGTTAAAATTTCATATATAAAACCATTTTTATTTGAAACTGAAGTAATGTATGTTAATACTACAAGATGTTAATATCAGACAAAAAAAAGCACATTATGCTAAGTGAAAGAAACCAGAGACAGAGTGCTACATATTGTATGATTCTATTTATGTAAAATTTAAATGTAAATCTATTTTTAAAGATGAAATTAGATTAGTGGTTATGTAAGCCTGGGAAGGGATAGAAGGATTGAGAGGTGACTGCTAAGGGTTGTAGAATTTTTCTTTTTGGACTAATGGAATTGTTTTAAACTTTTTTGTGGTGATGAATGCATGACATTGTGATTATACTAAAAACCATTGATTATACATTTTGGATAGATCATATGATATGTGAATTTATCTCAATAAAACTGCTTAAAAATAAAGTGTGAGGTGGCGGGCTTGGCTCAGTGGTTAGGGCATCTGTCTACCACATGGGAGGTCCGCGGTTCAAACCCCGGGCCTCCTTGACCCGTGTGGAGCTGGCCCATGTGCGGTGCTGATGCGCGCAAGGAGTGCCCTGCCACGCAGGGGTGTCTCCCGCATAGGGGAGCCCCACGCGCAAGGAGTGTGCCCCGTATGGAGAGCTGCCCAGCACGAAAGAAAGAGCAGCCTGCCAAGGAATGGTGCCACCCACACAGAGAACTGACCCAACAAGATGACGCAACAAAAAGCAGCACAGGTTCCCGTGCCGCTGACAACAACAGAGGCGGACAAAGAAGACGCAGCAAATAGACACAGAGAACAGACAACCAGGTGGGGGAGGGGAAGGGGAGAGAAATAAATAAATCTTTATTTTTAAAAAGGCATACTTTAGGAAAAAAAAAATAAAGTGTGAGGTGGTATTCCTCTCTCATTCTTTTGGATATGGCTATCCTATTCTGCAAGCACCATTTGTTGAAGAGACCATTCTCTCCCAGTTGAGAGGGCTTGCTGGCCTTGTTGAATATCAGGTGACTGTGTATGTGGGGATCCATGTCAGAACTCTCAATATGGTTCCATTGGTCATTATGTCTATCCTTGTGCTAATACAATGCAGTTTTGACCACTGTTGCCTTGTAGCATGTTTTAAAGTCAGGTAGTATGATTCCTCTAATTTCATTTTTCTTTTTCAATGTATCTTTGGCTATTTGGAGCCCTTTGCCCTTCCAAATAAATTTCATAGTTCACTTTTCCAATTCATGAAAAATTCTGTGGTAATTTTTATAGGGATTGCATTAAATCTGTAAATTAGTTTGGGTAGGATGACATCTTAATAATATTTCATCTTCCTATCCATGAACAGGGAATATTCTTCCATTTGTTTAGGTCTTCCTTGAGTTCCTTTAACTATGTTTTGCCATTTCTGTGTATAAGTCCTTTACATCTTTAGGCACATTTATTCCCATGTATTTGATTCTTTTATTTGCTATTGTAAATGGGATTTTTCCCTTAATTTCCTCCTCAGATTCCTCATTATTGGTGTTCAGAAATGTTACTGACTTTTGCACATTGATCTTATAAACTGCCACTTTACTGATCTCATTTATAAGCTCTAGAAACTGTATTGTATATTTCTCAGGGATTTCTATGTATAGAATCATGTTATTTGTAAATAGTGAAATTTTTAAATTTTTCCTTTCCAATTTAGCTGCCTTTTCTATCTTTTTCTTGCTTAAGTGCTCAAGCAAGTACTTCTAACACAATGTTAAATAAGAGCAGTGAGAGTGGGCATCCTTGTCTTGTTCCTGATCTTAGAGGGAAAGCTTTTAAGATTTCACCATTGAATATGATGTTAGCTGTGGGTGTTTTATATATACCCTTTATCATGTTGAAGAAATTTCCTTCTATTCCCATCCTTTGCAGTGTTTTTATCAGGAAAGGGTATTGTATTTTGTCAAATGCTTTTTCTGCATCTATAGAGTTGATCATGTGATGTTTTTCTTTCAATTTGTTTATGTGGTGTATTACATTGGTTGCTTTTCTTATGTCAAACCACTCTTACATACCAGTGATGAAATCCACTTGGTCATGGTGTATAATTCATTTGATGTGTTGTTGAATGCAATGAGCAAGTATTTTGTTGAGGATTTTAGCATCTAGGTTCATTAAAGAGATTGTTCTATACTTTTCCTTTCTCATGGCATCTTTGTTTGTTTTGGGTATTAGAGTGATGTTGGCATCATAGAATGAGTTAGGCAATGTTACCACCACTTCTATTTTTTGGAAGATTTTAAGCAGGACAGGTGTTAGTTCTTTATGAAATGTTTGGTAGAATTCACCTGTGAAGCCATCTGGACCTGGACTCTTCTTAGTTGGGAGGTTTTTTTTTTATGATTACTTCTTACTTGTGATTGGTTTATTGAGTTCATCAATTTCTTCTTCTGTCAAAGTAGACAATTTGTGTGTTTTAGGAATTTATCCATTTCCTCTAAGTTATCTATCTTTTTGGCATACAATGTTTCAAAGTTTCCTCTTATGATACCCTATTTCTGTGGGGTTAGTGGTGTTATCCCTTTCCTCATTTCTTATTTTATGTATTTGCATCTTTTTTTTTTTTCTTTGTTAGTCTAGCTAAGGATTTGTCAATTTTATTAATCTTCTCAAAGAACCAGCTTTTGGTTTTATTTTATCACATGCTTTCTTTTTTTAAATTTCATTTAGCTCTGCTCTAATCTTTGTTATTTCCTTCTTTCCACTTTTTTTGGGGGTTAGTTTGTGTTCTTTTTCTAATTCCTCCAGGTGTGCAGTTAGGTCTTTGATTTTAGCTCTTTCTTCTTTTTTAATATAGACATTTATCACTATGAATTTCCCTCTCAGTACAGCTTTTGCTGCATCACCTAGGTTTTGATTTGTTATATTGCCATTTTCATTCATTTCAAGGTAGTTACTGATTTCTTTTGCGATTTCCTCCTTGACACACTGTTTGTCTAAGAGTGTGTTGTTTAACTTCAAAGATATAAATATAAGAGCCAAGACCATAAAACTCCTAGAGGATAATGAAGGGAAGCATCTACAGGTTTTGTATTAGGAAATGGTTTCATGAAATTTACACCCAAAGCAATGAAAGAAAAAGTGGATAAATGGACCCTCCTCAAAATTAAAGACATTTGCACCCCAAAGAAGTTTGTCAAGAAAGTGAATGGGCAGCCTACTCAATGGGAGAAAATATTTTAGTAACCATATATCTGATAGGGGCCTAATATCCAGCATATATAAAGAAATCCTATACCTTGAAAATAAAAAGACAAATAACCCATTTTGAAAATGAGTAAGTAATTTGAATAGACATTTCTTCAAAGAAGAAATACAAATGGCTAAAAAGTACACGGAAAGATGCTCAATATCATTAGCTGTTAGGGAAATGCAAATCAAAACTACAATGAGATATCATCTTATACCCATTATACTGCCAGCTATTTAAAAAACCCCTGAGGACTACAAGTGTTGACAAGGATGTGGAGGAATAGGAACATTTATCACTACTGGTGGGAATATAGAATGGTTCCGGCATTGTGGAGGACAGGTTGGCAGTTCCTCAGGAATATAACTGTAGAACTGCTATATGATCCATCAATCCCACTCCTGGGTATACACCCAGAAGAATTGAAAGCAGGGACACAACCAGGTATATGCACACCAATGTTCATAGTGGCATTATTCACTATTGCCAAAGTTGGAAACAACCCAAATGTCCATCAACAGATGAGTGGATAAACAAATTGTGGTACATACATGCAATGGAATATTACTCGGTTTTAAGAAGGAATGCAGTATTAACACATGGGGTAAAATGGATGAATCTTGAAGACCTTATGTGTGAAGCAAGCCAGGCACTGAAGGACAAATATGAATAAATTAAGCAAATTAGGCAGGCTCACAGAGGTATAGTCTGGAAGATAGGTTTACAGGAGACAGAAAGGGAGAAAACGGTTGTGAGTCAATGCCCATATGGGCAAAATCTATGATAAGGTGGAAGGGTGTAGTTGTGCAGTGTATGGGCCTAATAGTGACGCAGTGATGCTATTGGGCTGGGCAGTGCTGGTCTTTAAGGTGAGGAGGGTGGGAGGGGTGAGGAGGGTGGGAGGGGTGGGGAGGGTAGGTTAGACTGTCCATGGAATTGGGGGGTTGGGTTGAGGGAGGGAACAGGTGAACTATGGGGATTTGCAGGTATGTGATTGAAACTACAATCTTGGGAATGTTCTTTTGGCAAATATGGCAGGGGAGGGTTACTGGTTTAAGGTGTTGGATGTGGGGGCATGAGGAATAGGTTGTACCCAGGACAGGTTTCTAGGAGTATGTAGCGTTCATCTTGTCATAGTGTGCTGTATCAGGGGGTGGAGACTCACAGAATGAGCAGGAAGGTATTGGATCCCATCTTGGGGAATCCAGCTATGATCTCAGATAGAGGGGTAGGAGTCTCTTGAGAGCATAGGCAGTGCCTAATAGGGGAGGACAGGCCAGTACGTCAAGCCTTCAGTGTTGTTGCACGCAACATGTGTAATATGGTGGCATTTTTGGGACTTGGGAATTTTCGTGAGTGACATTGCAGTGACAGATAAGGGCCATTATATATCTTGCCATAACCTACAAAACTATGTGGAAGAGAGTGTAAACTACAATGTAAACTATAATCATCACTTAGTGGTAATGCTCCAAGATGTGTTCATCAATTGAGACAAATGTACCACACTAATGAAGGATGTTGCTAATGTAAGAAACTGTTAGAGGACTAGGGAGTGGGGCATATGGGAATCACGTATATTTTTTGTGTAACATTTATGTAATCTAAGTTTATTATTTTTAAAAAGCATAGTGTAAAAAATTATAAAGAGTGCTTCATGTTGTTTAGCACTAAGTAAATAAATAAGCAAGAATAGCCAGAAAGAGCAGCTGTGTGTGGCAGGGAAAGCATAAAGATACTGAGGGATGAAGAATTTTCTTGTTTCTTTGTTTTTTGCTTATTATTATTATTATTGAAATAATGAAAATGCTCTAATAATGATTGAAGTAATAAATGCACAACTATGTGATTATACCAAATACCATTGATAGATTACTTTGGATGAATTTTATGCTTTATTAATATATATCAATAAAATTGATTTGTTTAAAAAAAAAGATACCAACTAAGCTTCAATAAAGCACACGTTCTCAGGCGGCGGACTTGGCCCAGTGGTTAGGGCATCCGTCTACCACATGGGAGGTCCATGGTTCAAACCCCGGGCCTCCTTGACCTGTATGCAGCTGGCCTATGTGCAGTGCTGATGCGCACAAGGAGTGCCCTGACACGCAGGGGTGTCCCCCGCGTAGGGGAGCCCCACGCACAAGGAGTGCACCCCGTAAGGAGAGCCGCCCAGCGCGAAAGAAAGTGCAGCCTGCCCAGGAATGGTGCCGCACACATAGAGAGATGACACAGCAAGATGACGCAACAAAAAAGAAACACGGATTCCTGTGCCGCTGACAATAGAAGTGGACAAAGAAGACGCAGTAAATAGACACAGGGAACAGACAACTGGGGTGGGGGGTTGGAAGGGGAGAGAAATAAATGAATAAATAAATCTAAAAAAATATATACTTTCTCTGTTCTCATATCCTTCTGTTTCCCCTTTTATGTCATTTTTGATCCACATTACCTGTTTATATTTTGCACATCCATTTTCAGGAAACATGCCTTTTCCTTTTTCAATTGTATTCTGAATCTTACAGGAATTAAAGAATAGAGTTGTATATTAAGAGTACAGTACTATTAGTTTTGCATTTATCCTTTTAGTAATCCTTTACTGAAGGATCTTCATTTCTTCACATTACTTCAAGTCTTTCCCTCCTGTCTTTTCCTTTCAACCTACAGAACTTTCTTTAGTATTTCTTGTAAGGCAGGCCTTTTTTTTACAAACTCTCAGTTTCTGTTTATCTGTGAATGTTTTAAACCCTTCTTCATTTTTGAAGGACAGTTTTGCCTGATAAAGAATTTTGGGCTGGCAGTTCTTCTCTTTCAGTACCTTAAATATATCACACCACTGCCTTTTTGCCTCCATGGTTTCTGACCAGTAATCAGCACTTAGTCTTACTGAGGATCCCTTATATGTGATGAGTCGCTTTTCTCTAGTTCCTTTCAGACTTCTCTATTTATGTTTGGCATCTGACATTCTGATTAGTATGTGTTTCAGAGTAAGTCTATTCTGTTTGGAGTACATTGCACTTTTTGGACATGTATATTTATGTCTTTCAGAAGAATTGGGAAGTTTTGGGTCATTATTTCCTCAAATATTCTTCCTGCAGCCTTTCCCTTCTCTTTTCCTCTGGGACACCCAGGATGTGTGTTTGTGTACTTTGTGCTGTCACTCAAGTCCCTCAGGCTGCTCAGTTTTTTCTATTCTTTTCTCTGTCTGTTCGGACTAAATGATTTCAATTGTTCTGTCCTCTAGTTTGCCAATTCTAAAAACTTCTGCCTGTTCAAATGCCTCTAGTGTATTTCTGATCTCCATTATTTTGTCTTTCATCCCCATAATTTGTTACATTTCTTTTACAACTTTCAAATTCTTTTTTATGCTTACCCATTGTCTTCCTAAAGTCCTTAGTTTTAGCCACCGTTAGTTTTTTCTATCTATATTTTCTGTCATCTCCTTGAATTGTTTTAGGAGGTTTGTTTGAACTTCTTTGATTAGTTTTTGCAAATTCTGTGTCTCCTTTGCAGTTTTAATTGTTCCCCTGACGGAGCCATATCTTTACATTTCTTAGTATGGCTTTTAATTTTTTTGATATCTGGGTGCCTGATTATTTTGATGTGCTAACTCTGAAACTCAGTCTCCCCCTCTTGCCTAGAACTTTATTATATGTTACATGCTGTGTGTTAAAGCTTTCCTGGGATGCTTGGTCCAGCTTATACTGGACCTTTAGAGTAGACTGTGTTTAACTGTTCCGATTTTCTCAGCAATTCTGCACCTGATTCTTGCTCTGATCATGTAGTACAAATTTTAAGATTGCTCTTTTATGTGTAATTGTTTCACTTCCAGGAGAAAGCTTCCTCTGTTCCTTCTCTGAGAATCCTGACCTGTTCTGTTAGTTTTTGTGCACCATTTTCTCCCCAGTTTGTGTGATTTAACTTCTCTCCCTCACTCAGTACCCCCTTTTAAGTACACTTTCCAGTTTGGACACTCATCCTGCTTTACAACAGGTCAGTTTTCCCCTTTTCTATTTTCTGGTTGCTTCCCCATCCCAGTGATCCAAATGGGGTCAATCCAAAAATGTCTGTTTTTTCATTTAGGTGTTCCAGCAATCAGAGACTGGGCTGAGTGTGTGCACCTCTTGACAACAGTTCTGCCATGGTCTATTTTATTGCCTGGGGGCCTTTTCGTCTGCATAAACTGGTCAATCACTTGGGTCTCTATAGACCAGGGCCACTGTCCCTGGATATGTGTGGGGTTCTACCTTGATGCTGTTAATGGCTGTATGATCTGCATCAATGGCAGGGAGTACACAAGCCATGCCACATCTCTGTGAGTTATAAGCTGGGTGGGACCAAGTAAGGGGGTGGGGTCCAGGCTGGTAGGTCCAGGTCATAGATCTGCTATCATTTTTTGTTTTTTTTTTCCTTTTTCTTCAATTCAGCATTTATAGAGTCCTTCTCCAATCTCTATCATCATCCAGACATCCAAGCAAATGGAATTTGTCCTTCTATTATTTGTTTCTGAGAGGAGACTTTTCCAAGGGATGTCTTACATTATCATGTTGATAATGTCACCCACCCCCATTGTTTTTGCTTCTTTCCCATCATTTTTCATTCCCGTAAGCATGTGGTGAGGGCAATTATCCATTGTTGTAGTACTGTCATCAAAATCATACCCCCAACCCTCCCTAAATAGGGTTGCCAGATAAAATACAAGATACCCAGTTAAATTTTAATTTCAAATAAACATTGAAAAATTTGTTAGATAAGTGTAACTCAAATACTGCATGGAACATTGTTTTAGTTTTCTCAGCCTCTCAAATACCATGAAATGGGTCAAGTTAAACAATAGCAATTTATTCTCTCACCATTTGAGACTTGGTAAAAGACCAAATCAGGTATCATCAAGGCAATGTTTTCTTCCCAAAGACCAGCAATCTGGGGCTAGCTACCAGCAATGCTTGGCTCCTCCATCACATGGCAAGGCACATGGCAGCACCCTGGTCTCTCACTTCAGTTCCGAGTTCAGCTTCTTGCCTCCTGTGGCTTTCTCTCACTCTTTCTGAATTTCACTCTCTTATAAAGGGCTCCAGTAATAGGATTAAAATCCATCCTGATTGAGGTGGGTTATGCTGTAACTGAAGTAGCCACATCAAAAGGTCCTTCTTATAATAGATTTACACCCACAGAAATGGATTTGATTTAAGAACATGTTTTCCTAGGGTGTATATAGCTTCAAACTACCACAGATATACTTATTCAAATCTGACTGGGTATCCTATATTTGTTTTCTAAATGTGACAACCCTATTTTTATCATTTAACCATAAGTTCTAAATCATTTAACCGTAAATTCTAATTTCAGTCTTAAACCTAGATCTTTGCTTCTGAGATGCCTTAGGACCTCCTGGGTAAAAGAAAGGTGGTGCTTGTAACAAGTATTAGTAATGATGTGGAGGAACTAGAACTTTTATACATTATTGATGGGAGTCAATTGGTCCAACCACTTTGGAATATTATTTGTCCCTAGCTACTAACACTAGGAGCCAGCAATTCCACTCCTAGATGGATACACAACAGAAATGCATACGTATATCCATAAAAAAATTTGTGCAAGCATGTTCAAACCAGCACTATACTGTCCGTAATAGCCCAAACTACAAACAATACAAATGTCGATCAATGGTAGCATAAATACATTGCAGAATATTCATATAATGGAATATTGTACAGCAATGATAAAATGAATAAATTACTGCTACAAACAACATGGTTGAATCTCATAATCATAATTTTTAGCAAAAGAAGCCAGACATAGAAGAATAAATAATTCATCATCTATAAGATTCAGACATACTCAAAACTAGTTTCCTGCATTAGAATACAGAGCAGAGGACAATGACTGGCAGGGACATTAAGGACAGCTGCTAAAAAAAAAAAAAAAAGGACAGCTTCTAGGGTGTTGGTAGTGCCCTAGTTCTTTTTCTTTTTCTTTTTTTTTTATTATTTGATTTTTTAATGTTACATTCAAAAAAATATGAGGGGTCCCCATATCCTCCCACCCCACTTACCCCACTCCTCCCCCCGTAACAACAACCTCCTCCATCATCATGAGACATTCATTGCATTTGGTGAATACATCTCAGAGCACTGCTGCACCTCATGATCAGTGGTTCACACCACAGCCCACACTCTCCCACAGTCCACCCAGTGGGCCATGGCAGGACATGCAATGTCCAGTAACTGTCCCTGCAGCACCACCCAGGACAACTGCAACCCCCGCAAAATCCCCCACATCACATCTCTTCTTCTCACTCCCTACCCTCAGCAGCCACCATGGCCACTTTCTCCACACCAATGCCACATTTTCTTCGATTACTAATCACAGTAGTTCATGAATAGAATATCAGTAAGTCCACTTTATTCCATACTCTATTCCTCCATCCTGTGGACCTTGGAATGGTTGTGTCCACTCCACATCTATATCAAGAGGGGGCTTAGATTCCACATGGATGCTGGATGCAATTCTCCTGCTTTCAGTTGTAATGCCCTAGTTCTTGGTCATGTTGTAGCAACATGTTGTGGTGGTTCATATAATCACTAACAGGAACCATGAAAGAGCTTTGTGAAAATGCACGAAGCTGTGCATGATTTCTTCATTTTACTCTACATTTTACGCTTCGATCCCTGGTACCTCCTAAAAACAAAACAAATGATAAAACCAGTTCTCACTGGGGAGTGGATATACTTCAGTGATGAGTGCTTCCTTCCCATGCATGAGGCCTGGGTTCAAACCCTGGTACCTCCTTAAAAAAAAAAAAAAGTGGAAAAGTGGTAGAATGGGTAGGTTAAAGTTTTAAGGTAGAACAATAAGCAGAAGGGAGAGAAAAAAGGCAGATGTGTGTATGGGTTGGAGGTGGGGTGGGATGTGTGGAGAGGTGGGCCAGGCAGGAGTTTCCACTGGAAAGAGGAATTTCAGAATAGAGTGAGAACAAATGAATGGGGGTTGGGGAAGTGGGTCGTGTAATGATTCCTGAGTTTCAGAGTTTGTACTTCAAACATTTTCAACTAAGAAACAATGTGCTGGGGTTCATTCTTCACAAGGACTGCTTCTCGGATCTATTACAGACATTATTTAAGCATTTGGTGGAAACTGGATTAGGTGGCCTTTAATAATCCCCTCCAATGCCCCAATGTTCAAGTTCCACGATGCTCTATAAATCGAGGTTTCTCTATCTCGGTACTACTGATAGTTGAAGTTCGCGAATTCTTCGTTTTTTTTAAAGGGGGTGGGTGAGCACTGTCCTGCGCACTGTAGGGTGTTTACAGCATCTCTGGTCTCTAAGCCCGAGATGCTAGAAGTGCTCCCACCTTCCCCAGGTGTGATGACCAAACTGTCTCTCGGTATTGCCAGATGTTCCCTAGCAGGGAAAATTACCCTTGGTTGAGGACCACTAATCCAAATCTATTTTATGGAGTTTTAGGACAGGTTTTTGAGTGACTGGTTTCGAGACATTAAAAAATAATAACTAAGAGAAAGAAAAGCAGAGTCAGTTACAGACTGTTTAGCTTCCTACAGTCCCAAAATTTAACTGAGATAGGACAATCTAGGAAAACGCTTGCCTTTTATTCATGAGTAGGGCTTGCCCTTTTCTTTTTTTTTTTTTTTTTTTTATTGACTTTGTAATAATATTACATCAAAAATATATATGTGAGGTCCCATTCAACCCCGCTCCCCCACCCCCCCCTCTCCCCCCCCCAACAACACTCGTTCCCATCATCATGACACATCCATTGGATTTGGTAAGTACATCTTTGGGCACCTCTGCACCTCATAGCCAATGGTCCACATCATGGCCCATAGGGGTTGCCCTTTTCAGATGGCCAAGATTAACCCTCACTGACAGGCTTCAGGGAAAGAACAGGGCCTTGGAGGACCACTGGCCCTGCCACTCACTCACTCAGGACATGTGACTTATTTTCTGCTTCTTTCCCTTTCTTTCCTACACTTGTAGAAAAACTACCTATACCTGGAAATATCTAGGAGAGAGTAAAGGGGGAGAGGGGGGCTGTAATGTTTCTCCCTCCATTTTTTATACTTAAATACTGCCCTCTATATTCATAAAGTACTTACATTGTGCTGGGCACCATTCCAAGGACTTTTCAAACATTAATTCATTTAATCCTCCTGACAGCCTGGTGAGCTAGGTACTGTTAATATCCCCATTTCACAGATAAGGAAATGAAAGCACAGAGGTGTAAAGTAACTTGCCCAACGTCACACAGCTAGGGAATGGGAAAACTGGAGTATAGAGCCGGAGTCTGTGCTCTGGACTACAGATTAGGCTACTCGGTCCGCTGCCTCATCTTTTGGTTTCTGTAATATTTTCTTTGATGTATTCTCCATATTTCCACCCTATTGAGACTGGAAAGAGGCAGAGGAGCCAACATTCAGTAGAGTCATTTAACTTCGTTAAAAGGACCTCATTTGTGATTTATAAATTTGAGAGATTGGACTATTCATCATGAATTTTTACTTGGCCTTGCCACTTAAATTCTTTGCCTCAGTTTTCTTGTCTGTTATAGAGTATTATCAGACTTAACTCCTTGAGTGGTCTGGTTTATTGTGAATATTGAATAGTGCTTGATATTAAACAGAGATCAAGCATATGAAAGTACTTTGAAAAGCCTAAGTCCCTCTATAAGTGTAAGCTATTGTCATTTTATGGTCAGCATATCACCCTTGGGTTTTCACTATCAACTTTCACTGGCACTTGAGTGATCTCTTATGTATATGATTCTTTGCATCTTTCAAAATGTTCTTACACATATTTTCTTATTTGAGCTGCCCAACTATTGGCAATGCCTAAAATCCAAGCCTTCTAATTCCTAACCCATTGGTCATCCAGCCCCACTACACTGTCATTGTCCTTCTAGGTGCTGTGTCACCAGGTGCTTTTTCGTACACCTAAAGCCAGCATGGACCCTGCTATTTAACAGCTCTAAGTCAGCAACTGAATTGATTGAATTAACAGATACGTGACATATCGTAGGACAAATGTAATTTTTCATATATAGCAATTTCAGTGAAACATTTATCTATACCTGGCAGTTTCAAAAAAGCCTCCTGGAGAGATGTGACCATAAACATTGAGCCTTCTCATCAAGTCGTTTACTCTAGGTTGTACTTGGAAGATGTCTAATTCTTAATATCAATGTTTATGAAGAATTATGTCTCCCTTTGCTACATTTTCTACACAACTGACATGCACTTAAGAGTGGGGCATTTTTTTTAGAAGAGAAGTTTATTAATTGTTTTTTTTTCAAAGATTTTTTTTAACTTTATTTTTCCCTCCTCCCTCCATTGTCCGTTCTCTGGGCCCATTTGCTGTGTGTTCTTCTGCTTGTATTCTCTTTAGGTGGCTCGGGGAACCGATCCTGAGATCTTCCAGAGTGGGAAAGAGGTGATCATTCTCTTGTGCCACCTCAGCTCCCTGGTCCTCTATGTCTCTTTTTGTCTCTCCTCTGTGTCTCTGTTTTGTCATCTTGCTATGCCAGCTCTCTGTGTGAGCCAACACTCCTGTGCAGGGCAGCACTCCGTGTGGGCCAGCACTCCATGTGGGTCAGCTTGACACACAGGCCAGCTTCCCTTAGCCAGGAAGTCCTGGGTATCAAACCCTGGACCTCCTATATGGTAGATGGGAGCCCAATTGCTTGAGCCACATCCACTTCCCAAAAGTGGGGGAATTTTAATGGTTATTTCAACAAATGGCGATAAGTATTCCTAAAAATGTGAGACATTTTTAATAACATACTTTAGTTATACACTTAACAGATAAGGTGAATCTTCTATATTCTATAGCTTTAAGTCAAAAGGTAGATGGAAGTATATCTGAAATTTAATGCTTCCGGATTTTAGCACTCTATAGTTTCTACCACTGTCCTAAGAAGGAAACGAATATAACGGGCTTATTTAGTTAACAAATCAGGCACTAGTTTGAGTTCTTACAGAAAATTCACATTAAGAAATGCCACTGCTTTTTGCCGTGGGACCTTTTAAGAAGTTAGACCACAATTCTAAGTTGTTAAAGATTCATGTGAAGCAGGGGTGTTTTTCTGCATGTAATTGTCTAGAGATAAAAACAAAGCAACAGCAGGTTGGTGCTTTATCAAACTACCTAATGCTGCAGAAAACCTGACTTTGTATACATCCTATTAGGAATCAGGAAGACTGAAAGGTGGTTGAGAGTTGGTTATTTTTAAATGCCCTCATGTTCCGTGCTTTGTGCCAGCTATTACGGCAGGCAACTTTCGGGGGGATTATACTTGGCAGGCAACTTTCAAGGGGATTATACTTGGCAGGCAACTTTCGGGGGGATTATACTTGACAAAGTACACTCAAAGGTCCTCTTAAGGAGATTTCTCCAGTTGAATGGGACCTTCCTATATATAAAAAGTTCACAGGTTCTATTAACCTAAAGAGAAGCCATAATGTCTCTCTGCATGCCTTTAAGTTATTGCCCAAATTGTAAGTTCCTGTTGGGGATAAAAAAAGAGCATTGAAATAACTCAATGGCCTCCTGTATTGGCAACTTAAAATGCAAAGTATTTTATTTTAAACTTCTAAAAATTGAAAACAAGATGCTCTAGGGTTAAATAATATAGTTTCCTAAAGCTGAATGTGCTCATTTGGAGCTCAGTTTTTCTGCATGAAATACAAAAACAACCTCCTAAATCTCCTAGGTGGGAACACTACTATTCTGATGACCTGTGATTAGGTGAACTAATCAATCTCAGTTGGTAATATGCCTTTCTTTCCCCCTTGGTAAGGGTTTTAAAAAATTCTAGAATAGATGCATTTCGCTAGCCTTACACTGACAGTTTCCTTCCAGCTGTCTCCAGAGAGGCACATACCACATGCCCGAAGCCATCTTCATCCTTCTCACATTTAGACACTTGAGAAATCAGTATGGCATGCTCACCAAGCTGAGTCCTTTCACCAGTAAGGAAGAAGGTTGATTAGCATTCAGCTGTAAACATCTTCTAATTATTTTTATTAGTTCACTCGTGTTTACATGATCCAGTACAAGGAACTTTGTTTTATCTGGGACAAGCACCTGCTTCTCACCCTTGTACCTTCCTTTTATCACCAAGATTTTGGTAGGACGTTGCTCTGGGACAGGGGTTCTTAACCAGGGACCGTTAGCTTGAATTGAAATTCAAGAAAACCATTCTTGTGGGGACTTGTTGGTGCAGGTGTGATATATTTATTAAATAATATGCAATATGGGAAGTGGACTTGGCCCAGTGGTTAGGGCATCCGCCTACCACATGGGAAGTCCGCGGTTCAAATTCCGGGCCTCCTTTACCTATGTGGAACTGGCCCATGCGCAGTGCTGATGCGCGCAAGGAGTGCCGTGCCATGCAGGGGTGCTCCCCACGTAGAGGAGCCCCATGTGCAAGGAGTACGCCCCGTAAGGAGAGCAACCCAGTGCGAAAGAAAGTGCAGCCTGCCCAGGAATGGTGCCGCACACACGAAGAGCTAACACAAGAAGATGACGCAACAAAAGAAACACAGATTCCCGTGCCGCTGACAACAACAAAAGCAGACGAAGAACGCACAGCAAATAGACATAGAGAACAGACAACTGTAGGGGGGCGGAGGAAGGGAAGAGAAATAAATAAATAAAATCTTTAAAAAAAAATAACAATAATATGCAATATAGTGTGGACTTAGTAAGGGGTCCGTGGTGTTTGCCTGACTGACAAAGGGATCTGTGGAACAAAAAAAGTTTAAGAACCACTGCTCTGGAGTGGACATAACCATTCCAGGGTCCACAAAATGGAGGAATAGAGACTAGATTAGAGTAGACTGACTGATATTCTATTCATGAATTATTGTGATAAGTAATCGAAGAAAATGTAGCGTTGATATGGAGAAAGTAGTCATGGTGGCTGCTGAGGGTAGGGAGTGGGAAGAAGAGATGTGATGTGGGGGCATTTTCGGGACTTGGAGTTGTCCTGGGTGGTGCTGCAAGGACAGTTACTGGACATTGTATGTCCTCCCAAGGCCTACTGGGTGGACTGGGGGAGAGTGTAAACTATAATGTGGACCATTGAACATGTGGTGCAGCAGTGCTCAGAGATGTATTCACCAAGTGCAATGAATGTCCCATGATGATGGAGGAGGTGGTTGTTATGGGAGAAGTGGGGGGTGGGTATAAGGGAACCTCATTTTTTTTAATGTAACATTTTAAAAAAAGACAAACAAAACAAAACACACACACGAAAGAACCACTGCTCTGGGATAAGTCAGATATCTGATACTTTGTTTGAATGTGTGATAGCTGGAAAATATGATTATTGAAATTTCTTCTCCTGAGCAGCTTTGAAAATTCTAAATCTAATTTTACTGGTTTTCAGTTAATCTAATTTCAGAAGTTTACTCTTGGCACTTAATTCCCTGAAGGATATTAACCAGACCTCAGTTTTGCTTAGAGGAATAAGATCTCACAGCAAAACCAGAGAGAATGGTGTAAACCTATAATTTTTTCCAGAGACAAAAAGTTTGATACTCTTGAGTGGTTGTCCAAGAAAGGAGCCATGAAAGCCTTGTACTTGCACAACTATATCTAAACTATGGTTGCCTAGCCACTGAAATCAGGACAAGTTGGATGTGCGTGAGACAACACAGGACTGAGAATTTACACATACCCTCTTCACAAGACCCCTGGCATCACTTTTTTGTTTGTTTGTTTTTTATTTGTTTTTCTTCTCCACTACCCTCCTTTCCCCCCCCCCCTCCCCCGCCCCCTATTTCCCCTGTAAAAACCCTAGCTCCCATTTTCACTTCGAACTGGTTTTGGGAAGATTCTCCCAGTTCTTTGCTTGTGCACTTGCAATGAATCACCATGTCACTAAAAGACACGTTTGTCCTTGGTAGTGCTGGATGGGTAGGGCCTGTTTATTGGAAATATCTATCCTTACGGTAACAATTTGGTGACCGCGGCAGGACCCATACTGCTCTGTGATGCAGCACCGGGAGCAGCCCGGGTCTGTGTCTTGTAGGCTGCAGGGTTTCCCTGGATCCCTCAGCTCCGCGCCCAGCACCTGCCTGGGGATTTCCCTGCAGCACCGAGGCTGGAGTTTCTGGGCGAGGCTTCTGCGGTGGTTGGAAACTAGGCGCTTCGTGTGACGGTGATTCTGAATCTGGGTCTGTGCAAAATTCTCTCTTCTGTTCTGATCTTTGCTGTCATTCGCTTTGTTGGTCTGCTGGGACTGAGGAGACTGTTGGATTGGCTTTGTTGGTCTGCTCAACGCCAAGGGGGCTGTTGAATTTTGAGTTGATCTGAGTTTGTAAATACAGCCTGTGGGTTGTATTTATCCCATTATCCGAGATCTCAGATTTTGGGTGCTCCTATTGACTTTGCGTATTTGCACTTTGTATTTTGAAATTGGGAAACCTGTTGATTTTGAGGAACTCCTGTTCTTTTGTTCTGTCTTTCTAGCCTCTGTTGGTGTTGCCCACCCATGGGAAACTCTCAGAATCTGCTGGCTATATCTCCTCTAGATTGTGTAATAGAGAATTGGTCTAAATTGAGAGGAGACACCTTAAGAAAAAAAAAAAAAGATTTTCTATTACAACATTACCTGGTCAAAATATAAATTAGATAACAGTGAAAAGTAGCCTAAAAATGAGTCTTTAAATTTCAATACTATCTTGCAATTGAATTTGTTTTGTAAAGAAAATGCAACTGAGATTAGTTTAATTGCTGGAAAAGTGAAAAATCTTTGCAACATTAATGTTTTCTGTTTTGTTTTCATGTTAATTCTAATTAGATCTGGATAGCCACATTAATAAAATTGGTGCTGTTAAAGTTTATTAAGTTTTGAACTGGAAAACTCTATAAAGTAAAAGAAGAAAAAAAAAAAGAAAAAATGCTAGCTGCTTTTGTAAGACTGCAATTCAGTTATGGCTTAGCCTGCCAACTTGCCTGCAGAAAACTGTTTCAGAAATAGCTCTCTGAAATACTGATATAATATTATAGTAAACTAAAGATCCCTATGAGGTATCGATGGTCTAGGATTTCATACTACTAGGTATTCAAAATGAAGAGACGTTGTATTTGCATATAACCAAAATATAACCAAATTAAATCATTATTCTGACAAGTTTGTTTAATTTTGATGTATGTTGTAAGAAGTTTGCTTGAAGACAGATTCCAAAATCATTTGGGTAACCTAAATATGTGAGATATATAGAATATGGTTTTTAAAAAATTATTATTAAGGAAAAAGGAAGTAATTTTGTCCTAAGAAAATGATGGGTTATTAAGAAAAAGGCAAGTGTAGATTAATAGTTTTAAGCCTCTAGCAGCCAAAGGGGGGGACTCCTTAAATGATATTCTGTTCCCTCCTCCACCCCCCCTGCAGGCTTGATGGGGTCTTCTATTGCCCCTCCAGCACCGCCTCATGATCCAGGAGAGGGTGCAGCTGGAGGAGTGGCCTCCCTACCCCACACCTGTAGTGGTACACAGTTTGGTCAGGGAGCAGCCACTTCTGGGGTAGGGCAAGTCCCAGTGTATCAAGTCCCTTTAGGAGTTGATGATCAAGGACAGTCTGGAGGATTCATGCTGGTACATGCCCGGTTCTCAACCCCTGATTTAATAAATTGGAAAAATAGTGCCTCTGGCTATAGAGAAGAACCTGAACAAATGAGAGGTTGTTTGTATCTATCTTTGCCACACACACTTAATTAGGCAGATATTCAGGCATTATTGAATGTTTTACGGACTCCAGGGGAAAGACAGGTGGTTTTGGGTAAGGCTAGACAAGAAACTGAGCACTTGGGATCCCTCAGAATCCTGTTTTTGCTGCCCCAGGAGATGCTGTTCCTGAAACAAATCCCCACTGGGACCCAAACGAGCTGTGGAGGGTGCCTGGTTGAATCATTAACGGGATAGCCTATTCAGAGCTGAATCAGCAATTAGGCACAAAAACAAATAAGCAGATACTGATAATTTGGAGTAATCAGTCAGAGCACACCTAGAGCCCTTTTACAGCCCTTGGATTGCAAAATTGGAAAGGAATATTTTTGTATGTGCCTGAGTGTCCTATACCCCTATTTTATAAGAATTGTCTCACATGTCTGTGGGAATGGGTAAGTCAAAATTCTGTAGTGCAGGCCACAAGCTGGGAACTCTGAGAAGGTTTTTGATGAATTCCCCAGGAAAAGTTGGCTGAAGTAGAGATGGAAAATCTCTCTTCTGGCTGCTGAAATCATCACTTCTTTGAAAGCCTTCAACTGACTGAATGAGACTTCTCTCATCGTTGGAGGCAATCTCCTCAGTTGATTTTGTAGATGCAATCAGCCATAGATGCAATCAACTTACTGATGGTTTAAGTCCATGAAATGTCCTCACAGTAACAATCAGGCCAGTGTTTGCTTGACCTAACAACTGGACACCATCACCTGGCCAAGTTGCCACATGAACTTAACCATCAAAATGGTCACCCTCATCACCATCATTTCTCTCTGAGTTCTAAGGAACAAATGAGGTAATGTCTGTAAAATATCAATAGCTTTGTAAAAAGTAAATATAATCACTATGAACTGTAAACAGACTTCAAATGAAAAATGGACTTTGTTCAGGAGGTTGTCATGAAAACAGCAAAAAAAAAAAATTATCTTGCTGATAAGAAAAAAGGTATTGGCGAAAGGAGCAGAGAGAGAGAGACAAAGAAGAAGCCGCATCCCCCTACTTTCATCTTTTCAGTTCCCAAATATCAGCATTTGTCCAAGAATGCTCTGCTAGGACAACTGACCTGACCATCCCAAATCTGAAATATCTTCTCAGCTGGCTATCTGCCTTATAGCCAATCAATATAGATCATGCTTAATACTTTTGTTTTGTTTTGTTTTCACAGGCAGTGCCCTTCTGAGAGTAACCTTAAAAATGAATCCAGTTGTTACACAGCCAGGATATGGCACAGGGGGTGTGGCAGTTAATGACTGGCAAACCGGCGTGTTTGACTGCTGTGCCAACATAGGGGTTTGTAAGTGCTTGCTCCTTGATTACAGTGATGTAGATTAATGACATTATAAAAGCCACTTATTGTTCCTTTCAATGAGCTCCATGCTGCATTCTCTAACACGGAAGTCACAGACTAGAAGCCTATGTGGGTGTAACCCACAAATGTGGTTTATTTTTTATCTTCTATAGAATGAGCTCTCTTGATGTATTTCTTGTTTTAATTTTTAAATCATAGGAAACATAAAATCAGATTCCATATAAAAAATCTGTATTTCTGGCTTCTCTTGAAAATGTGAAAAATCTGGAAATATGGTCCCTTATTCTCACAAGACACATTTCAGTTGTTGCTGAGTGTTATCTCACTAAAAGGAGCCTTCACTCTCCAGCTTGCCCTACTTACATCTGCCATTCACTATTGTCTACTCTATGTTTCTCCCAACCTATTTCCTTAATGTATTTTATTTGCCTGGACTTGAGTGTTTGATCTTTGTCTAAATCCATCATCTCTTTTTTAAAACTTTTCAACTGTTAATTGTCACCATGTTTTGACATTTTCTTTGTTTATCTTCTGTTTCCCTCTTCCATTTTCTACAGTGATAATTCTATGTTTTCCTGCTTTCAGTGATACTCTTGTGACTTTTATGATTATTCCATTTTGGGAAGTATTGCCTTTTTTTTTTTCCAAGCTTTACTGACTTAAATCTTTTATGCTGCCAAGCATAATTCTGTGGGAGAAAATTTTCTTTGTTTCAGAGTCCATTGTCATCTGAGTTGAAGACACTCTTCTTTTCTTTGCACCTCTTGCTTCCACCAGTTTTGAAAACGTCTCCTTTTTTTTTTTTTTTTTTTTGTACAATGAAAGTTCCAAGTTCATTGAAGATAGCCTTCTGCCTAAAACAATAAATGAAAATCCACGAACCTTCTTATCTAGGGTACAGCCATATCAAAACTCCACTCCAGAGCTTTTCTGAAGAGACTTGTACTCGGAACAGTTTCTTATTCTGTTTTGTACAGATCCTTTAAAGTAAAATCGTAGTGAGCTTTTTAAGCTTTGGATATGAATATCTACTTGCTTTCATCCTCTTAACAATAATAGATCCCCACAGTTTTCCCTGAGACCCTCGAATCTGTTCCTTATTGCTTTTCTTACTTTTGGCCCTAATGATGTCTCCACTCAGCATTGTCAGACCTAAGCACTTTCCCATTGTCATCAGAGGGCTTCTCAGACATCCTGCTGCCTCAAACTTCCTGTGCAAACATGGCTCAAATGTAATCAAATGAGAGAAGGAAAGATCATTTGACTATGCTCAAACCAGAAAGGCAGGGGACTTTGCAATTAAATTTGATCCAGTGTAATAACCTGCAGATTTTCCCCAACTCCTGGACACTAGGCTCTAGAAGCAAGACAAAAAGAGCCAGACGATGCCACTGTTTTCTTGGAGTGTCCATTAAGGCCATTTGCTGAGCAAATATCTTTTTGAAAGCTATGTGATTTAGCCAAGATTATAGTGACTTTGACTAATTTCTCTATGTGGTTTCACCTGTCCCGCACCCAGGCCTCTGTGGGATGTTCTGTCCCCTGTGCCTCTCATGTCAGATTGCCTCCGACATGAACGAATGCTGCCTGTGTGGAGCAAGTGTAGCCATGCGGACCTTGTATCGGACCCGATATGGCATCCAGGTGAGTTCCCAAGTGCCACCGTGTAGCAGGGACACCCTGAGGGGTCTCCGTGACTGCTCTCTTAATCTTGAACCTAGTCTTTTCTCCACTACCACCTGAAATTTTTTAATTGGCTTACAGGGGCCATGCCGCTATCTATGTTTGGGGATATATTCCTAACAAAATGTTTCATTTGAACCAATAGTTGTATCTCTGAAAAAGCTGTTAAAGGTGAGTAGATGAGAGGTAGAGGTCAGCACAGGACCGTTGCTTTACTCACAGTCAGGCATCAGACCCCACAAATCTGCAGGAAGGATGACGGTTTCTTAGAAAGCCCCTGGTATAATATATGTGTGGTGGATTCTTTCAGAGCTGGTATATTTGACAGCTTGGTAAGTCACAAGCCAGTGTTCATTCATTGAATAAGGATTATTTACCAAGAAGGTCCTAAGTACTATTCTAGATGTTAGAGATACATCAGTGAACAAAGCAAAGCAAAGTCCTTGTCTTCTTAGAGCTTGCATTCATTTTTTTAGTAATAATACACTTTATTTTTAAAGTGGATTTAGATTTACATCTACAGAAAAGTTACACTAGAAGTATAGGAAATTCCCATGTAACTCCTCCACACTTACACACATAGTTCCCCTATTATTAACATCTTACATTGGTGTGGTACATTTGTTACAATTGATGAACCAATATTGAAGGATTGTTACTAACCAAAGTTTATAATTTACATTATGGTTTATACTTTGTGCTATACAGTTTTATGCACTTGAACAAATGTCATGTATCTGTCATTGCAGTATCATACAGAACAAGTTCACTGCCCCAAAAATGCCCTGTGTTCCACCTATTCATCCCTCCCCCACTCCTCTGAACCCCTATCTTTATATTAATGTTACAAGTTCTTCCATTAACACAATAATAACTATTAATACAATAACAAAAAATCTACTTTGATCCATGGTTACACTTCCCCTTTATGTTCGTTCATTCCTCAGTCTTGAGGGATTTGAGATGATGTCCACTCTAACTGCATCAGGCTGAGAGGGGACTTAGATATTATGGGGCCAATGGAAGGAATTGTTTTCCTTGTAGTTGTAGATACTCCTTGTTTTTTTGGTTGTCCAGGGCAAGCCTGAAGAACTAGAGAGTAGGATTTGGCTGCAACTCTGCTGGGATTCAGGGTTCAATTGGCATATGAACAATCTGTAGATTTCAGTCTTTGAAAGATTTATTTAACAGGTATATTGCATATTATAGGTTCAAATTAAAGGAGTAGAAGAATCATGAGGAGGGGAATTATAAATGAGCGTAACTATTTTATATTGGGGAAATAGATTATCATAGATACCCAAATAGGGCCCCCCGAAGGGGTGTTGATTTCATGAGACTGTGTACCTTCCCTCTGGTGTCTGGACGTCCCTAGAGCCCTTAGGAGCATTTTTTAAAGGAAGTATCAGGTACTGAACCCAGGACGTCATACATGGGAAGCAGACCCTCAACCACTGAGCTACATCTGCTTCCCAACAAGAGTTAGGTTTTTTTTTTCTTTTTTTTTTTTGAAGAAGTACTAGAGATTGAACCCAGGACTCTATATATGAGAAGCTCAACCACTTGAGCTACATCCACTCCCCAAGAGCACTCTTTTTGGGGCTTTGTTTACTGTGGCAGTTTGTGAAATCTGCCTGAGAGCCACATAAGCATAACCTCCAGAATGACCTTCCAACCCACTATAAAGTCTCTTAGCCATAAAAACTATTTAATGTTTCTCCCTTTTGATCAAGGTCTTTTTCCAAATGCATCACATTATATTTTTATGTGACTTTCTTTAAAAACTCTCTCTCTCTCTCTCTCTCTATATATATATATATTAGAATTGTGAACTTACAAAGCAATCATGTAAAATGTGCAAAATTCCCATATAACACCCTTCCACCAACATCTTACATTGTTGTGGAACATTAATTACAGATTATGAAAGAACATCTTCAGACTATTACCACTAACTATGGTCCATAATGTACACTTGGTATATTTTTTTCATATGCTTCCCCCATTATTAATACCATTACATTCTTTTTTTGAGTAACCTTTATTTTAACATGGTTTAAGACTTAAAGAAAAGTTGCAAAAGTAGTACAGAGAATTCCTGAATACCCTTCACCCAGAATTCCCAAAGGTTAAGCTTTTGCAACATTTGCTTTATTGTTTTCTCTTTCCTCAATCTGTCTATTCTATTTTTGTCTGAATCATTTGAGATTAAATTAAAACCTCTGGATCCTTTTATCCATAACTACGTCAGTGTGTATTTCCTAAAACCAAAGGCATTCTCTTATATAACCACAATAAAATGATCAGAATCAGGAAATTAACACTGATATAATACTATTAGGTGATCTATAGACCTTGTTCAACTATCACTAATTACCTCAGTAATGTTCTTTATGTGATAAGAAAATCAATCTAGGGTCACATATTGCGTTCAGTTATCATGTCTCTTTCATCTCCTACAATCTGGAATAGTTTACAATTTTCCTTTGTCTTCATGATCTTGACAGTTTTTAGGCATACAAGTCAATTATTTTGTAAATGTCCTTTTATTTGGGTTTGTCAAATGTTTCCTGATGATTAGATTTAGGTTGTGCAGTTATGGTAGAAATCCAGGTTTCTATGATACTATGTTCTCGGTGTATTTAATCGGGCACATGAGGTCAATTTGTCCCATTACTGGTGATGTTAACTTTGATCACATGGTTAAGAGTGCCAGGATTCTCCACTCTGAGGTTGCTATTTTCCCCTTTAAATGAGTAAGTATCTGGTAAGGAGATGTGAAAATCCTATCCTTCATCACTAGTTCTAGCATCCATAAGTGATTCTTGCCTGAATCAATTATTTCTATGATGGCTGTTAATAGTATGAATCAATTATTAATATGATGTTCATTAATGGCAAAGCTTACATTCTAATAAGAAGAAAATAGTAACAATATAACTAAGTAAAAGTCTAATATTTAAGATGGTGATAAGTGCTATAGAAACAAATAAGGCTAGGAAGAGGAGCAAAGAGTGTTTAGGGTTCCAAATGCAATTAGTATTATCAAGGAAGACCTCAGTGAGAAAGTAAAGATCTAAAAGGGTCAGAAGACAGTCCATCTGGGGAAAGTCTAGGCAGAAGACAGCACTCAAGCGAAGGCCTTAAAGTAGAGCTTACCATAAAGAGCAAGAGACCTGGAAGGCAGAGGCTCAATTACCAAGAACAAGAATCCAACGTGTCACCTCTTAGCTTGAAACATTTCTGTGGCTTCCCCACTCACACAGAGTGAAAGCTAAGTCCTTACAAAGCTCTGCCATGTCCTAGAGGGTTTCACACTTGTTAATGCTCTGACATCATCTTCTTTTGGTACCCTTCCCCCACCCTGTATATTATTGTTCCATATAACTTGGCCTTTGCCCCCACTCACTGCTCCCAAGTTTTTGAGAGCAAGTTATTAACCTTCCTAAGTTCCCCTTCTCTCACGGATAAAATTGTGATAACAACACCGCCCTAATGGTATTGTAGTAAAGGTCATATGAGATAATGTATAGAAAGGGCTTAGCACGGAATCCAGCAATTAATGTGTACAATAAATAACGAATATTAGTTTTGTTCTATATCTATGCAAACTTTTATATGGCTGCTACAATTCAGCCTCTCTGATTTATGCCTCCTTTCAGGGCACAGCCAAGAGAGCATTCCCTTGGTGCAGCCTTTCCTGGGCAGTAGGAGAAAGAAAGGAAAGAAACACTGGTTGAATTCCTATGTGCTACAATATATTTTTGAACATATAATTTTCTCATTTAACACTCACAAACTCTTTCTGATAGAATTTTCATCTCTACACTACTAGGTATAGAAACTAAGAGTCAGAAAGACTTGAGTACAAAGAACATGTGAATGCTGGGATTTGGGCTTAAGTTTATTCTAACTCCAAAATTCCGATTTTATTCACTTCACCATCTCCCTTTCCTGAGTAGATGTTTATTTAGACATGAACCACAGTTCACTCATTCATTCATTCATTCATTGTGTAAATAGTATTATGAAACAGATTTAGAATCAGGGTGTGTTTTCCACAGGGTCCCCCATGTTTACCAGCAAATAAAAGCTGGATTTTTTCCCCCTAAAAACTATCCTTTTGAGTAATTATAAGTGCAGTGCAAAGGATAGAGAACTGAGAAAACACGAGGTAAAAGACAGGTGTAGACATGCTGGACATAAAAATAAATAGATTCTTATTAAATAGGAATAGTTAGTTCTGTTTCCTTGAGGATTATTATTGATATGCCATAAATGTTGCTTCGCTGAAGGGTTAAAGAACAAAAGGAATAAAATTAAAGACTGAAAAAGCAGTTATTATGAGGAAGGGTTAAAGGATTTTGGATTATTTAATCTGGGGGTGGGAGGAGAAAGCTAAGAGAAGACTGAATTGTCTTCAAGTTGAATAGCCCTTCTCCCATCAGAAGAAGTTTCCAAATTTAGAAGATTTTTAGCATTGATATTTGTTTGTCCACTCTTTATCTCACATGCTTACTCTTTTAAATGAGAAACATAAGCATTGTAGCAACTGGAAAAAAAAATGTAGATGAAAAACAAATTACTTGTGATGCAGTTGACCAAGATGCTGGCATAAGATGCTCCAGAGTGCTGTTCCCCTACTGAGTCTTTGAACAACTAGCAAAAACTAGCAAGGCCATATTTCTCCAAACTCCATAAAACAGTTAAAGAGTTGCAGTCACTGGGCAAGAGCTAATTCAAGAAAACACTGCTGTAAAAATGTTAGAAGCTTGTGGTGCCCTTGCTGACTCATTCCCCACTCTCTCCCCAATACGGTCCAGAGCCAACCTGTGCCCAAATTGCAGCTCTCTTATCCTATTCTGGAGGGAGCAGAGTAACCCCTCAGTACATCCTGGGTGCCTGTATGTTGGTGCCAGTCTATTGGGAAGCAGTCTAAAAGACTGAGCTAGGAACTTATCTCTGGTTTTCTGTTCCACACCTTGCCCTGCAGGCAGAAGAAGCCTACTAAAGCAGTGTGAGAAGCAATTAATTTAAAGTGCCTGGAGCAAATGATTACTGACTTTAAGACATAGAGTAGAGAGCCCCCTGGGGAGAGGGTGGCAAGCCTATTTCAGAGGTAGTAGAGAGGATTTTCAGATTACTCTAAATGGGGAATATTTAAGGGCACCACAAACTTTAGTAAAAAAAAAAAAAAACAACAGCGACAAAAATAAAACAATATCTGCACTTTGCATATGCCTCAGACTGATCTTGATAGGGAGGCCATTCTCTGAAGAGAGCACCAGCCAACATGGAGTAAATTTGCAAAGACTGTGAAAGGTGATTTTTGCATTGGTGTATTTGTATCTGTTAGCTCTTGGCACTGAGGGAAATAACTTAAAAACTTAAGAAACAGACAGGTTAGGAACTGAATCCCAGAGGTAACACATTAAAATATTAAATGAACAGTGTGCAACAAAAGATGACAAGAGCAGGATGAAGAAATGATCACACATCCAAAGGAATGAGATAAAAACTCATACCATCAATGAAGAAGACCACACATTATACATACAAGGCAAAGTTTTTTTAATGCTCTTCAATATGCTCAAGAAAATAAAGAAAATATGAAGAAAGAACTAAATGATACCAGGAAAATGATGAATGAACAATCTAAGAATCTAAATAAAGAGATAGAAATTTTTAAATGGACCAGACAAAAATACCAGAGTTGCAGAGCACAACAACTAAAATAAAAAATTTTCCCAAAGAGCTTCAACAGCAGATTGGAACTGGCAGAAGAAAGAATCAGTGAAACTGAAGATGAGATGATTGAAATGATTCAGGCTGAAAAGCCGGAAGAAAAAAGAATGGGGAAAAAAAGTGAACAGAGCCTAAGAGCTGTAGGACATCATCAAGCGTATCAATATACTCATTGTCGGAGTTACCAAAGAGAAGAAAGGAAGGGGCAGAAGGAATATACAAAGAAATAATGGCAACAAGCTTCCCAAATTTAATAAAAGGCATGATATAGGGAAACGGACTTTGGCCCAGTGGTTAGGGCATCCATCTACCATATGGGAGGTCCGCGGTTCAAACCCCGGGCCTCCTTGACCCGTGTGGAGCTGGCCATGCGCAGTGCTGATGCGCGCAAAGGAGTGCCGTGCCACGCAAGGGTGTCCCCCGCGTGGGGGAGCCCCACGCGCAAGGAGTGCGCCCATGAGGAAAGCCGCCCAGCGTGAAAAGAAAGAGCAGCCTGCCCAGGAATGGCGCCGCCCACACTTCCCATGCCGCTGACGACAACAGAAGCGGACAAAGAAACAAGACACAGCAAATAGACACCAAGAACAGACAACCAGGGGGGGGGGAATTAAATAAATAAATAAATAAATAAATAAAAAAAAAGGCATGATATACACATCAGGAGCCCAGGAAACCCCAAACAGGATGAACTTTAAAAGGAATACACCCAGACACATGTCCTTGGCATTCAACAGATAGACTATGTAGAAAGTTCTGAAAGCTGCAAGAGAAAAGCAATGTGTTATGTACAATGGAGTCCCAATTAGATTAATACCAATTTTCATCAGAAACCTTGGAGGCAAGAATGCAGCAGGTTGAAATATTTAAAGTACTGAGAGAAAACAACTGCCAACCAAGAATTTTATATCTGGTGAAACTGTCTTTCGAAAATGAGAGAGAGATTAAAATATTCCTAGACAAACAAAAGATGAGGAAGTTCATCTCCACTAGACTTGACCTACAAGTAGTGCTGAAGGGCATTCTTCAGACTGAAAGGAAAGAAAACTAGGCAGTGGATCGAAGTGACATAAAGAAATAAAGACTTCCAGTAAAGGTAACCATGTTGGTGATTATAAATGCCAGTCCTGTCGTTTTGCAATTTTTTGGTATGTAACGCCATTTCTTACTGCTTACAGGTTTTTAAATGAAAATGCATAAAGAATAATGATAAATATATGGTTTTGGACATACAATGTATAAAAATGTAATTTGTTAACAGGAGCAACACAAGGGTAGAAGCAGAGCAGGGTATAGGAACAATGTGTATGCTACTGAATTTAAGCTGTTATCAAATCAAATGCAATTGTTATACATTTAGGATGTCATTTAAACCCCATGGTAACAACAAAGAAAATATGGGGAAAAATATATACAGAAAGAAATGGGAAAAGACTCAAGGTGGAACACTACAAAAAAATCAAATAAATACAAAAGTAGGCTCTAATGGAAGAACTGAGGATCAAAAAAAAAAAATAGGATTTTCAAGGACAAAACAGCAAAATGGAAGAAAATAGTCATATATTTTCCAGTAATTACAGTAAATGCAAATGGAATAAACTGTCATCAAATGGCTGGCAAGCAAGAACTTGGCAATATAGATTTAAAAGCATGATACACTGTTTACAAGATACCATAAATTCAAAGATACAAGTAGACTGAAAAGGAAAGGATGGGGATATATATACACATATGTATGTATATATATTATGTAAATAGTAACCGGAAGAGAGCTGTGGTATCTATTATTAATATCTGATAAAATAGACTTCAGAGAAAAACCTGTTACAAGGGACAAAGAAGGTCATTATATGCTGAATAAGAGAATCAATTCAAGAAGAAGATATCACAATTATAAATATATATGCAATTAACAGCACAACCCCAAAATACATGAAAGAAATATTGAAAATATTGAGGAGAGAAATAGACAGTCCTACATTAATAGTAGGAGAGGTTAATATACCATTTTCAATAGTGGATAAAACATCTAGACAGATCAATAAGGAAACAGAGGTGAACAGTAAACAAACTAGACCTAACAAATATATATATATAGAACACATCACCAAGCAGCAGCAAAATACACGTTCTTCTCTAGTGCATATGAGTGATTCTCCAGGAGGGACCACATATTAAGTCATTTAAAGAGCCTCAATAAATTTGAAAATATTGAAATCATATTCTTCTCTGACCACAGTGGGGTGAAGTTAGAAATTAATAATAGAGAACTGGAAAATTCATAAATATGTGGAAATTAAGCAATATACTCTTAAACAACCAATGCTTCAAAGAAGAAATTACGAGGGAAATTAGGAAATATGATGAAGCAAGTGAAAACAAAACCACAACATACCAAAACTTATGGGAGGCAGCAAAGGCAGCAGGGTTGAGAGGGGAGTTTATAGCTCTAAATGCTTATGTTAATTTAAAAAAAAGAAGAAAAGAAATATATCAAATAAGAGACCTAACCTCATAACTGAAGGACCTAGAAAAAGAAGAGCTAACTAAACCCAAAGTGAGCAGAAGGAAGGGAAATAACATTAGAGCAGAAGTAAATGAAACAGAGAATAAAAAGCAATAGAGAGAATCAATGAAATAAAAAGTTGGTACTTGGAAAGGATCAATAGAATTTACAGACCTTAAGCAAGAGTGACAAAAAAAGAGGATACAAATAACTAAAATCAGAAATGAAAGGGTGGGGTGGGTCATTTCTACCAACCCCACTGAAATAAAAAGGATTATAAGAGGATACTATGAACAAATATATACCGACAATTAGATAACCTAGATGAAATGGATAAATTCCAAGAAACACAAAAACTTTCTTCATTGGTTCAAGAAGAAATAGATGATCTCAACAGACCAATAACAACTAAAAGGTTGAACAGTAATCAAAACCCTACAAAGAAAATTCCAGAACCAGATGCCTTCACTAAAGAATTTACCAACATTCCAAGAAGAATCAATGCCAGTACTGTTTGAAATCTTTCAATAAATCGAAGAGGAGGGAACACTTTCTAACTCATTCTACTAGGCCAACATCACCCACATAACAAAGCCAGATAAAGATACAACAAGAAAAAGATATTAGAGACTAATATCATTTATGAATATAGATACAAAAATCCTCAACAAAGTACTAGCAAAATGAATCCACAACACATTAAAAGAAGTATGTATCATGATCAAGTAGGATTTATCCCAGATGTGCACAAGCAGTCCTACATGAGAAAATCAATTTGTATAGTACACCACATTAACAGAATGAAGGGAATAACACACTTTATCATCTCAATTGACTCAGAAAATGCATTTGACAAAACCCAGCCTGTCTTTTTGATAAAAAACACCTAGAAAATTAAGACTAGAAGGAAATTTCCTCAACATGATAAAGGGCACATATGGAAAACTTACAGCAACATCATACTTAATGTTAAAGACTGAAAGTTTTCCTTCTATGATTAGGAACAAGTCAAGGATTTCCACTGTCACCACTGTTATACAACATTATATTGGAAGTGCTAGCCAAAGGAATTAGGCAAGAAAAAGATAAGGTACCCAAATTGGAAAGGAAGAAGTAAACTCTCCCTATTTGCAGATGACATGCTCCTATACAGAAAAAATGCTGAAAAATCCACAGCAAAGCTATCAGAACTAATAAACAAATTCAGCGATGAGGTGAGGTATAAGATCAACACCCCAAAATCAGTAGTGTTTCTGTACACAAATAATGAACAGTTGGGAGAAAAAGATCAAGAAAAATGCCATTTACAATTACTAAAAGAATCAGATATCTAGGAATAAATGTAACAAAGGATATAAAGAAGTTGTACACAGAAACCAAAACATTGCTAAAACAAATCAAAGGAGACTACAATAAATGGAAGGACAGTCTGTGTTCATGAATTGGAAAAATAAATATTGTTAAGATATCATTTTTTCCCAAAACAATTTGCAAATTCAATCCTAATGAAAAGTCCAATAGCCTTCTTTACAAAAATGGGAAAGCCAATCATCACATTTATATGAAAGCACTAAGGGCCCTGAATAGTCAAAGCCATATTGTAAAAGAAGAACAAAGTTGGAGGACTCAAACTTCCTGATCTTAAAATTTACTACAAAGCCACAGTAATCACAACAGCATGGTACTAGCACAAGAACAGACATATAGATCAATGGAATAGAATTGAGAGCTCAAAAATCAAATCTCACATTTATGCCAAATGGTAGTTAACTAGGAGCAAAGACTATACAATCTGGAAAGAAGAGTTTCCTCAACAAATGGTGCTGGGAAAACTGTATCTCCATTTGCAAGAGAATGAATGTGGACCCGTAACTCACACCATATGCAAAAAAAACAACAAAATGGATTAAAGATTTAGCGATAAGAAATTGAACTCCTGGAAAGAGAACATAGGGAAACATGTTCAGCACCTTGTGTTAGGCAATAGTTTCATAGATACTATACCAAAACTATGAGCAACAAAAAGAAACGAATGGGACTTCATCAAAATTAGAAACTTCTCTGCACCAAAGATCTTTATCATAAAAGTAAAAAGATAACCAGAACAGAGTGGATGTGATTCAAGTAGTTGAGCACCTGCCTCCCACATGGGAGGTCCCAGGTTCGGTTTCCATGCCTTCTGAAAAAACAAGCAAAACAAATGAAAAAGCTGACTCAGGGAAGCTGATGTGGTTCTGTGGTTGAGTGCTGGCTTCCTACATGCACAGTCCCGGGTTTAATCCCCAGTGCCCAGCACCTCAAAACAAACAAACAAACAAAAGAAACAATCATTAGAATGGAAGAAAATATATGGAAACCACCTATCTGATAAGGGTTATAATATCCAGAGTATATAAAGAACTCCTGCAACTCAATAACAGCAACAAAAAATTTTAAAACTGGATAAAATATTTGAATAGATATTTCTCCACAGAATATATACAAATGGCCAATAAGCACATGAAAAGATTCTCACCTTTATCAACCAGTAAGGAAATACAAATCAAAACCACAATGAGATACCATTTCATGCACACCAGAATGACTACTATTAAAAAAAAAAAAAAAAAAAAATAACAACTGTTGGAGAGGATGTGGAGAAATAGGAACACTTGTTCATTACTATTGGAAATGTAAAATGATATAGCCACTGTGGAAAAGTTTGGTTTTTCCTGACAAAGTATAGAATTATCAAATGACCCAGCATTCCCACTTCTAGGCAAACACCCCAAAACATTGAAAGCAGGGACTCAGACATTTGTACGTGTATGAGTGGTGATATATGGGAACTCTGTATTTTCTTCATGACTTTTCTGTAAACCTACACTTCTTCAAAACATAAATAAATATTCAATCACTCATAATCTCGCCATTTAGGAGCTCCTTACCCTTTTCAGCTAAAGCTGCTCTAGATCTACCACCCCACCCCAACCTTTCCCTCCCTGCATTATAAATTGGAAATTGTGTTAAATGCAATTTTAAAAAAAAGTACTATCAGAAACTGGAGTTCAAAGTTACTTCAATCACATAGTCATAGAACCTGGTTATTAGACTATACCATCTGGATCATCTAGCATCTCTTGCACAGAGGAGGAACCCTTCTAGGCCATCTCTGCCAAAAGGTCATTCCTCACAAGTTATATGTCCCTCCTTGCTCTGGACTTTCTCCCTTAAAAAGCAAACATGAGAGCTTCCAATGAAAATGGCTACAGTGATACAAGGTGGGGCCTGGTGTGGCACCACTTACAAACTATAGAAAAATCAGTGCATGAAACAACCAACTTTGAAGGGAATCATTCCCAAACAGATGAGAGAGAACCAAGGCTGTAGCTGATCATTTGAAGTGATGCAGTGTTATGAAATGGGCACTGGCTTGAGAAGGGAAAGGCCAAGTTCTGCCACTAATTTGTTGTGTGATCTCAGCAAGTGATTTAACTTCTCTGAGTTATCAGGGGAAAAAATGTAGATAATGCCACAGAATTCTCATGGTAAGCAAATGAAATGAAATGTATACTACAAAGAGGTTTGAAAATCTATGCAAATGCAAGGAATTATTGTAGCTATATTTATAGACTACATGTTGATTGGTTTGTTTTTTTAAACAGGGATCAATCTGCAATGATTTCATGTGCTTGGGATGTTTCCCTCTCTGTACCCTTTGCCAACTTAAACGAGATATTGAAAAAAGAAAAGCAATGAATGCTTTTTAAAAGGCGCTTGGTAAGTTCTTTGCCGATCTCATAGAACAAATTCTCAAACACATCTTTCATTTCCTTGGTGCCTTCTCACAGACATGAGATATTCCTTAGTAAAGAGGTGGCAAATGGTTTTTAACTGGCAGCCTACACGAGTTACTTGATAGCTTTACAGAGCCTGGGTTGAGAGGGCTACAGCCTGCTTGAGTAGGAAATAATTCTGTGATTTATTAGGCTGTCTGCCATATGTGGGGTGACCTTGTGAAGGCCTGATACTTCTCAACCATGCCTATCTTAACTACATCATGATTCCAAGGTAGTAAAGGTCTGTGGATTACAAGACATTCACTTCCCTAAGCCTCGAGTTCAGGTCCACTCCCTTCAACACTAACCGCCTGGGGTGGTATACAAAGTGGCTGTGTAAAGTGCTTAGTTATATCTTCATGCCAGTGCCAAGAGACTAAAATCATAATTCTCTAAGGTAGTGGGAAATTATTTTAGTCTCTATAAATTGTGGACAGTTCACCCAGTTATCCAAAATCCCCAAAGCCCCCACTATGGCACAGAGTTACTGACTTTTTGATGGCTGTCAAAGTTGTACAAGTTGGGCAGCTGCTATTTATCTAGTTTCCTAAGCACTCCAGGTCATGTGTCTCTCAGCCAAGAGGACAATGGCTCACATAGTCCTTGCTTTCAGTCTTTTACTCCCAATTCCCAATGAATTTGTAGTCAAAGTTTAGTTTTTACCTGGAAATGGCTATTCTCTGTAAAAGTGCTATCTTCTAAGAGGTCTTGTAGAGTGTTTAATTAGGATGGTGCTATCATCTGTGTAATTGGTCGACACTGTTACAATCTCTCACTCTAAGCTATTTTGTCACATGTAACATAAAATAACATCCTCTTCATGAGTCTCTACTTTAGTATGTTACATTTTTTACTAGGTATGGTATTCTAGTATTTGTCTTCTAATTGCTTTAAATGGTCTCCCTCAATGACTGAAGTGCTTTACTTACTTTAGGAGAGTCAAGATGGTTGATTTTCATATCAGTCTTTTTCTTCCTTGCTTCATGAGAATTGACTATTTCTCTTTTAAGCAACAGTGTTTCTGTAAGGCCTCTGTTACCAACTTTCTCAGACTTTGATCCAGTGTAGCACTCAGGGAATTAGAATAAGACAGTTTCCACTGGTTTAGACTTTCCATCAATGCAAAAGTTTGTTTTGGGTTCTTTGCCTTTTAGAAACTATTACCTTACCATGTTTTGACGATTCATTGACATTTGGTGACAGAAGTTAACTCTGAGAACCTACAGAGTACTCTCCGGACCATCCTACATCAAGAAACAGTGCCTAATACATAGTAGGCACTGTTTAAATATTGGTGAATGAATAAATGAATGCAAATTTTAAGGAAGGAAGCATAACAATGCCCTAATTTAGGATATTTCTCTGATTCTTGGCTGATGGATGTGATTCTTTCTAACAGATTACATGAATCATGTGCCATATTTGACCCAGATTTTAAAAAAATAATGTAGCAGCATTTGGTGTAGGATAGGGATGAGATGGAAGTTTTGACGTTTGTAACAAGGTAGTGTTCCAATTAGGATAAATCCTAATTTGTTCACTTTTTCTTTTTTGTTTTTAATTCCTACAGGTAAAAGTCACATTTTGGTGGAAAAGCTGGAATGAAATATTGCATCTATTGAATGCTAGCTCACCTCAAATTTCTGAAACTAATCAAAAACTAATCAACTGAACTTAAATGTCCTCAAATCATTTTTTCACTTTCTTCTGAATGAAACACATTTCCAGTGTCCTTCTCCAAGATGACTGCCATTTAAAAATTAACTTCCTTAGCAATTCTTGTGTCTTTAACTACTGCTTCATGGAAAATTACAATATGCTTCTTTAAAAAATGAACCCAAGAGTAGCGAAATGTTGTTAAAGTTGTGTGATGGGTACATGGGGGTTCTTCATACTGCTCTACTTTCCTGCCCTTATGTACATTTGAAAATATCCATAATAAAAAGTTTTTAAAATGTTGCCAAGTAAAAGACTATAATATATGAGGAGTTTTTATTATTTTGGATTTTCTTTCTACCCTTGGCCAGCATTATCCTGTGCTTTCTCTGAGCCGCCTTGTACCAGGAGAGTGCAGTTTACTCCCCTGGGGGTCTGAGGTGGGATTAGACACTTTCTTTCTATCTTCATAAAGTAAATCCAATCAAGGAGGCATTTACTGAATAATGCAGATTTTACGTAGGTTGCATAGAAAGACAAAAGAGAGGACTTATAAGCCACACAGCAAATAACCGAAATTAAAATTCCCATTAGACATTTCTGTCCTTCCCAAAATCCATCTCCTGCAACAAAATCAGCCTAACGGATTCCACTTCCCTTTCATATGCAGAGCAATTTATCTCCATCTTAGCTCTCTAGTCCCAGGAACTGCAGCTTCAAAGGCCTTAGATACCCAGGCTCTAAAGCAGATTTCACATGGGAGCAGAGAGAGGGATAGGAGTGGAATTCTGCAATTAGTAAAGTAAGATGTTTTCTGAAGACCGTATTGGAAAGTTACAACATACTTTCTTTTTACCTGGTTGTACATAAAAACTGCAATAAAAAGGAAGCTTTTTTTAAAACTCTTCCATCTACCTGAAAGTGTTGCTATTTTAGTCTCATTCTCCTCCTCTTGCTTTCAATCTTTATTTTTGGGAGTTCCAAATGCCTGAAGTCTCCCACACACAAGGCTACTTCCCTCTCCTCCTTAAATGCTCCTTCACAATGGAAGACAATTGCTAGAGCCAAGAATCAGCAGCTGCTTGAGGAAGATTTACAAATTTACAAAATAACCACAGAAGAAAATTTGCCCCACCTTTCCAGGGCATGGAAGGATTATCCACAGCATCCCATGTATGTTGTAACAGAGTTACATGTTGTCACTTAACTGGTTAAACAACAATCATTTCTTCTGCTCCAGAATCTACCATTTGGGAAGAACTTGGGGGTGGGGGGGTGGGGGGGGGGGGCTCTGTCACTGCTGAAGCAGTGTGGACTGGGACAGCCTAAGGCAGGGCTGGAGAATCCACTTTCAAGATGGCTCGCGCACATGGCTAGCAAGTTGGTGCTGGCTATTGATTGGGGATCCAGCCAGGACTGTGGGTCAGGGGGCCACAGTTCCAACCACACGGGCCTCTCCACAGGCAGCTTCAACTTCCTTACAATATGGTTGCTGGTCCAAGAGCAGCACCTCAAGAGAACAAGTGGAAGTGCACGACATTTTTATGATCTGCCCTCAGATGTCGTATACCATCATCTCTTCTGCTAAATCTGGTGCTTGAGACAGCTGCAAAGGCCTACCCAGGTTTGGGGGGTGGGGGGTGGGGGTGGAAAATGGGCTCTAACACTTGATGGGGTATAGCAAGATCTTTGGAAAATACAGTCTTCCACAGATGACTTGAGGCTTTCTGTGTCTTCTGGCATCAAAATATAACCCATCTGTTCCCAACAAAATGCCACTTGGAGGGTTGCAGCAGAGTGTGATGGCCAGCTGCTTGGCTCAGGTTGCCAGTTTGGGAGGCATAAATTGTCATACCAGCTGAGTCTTTCTGGTGACTTTGGAAAGGGTTTTAGGACATAAGTGTTGAAATTTTTTACGATAGCAGAACCCCCAGAGATTCTGATTAGGGAGCCAAAGTGGGATTCAGGAGTCTGAATTTTAATAAGGACCGCAGGTATTTCTGATACAGATGGTGCACCTGCTAAGAGACCCATACTATTCCCTGTAGGTGGTAATGAAGGAGCTTTAGTCTAACCCTCAAATATGGACCAGGCTCAAAGTAGATATCCTGAATTATGAGGAAAGAAGTTGAAGTTCTGAGCTGGGTTACCCTGTTTCCTGCCATAACCTCCTTCCTCTCCACATTATTTTTTTCCCCCTTTTCATTTATATTCTGATAAACTGGTGCCCCCTATAAGGACACAACCTCTAGTCTATCTTGGGAGCAGGCTTAACTACTTAGAATAAGTAATTCTTTTCATTTCCAACAATTTCAGATTCCTGTTAATCTCTATATTTTCTCCATCCCCTATAGAATGTCATGGTTTTTATAGACCATTTCTTCTACAGTGGCCACTTTTTGCTCTGGATTAGATCTTCTTCTGAAGAAGATGCCATTGCTGGATAGTTCTGAAATGACTTCTGAAGTAAAGTAACTCTCACAATCATCTTAAAGCCTGATACAATTCTCTTCCCTTTTTCCATCTCAGCCTTCTCTGGCTCTAATCCAGTGGTAGCAGAAATATTCCATTCTGCCAAAAATTTCCGTGCAGTAGCAGGTCCTGACTCTACTTATAGCACTTTATAAATTTATTATTATTTTTATTTGAGAAGTTGTGAATTAACAAAAAATACATACCATAAAGGATTCCCAAACATTGCCCCACCACCACCTTACATTCTTGTGACACATTTGTTACAAATGATGGAAGAACATAATAATATTACTATCTATATATAGTCCATAGCTTATATTTGGTGTGTTTTTCCCACAAACCATCCTATTAGTAGCATTGTATATTTAGTATTGTATATTTGTTATAGTTCATGGGAGAATGCTCCCATATTTGTACAGTTAACCACAGTTCATCACTCACTACAGAGTTCCCTGTGTTATATGGTCCCCTGAGTGTACAGTCCACCTAAAGTGTATACTCGGTGGCTCTCGGTTTCATCACAGAGTTTTGTTGTCATCAGCTCAGTCCATTTCAGAACATTTTCATTACTCCAAAAGGAAAAATCCCATACCCCTTATACCCTCTGTCACTGACCCTTAGAATTTAATAGTACCTTCATTGCGATTGCTGTAAAAATACTACAATATTATTGTTAGCTATAATCTATACATTACATTAGTTATATTTTCCCCATGTATCTCTATATTCTTAACATCTTATAATAGAGGAACATTCTTGTATTTGTATTATTAACCACAATCATCATCCACCACTGAAATCACTACATCATACAGTCCCTAGATTATCCTCCAGCTTTCTTTCAATAGACATTAAACTCCCTAGACAACCCTGTGCAGTTTGAGATTATTTATAGAACCCCCCCAAAAGAGAGATTATATTTGCAAACTAATCTATTTCTCTGCTGTGATACCCTTGATTATATTAGATTCAGCTAAAATGTCTTCGATAAAATTATGTTAAGATTAGGGCTTTGATTCGACCACTTCAATATGGCATGACTGTGGTTGAGTCCCTGCCCCCTTGGTAGACTGATATAAATGGACACTGACTTAAGAAGACACACAGGGGAAGTGGGTGTGGCTCAACTGATAAAGTGTCCACCTACCATATAGGATGTCCAGAGTTCAAACCCAGGGCCTCCTGGCCTGTGTGGTGAGCTGGCCCACGCGCAGTGGTGCCACGTGCAGGGAGTACCATGCCACGTAGAGGTGTCCTCTGTGTAGCGGAGCCCCACGTGCAAGGAGTGTGCCCTGCAAGGAGAGCCACCCTGTGCCAAAAAAGCACAACCTGCCCAGGAGTGGCACCGCACACATGGAAAGCTGACACAGCAAGATGATGCAACAAAAAGAGACACAGATTCCTGGTGCCACCATAAATGCAAGCGGACACAGAAGAACACACAGCAAATGGACACAAGAGAGCAGACAATGGGAAGGGGAGAGAAATAAATCTGTTAAAAAAAAAAGAAAGACCTAATTCCAAAAAAAAATAAAAAAAGAAGAAGAAGACACACAGAAGAAGACATGGGAAGATAGGGTGCTCCATAGACACAACAGAGGAGAGAACTTTGATCCTGGAGCCCTGGGGAGAGATGATGGAAAGAAACAAGCCGTTTGCCAGCCTGTAGCTGAGAGAGAGGAAGGCTGAAGCCTCGCAGAGATTAGCAACCATCTTACTTCAAAATGTGGCATCTGACTTTGTTGAGAAATCAACCTTGAACTGGACTCTTTAGGGCCTTATAACTAAAAGCTTTTACCCCAAATAAAAACCCTTTATAAAAGCCAACAGATTTCTGGTACTTTGCATCAGTACCCCTTTGGCTGATTACTACAACACCTTTCAGCCATAATCACATATATAAATGAGTCATTTTAATTATACCCACTATAATGTGCTTCCATCAACTCTAACCATTTCCCCACAATTACAACCTCCCTTATTAAACATTCTACGTACATTCAGCATCAGTTTCCCCTTCTCAATTCTATCTCCTAGTAACCTATACTATTATAGTTTAACTCCATGAGTTACTCATCATATTTACTTCTTTTCTTTGTCTTTATTTTTTTAATGTTACATTAAAAAAAATATGAGGTCCCCATATACCCCCCACTCCCCTTACCCCACTCATCCCCCCATAACAACAACCTCCTCCATCATCATGAGACATTCATTGCACTTGGTGAATACATCTCTGAGCACTGCTGCACCTCATGGTCAATGGTCCACACCATAGCCCACACTCTCCCACAGTCCACCCAGTGGGCTGTGGGAGGACATACAATGTCCAGGAACTGTCCCCGCAGCACCACCCAGGACAACTCCAAGTCCCAAAAACGCCCCCACATACATCTCTTCCTCCCACTCCCTACCCCCAGCAGCCACCATGGCCACTTTCTCCACACCAATGCCACATTTTCTTCAATTACTAATCACAATAGTTTAGTGAGACCATACAATACTTGTGCTTTTGTGTCTGGCTTGTTTTACTCAACATAATGTCCTCAAGTTTCATCTATGTTGTCTTATACATCGTGACTTCATTTATTCTTACAGCTGAATAGTATTCCATCATACATACATAACACATTTTGGTCATTTGGTCATCCATTCATTGGTTGATGGACACTTGGGTTGTTTCCATCTTTTAGCAATTGTGAATAATGCCACTATGATCATAATGGCATATAATGCAAATTTCTGTTCATATCCTTGCTTTCAGTTCTTCTGAATATATGCCTAGTAGCAGGATTGCTGAATCAAATGGCAGGTTTATTTTTAGCTTCCTGAGGAATTGCAAACTGTCCTCCACAGAAGCTGCATGTTTTACATTCCCACCAACAGTGAAGGAGTGTTCCTACTGCTCCTCATCCTCTGCAGCACTCATAATTTTCTGCCTTTTTAAGACGGTCATTCTGAAGGTACGAAATGATGTCTCATTGTAGTTTTGATCTGCATTTCCCTGATAGCTAGTGAGGTTCAATAGCTTTCCATTACTTTTTTTGCCATTTGTGTTTCTTCTTTGTAAAATGTCTGCTCAAGTCTTTGCCCAGCCCCCCGCCCCTTTTTTTTAAATTGGGTTGCTTGCCTTTTGATACTTGAGTTGTGTTATCTCCTTACATAACTTGGAAATCAAATCCTTATGGAATGTGGTTTCCAAAAATATGCTCCCAATGAATAAGTTGTCTTTTCACTTTAACAAAGTCATTTGAAACACAAAAATGTTTGATTTGGGGGAGGTCCCAATTATCTAATTTTTTCTTTCTTTGCTCATGTTTTGGGTGTAAAGTTTAAGATACCACCACCTATCATAAGATCTTGAAGATGTTTCCCTACATTTTCTTCTTGGAGCTTTATTGTTCTAGCTTTTATATTTAGGTCCTTAATTCATTTTGATTTAATTTTTGTGTATGATGTGAGATAGGGGTTCTCCTTCTTTCTTTTAGCTATGGAAATCCAGTTCTCCCAGCACCATTTGTTGAATAGACTGTTCTGTTCCAGATGGGTGGGTTGGATAGCATTGTCAAAAATCACTTGACCATAAATGTGAGGGTGAGTTCTTGATCAGGTTCCATTGGTCAATATGTCTATCTTTATGCCAGTACCATGTTTTTTGTTTTGTTTTGTTTTACCACCGTAGCCAAATAATATGATTTAAAGTCACAAAGTGAGAGTCCTCCAATTTCTTTCTTCTTCTTAAGACATTTTTGGCCATTTGGGGCCCCTTAGCCTTCCAAATAAAAATTTTTTTTGAGGTTCTGGGGCCTGGGGATTGAACCTGGGGCCTTGTATGTGGGAAGAGAGTGCTCAACAGCTGAGCTACATCAGCTTCCCTGAGTTGGTTTTTTTATTTGTTTCACTTGTTGTTTGTTTTTGTTTTTTCTGTAGGCACTGGGAACCAAACCTGGGACCTCCTATGTGGGAGGTGGGAGTTCAACCACTTGAGCCACATCTCCCCCAAATAAATTTGAGAGTTGGCTCCTCCATTTCTATAAAAAATAAAAAAGGCTGTTGGAATTTTATTGAGATTATGTTGAGTCTGTAAATCAGTTTAGGTAGAATTGACATTTTAATGATATTTAGTCTTCCAAACCATGAACATGGAATGTCCTTCCATTTATTTAGGTCTTGTTTGATTTATTTTAGCAATGTTTTGTAGTTTTCTCAATAAGGTCCATTATGCCCTTGGTTAAGGTTATTCCTAAATATTTTATTCTTTTGATGCTATTGTAAATGGAATTTTTAAAATGACTTCCTCTTCAGATTGTTCATTAATAAAGTACAGAGATGCTACTGATTTTTGCATATTAATCTTGTATCCTGCCACTTTGCTGAACTCTTATTTTAGTTCTATTTTTTATTTTTTTGTCTTTATTTTTTTAAATGTTACATTAAAAAAATATGAGGTCCCTACATACCCTCCAGCCCCTTCACCCCACTCCCCCCACAACAACAACCTCCTCCATCATCATGGGACATTCATTGCATTTGGTGAATACATCTCTGAGCACTGCTGCACCACATGGTCAATGATCCACACTATAGTTTACACTCTCACCCAGTCCACCCAGTGGGCCATGGCAGGACATACAATGTTCAGTAACTGTTCCTACAGTACCACCCAGGATAATTCCAAGTCCTGAAATTGCCCCCACATCACATCTCCTCTTCCCACTCCCTACACTCAGCAGCTACCATGGCCACTTTCTCCACATCAATGCTATGTTTACTTCCATGACTAATCACAATAGTTCCAGACTAGAATATATATTAGTTCTAATAGTTTTGTTGTGTATTTTTACATTTTATTTTCTAAGCATACGATCATAGCAAATAGTGAACATTCTATTTCTTCCTTTGCTATTTGGGTGCTTATTATTTCTTTTTCTTTCCTGATTTCTCTAGCTAGAACTCTAGCACAATATTGAATAACAGTGCTGGCAGCGGGCATCCTCATCTTGTTCCCAATTTCAGTGGGAAAACTTTTCAGTCTTTCACCATTGAGTACAATATTAGCTGTGGAGTTTTTTTTATATATACACTTTACTGTGTTGAGAAAATTTCCTTCTTTTCCTATCTTTCAGAGTTATTATATCAAGAAAGGACGCTGTATTTTGTCAAATGCCTTTTCTGCATCAACTAAGACGATCTTGTGATTTTTCTTCTTCAATTTATTAATGTAATGTATTACACTAATTTGATTTTCTTGTATTGAAGCACCCTTGCATATCTGGGATAAAACTCACTTGACCATGGTGTATAATTCTTTTAATGTGCTTTTGGATTCAGTTAGCAAGTATCTTATTGAGGATTTTTGATATTCATTAGGAAAATTGGTCTGTAATTTTCTTTTTTTATAGTATCTTTGTCTGGCTTTGGTATTAGGATGATGTTAGCATCATAGTTGAGTTGTTTAATCTCCATATATTTATGAATTTTACCTTTTTCTGCCTGTTATTGATTTCCAGCTTCTTTCCATTATGATTAGACAAAGTGTTTTGTATAATTTCAGTCTTTTACATTTATTGAGACCTGTCTTGTGACCCAACATATGGTCTATCCTGGAGAAGGATCCAAGAGCACTTGAGAAGAATGTATATCCTGCTTTTTTAGTTCATTTATCGTATTATTCAAGTTCCCTATTTCCTTATTTATCCTCTGTCCAAATGTTCTATCCAGTGCTGAGAGTGGTGTATTGAAGTCTCCAGCTATTGTTGTAGAGATGTCTATTTCTCCCTTCAGTTCTGCCAGTGTGTGTTTCGTGTATATTGGGACATCCAAGATAGGTGCATAAATATTTATTGTTGTTGTTTCTTCTCAGTGAATTGTCCCTTTTATTAATATATAATGATCTTTATCTCTTATAACAGTTTTTCATTTAAAATCTATTTTGTCCCAAAAGAAAAAATCTATTTTGTTTTATATTAGTATCGCTACTCCAGATCTTTTTATATTACTGTTTTTGTGAAATAGCTTTTTCTAACCTTTGTCCTTCTGCCTAGGGTAAGTCTCTTCTAGACAACATATAGATGACTCATTTTTATGCTTTCTCTCAGTCTATGTCTTTTGATTGGGGAGTTCAATCTATTTACTGCGGTCACCCCTCAGGCTGAAGTGTGGTTTGCTGGCCTGGCAGGGGAGCGGCCGCGGCAGGCCAAGCCGCTGCCCCCATAATAGGGTGGCTGGTCGGACTCACCGCCACCCCTGAAGGAAGCTCGGCATGGGCGCAGAGTGCCCTCGGGTCTCCCCTTCTCGGCAGCCATGCTTCCGCGGCCGCCCCTCCTCCCGGATAGCGCCACACAATGCCTTGTGGGGCAGCACCCTTCTTCTTCTTTCTCCCTGCGCAGGCCCAGGGCGGAAGATTCCAGTCTGCCCTTTTCCCCTCCCCCGACAGCAGCAACAGCCAGGCGTAGGCGGAAAAATCCAGCCCGCCCTTTTCCCTTCCCCCGACAGCAGCAACAGCCAGGCGTGGGCGGGAAACTCAAGTCTGCCCTCCACCCCAGCAACAGCAGCCACCAATCCCTAAACCCTGCCCCTTCCCCCAGCAACAGCGACAGCCAATCTCTAACCACCACCCCTCCCCCGTCCAGTACCGCCCACTGACCTTTCGCCGGCAACCAATCAGAACAGGGCGTGGCTTCGACCAATCAGCCTTCCCCAGCCCCTATAAAACTGTTGCCTCTCCCTCAGTAAAGTGGACTTGCGTGTTTACCTTGTCTCCGCGGTAGTTCTTCTGCCGTGCGCCCTCCAGTCCTGAGAGCCCCCGACAAGGGCCTGGCCTCCCTTGTCCCCAGTTCGTCGCCTGCTTCTCCGGGCGACCCCTTCGTCGCCGGCTTCTCCGGGCGACCCCTTCGTCGCCGGCTTCGCCGGGCGACCCCGTCAGCCGAACCGCGCAACCCCTTATGAGACCGATCCCTCGTCTGCTGCCGGACCGACCCCTCGTCCCAAGTGGGACCGACCCCTCGTCCCAAGCGGGACCGACCCCTCGTCCAGAGCTGGACCGACCCCTCGTCCGCAGCCAGACCCCACCTCTACCGACCGAGCAAGCCGCCGCAGTTGGCGCCCAACGTGGGGCGAGGCAACCCCACCACAGCCTCACTCCATAACCTGGCGGCCCCCCCCTCCTCTCTTCTCACCGTGGGACTTCTCTCGTGCAACATTGCTGCTACCTGAGCCTTGGCTACCTCATATGATCCACGGCGGTCTGGGAGAATCGCTGGATGGCTTTCTCCTTCCATGTCGGGGGCTTATACCGACCCGCTATGATTAAGAGGAGCCTTGGATTTCTCGGGAGCGTGCGCTTGCACGTCTGAAGTAATCCTACCACAGCCCTACGCCCTCCTCTCTTCTCACCTTGGGACTTCTCTCGTGCAACATTGCTGCTACCTGAGCCTTGGCTACCTCATACGATCCACGGCGGTCTGGGAGAATCGCTGGATGGCTTTCTCCTTCCATGTCGGGGGCTTATACCGACCCGCTATGATTAAGAGGAGCCTTGGATTTCTCGGGAGCGTGCGCTTGCACGTCTGAAGTAATCCTACCACAGCCCTACGCCCTCCTCTCTTCTCACCTTGGGACTTCTCTCGTGCAACTTTGCTGCTACCTGAGCCTTGGCTACCTCATATGATCCACGGCGGTCTGGGAGAATCGCTGGATGGCTTTCTCCTTCCATGTCGGGGGTTTATACCGACCCACTATGATTAAGAGGAGCCTTGGATTTCTCGGGAGCACGCGCTTGCACGTCTGAAGTAATCCTACCACAGCCCTACGCCCTCCTCTCTTCTCACCTTGGGACTTCTCTCGTGCAACATTGCTGCTACCTGAGCCTTGGCTACCTCATACGATCCACGGCGGTCTGGGAGAATCGCTGGATGGCTTTCTCCTTCCATGTCGGGGGCTTATACCGACCCGCTATGATTAAGAGGAGCCTTGGATTTCTCGGGAGCACGCGCTTGCACGTCTGAAGTAACCCTACCATAGCCCTACGCTCTCCTCTCTTCTCACCCCTATCTTTTCGCTCTGCATTGCTGCTCCTGAACCTTGGTGACCTCATATGATCCACGGCGGTCTGGGAGAATCGCTGGATGGCTTTCTCCTTCCATGTTGGGGGCTTATACCGACCCGCTATGATTAAGAGGCGCCAATAAAACTCTCAGGAGCACGTGCCTGAGCACCTCCACCCCTGCCTTCACCTCTGCCTCCTCCCCTCTGCGCTTGCTCCCCTTTGCCTTGCTCCACTGCTCGTCATCCCGCCCTCCCCTCGTCGGGGCCTTCTCTTGGCCCGCGACCACCGTCGGAGTCCCATCGGCTCCGACCCCTCGTCTCACCGCGCACCTCGGCTCCCATCGCCGCGCTCTCAAGGTAAGGGCCCCTTTTCTTATCGGCTCCAAAAGGCCATTAGCAATGGGTAACATCCTATCTGCTAAGCAAGCCCCACAAGTTCGGGCCCTCGCCGGTCTCCTAGACACTCACCGGTGTAAGATCTCTTTCAAACAGCTTCAAGTATATCGGGACCTTCTTCTCCCCTTTAATATTATATATTTCTGTTAATGTGTTGTAATTGTTCTGTGTTTGTCTGTCTGTTCGCTCAATGTCAACATATATTGTGATACCTCCGGATGGTAAATATAAATTACTGGAAATCTTTAAAAGAGCTCTATTCAAATGGCCAAAAATTAAATAAGCGCTTATATTAATACTTAAGTTTATTATATTAATACATAAGTTTAAATGTTAATAAGATATCTACAATTAGAAAAATTGTAAGTCTTAATTAACAAAATTAACTGTACGTCTTCATAAAAAGTTGTTCTTGCCTAGATTAAAATGAATAACTTATTTTTCTTCACAGGATAATATAAAGAATGTAAAACTTATATGAATATTAAAAAGGTTAAAAGTTTGTAAAAATGCTAACGGAAATGTAATAAGTTTTGCAAGAAGACGTATTTTGTCCTAAAGTAAGATGGCTAATTTTTCATAAACTCTTGAAATTTAATTTGCATGCGGCAAGTGTAAAAGGTATTGTGATAACTTTACGTAAGGGAATGTGTTCTGTAAAGATAAAATTTATCTTCATTAAGGTATTAAATGGCTAATTCCAAAAGGTCATTCTTAAATATATATATATAAAACTAAGTTGATGATAATAATAATAAAAGGTAATTTTATAACAGCAAAGATTAACAGCAACCAAGCTCCCCTGCCAACTTGCTTTTAGGAAATGGTTTCTAATATTGCATGCTACTAAGTATTTAAAGAAAAGTTATTCTTAAGGAAACAGAAGATGATTTTGTCTTTGCAGCCATTGTCTATTTAGCAACACCCCTCGCTATAGGCCTAGCCACTGTTGCGCCGGATGATTGGAACCTTAAACAAAGACTCCTCCTCACTGTCATCTTCCTATCTATCGTTACTATATTTACTGCCCTCATTCTCCTTCGTTTATAAAGCAGTCTCCTACAAACCACAAAGCTTCTGTCTTAAACATACCATTCCCGCCATCTGTCTAGCCACTACCACCCCAGAAGATTGTAACCACGGCCCCCCATGCCGCCATCGCTCTCAAGCAGCTCCAGCCCCGCGAAACGGCCCGCAACCTGCTTTCCCCGGCCTGCGGCCTGCTTTCTAGCATCTAATAACGTTTCTGCTTTTAACAGCTCCCCATACTTCTGCGGAGCTTCCTCCTGTCTCGACCTCACTCCTCTTCTCAGCCATCCAAAGCGTCCTTTCTCGTCCCCCGCCCCCCTCCTTTTTTCGCTTGAACCCCTACTGCGTTGCAGATTGGGCCGCCCCATGTCGGCCCGCCCCGTTAACATCGGCCTCTCTCGGCCTGTGGAGACCTTGGCCTTCTTGTCCTCGCCTACGTCTCCACCACTCCCGACGCTGCTGCCACCACCGTCGCTGGTGCCCTGACGCAACTTGTCCTCACCACTGCGATCCTCCAGACCATCACACAGTCTGCCTCTGCCGCTCTTCGCCACCAAGAAGAGATCAACCACCTGTAATGCGCTATCATCCTGGACTTTTAACAACAGATAGACCTTATCGCCACCGAGGTCAACGGGAATTGGACATTGGCCACCCTTGCTTGCAACGGCAAGATACCGCCCCCCAAATTGTACATTTGTATCCCCGTCATACTCACCTCCCTCTTCAGCCCCGCTTCCCTCATTGCTTACTGCCTCTTGGGCCTCAGCTACTTGTTGCTGCTGCCATCCTGGTGCTTATTTGAAAAGAAGGGGGAAATGCGGTCACCCCTCAGGCTGAAGTGTGGTTTGCTGGCCTGGCAGGGGAGCGGCCGCGGCAGGCCAAGCCGCTGCCCCCATAATAGGGTGGCTGGTCGGACTCACCGCCACCCCTGAAGGAAGCTCGGCATGGGCGCAGAGTGCCCTCGGGTCTCCCCTTCTCGGCAGCCATGCTTCCGCGGCCGCCCCTCCTCCCGGATAGCGCCACACAATGCCTTGTGGGGCAGCACCCTTCTTCTTCTTTCTCCCTGCGCAGGCCCAGGGCGGAAGATTCCAGTCTGCCCTTTTCCCCTCCCCCGACAGCAGCAACAGCCAGGCGTAGGCGGAAAAATCCAGTCTGCCCTTTTCCCCTCCCCCGACAGCAGCAACAGCCAGGTGTGGGCGGAAAAATCCAGCCCGCCCTTTTCCCTTCCCCCGACAGCAGCAACAGCCAGGCGTGGGCGGGAAACTCAAGTCTGCCCTCCACCCCAGCAACAGCAGCCACCAATCCCTAAACCCTGCCCCTTCCCCCAGCAACAGCGACAGCCAATCTCTAACCACCACCCCTCCCCCGTCCAGTACCGCCCACTGACCTTTCGCCGACAACCAATCAGAACAGGGCGTGGCTTCGACCAATCAGCCTTCCCCAGCCCCTATAAAACTGTTGCCTCTCCCTCAGTAAAGTGGACTTGCGTGTTTACCTTGTCTCCGCGGTAGTTCTTCTGCCGTGCGCCCTCCAGTCCTGAGAGCCCCCGACAAGGGCCTGGCCTCCCTTGTCCCCAGTTCGTCGCCTGCTTCTCCGGGCGACCCCTTCGTCGCCGGCTTCTCCGGGCGACCCCTTCGTCGCCGGCTTCGCCGGGCGACCCCGTCAGCCGAACCGCGCAACCCCTTATGAGACCGATCCCTCGTCTGCTGCCAGACCGACCCCTCGTCCCAAGTGGGACCGACCCCTCGTCCCAAGCGGGACCGACCCCTCATCCAGAGCTGGACCGACCCCTCGTCCGCAGCCAGACCCCACCTCTACCGACCGAGCAAGCCGCCGCAATTTGCGTTCAATGTTATTACTGTAGAGACATTACTAACTTCATCCATTTTATTCTTTGGTTTTCCATTGTCATATTTTACTATTGTCTGTTTTTTTTACACTTTTGTTACTCTTACTAATAACCTTCATTTCTACACCCTACTCCAAGTCTTTCACTCTTGTCTTTTCCTTTCAGGCTGCTGAATTCCCTTTAGTATCTCTTGTATATCTGGTCTTTTGGTAAACAAACTCTCTGTTTTTATTTGTCCATAAAGACTTTCTTTTTGTCTTTTTTTTTTTTAATATTACGTTCAAAAAATATGAGGTCCCCATATACTCCCAACCCCCCTCACCCCACTCCTCCCCCCATAACAACAATCTCCTCCATCATCATGAGACATTCATCGCATTTGGTGAATACATCTCTGAGCACCGCTGCACCTCATGGTCAATGGACTTTAAACCCATCCTCATATTTTAAGGACAGTTTTGCCGATACAGAATTCTTGGCTGGCACTTTTTTCTCTTTCAGAATCTTAAATACATCATACCATTGCCTTCATACCTCCAAGGTTTCAGATGAGTGATTGGCATTTAGTCTTACTGAGCTTCTTTTGTATGCAATGCATTGCTTTTCTCTTGCTGCTTTCAGAATACTCGCTTTATCTCTGGCATTTGACACTCTGAATAGCAAGCATCTTGGAGTAGATCTATTCAGATTTATTCTGTTTGGGGTGTGTTGTGCTTCTTGGATATTGATATTTATGTCTTTATAAGGGTTGGGAAGTTTTCAGTCACTATTTCCTAAAATATTCTTTCTGCCCCCTTTCTGTTCTTTTCTCCTTCTGGACACCTATAATGTATATGTTTGAATGTTTTTTGTAGTCTTTCAGTTCCCTGAGACCCTTTTCCATTCTTTCCATTCTTTTCTCTTGTCTTTTCAAGTTCAGATGCTCTGTCCTCCAGTTCACTAATTCTTTCCTCCAGCAATTCAAATCTGCTGTTATATGCCACTAATGTATTTTCAATCTCATCCATTGTGTCTTTCATTCCCATAAGGCATTTTACTTTACTTTTGTATGCTTTCAAATTTTTCCTTATGTTCACCCAATATCTTCTTAATATCCTGTATCTCTTTAATCATATTTTCCTTTATTTCTTTAAAATGATTTAGGAGATTTCTCTGATTATCATTGATAAGTTGTCATTGATAAATACTGTATCTCATGATGAGTTTTTATTTGATTCTTTGGCTGGACCATCTCTTCCTGTTTCCTTTTATGCCTTGTAATTTTTTTACTGAAACACAATATATTCCCTCATATTCTTTATTTTTTCTATAATGCATATGTTTTCTGCAAGGTCAAAACCTGTTATTATAAATCTGAAAAACCAAACCCTTTTCTACATTATTTTTTGTTTCCTAAGAAATCATTTTGGGTTTTGAAGACATAAACAGTATTTGAGTTTGGTAATTTATGACTGTAGTTGGCTTAGGATGCCTAAAAAGGCCAAAGTAGGTAAAATAAAGAAAATAATTTCCTACACAACTGTAGGGAAATCTCTCAAGTATCAACAAGGGACATAAAATTCTTTGTGGTATATTGCTACCTAATTATTCAAAATGTGAAGAGATTTTTAATGTAAACATAGCCAGGGCTTTTTTGTTTGGTTGAATGGCTTTGGCTCTTGGAAAATGGGTCACAAAATATTCTAATATCAATCACCTTACTTTTGAATCTTTGATTGGGCTTAATTTTGAAAGTCATCCTATCTTTTCTGACCCTTTTAGTAGAGATAGAGACTTCTAAGCATAGACTTTTAAAATTTCTTTCTTAGTCCATAGGTCTGTGATATTTCCATTAAGTTTACCTTCACCACAACTCAGAAGATGACACATTCCTTATACAGTGGAGAGTCCCCATTGCTCTCTCTTTCTCTGTTTATAATCAAACTCTAGACAGGAACTCCATACTTTACTTCCCCCAAATATACAACCATCAGGGAATGTTTGTAAGAATACAAGTTCAATAAATACAAAGGAACCAACAAATGCCCAACACAACTCTCGTACCCAACCTTAAACACAGAATCCTTGGGAAGTGGATGTGGGTCAAGTGATTGGGCTCCCATCTACTATATGGAAGGTCCCGGATTTGATTCCTAGGGCCTGCTGGTGAAAAGGGCTAGCCCATGCAGCACAGAGAGCTGGTTGACCTGCACTGCATGGAGAGCTGGCGCAACAAGATGATGCAACAAAAAGAGACATGGAGGAGAGACAGTGAGAGATACAACAAAACAGGGAGCTGGAGTGGCTCAGGCAATTGAGAGCCTCTCCCACATCAGAAGGTCCCAGGATCAGTTGCCGGTGGCTCCTAAAGAGATGAGAAGACAAGCAGACACAGAAGAACATGCAATGAATGGTCACAGAGCAGACAGGAAGTGCAAGCACTGGTGGGGGCAGGTGGGGTGGGGAGAAATAAATAAATAAATAAATAAATAAATAAATAAATAAATTGTTTAAAAAAAAAAAAGAAGACGGGTAACATAGAAATGAAAACTCAGACAGAACAAAAATCCTTCTGAAAAGAGGACAATTCTTTTCCATGGAGTTCAGAGTCTAGGACATGTCTACAAAGGACACACATACATTTTGAAATGCTGTATATACATTTTGTCATTTCCCCATGGTTTATATGGATAAATATTTTATATTCAAATGCCAACGTTAGTAATTTCATGGTCAATTAACTTTTTGTTAAATTTTTCAGAGTTTCAAACTGTTATGGTCTTTATAGTTCTGATTGTTTTATTTTCTCCTCAAATGTATGTTTCTACTTTCTAACATTCTTAAATGGAAATTACATATTTTCTCATGTATTAAAGTCCAAAAAGTGAAACCAAGAAGACTAAACAGGCAGAAAAACCTGAATTCTCAAAAAAGAAAGGGAAGGAAGGATGCAATGAAGGAAAGGAGGGAGAAAGAAAAAGAAAAAAAAAAAACATAAAGAAAATGCAGGAATAGGAGAAAGCTTGAGAGAGATAAATGACACCAAGCTTGGTTGGGTATATATTGAGTAGGAGGTGCCCATGAGACACCCAAGTGGAAATATTAGCTGGTATTTGAGCATATGAGTTCAAAAGAGTGGTCCAGGATGGAGATGATTTGGAAATCATCAGCGCACAACTGAGAGGCTGAGATTGCCCAGGCAGCATGGAGAGTGTGTCAAGGAGGAACCAAGGGGAAAGCCCAGGGTGCCATCAATACTTAGGGGCTGGCAAAGGAAGAGTAGCCCCCAGAGTAATCCAGACCCCAACAATACCTTTGCCAGCTGTGTGACTTTAATCAGATCATTTGGCCTTTCTGAGCTTCAGATTCTTCACCTCTAGAATGGAGATAATGACCTTCCTGCTGTTCACTAGATTTTAAGGTTTAAAAGAGACAAGATACTGGTGTAGGAATAGGATGTGTCAACTATAACATGAAATGTATATAGGTACTAATAAAAACTCTTAGGTCCAAAAGCACACCTGAATCTGGTCACGTACACTGTCTGGCAAAAATGAAAAACAAAGAAAACCAACTATGCTCCATAACATATACTCTTCAGCATTACAAAAAGCCTCTATGAGCATTGACTGTATTCATATGCCCGGAGAGGGAAGAAGATAATAATAATACAGCCACATATCTAACCAGAAATCTATTTATCATTTGGAATAAAAATATGTAGCAAGCGATATCTTTGGGAAGCAGAGTAGCCTGGCAGTGTGATGGACTTTGCATGTAAAATAATTTGTTGGGTTGTGTTCTCTTGCAGTTTTCAAGAATTTGGGGTTTGTAATAGGGAAGAAAGTTAAATTCTGGAAAATGTCAGAATGAGGGCTGAATGTCTGCCTCTGTTAGAGAAGCCAGGCTGCTTCTTTTCTCACAAAGTCACAACCCACAGAAAGGGCCAGACAGCAGAATGACATGCCCTGGGACCTGGGGTTTTAGGCAGATGGTGGCCACATGATTTTCAGCAGAAACATCAAGCCATGAGGCCCTTCCTCCCGTGGCCACACAGCACACAGTGTGAGCCTGAGAATGAGCAAGGACACTTTGGAAAAAGTTACTCAGTGACATGTCATTGCTTTCAGAAATGTCTCAATACAAGACTGTTTAATTGGAGAAAAAGAAAAGCAGGCACCCAGCCATCCTGTGCTTCCCTCAGAGCTTTTTCTCTCATCTTCTATCCCCTCCACTCCCCAGGCCTACACATATCCAAAATCCGTCTTCCTCAGCTAGAGGGAACTAAGGCACCTCATGAAAAACAGATCCCTGGCATACTCCCTCCCCTGTCCACCACGTATCCCAAACCTCCACGAGGGGACAAATTTTTAGATTGTTAAACAGTATATTTACTATCCTAATCTGCCAAAGTTGCCATTGAACAACTTTGTGAAAGTTCAGGAGTTCCCAAAGGCATTGTGTGGGGGAGATCAAGGGGGATCAGTCCTATATTTGCATGACCAAGAATGTTTCCCTCATTGTTTTCATTGATTGAAATAAAAGTAGAAATGTTCATCTGAGATGCTGATGCTGATGAATCTCTAGTATTAAATTTGAAAATCAGAAGCCAATATGCTTTCCCCTAAATGATTATTTATTTATGTTCTTTTAGCCTCCATTTCAGCATTATCCCAATCTCACTTTCAAAATAAAGTGCCTATCAAGTCTTCTCCATCTTGTCTATAGCTGGCGGTGGAAAGAGCTTCCTGTTTTGGATTCTCAGGTTCACATATGATTATTTGTTCACTTATATTTAAAAGCAAGTTAGGGGGCAAGATGGTGTCCAAGTGAGTGCACCCTCGTCATCTCTCCTGCAAAAAACCGGCTGAGTGGGGAGAGAATCCTGCCTGAGCAGGCAGTTTTGGGAAACTACAAAGCAGGAGGTGTCTGGACGTCAATCTGGAGAGACTGCAATAAAGGTAGTGCTTGCTCAAGGTAAAACCATGGGCTTCTGAACACTGAAGCCGGAAGCCGTGGGAAGGCAAAACCCTTCCCCAAGGGCTGAAAGCCATGGCATTCCCTGAACACCACCAGCTGCACGGCGGCGTTCCCGAGCCCCGTGTTCCCCAAATGTGTGATCCCCAAACCCATGTTCCCTGAACCTCGCATTCCCCAAACGTTGCATTCCCTTTAACCCACATTCTCCAAACATATGTACCCTGCGCCCGCATTCTTCCAGACCCATGTTCCCCAAACCCAGCACTCCGCGAACGCCAGCATTCCCCTAGCCCTCCAGTCTCAGACAAACTCCGGGAGTGGGAGGGTTTGGTGAAGGGTGAAGAGGAGACCAAGGAGTGCAGGTTCAATTTTCTGGTTCCCCCTTTTTTCAAGATTGGAATAGCGTGCCAGCTGGCTTGGGGAAAGGCTAAAAGAGAGGAGAGGTGAATCTGCTGAGAGCACAATTTACCTAAACACCCCAGGATAGGGAAACTTCGTCTGGGAGAAAGTGGATTCAGAAAATTAACTAGCCCCCCACAGCACACCTATGAGAGAGGGACAGTAGGATGTGCTTTGCAGGCTTCCAATAGCATAGTTAGGGTTCCTGGCAAGGTGTGGGTGCTCTCTCTCAAGAAACTAAGTCATTATTTTCTGTGGTGAATTGGTTCACCAGGGTGCCCTTTTTTTTTTTTTTTTTTTTTTTTAATTTTTTTATTTTTTATTGACTTTGTAATAATATTACATTAAAAATATATATGTGAGGTCCCATTCAACCCCCCCCACCCCCCCTCTCCCCCCCCCCAACAACACTCGTTCCCATCATCATGACACATCCATTGGATTTGGTAAGTACATCTTTGGGCACCTCTGCACCTCATATACATTGGTTCACATCATGGCCCATACTCTCCTCTATTCCATCAAGTGGGCCCTGTGAGGATTTACAATGTCCGGTGATTACCTCTGAAGCACCATCCAGGGCAGCTCCATGTCCCGAAAACGCCTCCACCTCTCATCTCTTCCTGCCTTTCCCCATACCCTTTGTCCATTATGTCCACTTTTCCCAATCCAATGCCACCTCTTCTATGTGGACATTGGATTGGTTGTGTCCATTGCACCTCTATGTCAAGAGGAGGGTCAGATTCCACCTGGATGCTGGATGCAATCCTCCCATTTTCAGTTGTAATCACTCTAGGCTCCATGGTGTGGTGGTTGTCCTTCTTCAACTCCATCTTAGCTGAGTGTGGTAAGTCCAATAGATCAGATTGTAGGTGCTGGAGTCTGTTGAGGCTCAGGACCTGGCTATCACATTGTCAGTCCAGAGATTCAAATTACCAGGGTGCCCTTTTGAACCTCTGAGGAGAGCCCTCGCACAGCCTTCCTGCTGCCCTGGGAGAAAGGGAAGTGAGGAAGGGAGAAAGGGGAAGGTCAGAAGCCTAAGCAGTTTATTCAATTGCAAAGAGGTTTCCTTGCTTGAGGCCTTGCCTTCTCTTTTTTGTTGGTTTCCTTCCTCTTTATCCCCCCATGGTCTTTTTGCTTGCTTGCTTGCTTCCCCCCACCCCCACCCCCCTTTCTCTTTTTCCTTAGAATTTTTTCTATTAGGTGCTGCAACCAGGGTTTCTTATTTTCTGTGCTTCTGCATCCTCTACTTCCTCTTTTCTGTGTGTACTGATTTTGGCTACCAATGCTATCCCCTTCCTTTACATCTTTCTATCCTCCATCATCTATTGTTTCTCTTACATTCCACCTCTCTTTCTTTAGCTCCCAATTTTTCTGACTTTTTATTTCTAACACCTTTATTCTGTTTTCTATCTTTTATTCACTCTTCATGTTATTGTCCTTTCTTTTCTCTTTCCCTCTCTCCTGACCACACTGGCCTGTTAATTCATACTATATTCTTCCCCATAATCAGTTTACCATATCATTATAGGTACTCTTTTTTTAAACTGTTATAACTCTACACAGCTTACATGAGTTTAATATCCTTTCTCTGGATCTCACATGGTTCTTCTAACATTTACTATCAATACTACTATTACACTTTTTCTTTTCCTACTCCTTTTGCTTTCCCTGGCACTAATATTTTCCTTCAGTGGAACTTAGACAACAATAAGGAAATAGAATTAGAAGAACAAAGTGTCAAAGAGAAGATTTAACATGCACACAAAAATAACACCTAAATAAACCCCAAGACTAGATAGGGAAGCTAATCAACTGAATAAACTCATCAAGATAAAATGATGACCAGACAGTAACGAAAAGTTACAGACCATACCAATAATCAGGAAAACATGGCCCAATCCAAAAATAAACTAAAAACCAGGAAGAGGAGCAGAACATCGGACAACTAATCAAAGCTCTCAAAACATATATCATAGATCAATTTAATGAAGTGAAGGAAGAGATTAAGGATAATCTCTTATCCTTATCCACTTGGAGAGCATACAGAAGAAATTGTAAACATACACAGAAAGATAACAGCTATGATGGTGATGAACAGCACAATCCAAGAAATCAGAAATACACTCTCAGCAAATAACAGCAGATTTGAAGTGGCAGAGGAAACAATCAGTGAGGTGGAAGACAGTACATCTGAAATCAAACAGATAGTAGAATGATTGATAAAAAGATAGAAAAAATCCAGCAGGGGCTTAGGGACCTAAATGACAATGCAAAACGCAAAAACATACACATTATAGGTATCCCAGAAGGAGAAGAGAAGGGAAAGGAGACAGAAGGGGTGTTGGAGGAAATAATGACTTAGAACTTCCCAAACCTATTGAGGGAGATGGAAGTATGTGTCCAGGAAGCACAACACACCCCAAACAGGATAAATACCAACAGGCCTACCCCAAGACAAATACTTGTCAGGTTATCCAATGCTCAAGACAAAGAGAAAATACTGAATGCAGCGAGAGAAAAGAGAACCATCACATACAAGGAAAGCTCCATAAGATTAAGCGCTGATTTCTCATCTGAAACCATGGAGGCAAGAAAGCAGTGGTAGGACATAGTCAAAGTGCTAAAAGAAAAAAATTTCCAACCAACAATACTCTATCCAGCAAAGCTAGCATTCAAAAATGATGGAGAGTTCAAAATATTTACAGATAAACAGAAACTAAGAGAGTATGCCAACAAGAAACCTGCCCTTCAAAAAATACTAAAGGGAGTTCTTCAGGAGGAAAGAAAAAAACAGGAGAGAAAGAATTGGAGGAGAGTGTAAGAACAACTAAAAAGACAAAAACGGGGAAAAAACATACGACAAACACAAATCCAAAGAAAATATGGCTAATATAAGTAATTCCTTGAAAGTAATAACACTGAATGTCAATGGATTAAACTCACCTGTTAAGAGACGCAGATTGGAAGAATGGATAAGGAAATATGACCCATCTATATGCTGTCTACAAGAAACACATTTTAGATCCAGGGATTCAAGGAGGTTGAAAGTGAATGGCTGGAAAACAATCATACAGGCAAACAATAACCAAAAAGGGCAGGAGTGGCTATATTAGTATCAGACAAAATAGACTTGAAATGCGAAACTATTGTGAGAGACAAAGATGGACACTACATATTAATGAAAGGGATAATCTTTCAAGAAGAAAGAACAATCATAAACATTTATGCCCCTAACAAGGGTGCTTCCAAATACATGAAGCAAACACTAGAAAAACTAAATGAAGAATAAATGCCTCTACAATTATAGTAAAGGACTTTAACACCACTATCACCATTGGACACTATTTAATACACACTACCACCATTGTTGTTTCTCAAAAAAGAATCAATAAAGAAACAAAGACTTGGAACAATATAGTAGAGGAGCTGCACCTAATAGACATATACAGAACACTACACCCAAATACAGCAGGATATACATTCTTTTCAAGCACACATGGATCATTCTGTAAGATAGACCACATGCTAGGCCACAAAGAAACTCTCAATGAATTCAGAAAAATTGAAATCACACAAAATAATTTCTCCAACCACAGTGGAATGAAGCTGGAAATCTGCAAGAGACAGAGGCCTAGAGTTGGCACCAAGATATGGAATTAAACAACACACTCTTAGACAAACTGTGGGTCAGGGAGGAAATCTCAAAAGAAATCAATAACTACCTTGAAGCTAGTGAAAATTAGAATGTATCAAATCTTATGGGATGCAGCAAAAGCTGTACTGAGAGGGAAACACATAGCCATAAATTTATACACTAAAAAATAAGAAAAAGGTAAAGTTGAAGACCTACCTGCACACTTGGAAGAATTAGTAAAAAAACAACAAACTAACTGTATTAGTCAGCCAAAGGGGTGCTGATACAAAATACAGAAATTGGTTGGTTTTCAAAAAGGGTATTTATTTGGGGTAGGAGCTTACAGATACCAGGCCATAAAGCATAAGGTACTTCCCTCACAAAAGTCTATTTGGAGCAAGATTGCTGCTGACATCTGTGAGGGTTCAGGCTTCCTGGGTTCCTACATTCCTGGGGCTTGCTTTCCTCTGGCTTCAAGGTTCCTTCCTTCCTGGAGCTGGCTTCTCTTTCCTCTGTGTGCTGACTTCCCAGGGCTCCAGTTTAAGTCTTCAGCATCAAACTCGAAAATCAAAACTCCATCATTAAAGCCTTCAGCTCTGTTCCTCACCATGCGCCACCAAGGGGTGGGAACTCAACACCCTAATCATAACTCAGTCTTTCCAGGTACTGATCAGATTACAGGCATAATCCAATATTTCTTTTTGGAATTCACCAATTATATCAAACTGCTACACTCCACCCTCTGAATTCCAAAAAGTCATTACAATATTTTTTAAAAAAAACACCTTAAATCAGTTATAATGCAAGTACTAAATCATGTCATAATCAATTTAAAGAAATACAGTTTGTCTTGGGGCAAAGTCCTGTCTGCTATAGACCTCTGAAACTTACAAAACCATTTATCTCTTTCCAGTACACAAATGGACAGACATAGGATAAACATTTTCATTACAATATGGAAAAATTGGTAAGGAAACATAAGTCACAGGTCCTCTACAGTTCAGTAAACTAGCATGGCATCCTCCATTTAATTTCAGTCTGAGAGTCATTGTGAAGATGACGGGTTCTTTTCCTTAGGGCTGTATAGGGACCCACCCTTTCCACAGTCTTGCCCAATGGCCATTTTCCTGGTTCCACACTCATCAAGTATCGGAGTGTCAACCAAGTTCCAGACCTCTCCCTCCAAGAGTGTTAGGATGATTGCCAGCCCTCACCCAATCTTTGGGTTAGAATCTTAACCCCCTAGTACAGTGATGTGAAGACAACATTCCCCCTAACCTTTGGCATACAAGCTCAACCCTCTCAGAGCAACGGGTTGACCACCTGGCCTTCCCTAACTTTTGGGGAACAGGTCCACCCCTCTTAGACCTGTGGAATGCTGACCTTAACTGTTCTAATCCTTGGGGAATGTACCCCACCCTCTCTGCACCCAGGGGCAGTAAAACTCTCCCATAACATAGAACAGGAACATCCACCCTCTTCACCTGCTGGGGCAAATTCACCCTCTCTGTACACAAGGGTGGGGTTCCTCTTTTGGCCCAAGTGTGAAGTCTTAATTCCAGATCTCAGCTTCCATGGTTTTCCTCTTAAAGCTGTTTCTCCTTCAATCTCTCCTTTCCATGTCCTTTTTATTCCAGGTTGACAGTGGTTTTGTTCATACAGCTCTCTCAAAAAGTCTGTTGGTTTAGTATGCAGGAAGCAGGGGTCCAAGCCATCAGACAGTAAAACTTTCCAAAAGTCTTTCCTAGATAACTGTATCTTCAATCTTGATTTACCAGTTCCAAGTTTAGCTAAGACCTCCAATGGGGCACTTTCATCTGGGAACTTGATTTCCAAAGGCTTGGACTTACCAGAATCAGTTTCTGTTTTCTTTTTGCCAAACAGTTTAGTCCTTAGCTTATCTCTCTCATCTAGCATTTTGCTATAAGCTGCAAGCAGAAGACAAGCTGCATTCTTGGGCTTACTTTGGAAAGTTCAGCTAATGCCCAAGCTTGCCATTTTCAAATTTTGCCTTCCATACAACACCAGGAGTTAATCTTGCTAAGTTCTCTGCAAGTTTAAAACATGGATTGCCTTTCCTCCAGTTTCCAATAATAGTTTCATCATTTTCTTCTAAGGCATCATAAAAAGTCTCTTTAGCATCCATATTGCTATCAACAGTCTCTTCAAAGCAGTCTAGGCCTTTTCTTCCAAGCATCTCACAATTCCTCCAAAAAATACCCGTTACCCATTTGAAAAACCATTCCAGCATTTCGGTAATTGCAAAAACACTTCCCCAGTCCTCAGTACCAAATTCTGTATTAGTCAGCCAAAGGGATGCTGATGCAAAATACCAGAAATTGGTTGGTTTTTATAAAGAGTGTTTATTTGGGGTAGGAGCTTACATATACCAGGCCATAAAGATTACTTCCCTCACCAAAGTCTATTTGGAGCAGGATGGCTGCTGATGTCTGTGAGGGTTCAGGCTTCCTGGGTTCCTACATTCCCGGGGCTTGCTTTCCTCTGGCTTCAAGATTCCTTCCTTCCTGGGGCTGGCTTCTCTTCCCTCTGCATGTTCACTTCCCAGGAGAGGATGTGGAGGAGTGGAAACACTCATCCACTGCTGGTGGGAATGCAGAAGGATCCAGCCATTCTGGAGGACAGTTTGGCAGTTTCTCAAAAAACTAGCTATAGATTTGCCATATGACCCAGCAATCCCACTGCTGGGTATATACCCAGAAGAACTGAAAACAAGGACACAAACCGACATATGCACACCAATGTTCTTAAAGGCATTATTCACTATTGCCAAAAGTTGGAATCAACCCAAATGCCCATCAACAGATGAATGGATAAACAAAATGTGATATATACATACAATAGAATACTACTTAGAATACAGTACATATACATGGGATAACATGGATGAATCTTGAAGACCTTATGTTGAGTGAAGCAAGCCAGTCAATTGAAGGACAAATACTACAGGACCTCTCTGATAGGAAATAAGCATACCAAACTGTCTCAGTGAGCTAAAGACTGGATGATAGGCTTACAGGAATTGGGGGGGGGGGGCGGGGAGAGGAAGGTTGTGAGCTGATGCCTACATGGGTGAAATCTATGATAAAGTGGAGGTAAGTATTTGTACAGGGAAGGGATAAGATGGGGACATAGGGATACCTTTGGGTGGGGCTTTGCAGGCTTGAGGGGGCTAGGGTTGGGAAGATGGGTGAGATGGCCCAAGGAAATGAGGGGAGGGCTGGGGGGAACAGTTGATCATGAGACATTGTCTGGTATGTGGTTGAAACTATAATGTTGAGAGAACCCTTTAGAAAATATTATAAGGAAGGATTACCTGTTTAAGGTGTTTAAGTGGGGGGCATCTGGCCCACGAGCAGACTTCTAGGGACTGTGTGAGTGCTCATTTTGTCATAGTGTGTTATATCATTGGGTGGAGACCCATACAATGAGTGGGAAGGAGTACCTACATCCTGGGGAGGCCTAATATTCTGAAATAGAGGGAATTGTGTCTCTCAAGAGAATTGGTGGCTCCCAATGGGGGAGGACAGTCTAGTATGTCAAGCCCTCAGCATTGTTGCAAGTTTCTGTGAATCTGGTCCTTCAAGCAGTGAAGACTGATTGCCACTGTGGGCCCTGAGGGGAGGGGGAGAGAATAGATGGAAGCAGGTTAACTGGGGGGCAATGGAATTGTTCCACAAAATCATGCAATGATGGATATAGGACATGTTAACTTACACCAAAAATGTATAAAAGTCTGTAGGGTCAGGAAGCAGACTTGGCCCAGTGGTTAGGGCATCCATCTACCACATGGGAGATCCGCAGTTCAAACCCCGGGCCTCCTTGACCCGTGTGGAGCTGGCCCATGCGCAGTGCTGATGTGGGCAAGGAGTGCCATGCCACACAGGGGTGTCCCCTGCATAGGGGAGCCCCACGCACAAGGAGTGTGCCCCATAAGGAGACCCACCCAGCGCAAAAGAAAGTGCAGCCTGCCTAAGAATGGTGCCGCCCACACGGAGAGCTGACACAGCAAGATGACGCAACAAAAGAAACACAGATTCCCTTGCCGCTGACAACAACAGAAGTGGACAAAGAAAAAGACGCAACAAATAGATACAGAGAACAGACAACCGGGTTGGGGGGGGGGGGGAGGGAGAAAGGGAAGGATAAATAAATAAATAAATCTTAAAAAAAAAAAGTCTATAGGGTAAAATGTAAAATATAAGGTAACTAAAAATTTAGAAAACTGGACAGTCTAAAATATAAACCATCATGTAAACCAAAATGGAACCATGTTTGATAGCTATGTTTCAATATCTATACATCAGCTGCAGCAAATATAACATGAACATGTAAAAAGATCATTGCTAGGGAAGGTGGAAAAGGGTTTGATGTTGGATATATGGGAGTCCCCTATATTGTATCAGTAACTTTGCTGTGATCTAAAAATTTTTGAAGACAAAATTAAAAATTAGAAAAAAAAATAGAAAGGATGTAGAAACTGAGAAAGAAATGTAAGAAATTGCCTTGCCGCCATACATACAGGGCAACACCTATTACAGTGATGATAGGCAAATGTCAAAAACAAAGTTTTATGATATTTTCCATTTTTTAATAATCCAATTTATTTTTTTACTTTATTTTAGTTTTTCTAAACTATCATATATTCTATTTCTAATTTTTAATCCTATCATTACTATTTCATTTTCCTACTATTCAAATTTGGCAATATATTAGGCTTCATTCTTGGAGAAGTTTTGGACCATGGAGGGGTTCAACTGTGGTAGGGGAGGAACGCTGGTGTGAGGTGTTATTGATGGGGGACATATGTTGGGAGGGAGTTCTCCAGGGCATGTATATAGGGTACAAAAAAATGTTTGGATATATGTTGGGTATTTTCCTAGTAGTTAGAGTTACAAACAATAACTGATGACATGCTGAGTTCCTAGCCAGAGGCGCTCTGTCACATTCCCCAGTGGAACAGCAACAATCCCCCAAGTGCAAGGGCAAAGACAAGTGAAGAATGATGGTCCAGTGATAAGCCCTTGATACTTATGACTATGCTTATGAGCCTATGTGCCTGAAATTTGAACTAGGCCTAGAGCTGCAGGGTGCCTAAGAGTTACCTCCTGAGAGCCTCCATGTTGCTCAAATGCGGCCACTCTCTAAGCCATACTCAGCATGTAAATGCATTACCTTCCCCCCAGCATGGGACAGGACTCCTGGGGATAAGCCTCCCTGGTGCCAAGGGATTACTACCAATCACCAGCTGGTGATGCAACTTTAAAAAGACCTTAAATAAAAAGGGGGAAATGGTAAAGACAAATGAGTTTATATGGCTAAGAGTCTTCAAAAAAAGATTCAGGAGGTCATCAGAGGGGTCATGCCTCAGCAGGATCCCAGAGACAGTCCAAGTAGATACAACCCCAGGTACTGGTGCTCCTGTGGGCGATGGAGACATGCAGGTTCTACAATCATGGTAGGTGGCTCTGGAGTTCAGTGCTTTGTCAGTGGGCCCTACTTTGGAATTTCTGTTCCTGAGTGTGATGGAGTTGGACTTAGATGTGAACTTTCTACACATGCCTCTTCTGTCACATCTACTGAACCTGTGGTTGGCACTGGGGTTGGTGTATACCCAGCAGACTTCAATCTCTGGATTGGCCATGTGCCAGCTGGGCCCTGAGCCTCAGCAGAGTTGCAACTCCTACTCTCCAGTTTGTTGGACTTACACAGGTCAGCTTACAGGGAGGTGAAGATGGTCGACCACCACACCAGGAAACTGAGAGTGCCTACAACTGCAAGCAGGAGAATCACATCAATCAACCATGTGGTATCTAAGCCCCCTCTCAATACAGAGGTGGAGTGGACATCACCAACCCAGGGTCCACAGGACAGAGGAAGAAAATTTGGATTAGAGTGAAGTTACTGGTAGTCTACTATAGAACTATTGTGACTAGTAATGGAAGAAACTGTAGCATTGATCTGGAGAAAGTGGCCACAGTAGTTGCTGAGGGCAGGGAGAAGGAAAAAGAAATGTGATGTGGGGGCATTTTCAGGACTTTGAGTTGTCCTAAATGATATTGCAGGAACAGATGGGGGACATTGTATATCCTGCCATAACCCATTGAATGGACTGGGGGAGAGTGTAAACTACAATGTAAACTATAATTCATGCGGTGTAGCAGTGCTCCAAGATGTATTCACCAAAGGCAGTGAATGTGCCACAATAATGAAAGAGGTTATTGATGTGGGAGGAGTGGAGGGGTGGGGGGTGGAATATGTGGGAACCTCTTCTATTTTTCAGTGTAACATTTTTTGTGATCTAGGTATCTTTTTTAAAAAAGGACAATTTAATTAAATAAGTAAATAAAAGCAAGTTAGTCCTCCACTTCTAGAAGCACTTTGGGTTGAAGATGTGCTTTAAAAACATCAGACAATTAGTTCAAACCAAGAAACTGGTTTTTTTTTTCCCTAAAACTGAAAATAAAATTATTTCTTCCAAATTAAAGAAGAGTCTTTCCCACAAATAAATTTCGCTCAGCACAAGATGCAAGTCTCTGGAGGAGGAGGAAGCAGAAAAGGAAGAAGGGGAGGAGGAGGAACAGGAGATAGGTGAAAGAGAAAGATGAAAGAAAAGGGAGGAAGAAGAGAGGAGCAGCAGAAGGCTGAAAAGAAGAATTGAAATATCCAATTTTCACATTTCCCAGCTGATGAGCAGCATAGAGAGAACTGGACACCTTGTACAGCCTCACTCTGCTTGACATCTTTCAGCTCCAAGGGCCAATCCCTTTCCCTGCTGGTTAACTGATGCCTCCCATAGGCATAAAAATGCCTCTTGCAACCCATTAAAAATGGATCCCACCTACAGAACATCTGTTTCTATGAAGAGTAAGGTAATACAAGGACTTCCTTTCTAAAATACCTAAATTTACACTTACCAAAAGTGTAATTTAAACTCATGTACTCTACTCAAATTATACTTTGTATATTATAATATAAATGAGCTTAATAATAATCTACAAAACCTTCACTCCTTAAGATGATTTATAATGTAATCTGATCTCTGACTACCTTAGCAGCTTCCTTAATCACTACTCCCCACTCTGGCAAGGTTACATCAAATGACTGAAAAACACAAGGGTATAAAGGCCCAGAGCCCTTGCCTCAACTTGGTACAGATCTGAGGGGCCACCCTATTATCAAAACTCCTGGTAGGAGTGGCTAAGCCCTTGGTTGAGACTCTGTTGTTGCTCAACTTCCCCTTTTGCCAGTCTTGCTTTCATCCCTCTCCCACAAGGGTAAATCCAAGAAGCACTCCTTCATAAACCTCTTGCATGCTAATCTCTGCTCATTGTCTACTTCCTAGGGAACTTAGCTTGCAACATGCTCCCCTAACAAGTCTTTCTCTTCTTGCCTCTGCACCTTTGCACCAACTGTTCTCTCTGCTGAAACACTTTTCTCCATCCCAGATCTCGGAGTCATCATCACTTCCTCCTTGACACCTTCCCTGACCTCCTTGCAAGCCCAGGGAGGACTTCTCCATTAAATTTCCATAGCACCATGAACTTCCCCTATCATAGCACTTATTGCATTATACAGGCATACTTCAGACATATTGTGGGTTTGTTTCAAAATGACCACAATAAAAAGAACATCACAATAAAGCAAATCACATGTATTTTTTAGTTTCCCAGTGCATATATAAGTCATGCTGGGAAGTGGATGTGGCTCAAGTGATTGGGCTTCTTGCCTACTATATGGAAGGACCTGAGTTTGATCCTCAGAGCCTCCTAGTTAAAAAAAAAAGATAGCATGCCCACACGGTGAACCAAGTGCCCACATGGCAAGCCCATGCCTGCACAGTGCATCACACAGCAAGTTGATGACACAACAAAAGAGAAACAAAGGGGAGAGTCAAGGCAAGGCAGAACAGAAACCAGGAACTGAGGTGGCACAAGTGACAGGGAACCTCTCTCCCCATCAGAGGTCCCCAGGATTGAATCCCAGTGAATCCTAGAGGAGAAAATGAGAAGAGAAGACAAAAAGAGAAATAGATACAGAAGATCACACAGCGAATGGACACAGACAGCAAAAAACAGCAGGGGGGAGAGGGGAGGGAGAAAAAAGTTATGCTTACACTATATTGTAGTTTATTGTGTGTAATAGCATTATGTCTAAAAATGTACATACCTTAATTTAAAAATACTTTGCTAAAAAAAATGCTAACCATCATCTGAGACTTCATTGAACTATAATTTTTTCTCTGGTGGAGGATCTTGCTTAAATGTTGATAGCATGGTGGTGGACTTGGCCCAGTGGTTAGAGCATCCGTCTACCACATGGGAGGTCCACGGTTCAAACCCCAGGCCTCCTTGACCCGTGTGGAGCTGGTCCATGCACAGTGCTGATGCACACAAGGAGTGCCGTGCCACGCAGGGGTGTCCCCCACGTAGGGGAGCCCCACGAGCAAGGAGTGCACCCCATAAGGAGAGCTGCCCAGTGTGAAAGAAAGTGCAGCCTGCACAGGAATGGTGCCACACACACAGAGAGCTGACACAACAAGATGACGCAACAAAAAGAAGCACAGATTCCTGTGCCGCTGACAACAGAAGTGGACAAAGAAGAAGATGCAGCAAATAGACACAGAGAACAGACAACTGGGGTCGGGGGGGAAGGGGAGAGAAATAAATATATAAATCTTTTTAAAAAAATGTTGATAGCTGCTGACTGATAGTTGTTCCTAAAGGTGGGGCTGGTTGTGGCAATTTCTTAAAATCAGACAGCAATGAAGTTTGCTGCATCAATCGACTCTTCATTTCACAAAAGATGTCTCTGTAGAATGTGATGATCATTGATGGCATTTTGCCCACAGTAGAATGGCTTTCAAAATTGAAGTCAGTCCTCTCAAACCCTGCTGATACTTGATCAACAAAGTTGATGCAATATTCTAAATTTTTTGTTGTCATTTCATCAATGTTCACAGCATCTTCACTGGGAGTAGATTCCATCTCAAGAAACCACTTTCAATAAGAAGCAGCTCCTTACCCTCTCAAGTTTTATCATGACATTGCAGCAATCCAGGCACATATTCAGACTCCATGTCTAATTCTAGTTCTGCTGCTATTTCTACCACATCTGCAGGTACTTCTTCCATTGAAGTCTAGAATACCTCCAAGTCATCCATGAGGGATAGAATCAACTTCTTCCAAACTCCTGTGAATGTTGATATTTCGACCTCCTCCCATGAATCACTAATGTTCTTAATGGCATCTAGAATGGTGAATGCTTTCCAGAAGGAATTCAATTGACTTTGCCCAGATGCATCAGAGGAGCTAGAGCAACTTTAACCTGACAAAATGTATTTTTAAAATCATAAGACTTGAAAATCAAAATGACCCCTTGATCCTTGTATTGAAGAATGACTGTTGTTAGCAGGCAAGAAAATATTAATCTCATTGTATGTCTCCAACAGCATACAATGAGATTAATATTTTCTTGCCTGCTAACAACAACAAGATTTCTTGGTTGACCAAGAGGATTATCAATGAGCAGTAATATTTTGAAAGGAATATTTTTCTGAGCAGTAAGACTCAACAATGGACTTGTAATATTCAGTAAACCATGTTGTAAACAGATGTGCTGTCATCCAGGCTTTGTTCCATTTATTGAGAATATGTAGAGCGTATTTAGCATCATTCTTAAGGGCCCTAGGGTTTTCAGAATAGTAAATGAGCATTGGCTTCAACTTAAAGTCACCAGCTCCATTAGCCCCTAATATGAGGGTCAGCCTGTCCTTTGAAGTTTTGAACCAACCACTGACTTCTCTCTATCTGCAAAATCCTTGAGAGCATCTTCTTCCAGTCGAAAGCTGTTTCATCTACATTGAGTATCGGTTGTGTGGTGCAGCCACCTTCATCAATGATCTTAGCTCTATCTTCTGCTTCACCTTGCACTTTCATGTTATGTAGATGGCTTCTTTCCTTAAACCTCATGAACCAAACTCTGCTAGCTTCAAACTTTTCTTCTGCACTTTCATAGAATTGAAGAGGTTTAGGGCCTTGCTCTGGATTAGATTTTGGCTTAAGGAAATGTTGTGGCTGGTTCAATTTTCTTTCCAGTCCGCTATAACTTTCTCCATATCAACAACAAGTCTGTTTTCTTTTTTCCCATTCACGTGTTCATTGGTGCAGCACTTTTAATTTCCTTCAAGAACATTTCCTTTACATTCACAACCTGGATAACTGTTTGACCCAAGAGGCCTAGCTTTTAGCCTGTCTTGGCTTTCAACATGTCTTCCTCACCAAGTAAAATCATTTCTAGCTTTTGACTTAAAGTGAAATACACATAACTCTTCCTTTCATTTGAACACTTAAAGGCTATTTCAGGGTTATGAATTGCCCTAATTTCAATATTGTTGTGTCTTAGAGAATGGGGGAGCTGAGGAAAGCAAGAGAGAGAAGGGAAATGGCTGGTCAGTGGAGCACTCAGAACCCACATAATTTATACGGATGTGGTTCGTGGCTCCTCAAAACAATTACAGTAGTAACACATCAAAGATCGCCATACAGATATAATGATAGTAGAAAGTTTGAAATATTGCAAGAATTACCAAAATGTGACACAAAAATATGAACTGAGCACATGCCATTGAAAGAATGGTGCCAATACACTTGCTCAATGCAGGGCTGTCACAAACCTTCAATTTGTCAAAAACCTAATATCTGGGAAACATAATAAAATGAGATGTTTTCATTTCCTAAGCTGTTCAAAACAGATACCATAAAATGGGTTAGCTTTTTTTTTTTTTTTTTTTGGAGGCACTGGGGATTGAACCCAGGACCTTGTACATGGGAAGCAGATACTCAACTGCTGAGCTACATACACTCTTGAATAAGAGTTATTTTTTTTGTTTGTTTTATTTTTAGGAGGTACCAGGGATCAAATCTGGGACTTCATCATGAGAAGCAGGTGCTCAATCAGTTGAGCTATATCTGCTTCACAAAATGGGTTAGCTTTTTAACAATGGGAACTTATTAGCTTAGAAGCCTACAGTTTTGAGGCTGAGAAAAATGTCAAAATCAAGACTTCATCAAGGCAATGCTTTCTTCCAAAAACTGGCTGCTAGTAATCCTGGGCTCCTCTGCACATGGCAAGTCATATGGTAGTGTCTGCTGGTCTCTCCCTTCTTTTCCATGTTTCATTGTTTTCCATGCACTTGTTTCCATGGCTTTCTCTCTCTTTCTCTGAATTCCTTACTCTCATAAAAGATTCCAGTATGAGGATTAAGACCCACCCTGGGCCATGCCTTCACTGAAGTAATTAATCAAAAGTCTCTACATAAAAAGATTGACACCTCAAGAATGGATTAGCTCTAAGGACATGATTTTCTGGGGTACATACAGTTTCAAACCACCACATGAGGTGTGCCTCTATTGTAATTATTCATTTACTTCTGTATCAACCATTGGACCACAAGCTCAGTGGAGGAAGCTAGAACAAGTCTTATTCATCATTGTATAGACAGAGTTGAGCACATTGCTAAATGCCCAGTACACGTCCAATAAATCTTTGTTGAGTGAAAGAACAAATGAGTTTTCAATATTTCCTTTTATGAAAATTAACAGATCACCTTTATTAAGTAAATGATCATACAATTTTTATTTATATGGGTTTCATGTGTGCATTTCTGTCTGTGGCTCAGGTTCTGGATTTTAACTGATCCCCCGCAATTTCATAATAACTGAAAGAGGCTTATTGTATTTACATTTAACTGGATCACTAGCAATTCTATCATAATTGAAAAAAACTCATAATAAAATGAGTTAAATATTTATTTTAACTTGATCATACACCAAATATTTATTGAACACCTACTATGTGTCCAGCACACAGATAAAATGGTAATTGAGACATATATGCCTGCATGGACCTCGATTCTAAAGGGAACATACAGGTACACACAGTAACAAAATTATCATTTAAGTTATTACAAATTGTGAGCAAGTGAAATAGAAGAAATACACAGAGAGCTTGGGGAGCCAATAGAGTAGTCTGGCAGGGGCTCGCTGAGGAGGAAGTCATTAAGCTGAGACCTAAAAATGTGAAGGAACCAGGCAGGTTAATGGCAGGGGAAAGAAGGGTTTAGGCAAAGAGAATTGCACATGCAGAGGCTCTGTCTACTGAGTGGTGACCTGCAAGCAAGGGAGGAGGAGCAGGGCAGCCAAGAGGAGTCACAAAGGAATAAGCAAGCACAACGTTCCAGACCCTCACTTACTGGGACCCTTCCAAGGCCCAGGGAGGACCTCATAATGTGTTCACATGGAAACATACTTTTGTAAACTTTGCAAAAGTTATATACCTTAATTGTAATTCATTTGGACAACTCTTCCATTCCAATTTTTCCTGTTATACTTTTTCGTGTGCCGGGCAATGTTGGGCCAAGCTGTGGGCAATTTGGGGTCCTGCTAAAGGGAAATTGAGTTTGGAAATTTTGTTTGGATATAGTAGGCATATTTATCAATTTCATAATTACTTCCATGCATAGTTAGGTTATTACCAGTCACACAGGTGTAGGAAAAGTTTCCAGGATTACTCCTGTCACCCAGTGTCAATTTACCTGGCATCCCAACAGAAAGGTGCAGGTCTCATCAAGATATAGATGTGTCCAGAATGAAAGCATGTGGGTAACAAAGGGGGGAGGGGGGGAATGAAATAAATGGAGCCAGAAGCTAATCAGTGGAAAATGCTTCCAACTATCAGGCATGAAAATTGTAATTGGAGAATTCTGTTCTCCTCAGTGCCTGGTAAAAACTGAAGTCCTTGTTTCTCAGGAGTGTATCAATAATGAAGCTTATAATTAAAAATGCATTCTACAATTTTTCCCCTCTTCTGATGAAAAATGCAGAAAATTGAATAGGGCTAAAACTATTTGCACACTAATGTTCTTAATAGCATTATTCACAATTGCCAAAAGCTGCAAAACAACCCAAGCGTCCACCAGTCAATGAATGGGTAAACAAAATGTGGTATATATAAACCATGAAATATTATTCAGCCATAAAAAGGAATGATAAGGAAGCAGACTTGGCCTAGTAGATAGGGCGTCCGCCTACCACATGGGAGGTCCGCAGTTCAAACTCTGGGCCTCCTTGACCCATGTGGAGCTGGCCCATGCGCAGTGCTGATGCACACAAGGAGTGCCCTGCCAACAGGGGTGTCCTCCGCATAGGGGAGCCCCATGCGCAAGGAGTGCACCCTGTAAGGAGAGCTACCCAGTGCGAAAGAAAGTGCAGCCTGCCCAGGAGTGGCGCCACACGCACAGAGAGCTGACCCAGCAAGATGACGCAACAAAAGGAAAAACAGATTCCCGGTGCCACTGATAAGGATAGAAGTGGTCACAGAGGAATGCACAACAGATGGACACAAAGAGCAGATAAAAGGGGCGGGGAGGAGAGAAAAATAAATCTAAAAAAAAAAAAGGAATGATACATGCAATAACATGGATGAATCTTGAAGATAGCATATTAGTGAAATAAGCCAGAGACACATAAGGACAAATATTATATGATCTCATGGATATGAAATGATTAGAATAAGCAAACTCACAGAATCAAAATCTAGAATATAAGTTACCAGGGGATGGGGTGTGTAGCAGTTTGATATAATTAATGAATTCCAAAAAGAAGTATTGTATTATGCTTGTAATCCGATCTGTACCTGGGCATGACTGAGTTATGATCAGGGCGTTGAGTCCCCACCCAGTCCCCACCCCTTGGTGGGTGGGGACTCACAGATAAAAGGCATGGCAAAGGACAGAGATGAGGACTTTCAAAATTGGAGTTTTGATTTTGGAGTTTGATGCTGAAGACTTAAACTGGAGCCCTGGGAAGTCGACATGCAGAGGAAAGAGAAGCCAGCCCCAGGAAGGAAGAAAACTTAAAGGCAGAATAAAGCAAGCCCCAGGAACGTGGGAACCCAGGAAGCCTGAACCCTCACAGACGTCAGCAGCCATCTTCCTCCAAATGGACTTTGGTGAGGGAAGTATCTTATACTTTATGATCTGGTATCTGTAAGTTCCTACCCCAGATAAATACCCTTTATAAAAAACCACCAATTTCTGGTATTTTGCATCAGTCTGACTAATACAGGGTGGGAGTAGGGAATGGATAGTTAATGCTTAAATTGTACAAAGTTTCTATTTAGGTTGATGAAAAAGTTGTGGTAATGGATGGTGGTGATGGTAACACAACATTGTGAACATAATTACAGAACTGAAATATGTATCTGATTGTGATTAAAGGGGAAATTTCACGTTTCGTATGAATGGTACTAACCCATAGAACCACACAACACAGTGAACCTTAAGTTAAACCATGGGCTATAGTTAATAGTACAATTATAAAAATGTGCTTTCATTAATTCTAACAATTATTCCACAGCAAAGGTTTATGAGAAGCCTGTATTTTATGCATGATTGTTCTGTAAACCCACATCTTCTCTAATAAAATTTAAATTTAAAAAAATGGGAAATGTTATGTTGTATATACGTTACCACAATAATTTCTTTTTTTAAAAGATCACTTTTACCATTGCTTGAAGCGTGGATTAGGGAGGGGTGAGAAAGGAAGGAGGGAGGCTATTTTGGGGAAAGACAGCTGAGGCTTCATTGGTACTAAATGAGGTGGTGCTAATTAAAAGGATTCTAGAAATATTTTGATGGTATAACTAATAGGGCTTGCTAATGAATTAGGTTGGGGGGTATGGCAGTTTGAAACTTTTATGGACCTCAGAAAATCATGTACTTAGTGCTTATCCATTCTTGTGCATGTAAACCTGTTGTACGTAGGAACTTTCTATTAAATTACTCCAGCTAAGGGCCTTTGATTAGATTGCATTACCCAAGGTGGGTCTTAATCCTCTGACTGGAGTCCTTTATAAGCAGAGGAATAAAAAGCCACGGATAAAAAAAAAAAAAAAACCACAGAGAAAGATAGGAGCTCAGTAAGAAACCAGAAGCTGAGAGAGGTCCTGGGAAACAAGCTCAAACCAACGGAAAAAAGAAGTTAAGAGGAAGCCACTTCTGCCAGAAGCTAGAAGCAATGAGGCCCAGAGGAGAGGGAAGAGATGAATGGATGCCACCACGTACTTGACCATCCATAGCTGCATCTTAGGGAGTGTTTAGTTTGCCAAAGTGTTGCCGATGCAAAGTACTGGAAATGTGTTGGCTTAAATAAAGAGTATTTATTTGGGGTAAAATCTCACAGTTCCAAGTCCATGAAAAGTCCAACTCAAGGCACCATAAGAGGTGCTTTCTCACCAAAGTCAGCTACTGTTGATCTTGGCATTGTTGCCACATGGTGAAGCAAGATGATGCCAATCTCTGAGAAAGTCTCTGCCTTTCCCTCCAGAATCTGCCATCCCTTGAAGCTCAGCTGTGAGCAACCAGACATTGGGCTCATCTCTTTCCAGGCCTCCTATGTCTTGTGCTTCTGCTCTCTTTCCAAGTCAGCTATTAACTATCAGGCATATAACAGGGCTGGTCTCCTCTTGAGCTGTTCCATGGGCCCAGCCTCTTGGGGGTATCGTGCTTAGGCAATCCTCTTTCTCACAATGCAGAATCAAATATGCCAGCTCCCTTTTCCCCTCTGACTGTCTCTGTGAATCTATTTATATCAGACCTGGCAAGAGGGCAGGGACTCAGCCTGAGTCATGCCTCACTGAGGCTGTGCAAAGAGAAGTCTATTTAGGGCTTTTGATTGCACTACCTCAGTGAGGAATAACTCAGGTTGAGTCTCTGCCCTCTTGCTGGATCTGATGTAAACAGACTCACAGCCTCAGACAAAGGAAAATACACGTCTCTTCTGTCCCTTCTATTTGACCCTATAGTTGGTGCTGGAGTAGGTGTACATCCAAGAGACTTGAATCTTTTGGATGTCCATGTGCCAGCTGGGTCCTAAGCCTCAGTGGAGTTGCAACACCTACTCTCCAGTTCATTGGACTCACCCAGGACAACTAACATATGGACAACCACCATACCAAGGAACTGAGAGAGTCTATGACTGCAAGCAAGAGAGCCCCATCCATTGGCCCTATGGGACAGCAGCTCCCTCTCAGTTAGAAACAGAGTGGGCATCACCATCCCAGAATCCTCAGGATTGGAGAATGAACTATGAACTAAAGTAGACTTACTAGTATTCTACTATAGACTTGTTGTGATTCTAGCAATGGAAGAAATTATATCATTGATGTGGGGGCAGTGGCCCCCAGAGGTTCTAAGGGCAGAGAGGGAAAAATGTGTAATACTTGGGCATTTTCAGGACTTAGAATTGTCCTGAATGACGTTGCAACAACAGATATAGGCTATTGTATATTTTGCCATAACCTACAGAATTGAGTGGGAGAGAGTATAAACTATAATATAAGATCTAATCCATGTTCAGTGGCAATGCTCCAAATACGTTCACCAATTGCAAAGAACATACCACGCTAATGAAAGAATTGTTAATGTGGGGAAGGGTGATGTGGGGAATGGGGCATATTGGAGTCCCTTATAATACTTTTGTGTAACATTTTGTGTAATTTAAGTTTCTTTTATTTTTTATTTTTTTAAAGATTTATTTTATTTGTTTCTCCCCCCCCCCCCCCCCCCCCCGGTTATCTGCTCTCTGTGTCCATTTGCTGTGTGTTCTTCTGTGTCCCCTTGCTTTATCAGGTGGCACTGAGAAAATGCATCTCTTTTTTGTTGCGTCATCTTGTTGCATCAGCTCTCCATGTGTGCAGCACTACTTCTGGGCAGGGCACACACTTTGCACATGGGGCACCTCTTTGCAGGGCGGCCCCTGCGTGACACAGCGCTCCTTGTGCATGGCAGCACTGTGCATAGTCCAGCTCACCACACGGGTCAGAATGTCCTGGAGATTGAACTCTGGACCCTTCGTATGGTAGACAGATGTTCTATCAGTTGAGCCACGTCTGCTTCCCTACAATTTCTTTTAAAAACATAAAAAATATATTTTTAAAAAGCCCTAAGTAATCTTATCAAGTTGTCTAATCAAAGGTCCCTCAACTGAATTTAATATAAACAAAGGTCCCTCAACTGAACTTAATACAATCAAAGGGTATCACACCCAGCAGAATAGAGTAATTTACAAACATAATCTTTCTCCATAAAATAGTTTCAAACCACCACAGGGAGAAAGCATCTTCTGTTGATGCCTTGATTTGGCCACTTCCATGACCTCCCAATTGTAACTTTATAAGTCAATAAATCCCCATTGTAAAAGCCAACCCATTTCTGGTATATTGCTTTGGCGGCCTTTAGTGAACTAAAAGAGGGAAGATGAGGAAAAGGAAGAAATTCACGATGATTTCTGGCTTTCTAGCTTGAACAGTTAGGTGGAGGCTGGTGCCATTTACCAAAATGGGGAAAAATGGAATGGGGTGAGAGAAAAGGTTTTGAGAAATCTAAATCTAAATTTCCTTTAGACTTAAGTTTGAGATGCCTATAAGGCATCTCAGTAAAAAATCAAAAAAGCAAAATTTAAGAGTTTGGCACTCAAAGATGAGACCTGGGATAGAAATACAAATTCAGCATTAAAATGGTGCTTGAATCCACAGGACAGAATGAGACCATCAAGGAAGTTTGCAGAGAGACAAGAGGAGGACCTAAAGCCAATCCTGAGGAATCTTGACATTTGGAGACTGAGTAGGAAAGGAAAAGCTAGCAGAGCAGCAAAAGGAGCAGCTTGTGTAGGTGAGTGAGGAACCAAGAGAGAAAAAAGGGAGTGTTTCAAAACTGAGATCAAATATAATTAGAGGCAACCACTGAATTTGACAGCTTGAACAGAAATGGAGACCTTTTTGAGAGTTTTTCTCTGGTTTTGTTTTTTTTGTTTTGTTTTTTGTTTTGGTAAGTGACTTCTGCTGGGGATGGTTTCGAGGCGGATAACTATCCTGGGGAAATAAAAATGTTGGGCCATTCCTTTCCACATTTGAAGGGTGGCAATGGCCAGAAGGATTGGTGTGGGGGGGAGGGAGGTAGGGAGAGGAGTAGACAGAAGACAACTTGCTTCCCATGTACTAGTTCCCAGGTTCAATCTCCAATACCTCCTAATAAAAAAATAAGAAAGCTATTGCTGAATGAATGAATAATTTTTATCAACAATTACGTTTCCCTTTGTATTTCTCACTAATCTCTCGCTAAATCACTCCCTAAAAGCCTCCCCTTAAGAAGTTATTAAAGAAATCCCAAAGAACTAGAAAATTCTTAGAAGACTCACAGATCAGCCATTTCCTAAATTGCATAAGGATTCATTTGGATAAGGGTGGGCTGTTTTGTGAAATTAGAGAGCGCATCACAGCTCTAACAGTGCCCGTCAGGACAGCCTAGGCTCGGCCTACATCTCCTGAGTGTGTGCTCAGCAATCTGCATGGCACTGGGGCTTCCAGGGTGAATACGACATGGCATCAGCCGTCAGGAGTTCAGGGGGGTCACCGGCTGGTTATCCCAGCTTCAGTCTAAGGTGTCTCCACTGCCAGACTTCAAACATGGTTTCAAATATGTGATGAAATTAAGCTGCCTGTAGTGAACTTGTACAAGGATTGAAGAAATACAGATTTTCAATCCTCACCCTGCATGAAAATATTCAGAGGCAGGGAGAGGGCAGGAATCTGCATTTCTAACACAATTATCTGGTGACTCTAAAATATACTGAAGTTCAATACCACTGATTACTAGGTTAGTGGTACCTTGAATCTGATCTGTGTTCAATTTTACATTATGAGAAATCTACCTTCTCTTTTATTCATACAGCCATTCAACCAAGTATTGAGGAGCTGTTATTGTTCTGTACCAAACACTGAGTTAGAAGCCAGGCATAAAACAGTGAATAAATCAGAACTCATCTCTACCACCATGGAATTTACAGTCTAGTGGAGTAAATGGGCATAGAAAAAAACATGTATACATACCTTTAAAATTTTGAGTAGCACTAGGAAAAAAAGGAACTGAAAGGATTAATACTCCAAATTTCAAAGTGGAAATCTCCCCACCCCAAGTTATAGAGAAAACCAACACACAGGTATAGTCTTGCCCCATCACCTTACCATTCTCAACATTAATAAGTAAAGATATAAGAGGACTGTGGGCAGATGACAGAATAGAAAGCTCCAAGAATCATTCCCTCCACCACAAATAACTATTAAACAGACAGGAACTGTCTGACACAGCTATTTCAAAACTTCGGAGTCGAGTAGAACTCAGTCTAGCAACCAGGGAAGAGCAGGAGAAAGAGGCTGGTAAATTATGGGAAAGACAAGTAAATTGCTCTCTCCGTGTGGCAGTTAACTCGCACGGCAGGTAGTAGGGTCTGGCCCGTGCCTCATCTTGCTGATATCAGGGAGGGTCATAAAATCAGTTCCCCAAGATCTGGGTAGGGCATGAGTTCATTACCAATCACAGCTTTTGTGATTAGCGACTTCGGATCCCTGGGTGCCTGGCACTGAGGGCAGCTGTTGTTCCAACCCACCCTGGACAAAGGTGGTGAAGGGTGCTTAAGGACGGTACACTTCCTCAGAGCTGTGGAGGACAGTGGGAGGGCTGCATTTGAAGGCAGGTCAAGAAAGCACAGCTTTGGGGAGCCATGGGATAAGCTCCTGGCACCTTTCCTGGCCCCTCCCTCATCCCCTCTCCAGGGCCTTGTTCCAGCTGAGAAAGACTTACTTGGAAATCTCTCTTCTGTGCTCTGCTCCCAGAATTTGCCCTGCAAGAAAAAGCAACTTGAGACAACGGAAACAGTGTAAGTAACACTTCAGGCGGATGGCCTGGGGCAAAGGCTTATTTGCTTTCCCACAGTGGAACACTCTCAACGGGAAGGGGACGTATCTCTGGAAAGTAGAGGGGGCATTCGAATTACTGTAAACAGGGAACTCCTAAGTGACTAGCAAGCACAAGCCCAGGACAAGAAATAGGCCCAGAAAAGACCGGGAGAAAACAGCACTTTGCATTTACCTTCAAGTGACCTTCCTGGTAGGAGGGCTGACACTCAAAAAAATTTCTTTTGTATCATCAGCTGGTTAACACACTCAAGAAACAGACATCACAAGAAATAAATCCCAGAATTAACATTTTAAAACATTAAAATGTACAGTGCGTTTTAGTTTGGTAAAAGCTGCCAAGGCAATATACCAGAAATGGGTTGACTTTTACAATGGGGATTAATTAATTTACAAGATTACAGTTCCGAGGCTGAGAAAAAAATCCAATCAAGGCATCAGGCAACAGAAGACAGCTGCTGGTGAACCTGGACTCCCGCCCAAGGAGGCTTCTGTCAGTCTCTGCCTTCTCCTCCAGGCTCCATTGCTTTCAGCTTTGAGCTGCTCCATCTGTGGCTTTCTCTCTCAGCTTCTGTGGGTTCTTCTCTGTTCCTGTGTCTTTTCTTTCTGTCTCTGTGGCTTTTTTCCTGTATATTCATCCCATTTATAATGGACTCCAGTAAGAAGATTATGACCCAACCTGGGCTACATCTTACAGGAGTAAGTCAATTAAAGACCCTTAACTGAAGTGATGTAATCAGAAAGTCCCACCTACAATAAGTTCATACCCACAGGAATGGACCAATTTAAGAACACAATTTTCTGGGGTCCACAAAAGACTCTAACTACCACAGTGTATAACAAAGGATTAAAAAACAAATGAAGAAATAGGAAGTGATGGCCCATCCAAAGGAAGAGGAAAGAAATCCAGAAAACAACAACAAAAAGGACCAGACTGGACATACCAGTCAAAGACTTATAAAAATGATCTCAAGGAGTAGCAATGGCTCAAGCAGTTGAGCGCCTGCTTCCTACATGGAAGGTTCCAGGTTCAGTCCTGGTACCTCCTAAAAACAAAAACAAAATAACAAGCAAACAAATGAAAGAAAAAACAACTCAGGGACCCGATGTGACCCAATGGATGAGTGCCAGCTTTCACATGCAAGGTCCCAGGCTCATTCCACGGCCCTGGTACCTAAAAACAAACAAACAAACAAACAAACAAAAAAACTTTTAATATGCACAAGGGAATAAAGGTAAACATGGAAAAAGAACTAAAGGATATCAGGAAAACAAAGAGTGAACAATATAGAATCTCAATAAAGAGGTAAAAATTTGTGAAAGGAACCAAGTAGAAATTCTGGAGTTGAAGACCATGATAACTAAATTGAAAAATTGCCAGGAAGTTTTCAACAGTAGATCAGAGTAGTGGAAGAATCAGCAACCTCGAAAACAAGACAATTGAAATGAGTCCCACAGGTGCAGAAAGAAAAAGAATTATTTTTAAAATGAGAGCCTAAAAGTCCTCTGGGACCCATCAAGCATACAATTTATATTGTGGTGGTCCCAGAAAGAGAAGAGAAAAAGGGAGAGAAGAAAAATTCAAAGAAAAAATTACAGAAAACTTCCCAAACTTAGTATAAGATGTAAATATGCACATTTAAGTCCAGAGAGCACTAGACAGGATAAACTTGAAGAAAATTAAGTTCCACCACATACTGATCAAAGCACCAAATACAGAAGACAATGCGGGATTTCTGAAAGCTGCAGGAGAAAAGCAACATATTGTATACAACCATGTCCCAATCAGGTTGAGTGTCAATTTATTATTATCACCATGGTGGAAAGAAGGCAGTGGGTTGAAAGCACACAATTGCCAACCAAGAATTTTATATCCAGTGAGACTTTCTTTCAAAAATGAGAGAGAAATTAAGGTATTTCCAGATAAACGGAAGCTGAGCTCTTCACCATTAGACCTGCCCTACAAGCAATATTAAAGGGAGTTCTTCATACTCAAGGAAAGGATACTATACAATGGTGCAAAGCAGAAAAAAAGAAATAAAGCCTTCCTGTAAAGGCAAACATTCAGGTAATTATAAATGCCGATATTCTAGTATTGCATTTTTTGACATGTAATGCTACTTCTTACTTCCAATAGGTGCTAAACGCAAATGCATAATAAGTAATGATTAAAATATGGTTTGGGACATACAATGTACAAAAATGTATTTGTAATAAGTACAGAAAAAGGTGGGGGATGGAGTATAAGAATAGTGATCTTTGTCCACAAGCCTCTCCAGTTACTTTTACTGGAACTGTAGTTGGTGCTGGGGTTTAATATATACTCAGGGGACCTGAATCTCTGGACTGACCATGTGATAGCCAGGCCCTGAGCCTTAGCAGACTTGCAACTCCTACACTCTGGTTTATTGGACTTATCCCACTCAGCTAACATGGAGGTAAAGAAGGTCAAACACCACTCCAGGGAGCCAAGAGTACCTACAACTGAAAGCAGGAGAATTGCATCCAGCATCCATGTAGAATTTAGGCCCCCTCTTTTTTTTTTATTTTTATTGATTCTGTAAAAATATTACATTAAAAAAAGAATATATGAGGACCCATTCAACCCCACCACCCCCACCCCACCACTCCCCCCCCAGCAACACTCATTCCCTTCATCATGACACATCCATTGCATTTGGTAAGTACATCTCTGGGCACCTCTGCACCTCATGGTCAATGGTCCACATCATGGCCCATACTCTCCCCCATTCCATCCAGTGGGCCCTGTGAGGATTTACAATGTCCAGTGATTGCCCCTGAAGCACCATCCAGGGCAGCTCCAAGTCCCAAAGACGCCTCCACATCTCGTCTCTTCCTGCCATTCCCCATACCCATTAGCCACCATGTCCACTTTTCCCACTCCAATGCCACCTTTTCTCTGTGGACATTGGATTGGTTGTGTCCATTGCACCTCTATGTCAAGAGGAGGCTCAGATTCCACATGGATACTGGATGCAATCCTCCCGCTTTCAGTTGTAGGCACTCTAGGCTCCATGGTGTGGTGGTTGTCCTTCTTCAACTCCATCTTAGCTGAGTGAGATGAGTCCAATAAATCAGATTGTAGGTGCTGGAGTCTGTTGAGGCTCAGGGCCTGGCTATCACATTGTCAGTCCAGAGATTCAGATCCCCTAAATATATCTTAAACCCCAACACCAACTACAACTCCAGCACAGTAGCATGAAAGTCTTATGAGGAGAGATTAGGCCCCCTCTTGATATAGATGTGGAGTGGACACAACCATTCTAAGGTCCACAGGATGGAAGAATAGAGTATGGATTAGAGTGGACTTACTGATATTCTATTCATGAACTGTTGTGATTAGTAATCGAAGAAGGTGTGTCATTGGTGTGGAGAAAGTGGCCATGGTGGCTGCTGGGGGTAGGGAGTGGGAGGAAGAGATGTGATGTGGGGGCATTTTTGGGGGTTAGAATTGTCCTGGGTGGTGCTGCAGGGACAGTTACCAGACAATGTATGTCCTCCCATGGCCCACTGGGTGGACTGTGGGAGAGTGTGGGCTATGATGTGGACCATTGACCATGAGGTGCAGCGGTGCTCAGAGATGTATGCACCAAATGCAATGAATGTCTCATGATGATGGAGGAGGTTGTTGTTATGGGGTGAGGGGGGTGGGAGGTATATGGGGACCTCGTATTTTTTTAATGTAACATTAAAAAATCAAATAAAGACCAAAAAATTTTTTAAAAAAGAATAGTGTCTGCATATGCTACTGAAGTCAAGTTGGTGTCAAATCAAATAAGATTGTTACATATTTAGGATGTTAAATTCTAACCCCATGGTAACCACAAGGAAAATACATGAAAAACATATCCAGGTAGGAATGAGAAGGGACTCAATATGGTACAATATAAAAATTCAAATAAATATGAAAGTAGGCATAACAAAGAAATAATGGGAAAAAGTAATATAAGATTTATGAAGATTAAATAGCAAAATGTCAGAAGAAAGTCCTCCATTATCAGTAGTGACTTTAAATGTAAATGGATTAAACTCTCTAGTCAAAAGGCAGAGATTGGCAGAATAGATTTTTAAAAAGCATGAACCAGGGGAGCAGATGTAACTCAAGTGGTTGAGTGCCTGCTTCCCACATACAAGGTCCTGGGTTCAGTCCTCAGTAACTCCTAAAAAAAAATAAAAGCATGAACCAACTACATATTTTATCTGCAAGACACTCATTTTAAATTCAAAGACATAAGTAGGTTGAAAGTGAAAGGATGGAAATATATATATATATATATATTTACCATGAAAGTAGTAACCAAAAGAAAGCCAGGGTAGGAAGAAAAAGAAATAAAATGCATCCAAATTGGAAAAGGAGAAGTCAAAATTTTCCCTATTTAGAGTTGACATGATCCTAAATACAGAAAATTCTGAAAAATTCACAACAAAGCTCTTAGAGCTAATAAATGAATTCATCAAAGTGGTATAGTACAAGATGGGCATCCAAAAATCAGTGGGTTTCTATATACTAGCAATGAACAACCAAAGAAGAAATTTTTTAAAAATCCAATTATGTTAGCAACTAGTCAAAGAGGTGCTCAAGCAAAAATATCAGAAATCTGTTGGCATTTATAAAGAGTATTTATTTGGGGTAGATGCTTATAGTCACCAGGCCATAAAGAGTAAGTTACTTCCTTCATCAAAGTCTGTTGCCACTTGTTGGAGCAAGGTAGCTGCCAGTCTCTGTGAGGGTTCAGCCTTCCACTTCCTCTTATGCTCCATGGTCCAAGCTTCTTCCGGTCTCAGCTGTAGGCTGGCATAAGACTCATCTCTATTCCTGGGGCTCATCTCTTTCTGGACTCAGCTGCTCTCTCCACAAGGCCTGCTGTAAACTATCAGGCAAATGGCTTGGCTTTCTCCCCAGGGCTCCAGCATCAAAACTCAACTCTCTGTGTTCTCCTTCTCTGTGCATTTACTTCCCTGTCTATATTTGAGCATCTGTTTATGTAGCCCTAATGACACAGGCAAATAAAAGCCCTAATCTTGATTTAATAAAGTAAAAGTGAAACCTTTGAATCTTATATAATCTAATATGCCCAGAGGAACAGACCCATTTATAAAAACAATCCAATATCTATTTTTGGAATTCATAAATAATACCAAACTGCCATAACAATTAAAGGATTAAAATATCTAGGACATAAAGTCCTTATACACAGAAAACTACAAAATATTGCTAAAACATATCTAAGAGAACTTAAATAAATGGAAAGATATTCTGTGTTCATTGCTTAGAAAACTAAATATCGTTTGGATGTCAATTCTATCCAAAGCAATATACAGAATTAAAGTAATCCTATTCAAAATTCTAACAACTTTCCTTACAGAAAGATAAAAACAAGTCATTAAATTTACACTGAAACATTAGGGGCCCTGAATAGCCAAAGTCATCTTGAAAAAGAAGAACAAAGTTGGAGGACTCACATTCTCAATCTTAAAACTTATTACAAAGCCACAGTAATCAAAAGAGCATGGTACTGGCACAAGAACAGACATATAGAGTTGAGTTGAGGCTCAGAAATCAACCCTCACATTTATGAACAACTGATTTTTTTTGTTAGAGGAGTTGCGGGTTTACAGAACAATCACGTAAAAAACACAGGATTCCAATATATCACTCTATTATTAACACCTTGCATTTGTGGGGAACATTTGTTATAACTGATGATAGCACCCTTTTATAATTGTACTGTTAACTATATTCAATGATTATCTGAGGACTCATTGTTCGTATTGTGTAGTTCTACAAATTTTAAAAAAAATTTATTATAGTACCACATACGTAACCTAAAATTCCTCCCTTTAAACCACATTCAAATACATAATTCAGTGCTATTAATTATGTTCACAATGTTGTACTACCATCACCACCATCCACTACCAAACTTTAAAAAAAAAAAAGAAACTCTTTACAATTTAAGCAGTAACTCCTCATTCCCTATCTCCACCTGAAGATATTAATTCTAGATTCTGACTATGTGAATTTACTTATTCTAATTGTTTCATAGCCATGATATCATACAATGTTTGTCATTTTGTGGCTGACTTATTTTACTCAACATGGTATCTTCAAGGTTCACCCGTGTTGTCACATGTATTAGAATTTCACTCCTTTTTATGGCTAAATAATATTCCATTGCATGTATATACCACATCTTGTTTATCCATTCATTGTTTGATGGACACTTGGATTGTTAGTAAAAGTGGATCTCCATTTGCAAAAAGAATGAAGGTGAACTCCTATCTCACACCATATTAAATAAAAAAAACTCAAAATGGATTGAAGACCTAAATATAATTGCTAAAACTATCAAATTTCTAGAAGAAAACATAGGGATGCACCTTCAGGAGCTTGTGTTAGGCAATGGTTCTTAGACTATACACCCGATATACAAGCATCAAAAGAAAATATAGATAAAGATCCTTAATCAAAGTTAATACCTTGTGCCTCAAAAGACTTTATCATGAAAATAAATGACAACCTACACAGTGGGAAAAATATTTGGAAACCACATATTCAATAAGATTTATTATCCAGAATATACAAAGGAATACTTAAACTTAACAACAAAAAGAAGAAAAACTCAGCTAATAAGTGGGCAACTTTTGAGTAGACATTTCTCCAAAGAAATGGCCAAAAATCACATGAAAGATGCTTGACATCATTAGACATTAGGAAATGCAAATCAAAACCACAATGAGCTACCATCTCACACCCACTAGAATAGCTATTATTTTTAAAAATGGAACATTATAAGTATTGGAGGGGATGTGGAGAAGTATGAGCACTCACTCATTGCTGGTGGGGATGTAAAATGCGGCAGCTACATAGAAGACAGATTGTCAGTTCCTCAGAAAGTTAAGTATAGAATTACCATATGACCTAAGCATCCAACTTCTAAGAATATACCCAAAAGAATTGAAAGAAGGAATTTGAACAGATAATTGCACACCAGCATTATTTGCATTTGCCAAAAGATGGAAGCAACCCAAATGTCCATCAACCTAGAATGGACAAACAAAATGTGGTGTATACATGCAATGAAATTTAGTTAAAATGGAATGAAGTTCTGGTACATACAACAACATGGATGAACCTTGAAGACATCTTGTTTAGTGAAATAAGCTGGAGACATAAAAGGTATTGAATGATATTACTGATAAGAAATAATTAGAATAAGCAAACTCATATAGTCAGAATCTAGAATATTTATTAGTAGGGTCAGGGTGGATGTAGGGAATGGGGAGTTAATGTTTAAATTGCACTGAGTTGATGGAAAAGTTTTAGTAATGGATGGTGGTGGTGGTAGCACAACATTGTGAACCTAATAGTAAACAGCATTGAATTTTATATATTTGAATGTAGCTTAAAGGGGAAATTTCAGGTTATACATATGTTACTAGAATTTTTTTTTTAAAGTTCATGAAATTGCACAACACAGTGAACTCTAATTTAAGCCATGGACAATATTTAATAGTCCAACTATAAAAATGTTCTTTCATGAATGGTAACAAAATGTACCACACTAAAGTGAGCATTAATAACAGGGTGGTGTTTTCGTTTCCTTGGCTGCTCAAACAAATACCATGAAATGGTTGGGCTTAAACCATCAGAATTTATTCACTTATGGTTTGAGGTGGGAAAAAGTCCAAATTAAGGTGATGTTTTCTTCCCGAAGACTGGGGCTGGCTATCAGCGATCCTTGGTTCTTAGTTTGACACGTGCAAGGCACATGCAGGGTATCCAGGTCTTTCCTTTCTTTTCTGGATTCTGTTGATTTCCAGCTTTTGGCTGCTCCCTCTGTGACTTTTCTATTTTAAAGGACTCCAGTAATAGAATTAAGACCCATCCTGATTGAAGTAGAATACACCTTAAATGAAGGAACCCCATCAAAAGTTCCTACTTACAATGAGTTACAATCCACAGGAATCGATTAAATTTTAAAACATGTTTTTCTGGGGTGCATACATACAGGGGAACTCTTTATTTTATGCATGATTTTTCTGTTAACCTACAACTTCTCTAATAAAAAAAAAATTTTTTTTAATTTAGTGTGCTTTCATCAATTACAACAAATGTTCCACATCAATGCAAGATGTTATTTATAGGGTGATATATGGGAATCCTGTATTTTATGTATGATTTTTCTGTAATCTACAGCTTCCCTAAACAAAAAAAAAAAGAGAAGTAAAGATGAGGTTCACCAACTCCTTGTCAAGGCAATTTCCCAGGATTTGGGACATGAAAGTGTTTTCTTCCTATTACATATAGAAAATGGCAAGAACACCAATTCAACATTAAAAAGTCTTTTGATTCAATGCCTGCCATCCACCAATAACCCCCCCAGCATAGATTAAAAGCACATTCTCCAAGCATGCTTTTTAAAAGCCAAGGCTATTTAATGTTGGAATCAAGATCACCATGCTTCGATATTCATCTCTAGTTCTAAATCCCATGAAAATGTACATCCTGCATTCTATCCATTTCAAATTCTGAGTTTTGCTGAGGCAGGCTGGTTTAGGGAATGGAGAGACAAATCTAAAATCTGGCAGAAAACCATGGCCATGAAACATGTGGCAATTTCCATCTGGAAATCCCCTGAGAAACCCAATAAGAAGGCTGCTGGAAGAACCCCACGATAATCCTACATTTGGAACAAGATTTCATCCAGGATCAAGGAAAAGTCTCAGATATTCTCAAGAGACCTTGTCATTGGGTCCCCTTAGGGGAACTGATGGATGGGATAATCAATCAAAACAGCAAACAGCTGGGACGCCTCCCCCTAACATTTACAAGGGGAGGAGTAATTAATGGCTTAAAAACAAGTGCATAGGCTAAACACACCCTTTTTCTGCCTGGACCAGTCCACAGGTATACCTGGGAACCCATAATCTGTTCTTTTCTCTTCTCTCATTTCCTTAATAAACTACTGGCCTATCTAAACCAACACATTCTTAAATTCTTTCCTGTAACATAGCCATGTTATTTTATAGTTAAATTTATTTTGTAAAAGAATGCAAATTATAAGTAACACCAGTGAGTAATGTTTTTGTATCTAACTCTCTATTTGTGTCTGTCTATTTGCTCAGTGTATATCTTCATATGTCAGGACGGTAATATCAAATTAACAAATGAAAATTCTTAAAAGAGCTCTATTCAAATTGTTAAAAATTAAATATGTGGTTATATATGTGAATAAATATACCTGAATCCCAAATTAGGCTTAGCAGGATGGAAGGGGGTCATATAGAAATCTGGATATAGAAACTGTTGGGAAAGGGAAAAGGTTTTTCCTAAGCTCTTTAACCTACCCGACCCTCAGGGCCTTCTTTTGTAAGAGCTGTGTGGGAAGGTCAAGGTGTGACAGATTAAAACTCTTATGGCTGGGGAATTAAGAATCATAGTTTGCCCTCTAGGTCTGCAATTTAAACCTTTTAACAGCCTTAAAATAAGGGTTGCTAGTAATCCCATTACCAAATTTCAATAAACAAAATCCTTGAAAGCTAAGAAAAGATCTTTTAAAACAAATTAAACAATTAAGACTTCCGGCAAGATGGTGGCTGAGTGAGCTTGCCTTGCCATCTCTCCTGGGAAGAGGCAGCTGGGCACCGCTGGAGGTTCTCCGGGACCAGGCTTTTTCAGGATTTTTTCAGGGCAGGAAGTGTCTGGACATCGATTTGGTGGGAAGGTAACGGAAAGGACTGGTCTATAAGATATAAATTGGGACTTTTCAGGAGGGGGAGGCAAGATGGCGGCTGAGTGAACTTCCCGGTTACTAGCTCCTGGGGGGAATTGGCTGGGAGGCGTCGGAGACTCTTTGGGACCGGCTGTTTCGGGATTTTTCCTGGTCCGGAGGTGTCTGGACATTGATTTGGAGGGAAGGTAACAGAGAGGATCCATCTGTGAAATATACACGGAGATCCCAGCTACGTGTGGAGGATTCCCTCCTTGGGTAGGTGGAGCCGAGGCAGCTAGCACCGCGCGGAGCCCCAGCGGGCGGCGGCCAGGGTAGCTGGGTCCGGCCGAACCCGGCTGAGCCGCGGCGGGCGGAGGGGAGGAGCCCGGCTGAGCTCGGCCGAGCCCAGCCGCGCCACGCCGGGCGGCGAGCGGGAGAGCCGAGCCGCGCTGCGCCGCGCCGGGCGGCGGGCGGGAAAGCCGGGCCCGGCCGAGCCCAGCCGAGCCCAGCCGAGCCTGGCGGCGGGGTTTCTGTTCTTTGGTTTTTTGTTTTTGTTTTTTTATTTTTTATTTTTTAATTTTTTGTTGTTGTTGTTGTTCTTGTTGTTCTTTTTTTTTTTTTTTAACCCTCTCTTTCTTGTCCCCAATATTCTTCTTATACTATTTTACCTTAACAATACAATAGGTCCTACAGGAAATACCTCACATTTGCTGGGTTTCCTCACCCTCCACTGCCTCATTTCTCTGTGAATAGATTTAGCCTATCTACACTATCCCCTTTCCCCTACAACTTGATATCCTCCACCATCTGCTATCTCTCCTATATTCCATCTCCCTTTCTTTGATCCACAAAGTGTCTAACTCTTAATTTCTAATACCTTTGTTTAGTTTTCCATCTGGTATTCGTCCCTGAAAATATTACCTTTCTTTTCTCTTTCCCTCTCTCACGAAAACAATAGCCTCTTAGTACGTACCACATTCCTCCCATATTCAGTCGTCTACCTCATTATAGGTACTTTCCTACTACTATAACTCTACACAATTTACATGATCTAACCTCCATCCTCCCAGAACTCATATTGTTGCTTTGTAAACATATATCACCAATACTACTTCACACTTTCTCCTTCCTTACACAATTGACTTTCCCCAGCACTAATACTTTCCTTTAAAGTGAGCTTAACTAGCAATAAGAAATTGGAATAAGAAGAACAAAGTGACAAAGAGAAGATATAACACGCAAAAACAACAGCTAATTAATCTCCAAGACTAGACAAAGAAGCTAAGGAACTGATTAAACCCGTCAAAGAAAAAATGTTGACAAGACAGCAACAAAAATCTACAAACCAAACCAGTAATCAGGAAAACATGGCTGAATCCAATCAACAAACTGAAAATCAGGAAGGGGGGCAGGACTTCGCACAAGCAATGAAAGATCTCAGAACATTTATCACTGACAAATTTGATGAAGTAATGAAAGAGGTTAACAGCGTGAAGACAACACTTGGAGGGGAAATTGCAGACATGCGCAAAAAAATAACAGATATGATGGAAATGAACACCACAATTCAAGAAATCAAAAATACACTTGCAGCAAATATCAGCAGACTAGAAGAGGCAGAGCAGAGAATTAGTGATGTGGAAGACAGTGCATTGGAAATCAAACAGATAGTAGAAGTGGTCAATAAAAAGGTAGAAAAAATCCAGATAGGACTTAGGGACCTGAATGATAACACAAAACACTCAAACATACGTATTATAGGCATTCCAGAAGGAGAAGAGAAGGGAAAGGGGTCAGAAGGAGTGTTGCAGGAAATAATGAATGAAAACTTCCCAAATCTACTGAAAGAGACAGATGTACATATCCAAGAAGCATAGCGCACTCCACTGGTCATAAACCCCAACAGGCCCACCCCAAGACATATACTTGTCAAATTATCCAATGCTCAAGACAAAGAAAAAATTCTAAAAGTAGCAAGAGAAAAGAAAACCATCACATACAAGGGAAACTCCATAAGATTAAGTGCTGATTTCTCATCTGAAACGATGGAGGCAAGAAGGCAGTGGTATGATATAGTCAAGGTACTAAAGGAAAAAAATCTCCAACCAAGAATACTCTATCCAGCTAAACTAGCATTCAAAAATGATGGAGAGTTCAAAATATTCACAGATAAACAGAAACTGAAAGAGTATATCAACAAGAAACCTCCCCTTCAAGAAATTCTTAAGGGAATTCTGCAGGAAGAAAGGAAAAAACAGGACAATCAGAGATGGAGGAGAGTGTAAAAGCAACAAGAAAGACAAAAATAGAAGGGGAAAATAAAATAATACAAACAAAATATAACAAACACAAATCCAACCAAAATATGGCTACCATAAATAACTCTCTAAACGTAATAACACTGAATGTCAACGGATTAAACTCACCTATCAAAAGATTCAGACTGGGACACTGGATAAGGAAATACGACCCATCTATATGCTGCCTACAAGAGACACATCTTAGACCCAGAGACTCATGGAGGTTGAAAGTGAATGGCTGGAAAACAATCATACAAGCAAACAACAACCAAAAAAAGGCAGGAGTAGCTATATTAATATCAGACAAAATAGACTTTAAATGCGAAACAATTGTGAGAGACAAAGAAGGATACTATATTTTAGTGAAAGGGACAATTTGTCAAGAAGATCGAACAATCATAAATATTTATGCTCCTAACAAGGGCGCCTCTAAATATGTGAGGCGAACGCTGGATAAACTAAGTGAAAGAATAGATGCATCTACAATTATAGTGGGGGATTTTAATACACCACTATCAACTCTGGACAGAACATCTCAAAAGAGAATCACTAAAGAAACAAAACATTTGAACAGTATATTAGAAGAGCTGGATCTAATAGACATATATAGATCATTACACCCAAACACAGCAGGATATACATTTTTCTCAAGCGCACATGGAACATTCTCCAAGATTGACCATATGCTAGGCCACAAAGAAAGGCTTAATGAATTCAGAAAGATCGAAATCATACAAAACAATATCTCTGACCACAGTGGAGTCAAGCTGGAAATTTGCAAGGGACAGAGACCCAGACTTCACACGACAATTTGGAAATTAAACAGCACACTCTTAGAAAAACAGTGGGTCAAAGAGGAAATCTCAAAAGAAATCAATGACTACCTTGAAACAAATGAGAATGATAACACAACATACCAAAATTTATGGGATGCAGCAAAAGCGGTACTGAGAGGGAAATTTATAGCCATAAATTCATATATCAAAAAAGAAGAAAGAGCAGAAATTGAAGAATTAACTGCACATTTGAAGGAATTAGAAAAACAACAACAAAGTAACCCAACAGGAAGAAGAAGGAAGGAAATAACAAAGATAAGAGCAGAACTAAATGAAATAGAAAATAAGAAAGCACTTGAAAAAATAAACAAGACCATGATAAATAGTATATATGAAAAACCTAAAGCCAACATTGTTTACAATGGCGAAATCCTGAAATCCTTCCCTCTAAAATCAGGAACAAGACAAGGATGCCCATTGTCTCCGCTCCTATTTAACATTGTCTTGGAAGTACTGGCTCGAGCACTGAGACAAGAACCAGATATAAAAGGCATTCAAATTGGAAGGGAAGAAGTCAAAATTTCATTATTTGCAGATGACATGATCCTATATATAGAAAACCCTGAGAGATCTACAACAAAGCTCCTAGAACTCATAAATGAGTTTAGCAAAGTCGCAGGTTATAAGATCAATGCACAAAAATCAGTAGCATTTCTATACACCAATAATGAGCAAGATCAGGAGGAAATCAAGAAACAAATACCATTCACAATAGTAAATAAAAAAATCAAATACTTAGGAATAAATTTAACTAAAGAGGTAAAAAACTTATACATCGAGAACTATACAAGATTGTTCAAGGAAATCAAAGAAGACCTAAATAAATGGAAGAATATTCCCTGTTCATGGATAGGGAGACTGAATATTATTAAGATGTCTATCCTACCAAAACTGATCTACACATTCAATGCAATCCCAATAAAAATCAACACAGCCTTCTTTAAGGAACTAGAAAAACTAACTATGAAATTTATTTGGAATAAAAAGAGGCCCCGAATAGCCAAAGACATATTGAAAAAGAAAAACGAAATAGGAGGAATCACACTTCCTGACTTCAAAACATACTACAAAGCTACAGTAGTGAAAACAGCATGGTACTGGCATAAGGAGAGACACACAGACCAATGGAATCGAATTGAAAGTTCAGATATAGAACCTCATGTATATAGCCATATAATATTCGATAAAGCCACCAAACCCTCACAACTGGGAGAGAATGGCCTATTCAACAAATGGTGCCTGGAGAACTGGATAGCTATATGTAGAAGAATGAAAGAGGATTACCATCTCACACCTTATACAAAGATCAACTCAAGATGGATCAAAGACCTAAATATAAGAGCCAAGACCATAAAGACCTTAGAAAGCAGTGTAGGGAAACATCTACAGGACCTTGTAATAGGAAATGGCTTCATGAATATCACACCAAAAGCATGAGCAGCAAAAGAACAAATAGATAAATGGGACTACCTCAAAATTAAAGCCTTCTGCACCTCAAAGGAGTTTGTCAAGAAAGTAAAAAGGGAACCCACACAATGGGAGAAAATATTTGGCAACCATATATCTGATAAGAGACTTATAACTTGCATATATAAAGAACTCATATATCTCGAAAACAAAAAGATAAACAACCCATTTAAAAAATGGGAAAAAGATTTAAACAGACACTTCTCCAAAGAAGAAATACAAATGGCTAAAAAGCACATGAAAAAATGCTCCAAATCCCTAGCTATCAGGGAAATGCAAATCAAAACTACAATGAGATACCATCTTACTCCCATAAGATTGGCAGCCATGAAAAAAACAGTAGAATACAAATGCTGGAGAGGATGTGAAGAAAGGGGAACACTCATCCATTGCTGGTGGGAATGCAGAAGGATCCAACCATTCTGGAGGACAGTTTGGCAGTTTCTCAAAAAATTATCCATAGATTTGCCATATGACCCAGCAATACCACTGCTGGGTATATACCCATCAGATCTGAAAACAAGGACACAAACCGATATATGTACACCAATGTTCATAGCAGCATTGTTCACCATCGCCAAAAGTTGGAATCAATCCAAAAGTCCATCAACAGATGAGTGGATCAATAAAATGTGGTATATACACACAATGGAATACTACTCAGCTGTAAGAACCAATACACTACAATCGCACGTGATAACATGGATGAACCTTGAGAATCTTATGTTGAGTGAAGCAACCCAGGCATTGAAGGACAAATACTATATGACCTCAATGATATGAAATAAGTTAACTGCCTCAGAGAGCTAGAGTCTGGAAAAGTGGCTTACTGGAAATCGGGGGGTGGAGGAAGCCTGTGAGTTAATGTCTGTAGGGGTGGAATCTGTGATGAGCTGGGGGTAAGTACGAGCACAAAGAAGGGACAAAATGGGGGCAAGGGGTTACCTTCGGGTGGGGTTTTCTGGGTTTGAGGGGGGCTGGGGATGGGAAGAGGGGTAATATGGTCCAAGAAATAGGTGGGAGGGAGGGGCAACATACAAACATGGGAGAGTGCCAGAAGTTCATTGAGAACTAAATGTTGAGTAAAACGTATCAAAGTATAAGTAGGAGGGTTACCTGGTTAGGACGCTCAGGGGGTATGGTCTGATGCGGGACGGACTCCGGAGGGAATAGCTGAAGGCTCATTTTGCCAAGGTGGGTTCTACCATTGGGTGGGGTGGACCCATATCCTGGGGAAGACTAATGCCGTCGAATAGAGAGAACTGTATCTCTCGTGAGAAAGGACGGCTCCCAGGTCATTAGATTGGCAGGCGTTGTGGGCCCTAAGGGGAGGGGGAAATGGACGTGCAATGGATGGAACAAAGGTAAATAAGGGGGCAAAAGAGGAGTTATGTGAGAGTACACGAGGATGAATATAAAACAGCTAATATTACACCAAAAACATATAGGGGACGACAGACTAATAATGAAAACCATAAGACAAAACATAGGATAACTAAAAAATTTAGAAAACTGTACAACCTAAAGTATGGACCACATAGTAAGCACAAATGTTACCTTGTTTGAAAACTATAGTTTCGGAATCTGTACATCAGTTTCAGGAAATATGATATGAATAAGTTAAAAGATTATTGCTGTGGAAGGGAAAAGGTTTTATGGTGGATCTGGGGAAATACTGTATATTGTATATATGAATTTTGGTGATCTAAGACTCTTCTGAAGCTGGCATTATGTTGGGATTCACTTTACGGGAAGTTTTGGATCACAGAGTGGTTCAACAATGGCAGCAGAGGAATACTGATATGGGATGTTATTGACAGGATATATATGGTTGACAGGGAGTTATACAGGGCATATGCCCAGGGTATATGGTAATGTCTATATATACTCATAGTGGAAACAATTAAAAACAACAGCTGGGGGGGTACTGGGCTCCTGGCCGGGGGGTCACTGTTGTGGGCCCTGGGAGAGCAGCGGCAATCCTCCAGGTGCAACGGCAAGAACCAGGAAGGAAGGAGGGCCCAACAGTGGGCTCTTGATACTAATGGCTACACTTTTGAGCCTATGCACCTGCAATAAGAACAAGGCCTAGAGTAGCATTGTGCCTGGGGGTTTCCTCCTGACAGCCTTCATGTTACTCAAATGTGGCCACTCTCACAGCCAAACTCAGCATGTAGATGTGATGCATTCCCCCCAGCGTGGGACACGACACCCGGGGATGAGCCTCCCTGGCACCGAGGGATCACTACCACATACCAGCTGAAGAAGCAACTAGAAAATGACCTTGAATCAAAGATTCAATGCGGAACAGCAGAATATACCTGTCTACATATAATAACATGACTTCGGGAAGCGGTTTGACCTAATGTAAGGGGGAAATGGAAAGGAGAAATGAGATTATAAGGCTGTGAGTCTCTAAAAAAGAGTCTGGAGGTTGTCAGAAGGAATACCCCTATGTACAACTGAACAGAGTCTAAGAGACAGATAAGGTAGATACAACCCCAGGTATTGGTTCTTTTGAGGGATAAAGAGACCCACGGGTTCTATGGTCATGGCAGAAGGGGTTCACTGCCATGACAGATGGCCCTTCTTTGGAGCTGGTGTTTCTGCGTGATGGAAATGGACTCAGAGGGGATCTCTTTTCACAAGACTTGCATGCTACTTTATTGGAATTGTAGTTGGTGCTGGGTTTAAGATATATGTAGGGGATTTGAATCTCTGGACTGATAATATGACACCCAGGCCCAGAGCCTCAACAGACTTCAGCTCCTACACTTTGACTTATTGGACTTACTCCACTCAGCTAACATGGAGTTGAAGAAGGTCAACCACCACAACATGGAGCCTAGAGTGTCTACAACTAGAAGCGGGAAGAGTGCATCCAGTACCCATGTGGAATCTAAGCCCTCACTTGACATAGGTGTGCAATGGACACAACCAATCCAATGTCCACAGAGAAAATGTGGAATGGGTGTGGGAACGGTAGCCATGGGGGCTGCTGGGTGTGGGGAACGGGAGGAAGAGATGAGATGTGGAGGCGTTTTCGGGACGTGGAGTTGTCCTGGATAGTGCTTCACGGACAATTACGGGACATTGTAGATCCCCCCAGGGCCCACTGGATGGAACGTGAGAGAGTCTGGGCTATGATGTGGACCATTGACTATGGGGTGCAGTGATGCTCAGAGATGAACTTACCAGGTGCAATGGATGTATCACGATGATGGGAGAGAGTGTTGCTGTGGGGGGAGTGGGGGGCGGGGGCGGTGGGGTTGAATGGGACCTCATATATTTTTTTTAATGTAATTTAAAAAAATAATAATAAATAAATATTTAAAAAAAAATAAAATAAAATAAAATTACTGCAGAACTTAGCAGTCAGTATACTTTTAACACTATTCAGAAATTCAATTTTATTTAGCTTAAGTGGTATCTCCCTAGTTTTATAGAATATCAGGTAAATCAATTAACATTGTATGTATTAATCTTTAAGGTGATGAAAGTTGTAAGTTAAAGAAAGAAATGTAGGGAAGCAGATATGGCTCAACTGATAAATCGTCTGCCTACCATATAGGAGGTCCAGGGTTCAAACCCAGGACCTCCTGGTCTGAGTGGTAAGCTGGCCCATGTGCAGTGCTGCCAAGCACAAGGAGTGCCATGCCATGCAGGGGTGTCTCCCCTCAGCATAGGGGAGCCCCACACGCAAGGAGTGAGCCCCACAAGGAGAGCCACCCTGTGCGAAGAAAGGGCAGCCTGCCTAGGAGTGGTGCCCCACACATAGAGAGCTGATGCAACAAGATGATGCAACAAAAAGAGACACAGATTCCCAGTACCACTGAGAATGCAAGTGGACACAGAAGAACACATGGCAAATGGACACAAGGAGCAGACAATGGGGCCTGGGGGGACTGGGAGAGAAATAAATAAATAAGTCTTTTTAAAAATAAAAGAAATGTAGATCTGTCCTCTCTTAAAAGGATAAAGTAAATTTCATTGATTGCTAACTAAATTTAATAAGCTTATTTAAAGATAAAGTAGTCTACGTGGTTATCATTAATTATAAGGCATTTGTGAAAGAATCTTCTAAACTGAAGTATTTAGATGGCTAATTCCAAGAAGCCATTATTAATTAGAAACCTAAATTGATATTAATAGCAAAAAGTAACTTCATAACCAGAGAACCTGTCGGAGGCCACCTCAATCTGCATATTGAAGTAGTGTTAAGAAAAGTTAATCTTGACTCCATTGGGAATCTTAGATTTTCGGAAAATAATAGAGAATGTAGTTTTTCTTGTACTGCAAAAGTGAAATACGTGTTAATGTAACCATAGTAAAGCTGTAGAAGTAAAAAGAAAAGTACTAAAATAGTTAAGTTCATTTGATTTGTTATACATTGCATTGGAAGTGTTGAGAAAGTGTATAAAGATTAAAAGAGATAGACTTCAGTATTGTCAAACTCTCTTGTGCATTCAAGCCAGGTCTAAATATCCTATATGATGCCTCTCCTTTTGAGTTATTGACTAGGTTGGTCACAGATCCCTAAAACAATAAAGATATCTACCATATCTCTGAACATACTCCTAAAGTGGATGGAGAATATATTGCAGTTTTAGACTCTTGCAGCAGCTGATGATGGCTTGATATGGCCAGATGTACAATCATTATTTCCTCCAGACTAGCTCTGTTTCATACTGCTGAAGAGTGCTATGCATCAGGATAGTGAAATACTGGAGCCTACCTTTCTATCTTCTCTAGAGTCAACAGTGCTGCAGCATCCTGGCTGTGTGAAGGGCATACAAGTGGAGCAATGATTATTAAAGCAATGTAAGTAGAACTTAAACACAATTGAGGGAAATGGACTTGGCCCAGTGGTTAGGGCTTCCGTCTACCACATGGGAGGTCCGCGGTTCAAACCCCGGGCCTCCTTGACCCATGTGGAGCTGGCCCATGCGCAGTGCTGATGCGCGCAAGGAGTGCCATGCCACGCAGGGGTGTCCCCCGCGTAGGAGAGCCCCACACGCAAGGAGTGCACCCGTAAGGAGAAGCTGCCCAGCGCGAAAGAAAGTGCAGCCTGCCCAGGAATGGCACCGCCCACACTTCCCGTGCCGCTGACGACAACAGAAGCGGACAAAGAAACAAGATGCAGCAAACGGGCACAGAGAACAGACAACCGGGGGAGGGGGGGGAATTAAATAAATAAATCTTTAAAAAATAAAAAAAATAAACACAATTGACATATATGGCCTGCTCCCATGGAGAGATAATATGTAAATGGTATTGCAAACCTGGAGCTTGGATCTATTAAATGCAGCTCAAAGAAGAACTTGTGCCTTGATTAGTATTAAGTACTGTAACTATATGCCTGATAGATATGGTATCTTTTCTATTCTAGATCATATCCAGAGGGATATTGAAGATATTAAAAGTCTTGGTAAACTTAATTCATTTTCTAAGTAGTTAATGAATGTGCCTGTAAGTTAAAGGAATAGCTCTTTTCTGTACTGCCTTTATTTTGTTTGCCATATGCTTGTCTTGTTGTTGCCTATATTGTCTTTGTGAGTTAATATCTAGGGCAGTGCCTCTCTTCATACCTCTCCTAACTGTCCTAAACATAACCATTGCTGTGGGAACTGGGGTTGGCAGTTTATACCCAAACCCAGCAGGTCTACCACAATCTCTCCCTAGAGTTAACTAACAGCATAAAAGAACTCAAGGAAAAATGCTGTATCCCATCAACTTTGGGAGGATGCAGCCTCTGAAGGCACCTGACCTTTCTCACTCTTGTGATCCAGTATGTATTGGCTGGTCCGCATTTTGGGACCACTTACCACCATCCTCTTTATCCTTTTCTGGTATCATATATTTTTAAAATTCTAATTAAGTTTACTTCTTTAAGAATCAACACCTTGCTAGTCATATGGGTATTTCATCCAGCTCCACCTTTGGTGCCAGATTCATCTTTCCCCAACTGCGATAGGGTAGCAAGAGGGTTTTACACCTTGTCAGGTATGGCCTACTGCCCCTAATCCGTGGAAGGAATTACAGAATGACCAACATCCTTGAGCACCCTTTTAAGAATAAAGGCGTAAACCCTCTGAGGGGGAATTGGTGAACCTAAAACCTGGCAGGAAAACAGGACCATGAAACACATGGCATTTTCCACCTGGAAACTCCCTGAAAGACCCTACAAGAAGACTGCTGGAAGAACCCCACAAGAATCCTCCATTTGAAACAAGATTTTGTCGGGGATCTAGGAGAAGCCCCGGATATTCTCAAGGGACTATGTCATTGCTCTTGGGGGAATTGATGGGTGGGATAGCCAATCAAAACAGCAAATAGCTGGAACCCCTTCCCCAAACATTAGCAAGGGAAGGAGTAATTAATGGCTGAAAACAAGTACACAAGCTAAATCAGCCCTTTTTCTTCCTGGCCCAGCCCGCAAGTATACCTGGGAATCCACAATCTGTTATTTTCTCTTCTCTCATTTCCTTAATAAACTACTGGCCTAACTAAACAGCATGTTCTTAAATTCTTTTATGTAACATAGCCAAGAACCTAGAGGAATGTGGTTACACTACTGATGAGTAAAAAGACTAATTCATTCATAGGTTCTTTCACAAATATTCAGTGCCTACCATTTGCCTTTGGGATACACATAGCAGTGAACAAACTACCCAGCACTCTATCTGGGGAAGTGAAATTAATTAGTTTAAAAATAGGAAGAAAATACTAGCTAAAGCAACATGTATAGAAAATATACTTTATAAGAATAATAGGTGTGCATATTTGGGTTTACTTTTTATGTCAGGTTTTTGTTGTTGTTGTTTTGAGAAGTAAGATGTATAACTTTAAAAGAACAAAAGTTTTCTGGTTAAACTAAGTGAAAAACCAAGGTTCAGAATTTTGTGTGGCTACCATGTGTAAGAAAAACTCAACAATCTATAGAAGCCCATGTGTATAATATATAGACTCTTTCTGAAGGATAAAAAATCTTCTATTGGTGGATAACTTCAGGAAGAGGGACAGAGAAACTGGGGGATAGAAGTCGGAAGGAGACTTATTTTGCATTGTATACCCTTTTATAGTTTAAAAATTTTGTCCCATGTGCCTCTATTACAATTTCTAAGTAAACAATATAGTATTTAGATAGAAAAATAATGAAAGTGCTTGGTCAGTAATAATAGATGAGAAATAGAATTACTTTATCAGTAGAACCGAACAAGACTTAGTCAGCCAGAGGACAGGGCCTGGGTCAGCAGCATACTTAGGGTCAAGGGCATGATACAGAGGAAATACAGGACAGTTTGACTTTCTTGAGATGATTAGCAAGAGGGTGTGACTAGGGTGGAATTTGGGTGATACCTGAGTTGTCAGATAACTAAACCTGGTGAGCGAGGTGGGCTGATAGTGATGTTGATGCAGTGTTTTTTTTTAAATTTTTTAAATTTTTAATTTTTTTATTAAATTGTCTTTTTTTAAAAAAGATACATTGATCACAAAAAGTGTTACATTAAAAAATATAAGAAGTTCCCATATACCCCACACTCCACACCCCCACTCCTCCCACATCAACAACCTTTTTCATCATTGTGACACATTCATTGCATTTGGTGAATACATTTTGGAGCACTGCTGCACCACATGGATTATAGTTTACATTGTGGTTTACACTCTCCCCCAGTTCATTCAGTGCATTATGGTAGCCCAAATGCCCATCAACCGATGAATGGATAAACAAAATGTGGTATATACATACGATGGAGTACTACTCAGCTATAAGAAGGAATACAGAACAAACACATGGGATAACATGGATGAATCTTGAGGACCTCATGTTGAGTGAAGCAAGCCAGGCATTGAAGGACAAATACTACATGACCTCTCTGATATGAAATAAGCAAACCAAGCTGTCTCAGAGAGCTAGAGACTGGATGATAGGCTTACAGGAAATTGGGGGGGAGAGTAAGGTTGTGAGCTGACATCTACATGGGTGAAATCTATGATAAAGTGGAGGTAAGTATTTGTACAGGGAAGGGATAAGATGGGGGCAATGGTGTTGGTATTTATAGAAATGCTGCGAAGGAAGGATGCATAGTACTGAGAGCTGACAGTAGCAGGTTGACATGGTCAAGGTCAGGGAACGTACCCTGAGGAAACTGACCCTTGAGCTGAGATCTAGAGGAGAACTAGGAAATAAGGAGGCCAAGAAGGACAGGAAGGGCAGGGCAAGGTATGAGTGGAAGAGCCTATGCAAAGATATTTACAGGGAAAGTGCCTGCTCTGCCTTCCCTGGAAGCAGCCGAAGTTAAAAGATACTGGAGGGTAGCCAGGGTAGTTCAGTGTTTGGGTGATGGCTTCCCACATGTGAGGTTCCAGGTTCAATCCCCAGCCCCAGTATCTTAAAAAAAAAAAAAAAAAAGCAAATAACGTCTTCCCTCTCTGCTTTAATGGCTTGCAAAAGACAAGGCAGAAAAGAAAGGAAACAGAAAGGGAAAGGTCCCCTGGGGTTTTACCCCATAAAGAGAATAGAATGCCCTGCCCTCGAATTCCTTCCTAGTCAGACCCCATGAGGTAGAGATGTAGCAATGGTGACGAGGCAGAGTCCAGAGCTGCAGAAGTAGATTGACAGGGATCATTTCCTCCCTGAAGTGTCCCCAAAATGACCTCCCTAGTATCTTTTCAACCAAGAAAAGAAGCAACCTACCAGTAACCAGGCTACATTTAAATTCATTAGCATTCATTGCTTTATTAGGATCTCCTAGTAACTCATGAAAGCACAATAAAAACAAAAAATAACTGGGTTCAAGAAATCAAAAACAATGAATATGGTTACATAACCATATCCTACCCTTCTTCTCTCCAGCTGACCCCTACTGCCACCACTTTATCTCAATTTGGCAATCAGAATGTTTAATCCTCCCTTTGTCTGAGTAAGCCCTCCTCCATTGGGCTAAATCATAAAGCTAGATTAATTTAAGTGAGGGAGGGAGGTGCCAATCTTTCTGTCAGGGTTAAGACATTTAACGTTAGTTGCTTGAAGCTGGGAATTTTCTCTATCTTGTTCACCAGAATATCCAATTTTATTACACCCATTTTTATAAGTAAGGAAACTAAAGCACAGGGAAGATAATCATATTATCCAAGATTATATGGCTTAAGTAAAGGGTGCTTTTGGAGCTCATCGAGTAAGCAGAAATGGTCTCCCCCAGGAAGGTACAGTTTCATCAGGGTAGGCTCCAATTCTATGGCTCGACTCTATCCTCTCCCATTTGTCTTTGCGAATCTCAGACAAATGGATGCAGAAGCTGTGGACTCAAGAGTCAGCAGATGGACAACTTAGATTTTAGCATTTTAAAAAATATTCCTGGAGACTTCTAGTTCAAATCAAGAGAATCGGAGAAGGGTCATCAGCTCACAGGAAATTTCTGCAAATTTCTGGAAGATGTAAAATAGGTGGAGGGATGGATGGTCATTGAAGGGAAAAACAGAGGATGCTGTAATCTAGAGTAGATGTAGAGAAGGTAAAAAAGAAGCTGGGGGAGAGGTTACACTCTTTCCTATAAAACTGAGAAGCATTGGAAACAACTGAAGATGGAATTAAGACATGAGCTGAGTGGACCTAAATGTCAATTAAAGGTAGCTAGAGAATAATCTAGGCACTGTGTAACAGTGATTTCAGTGGTGATAAAGATTATGGTTAATAGTATAAGTGTAAAGAATGTTCTTCTTTTACGGGGTGCTAAGAATATGGTGATATTCAGGAAAACAATGACTGTACCTTATGGATGATAGTTAACAGTAATATGTAATTTTTTGCAGCAATGGCAAAGAAGAAAGGAATGGCAGCAATTCTAAAGACAACAATAGGGGGCATAAGGGTATATAGGATTTTTCCTTTTGGAGTAATGAAAACATTCTAAAATCGACTGAGGTGGTGACAACACAACTCTGTGATGAAAATGAAATCCACTGAGAGTACACTTTGAATGGATTGTACAAAGCATGGGTCTGTATAATATAGTGAATCCTGTGGTGGAAGATGGACTGTGGTTAATAGAACAAATACGAGAACGTTCTCTCATGAACTATAACATATGTACAGTACTAACACAGGAGGTTAATAACTGGGTGGGTTGAGGGAAAATACACCAAATATAAGATATGGGCTATAGAGTTAGTAGTAATATTTTGGCTACGCTCTTTCATAGTTTGTAACAAGTGTTTCAGAACAATGCAAGGTAACTGGTGGTGGGAGCCCTGTATGATGATATGCATACTTGTTTTTTAAGTTCCCAATATTTACTATCCACTTCTTGTTTATGTATGTTCATGTATGAATGATATACTTCAATGATTTTTTAAATAAAAAGACATGCAGCTGAAATCAAAGGGAATGACTGAAAGAAATAACAGATTTTCCTAGTGCTAAAGGACTTGGGTCTTTTGATTGAAAGGGCCCATGGGGGGTTCAGAACAATGAAAGGAGAAAAACCTACAATGAGACACATCATTGTGAATTTCAAAAACGCAAGCATAAAAGGAAATCCTAAAAGTAGATCAAAGAGGAATGAGAATTAAACTGACTTCTCTGGATGGTAGAAGACCACAAAGCAATACCTTCCAAATTCTAAGGGAAAATTATACACAAGAGTAGATGTGGGGAAGTGGATGTGGTTCAAGTAATTGGTCTCCCATCTACCATATAGGAGGTCTAGGGTTCAATTCCTGAGGACTCCTGGTAAAAGCAAGCTAGCCTGCACGACAAGCTGGCCCAAGTGGAGAGTTGGCCCACGCGGAGTACTGGTGGAGAGCTGGTCCATGTGGAGAGTTGGCATGGCAAGATGATGCAACAAAAAGAGACAGAGAGAAAGACAAAAAGAAGTGCAGCAGACCAGGGAACTGAGGTGATGCAAGAGATTGAGCACCTCTCTCCTACTCCAGAAGGTCCCAGGATCAGTTCCCAGTGCCACCTAAAGAGAGGACAAGCAGACAGAAAAGATACAGCAAATGGACACAGAGAGCAGACAGCGGGTACAAAAACAACAGGGGTTGGGGCGATAAAGAAATAAACCTTTAAAAATAAATAAATATACCTGGCAATATTGTAATTACAGGATTTTTTTTAAAAAAAGAGTACATATGACATAAAAAAACATGGCTTAAAAATAATAAGGTTCTTCTTTGTAATGATGGAAAAATTTTGGTAATGGATGATGGTAATGGTAGCACAACATTGTGAATGTAATTAACAGCGCTGAAATATAAATATCTGAATGTGATTAAAGGGGAAATATTAGATGGTACATATAGTAAAAGAATAAAAAATTTTTTCTTTAATCCATGGAACTGCACAGTAGTTTACACAGTAAATCCTAATTTAAATCATGGACTTTAAATAACAGTAAAACTATAAAAATGTACTATCATCAATTATAACAAATGTCCCACACCAATACAAGCTGTTAATAATAGGATGGATGTGGGAATCCTGTATTTTATGAATGATTGGTCTACAAACCCACAAATTCTCTAATAAAGAAAAATACATAATATTAATAATAATAATAAAGTGAACACCCCTAAACTCACCACTTCGCTAAAGATACTGAATATTACCAGTACCTGTGACCCACCTGAAGGCACTGCCCTCATCTTGCCCCCTCCCTTCCCACCAGAAGTAACCTGAATTTTGTGCTAATAATATCCCTAATTATCTTTAACTTCACTACATACGCATATGTTGATGACCAATATAATTTTGGTTTTGAAATATATATTATCATACTATATATATTCACTGTATGAAATTTATATAAATACCATCATACTACATATATTTTTCTGACTTGCTTTTTTCCACTCATCATATTTTTGAGCACATCTATGTTGGTTCAGGGAGCTGAGGTCCATTCACTTCACTGCATTATACTATTATTTGTCAGTTATTAAGATAGTGACACCTGCTTACTTTTGGCTAGTTAGACCTTTACTCATCCCTGACTTCTAAAGTTTCTATGCAGATCTTCTTAGCATCTAGCTAGACTTACTTATTTTTGAAATCTGATGTGGCAATCTTCATGTTTTAACTGAGAAAGTAAAAGTGACTAATATGTCCTGGCAGGGGGTGGGGATATCCCATCTAATTTTCTGTTTGCACTTTATCTCAGTTTTTCTATTTTTCTTTTCTCTTCTTCTTTCTTGGGAGTCCCCCTCCCAATTCATCCCTCCCATAGAGAAATTTATTTTAAACATACAATCCTAAATTCAATCAAACTATAAAATTGTGACAGAAGAATAAACATATTTTCAGAATGCAAGGACTCAAAAAATGCATTTCCCATATTCCCTGTGACAGGTCCTGGCCCTGTCCCTAGCGCTTGACTCAAATAACAGCCATGACTTGCAGAAATTCCAAGTTTATTATTAACCTGCCCCATTGTGCAAGTGCGGCCAGTCATTTACTCAGAAGGAGCCACAGCCCATGACATAGAATAGCCCCCTATCCTGAGCCTACATGTCCAGATACAGTTCATTTCCCCACAAGAATAGACAAAGAAGCCACATGACACCACCAACCCCTCCTGCACCCCTAAAATTCACTGCCCCTAGCCCACCACCCCCTAGCCAGCTGTATAGGCCCTCGGGTCTTACACAAGCTCCAACCCACTCCCATTGCCCAAGCATGTTCCCGCCTACAAATATACTGACTGCCTCTGCCAGGGGTGGGCTGAAGTTTCTATCTTCGGACCCCTTCCTGTTGGATTTTCTCAATAAATCCTTGCCTGCAATCGCTGGTCTCCACGTCCCGATTGTCTCACTCTGACATCTAATGCCTGTCTTAGGGAGTCACAAACAAATGTACTCCAGCCAAAACGGAAAGTAAACCATGAAAAAGGAAGACCTGGAATCTAGAAAACCCAGAGGGAGAAATTTTTTAAAGTACACAAACACAGCAGATCTAGAGAACAATCTGTCGCATTAGAGCATGAAGATAGAAATTTCAGGAAGGAGCTATCTGGGGAAAACAGAAATCCAAAGATTGAGAAAATGATTAAAACCTGTAAGGTAAGAAGAAAATGAAAAGCAATTAGAAACATCAGAAGGAAAAAAAAAACCCTGAGTTTACTAGTTAACTAATTCTGTGACCTTGGTCAACCTGTTTAAACTTTCCCACAGTCTTATCACTCAATAAACAATATTAATAACCATGCCTACCTTACAGGGTGGTTATGAGGATTAAATTAGTTAGTATTTGTGGACTGACCAGAAACGTGCCCAGCTATTAATAAGTGCTATAGGAATGTTTATTAAGAGATTTTTTTAAAATGAAGCTTGCCTACGCTCTTACTAATAGTTACATAGTCACAGTAATGTTAATATTTTAACTGTTTACATGCAAACATTTACCTGTTAGATTCTTTTAGCTGTTCAGATTCAACCATCAGGCAAAGTACAAATTACTTAATTATGGTTACAGAGCAGGATCATCAACTTTGAAACTATAAAAGAAGTAAAGATGACAGACTCTGGGAGGCAGAAGAGGGGAGCAGAAAAGGTAGCCAAGAGTGCCTACGACTGAAAGCAGGAGGATTGCATCCAGCATCCATGTGGAATCTAAGCTCCTCTTGATAAAGATGTGGAGTGGACACAACCATTCCAAGGTCCACAGGATGGAGGAATAGAGTATGGATTAGAGTGGACTTAACTGATATTCTATTCATGAACTATTGTGATTAATAATTGAAGAAAATGTGGCATTGGTGTGGAGAAAGTGGCCATGGTGGCTGCTGGGTGTGGGGAATGGGAGGAAGAGATGAGATGTGGGGGCGTTTTCGGGACTTGGAGTTGTCCTGGGTGGTGCTGCTGGGACAGTTACCAGACATTGTATGTCCTCCCATGGCCCACTGGGTGGAACGTGGGAGAGTGTGGGCTATGGTGTGGACCATTGACCATGAGGTGCAGTGTATTCACCAAATGAGGTGAGATGTATTCACCAAATGCAATGAATGTCTCATGATGATGGAGGATATTGTTGTTATGGGGGGGAGGAGTGGGGTGAGGGGGGTGGGGGATATATGGGGACCTCATATTTTTTTAATGTAATATTAAAAAAATAAAGACCAAAAAAAAAGAGAATGGGAGATATACAGTTCTTATAGTTAGAAACAGGAAATCAGAAAACACCATTCGAAGTAAGACAGAACCAAAAACAAAAGGTCTAAGTACGCTATTTAAAAATATAAAGGAATGAAAGTAGAAACTAAAAATATTGCTGTAACTATATTGAGGGGAAGGGGGCAGAGGGGCTGGAAGGGAGCTAAATCCTCCATTATCATGGAAAAAGTCAAGGAAAATCTCTAACATTATTAATTAAGAAATAACTATAATATATTACTCAGAGATAAAACCCAGAAAACTAAAAACAAAAACAATTGAAAGAGTTAAAATCAGTCGCCTCAGTGGAGCAAAACTGAGAAGAGGAAGGGTGGTGACGGAAACTGTTGCTTTTTGATACAAAACCTCCTGCACTGAGATTTTTTTTAAACCATTTGCATGTACTACTTTGAAGAAAAAGAAAAATATTTTTTAAATGCACATTTAAATTTTTTTCTGGAGGAAATCGTACAACTGTCAGGTTCTTATGTAGTTACTCTAATCTGCCACCTTTGGCATCTTAAACTGTTTTCAACTTCTTTAAACAGAGATTAAATTTCTCCATGGTCCAAGGTTGAACTGTTCAGCAAGTGCTTTTAAGTTTGAAGGTATACCAAATTATTAGCTTTCCTAAGGAACTCTCTAGGCTTAGTCTTTCACTATTTAAATTATATATTCTTTTTTGTTGTTGGTCAAGAACTGGCAGATTTGCACAATAAAGTTTTCTAAAGCCTCTGAAAGCTTCCACTATAGCTACAGTTCCTCATGTAATCCCTGGTTTTCTTTCCCAGTTAGGGTAGAGAGAAATTAAGAAGAATCAGGTGGCCTCCTTGAACTTGGGGAAGAGGTTCAAGATCTCTTAAGGGTCCACAGACCCAGTAACAGAGCTAAGTCCAACAGTGGTGTGTACTCTGTCCGAGCAGATGCTGCCAGTGAAGTCAGAAACATGCAGCTAAAACACCAGGTTCCTACTAAACCGATACACAGCTACCAAGAGCCACAATTGTGCCTTCAACATCCTTCTCCCAAGTGCCAGGCAAGCCCATGCTATTGCAGGTTGAATCTTTGCAGTTTCTGCTCCAGCTTAGAGAGAGGAATCCTGGGGTTACACATAATTTTGTCTACTCAGAACCATACGACTTCTCCCTATTTCAGAAAAAGCTAGTCTGTAATAAAATAAGAAAAGCAAAGGTAGGAAACAGAAAGAGTCCCAACCCTGTTAAAATACCTGGTTCTGGTTATTTCTAAGGGCTGCTCATATCCCAGCACTCAGTCTCTCCCTTGTTTCTTATTTACGTTGTTTTGTTTTGTTGGGGAAGGAGGCAGGATTTAAGTGAGTTTCTGTTACCTGCAGCCTATGCATGGTCTTTCCATAATGAGAGCTCCCAAATTTGATGAGAAAAAATTGGGCTTACAACTCCACAGCTACTGAGTATGGAGACAGTGTTCCTGATTCCCCCAAGGAATGGAGAGTCTTCCTTCTAGTTCAAAGGGTTAGGAATTTAATCTGTAGTTAGGAGACCCACAGTAAACACAGTTTACCCAGAGAAACAAATGTCACAATCTCTTTCCTTAGCACATACTCATTACCTTACAGCCAGAGTCTCAATTGCAACCATCTGAGCATATATTTCCTCCTGTTTAAATTGCCAGCAGGAACTTGAAATGGATAAGGATCTAACCACAAAAACAGATTTTTACAGATACTAATTTTGTCATTCTAATCTTCTCCCTTACTAAGGAAGTTATAAATCATTTGGTCTTTATTCATTTCCCCTGAGAAAAGACTTGGTTTAGGGGGAAACCATTTGAGCATGTTCATCTTTCTGCACTGTGCTTACTGTTAAAGAGCTGCCTTCAAAATTTGTAGGACATAGATTCTTTCAGTCTACTATTCCCAAAACCTCAATTCAATGATCTGTATTTTGTTTGGAAGCTTTAACTAAATAGGGATAATAAACCAAAATAATCTTTGTTGTCACGGTCTTTTAAGGACAGGCTATTACTCAACTTGAGAAATGCCACAATTTCTGGCAGTGTTTATAGCAAGGGGCTTGAAGTACAAGCAAAGGGAATTAAGATTAATTTACACATGAACCGATAAAAGTCTATCAGGGAAAATAAATGTTTTGCCCTTATTAACATTGGGAAATGTCTAACTTTTCTATGTAAATATTTATCTAACTGCTATTTAATGGCCAATTTTCTGGTTGGAAGAAAATTAATTAATAATTTCACAAGAAACTGACCCTTTGTTCAAAGAAGTAATAGCTCTGGTTATTCCAGAGACTGGTTAGAAATATGCATTGTAATATAGAGTTTAATTCTAGGTATTAATTTTTTAAATAATGAAAAGTAAAGTATTTTTTAACTCACAGCTTTTTAAAAACTGAGGTATAATTCACATACCGTAAAACTCACCATTTTTAAGCATACGATTCAGTCATTTTTGTATATTCACAGTTATGCAACCATCATCACTAATTTCAAAACAATTTCTTTTTAGAAACCGTGCACTCTTTGGCAGTCACTTCCCATTCTGCACCATTCCAAGCCCCTGGCAACCACTAATCTACTTTAAAAGTTTTAACTCACAGCTTTTCTTTTTCAATTTTTAAAAATTCTTCGAATACATTTTCATCAGAGAACCTGTGAATTAACAAAATAATCATGCATAATTTGTAGAATTCTCATACAACTCCCCTCCACCAATACCTTTCATTGCTGTGGAACATTTGTTGCAGATTATGAGAGAACATCATCAGGCTATTACCACTAATTATGGTCTATACTGTACATTTGGTATTTTTTTTCCATATCTCCCCCATTATTAACATAGTACCTTCTTTAACACTGATGCAAGAATATTACAATATTGCTGTTAACTATAGTCCATAAGTTACATTAATTGTATTTTTTTCCCATGCATCTCCATATTCTTACCACCTTGTAATTGTGATGTACATTTGTCCTAGTTCATAGAAGAACATCCTTGTATTTGTACTATTAACCACAATCCTCATCCACCTCTGGCTTCACTATGTTTTTCAGTCCCTAGATTATTATCTAGCTTTCTTTCAATTGACATTTACATCCCTAGACTACCTCTTTCAGCCACAATGCCATTTATAAACCAGCCATGTTAGTTATACTTATTGTTACCATCAACTCCATCCATTTTCACATTTTACCATCAAGCTAATTAAAAATTCTACATATATGAAGCATCAGTACCTCACTCCATCTCCTAGTAACCTGTACTCTATATGTTTATTCTTTGTATTTAGTCCATATTTGTGAGACATTTGTCCTTTTGAACTCACAGCTTTTTGTTTCAAACTTCTCCTGATCCATAAGCACCACCAAATCAAGTACAATTTGTTTTTAGGTGAAGAAGAAGTAGTAAGTTAGAAACCAGGGCACTAAATAAATTGCTGATAAATACGACATCCATTCATAATGTTTACTTTTCTTTATACATGTACCTGCTCATTTGTACATAGGAATAAAGGAATGTTAAACCAGAAGCTAAAGAGATGGTTACCTATAGAGTATGAGTAAGAAAGGAATAGAGAGAAATAAGGAAATGGGAATAGGATAGCAGAGGAGGGGTGGCATTTCTCCAAGTGCATCTTTCTGAGCAGCTCTTACTCATCAAATCACAGTAATTCTCCATACATCCAAAAAAGTTTTTTTAAGTAAAAAATAAACCCAACTGTATTACAAATGAATAACACAGCCACAAAAAAGGAAGTAGGAAAGAAAAGAGCCCACCTAAGTAATTTTGGAAAACAGTATTTTGACTGAATACTGTTAAATTAAAGACAAAAAAAACTCTACATAAACATTGTAATCTTGTTAGTAAATGTTTCTCACAGAGTTATGGGTTAGTAGTCTGAGACCAGCTTATGTACATACTAGGACTGAGCAAATAAGTGAGCATTTTGTAGATTATCAGAGCCAGATTTCTCACCATTTGAGAAAGCAGTTACAGATAAGGCAAGAGGAAATACAAGAATTAATCTTGTAGTTCTGGATTGGTATTGGAGGAATCATTATGAAGTCATGGTTTTTAATAGATACATGAAATAGAAATAAAGATACATGTATGTATGCAGGGATATACACACATATACATAGTCATGTACACATATACACATATATGTGTGTATACATATTCATGCGTGTGTGCATCTTCTAGCTTACTGAAGGGGCCTAGAAGCAATGATACCTCAGCAACAATGAGCCCACCTAGCACCCAGACCTTGGTCTCTAAATACCATTCTTCACTAAAACAAACCAGACACGGCTTTTTGGAGAATAAGTTAATTCCAGGACTGAAGCAAGACAATACAAGATAAGCCTGGACTATCTTGTGATGCCCAAGAGTAAGAAAGTACTAAAAAATGATGGAGGCATGTGAAAAGGGTACAGAAGCCAACCTGTGACATTGGGGTTGGCGTATACTCAGGAGACCTGAATCTCTGGACTGTCCATGTGACAGCCAGGCCCTGAGTCTCAGCAGACTTGCATCTCCTACCCTCTGGTTTATTGGACTTACCCCGGCCAGCTAATAGGGAGGTGAAGAAGGTCACCCACCACACCAGGGAGACAAGAGTGCCTACAACTGCAAGCAGGAGAATTGCATCCATCATCCATGTGGAATCTATGCCCCCTCTTAGTGTAGAGGGCGACTGGACGTAACCATTCCAGGGTCCACAGGATGGAGGAATAGAGTATGGATTAGAGTGGACTTACTGGTGTTCTGCTGTGGAACTATTGTGATTAGTAATGGAAGAAATTGTAGTATTGATGTGGAGAAAGTGGCCACGGTAGCTGCTGATGGAAGGGAGAGGGAAGAAGAGATTTGTTGTGGGGGCATTTTCAGGATTTGCAGTTTTCCTGGGTGGTACTGCAGGGACAGATGCTGGACATTGTGTGTCCTGCCATGGCCCACTTGGTGGACTGGGGGAGAGTGTGGACCACAATGTAGACCACTATGTGGTGCAGCAGTGCTCCAAAATGTATTCACCAGGTGCAGTGGATGTGCCACAATTATGGAAGAGGTTGTTGATGTGGGAGGAGTGTGGTGAGGGGGGTGGGGGGTATATGGGGACCTCATATTTTTTTAATGTAACATTTAAAAGAAAATAAAGAAGGTTAAAAAAAAGAAGAAGCCAACCTTAAGGGGTTGTTAATGGCCAAAGTGGAATCATTGGAGCAACAAAATAAATAATGACAATGTTAGATTATAATCCACTGATAAAATAAATATCTGTAAGTCTACATTGATATAAATTTAATGAATAAATAAATGGGGGAGAAGAGACAGCTCTTCCTCACAAAAGAATTCCAATTAATGAAGAAAGAAAATTACCACTGTAAACAAGATCCATTAATGGATATTAAAATAGTGGGGGAAGTTTGAGGAGAAGCAAGATATTTTCAGTCTTAAGTAGCTCCCCTAAGATATTTATTAATTACAAAGAAAAAAAAAAGAAAAAAAATAGTAACTACGGTTGAAGTCAGTCAGGCATCATCTTAACCAAGAGATCAAGATTAACACTGCCAGTAATAAAACATATCAACATCATCTACCCTCTGAAATAAAGCCCTGAGAAAATGTCAGAGAAACACACATTGAGAAACATTCTACAAAATTATTGATCATTACTCTTCAAAAATGTAAAATCATGAAAGATAAGGAAAGACTAAGGAACTTTCCTAGAGTGGAGAAACTGAGAATACACCATAACTAAATGCAACATGGAATCCTGGAATGATCTCCAAACAATAGTGGAAAACTATTGAAATTTAAATAATGCCTGTAGTTTAGTTAATAATATTGTACTAATGTTAATTTCCTGCTTTTGATAACTGTACTATGGTTACGTAAGATGTGAATTTTTAGGGAAGCTGGGTAAAGAGCTTGAGGGAACTCTTCTAGTTTTGCAACTTTTCTGTTAAGCCAAAAATTACTTAATTTTTTTATATTTAGTCATTTGGAGGGAAAAAATTTTCTCCATCTCTCCAACATCTATCTGTAGATATGTACTTCAGTCAGCATCTAGTAACCCACAGATTTCTTTCAAGTAGAATGCTAAAAAACATCTCCCCTTGATGTTTTTATTGTTTTTCTGGAAGTTCAGATCAGATAAGAACCACCCTTTGCTGAGGACTCAAACACTCACTTTCCACTGCTTAGGCAGTATAATTTAAAGTATTTTTCAAGAATTTTTCAGCTACAAAGTGATAGAAATTAATTTTAAAGTGATAAAAATTAAATTCAATTTAAACTTCTTAATGGAAAAAAAGAATGTTGTGGGGGCAGTATTTGTTGGCTCATGGCTCCAGGAGGCTTGATGGGCCAGCTTACAGAATCCGAGGGAGAGCTACCAGAAGTGAAGGTCTGTCGTGTGGCGCAGGACCTCATTGCGCCTAGGTCCCATCCCCTCCTCTCTCGCCTTGGCCTGCACATTACGATCAATCTTTCCTGCTTCCACAGACTTCCTCCCGGTAGCCAGGGAAGATAGGCACTTGCAATTCTATGCTCTCACCCCAGTCAAACAATCCCAGCAGAAAAGAGAGCTTTTTCCTTCCAGCTTCCTTACTGCAAACTTCAGATAGAACCCTAATTGGCCCTGTTTAGTCCATAAGCCCAGCTTCTTGGTCCAATCATTGTTTCCAAGAATATAGTGTCCTATGATTGGCTAAGCCTTGGTCACATGCTGTGTGTGGCAGACACTTGGATGCACCAGCTAAATTCTTCAAGAAAGGACTCCCTGCTCAGCTGCGTGGAGTGTGGTTAGCCGATGAATTCTATCAGCTCTGCATGGTGGTCTGATGGCTTCCCTGCCCAATCTTACTTCCATTTTTTTTTTTCTTTTCACAGATGTTGCTACCCAATAAACTTTCACAAACTTCAACTCCATCTCAGTATCTGCTTCCCAAGAACCCGGCTGGGACACATGCCCTCGCTGGGCCTGGCGAAGAGTACAGCTCCAAACCACCAGACCCGCATGGAATGTGGGTTCAGCTCTGCAAATAACAGATAAGTTTGTACTTAATAATTATGTATAAGGTTTTATAATGGTGTTGGGTTATTTTAACCAATGAACTATAACCAGTCCAGAAGAAAGTTTTTAATACTTAGATCCATATCATCACATAAAAGAGAGAAAAATGTAGAGTTCAAAATCTGTACATCTGTATAAATCTCTTTGTTGCAGAGAAATAGCAAAGGGTGGCCAATAAAGATTTAAATAAAAAATATCTACATTAGGATAAAATTCTTTGGAGGAATTACAAAGGTAATACAAGTTGGGAAGGAAAAGGAACAATGTAAAATTTTTGACTATTAAAGAAAAGTTTGTCTAGCATTTTTAAAAATGGACAGCCAAACATGTCAAATTGCCATGGGACAGTCTGGAACTGAAGAGCCAGCAAAGGAAACTAGCCCCCACCTAGGCAGGTTTACAGAACCCTCAGTGATTCTCAGAAATACTTTCAGAATGAATGGGAACCTAATCAAAGTCTGAGAATCTTGCAGTTGGAACCTCAGATTATTGTTCCATGGTGTAGAGGAGAATGGAGAACCATTTGAATACTTAGGAACATTTAAGCAGGTAAATGATATGCAGATTACATCATGTAGGTATATGTACTGTTGTTTTACAAATGAAAGGAGATGCTTTTATGACTGATACCAATTAACTCCAAGTATTAGTGGTATTGGTTTTAAGTTCAAATGCAATTAGGTCAGAGTAGCTGTGAGCTTTCACAGTCAGTAATTTCATGAACACTGCATGTTTTCTCAGTCATAACTTCATACATTCCAGCTATAAAAAGAAGGCCTTACAAAGCTGATTATTCTTAAAAGGGATTCTCATCCTCAGAAAGATGGAGAAGGACAGAACTGGGCTTTTCTCCCTGAGTCTTCCACGCCATGTTCTCAATCACAGAAAGATCTCTAAAAGAATCTTTCTTTCTTGGACACTGTGATTCTCTTCCCTCAGCCTCATTCAACTTTCCCAACAATCCTATTATCGGCATACCAAGGCAAAACCATCATCTCGCTGCATCCCACTACTTGGAAGCCTTCTTCACTTCCTTTATGCTAACAATTGATTGTTTCACCTCTTCTCTTGGGCCACTAGCCATTGCCTTAATCCATTCAAGCTCCCTACAACCACCGCCTGCTACGCCTTGGTAGGCAAGGCAAATGCTGTGATTAATGAATGAAATTTACTAAATTACTACTATTCACATTTGGCCCCCAACCTGCTATACTTAGGCACAATTTTATAGGTCGCATAGTCTCAACAGGACAAAGATTAACAATTTATAAATCCCTCACATGTAGCTTCTTATCCAAATGGCTCCCTTCTCTAAAATACTGTAAGGATTATGAGGACTGTGGCTATGTATACTGTCTTATTATAACTCTGAAACTCTGGTGCTAGAAAATAGGAGAAACTCAAAAGATAAATCCTTTTAAATTATGTTTATTTTTCCATAGAAGTAATGAATGCAATCATTGAGAATTGCCTTTCTGATTATGAATCATTTAATAAATCATATGCATGACTAAGCACATGTCATAATAGCAAAGATTTGGGGGGGAAATTTATCTTTTTTCTTCCTGCTAGTTTTGCATTTGTGTGCTAGTATACAAATAGATGCCAGTGTGGCTAACTATAGATTTAGAATTTCCTAGAATTTCTTAGAAGTTTTCTTTAATTTCTTTTTTATTTTTTAAATCACAGAAATAATAGTATAACATAATAATAAAATATAAAATCAATAATATAATATAGAATAAGATAATATTTGAAAAATACTGAAAAGAAGCATGCATGCACATAATCCTATCACCCTAACACAACCATCATTTTTGTGAATTCTCTTCTAGGATTTACACACACACACATTAGGACTAATCAAAATTCTTGGTCATGACACACTCATAATCAGTTTGACACTAACTTTTATCAAACCATGTGGCTCCCAAATGTCACTCCTGCCTCTCCCATTCCAAAGTAAATGTCATATAGAATGCCATGTTCAAGATGAATAGGGTTAATTTTGGCTCCAGAGAGTTCTCTGTGGCCGGAGGTGTTTATATAAAGGCTGGATTGTCACTTGGAATGCATGTTATAAAGGGGTTTCAGGTCATTAGATGTGTGGATAAACTAGAAAAAAAAAAGGTTCTCAAAAGTTGGGTCATGGGTGTTACCTGATAAAGATGCAAGAAAGAAAGGCATCATGACTCTGTTCCCCTACAGAAGCTTTGAACCACCAGCAAAAACTGCAGGAAAACCTACTAATAACTCCAGAAAACAGTTAAATGACTACAATATCAAAAAAGTGCCAAATCAAGAAGGTCACTTAGAAGCAGTAGGATCTCATGGTGCTCTGTCCTTGCTTCAGAGGAAGCAGAGTAACCATCATGCACACACTGGAATCATGTATGTCTGGCCCAATCTGTCTGGTGATGTCCTGAGGAACTTGCAGTAATAGAACTTGTTCTACATGTAGACTATGGCACACCAAACTCCTAAAGAATGCTGCCAGCGAGCAGTCAAGTCGTGCATCTTGGATCAAGGGATTACTGGCTATAGAACATACAGTACAGTGCCCAGGACCTTGAGGAAACTGTTTCCTAGGGAAGAAAGGGCACTTATATCCATATAAATAGGGAAGTTCCTAGGACCATGAGTGCATGCCCCAAATAAGAGACAAGCACAGAAAAGCTCAGGGATACCCCTATGCTTTGGCCTGGAGCTATTCTTATATAATTCACCATATGGATTAGCCCTGAAGGAGAGCTCTGGCACAGGTCAACCTTCAAAGACTGGGAAAGGTGTTTCCTTCTTTTCTTCCTTCCTTCCTTCCCTCCCTCCCTCCCTCCCTCCCTCCCTTCCTTCCTTCCTTCCTTCCTTCCTTCCTTCCTTCCTTCCTTCCTTCCTTCCTTCTTTCTTTCTTTCTTTCATGAGTTCCTGGCATTCAAGGAAAGCTCTGTCATAAAACAATTTGAATACAAGCTTAAGGAACAGACACCTCAGAGTTTAAATTCCAGTGAAACACACTAAAATATCAAAATGTCCAAGTTTCAACCAAACATTATAAAACCTACAAAGAAACAGGAAGTGATGGTACAGCAAAGAAAATTAAAGCGTTAGAACACATCAGTGAGGAAGATCAGACTTGGGATTTGGGTCTTCCCAGACAAAGACCTTTGAAAAATGTCTTAAATATTCTCAAAGAGTTAATGGGAAACTTGGACAAAGAACTAAAGGAAATCAGGAAAATGATAGATGAACACAATGAGATTATCAATAGAGAGGTGGAAATTATGAAAAAGGAACAAAACAAAGCTGAAGACCACAGTAATAAATAAAAAATTCCCAAGAGAATTTCAGTAGCAGATTGGAGCTGGCAAAAGAATCAGTGACCTTGAAGATGAGACCATTGAAATTATCCTGTCTGAGAACCAGAAAGAAGAAAGAATGAAGAAAAATGAACAGATCCTGAGGAACCTGTGGGACACCATCAAGCACACCAATATACACATTGTGGGAGTCCCAGAAGGAGAAGAAAGAGAGAAAGGGTAGAGAGAATATTCAAAGAAATAATGGCTGAAAACTTCCCAAATTTAACAAAAGACATGAATATACACATCTAAGATTCTCAATGAACTCCAAACAGGATAAACCCAAATAGACCCACACCATATCAGGCTATAATCAAACTGTCACATCCCAAAGACAAAGAGAGAATTCTGAAAGCCACAAGAGAGAAGTAATTTTCTTATACAAGGCAACTTCAGTAGAATTAAGTGCTGATTTTTCATTAGAAACCATGGAGGCAAGAAGGTAGTGCGAAGGCATATTTAAAGTGCTGAAAGCAAAAAACAGTTGCCAACCAATTTTGTATCCAGCAAAACTATCTTTCAAAAATGGAGGGGCAATTAAGACATTTCCAGATAAGCTAAGGGACTTCATCACCACTAGATCCCATCCTACAAGAAATGCTAAGGGGAATTCTGCAGGTTGAAAGGAAAGGACACTAGACAATTGATCAGAATCACATGAAATAAAGATCTCTGATAACAATAATGATATAGGTAAATATAAATACCAGCACTATTGCATTTTTTGTTCATAGCTCCAGTTTTTACTTCCTACAAGTTCTAAAGGAACCTACATAAAATGTAATGGTAAATTAAGGTATAAATAGGTAATATGTGACAAGAACTATATAAAGGCGGGAGGACAGAGGGGTATAGGAACACAGTTTATGGATGTTATTGAAGTTAAGTGAGCTCCAAAGCATAAACCATAACCATAAATAAAATATCAGAGAATATACAAATTCATAGAGACAAAAAATGGAATACAGATTACCAGTTGTGGAAGACAGGACCAATGGAAAGAATACAAAATGAATGTAAAGTTTCAGTTTGGGGTGAAGGGAAAATTCTAGTAATGGATAGTGGTGATGCAATGGATTGAAACACACCAAATATGATTAACACATGAGTTCATAATGATACTAAAAAAAATTAACTCATTGCATACTTCTGAAAAATTGGAGGAAGCAACTCTGTGTGTGTTTTTTAAGATTTTATTTCTATTTTTTCTTTCCCCACCTGTTCATTGTTTGCACTTGTTATGTCTGTTCATCTTCTTTGTTTCTTTGGGAGGCACAGGGAACCAATCCCGGGACCTCTGATGTGGGAGGGAGGCACCTAATCACTTAAGTGACTCCATTCCCTGCTTTGTTGTGTCTCTCATTATGTTTTTCCTCTTATGTCTCTTATTGCATCATCTCATTGTGTCAGCTTGCCACACCTGCCTGTTGCACCAGCTAGCTGTCTTCTTTAGGATGCACTGGAACCAAACCACGGACCTTCCATGTGGTAGGCATAGCCTACTTGAGCCACATCTGCTTCCCAACTCATTATTTTGAAAACTGGTAAAGAAAGAGAAAGAATAAAATATTTATTTTGCTTTTTTATAGGAACTATGCCTTAAAATAACCAAATAGTTCATCTGGAGAGTTGTCTTATTATAGAAATGTCCAGCTAATAAATGAAGAAGAAATGTGTGTTAGATTTTGTCCACTGAGACACAGATGCCAAAACTGAATGACATATGCAAGGATTTTATTTGGGGAAATGCCTTTTTGCCAAGGAATATGGAGGGCACAGGACAACCTGGGAAAGCTATCAGACTGTAACGCAAATATGACTTCCAAGGGAAGAGGAAGAGAAGGCTAGGTGAAAACATCCTGACCTGCCACGAAGGCTAAGGATTCATTGTTTGTCAAAACCCTAGGGCCAAAGTCAATTTACCAGCCACACGTTTCCTAGAAACGGGTCTGCCTTACTCTCCCCACTGCACTCAGTCATTGGTTAAGAGCAATTCATGGACAGCAGCTGGGGAGGTCAGGAGTGAAAGCATAGAGGCAAATAAGGAGGCTTTTGCAGTAATCCAGATGCGAGCTGGAGAATATGACATGAAGACAGAGAAAATAGATGGCTTAGGCAGATGCTTAAGAGGTTAAACCAATAGCTCTTGCTCATAGAATGCGTGGAGTTGTGAGGGATGAATCCTAACATAGGCTTTTGGCTTAAACAATAAGTGGATCGTGGTGACAATCACTGCGTTGGAGAAGGTTAGGAGGTATGTATGTGTGATAGGGAATGGGAATCAAAGATTTCAATGCAGACACATTAATTTTGAGATGCCTCTTGACATACAAAGAATACGTAAAAAGTGGACAGTTTTTCTACCATGACCCCCATTTCAAATTTATCCCATTGTGCATACAAGTTAAATTTTGGGGTCAGCAAAGTAGTCACCTATCTCTTTATTTTGGCTCTTTCTATTCCACCTCTGCATCATCACCAGTTCAAATCATATCTTTCAACATTTACTTCATACAGAAAGAATTCATTGACTTTCCCAACCCACAGTGAACTTTAACCAATATTAATTTCTATTAGATTTTATTCTGCCCACCTTTTCTGACTGTTTGCAATATGCCTTGTGTTGTTCTCCAATTGCTCCCCACATACCTTGACTGTGTAGCTCTTTCATTTCCCACTCTGCATAGCATGGTGCTAAAAACGGATTTGACCGCTTTCCTTCACATATTCGTTCAGGGTTGGAACTAGGAGGCAAACGAGATGCCCAAGGGTTCCAAATTTAAAGAGGCACTTGCTCTTAGTGAAATTGTTGGATTAAACGATAAGTGTATTTTTTACTCTGTTATATACTATATAGTGAATATCACCTTCCAAAAAGATAATATCAATGTATAATGCTACCAATAATCACTGAATAGTTTCGTTTTGCAAAACCTTGTCAAAGCTGGACATCGTTTTGTGGAAAAATCATTTTTCTGTCAGGCCATAATTGGTATCTCAAGCTTCTTTAATGATATCAGCATACACATATTGAGCTTAAAATTGGCCAAGCAATAAATAAAGACAAAAGAAAAGTTAGCAATCCTATGTCAGCCCCATCTCACCTCACATCCCAATTAAAAAACTTATTTATAGTCTCCTAAATTCTAAAATTTGGGAGCTGCTATAGCACAGAGTAATCTGCTAAAGCTCTAGCCCAGCACTAATATTCTACAATTTTAAAAGAAATATAATAACAGTGGAGTCTGGCCATCACAGACACTGAAGATCAAAAAGTTATCTTTTTAGAATCCAAAAAAAAAAAGTCACTCATAAAATTATATAGAACTAAATACATACACAAGTAAACTGGAGAAATTTGAATAAAATGGATAGATTACATCAAGGTCAATACTCTGGTTGTGATAGTATGCTATAGTTTTGCAAAATGTTGCCTTTGGGAGAAACGGGGCAAAGTGCACATGGGATTCTTGAAACTGCATGTGTATCAACAATTACATGAGCAAAAATTTCAATTAAAAAATACTCGCTGGACTCTGAAAAAAAAAAAATTTGGCCAAGCTTTATCAAAAGACTCCTTAATGACTTCACATGGTAGGAGTTATTTTTCTCATTTTAAAGAAAGATTACAAGTGTTGGAGAGCATGTACAGAAATAGAAACATTCATTGATGGTGTAAACGTAAAAAGGTGCAGCTGCTATGGAAGACAGTTTGGCTGTTCCTCAGAAAGCTAAGTAAATAATTACCATATGACCTGGCAAAATCACTACTTAGGTGTATATCCAGAAGACTTGAAAGAAGGGACTTGAGCAGATATTTGCACACTAATGTTCAAAGTAGCATATGTGGTATTCCTAGAGTAAGGAAGATAATTTAGCCATAAAGAGGAACGCAGTACTGGTGCGTACAACAACATGCGTGAACCTTGAGGACATTATGCTGAGTGAAATAAGCCAGACACAAAGGGACAAATACTGTACAATCTCACTGATATGAACTAATTATTATAAGGATACTCATAGAGCTAGAATGTGGAATATAGGTTACCAGGGGTTAGAATGGGGTTAGGGAATGGGGAGTTGATGCTTAATTTGTGCCAAATTTCTATTTAAGTTAATTGCAAAGCTGAGAAATGGATGGTGGTGGTAGAACATTATTGTGAGTGCAAGTAATAGTGCTGAAGTATAGATGTGAATGTGGTTGAAACAGGAAGTTTAGGGTTGTGTCTGTTACTGGAATGAAAGAAAATTAAACATGGGACTGTATAACACAGTGAATCCTCTTATGGATGATGTACTGGGGTTATTAGTACAAGTATAGGAATATTCTTACATGAATTATAACAAATGTACAACACTAATACAAGGTGTTAATAATAGGGTGGTATATGGGGAAAATACACCTAAGTAAACTATGGACTATAGTTAACAGTACTATTTCAATATTCTTTTATCAGTTGTAATAAAGGTATTGCACTAAAGCAAAATGTCAGCATAGGGGGTATATGGGAATAATGCGTTTATTACATGAATTTTCTGTAAACCTACAACTTCTTTAATTAAAAATATTTATTTTTAAAGCCATTACACTAATTGAAAAAAAAAAACAGACACAAACTACTATATATTGCATGGTTCTGTTTATATAAAATGTAAGTATAAATAAATCTGTGGAGACAGAAGATTAGTGGTTATAGTAGGGGCTGGGGAAAGACAGAAGGACTGAGAGGTGATACTAAAGGGTCCTGGGATTTTCTTTTTGGAGTAATGAAAATGTTCTAAAATTGATTGTGGTGATAAATGTACAGTTCTGATTACACTAAAAGTCACTGATTTTACACTTTGGTGGATTGTATGGGACATGAACATATCTCAATAAAACTGCTTTTTAAGAAAACAGCACTGCTGCCTGAATTACACTGGCCAATAAAAACCTCTGATTTTTTTCTCTGAATACTGCAGTGGAAGCAATTGTACCTCTTCTCCTCTCCCCTTTCTATAACTTTCACTTCTAGAGATTCTCTCCCAGACCACACAACAGTTCCTGGTTGAAATCTATTTCTTAACTGTAAGTATTTTGAAAATGAATTCTTCTTTGAAAATTTATCCAGAAGTGAAAAAATATTTTCTTTGAAAGTATTTTATTTTCTTGTTTTTTTCTAACATGCTATATTTCGACATTCAGATGAAAGAGCAGTGTTTTCTTATCTAGGTGCTTTAAAGGAAATTTAGTCAACTTAGTCAAATTCAATGATTATTATGTGCCAAGTACTGTGCTACATGCTAAGACAACCAAATGCTATATTTTTTAAAGCAGTGTAAGATCTCAGCCTTGAATCCTCATTAAATACTGCTTTCAGCAGGAAATACATATTATATGTTATATTTGCTAACTTGATCATTAATTTTACTCTTTATCTCAATTAATATGTAGATTTAAAAGTTTTGGTCTAATTGATTTGTGTTTTGGAGACATCTAACTTTATTTTATCCATTTAAAATATTTAGGAAGAGGAGATGGAATTTGTACATCTTAGTCATAAATTGTGAGAATCCTCTAATTTTCAGTCTGAAAGTAAGAAAAACAGACTAGATTGCTTAAAAATTATATTCCAGTGCTTCATTTATATGTCTATAGAGAGATTTCACTCTTTTCTTCTCATATTTAAATAACTTTTTTTTTTAAATACCAAGATTAAAATGTTAATAAAATAGTGGACTGTCCTGTTCAAGCCTGAAGTGTTCCTAGGCAGGGGAGACAAGGACAAGGTTAGTTGTTACTAAAATTAATGGATGAAATAAAGATGTTTAAAATATAAACCAAAGATTGCAAGGTCTCCTGACGCGGAATCAATCCATGGAAAGAGGTTTCTAAAGAAAGTTATCAGTTCGTTCTTCAAAGCTCTTCCACCGCGATCCCCATCGCAATTCCCTTTTTTCTGAACGGCCCATGCCATCACTACGCTCCGCTCCTGGAGGAGCAAAGATGGCACGAAGCAAAACAACTGTATGGCCGCGTGAAGTGTGAGGCAGGGCAGCTAGCCATCCACTGAGAACTCGAGATGCCTTCTCCACCCCTAGCAAGCCCAGCACGAGGGTCTTTCACACGATGGATGCACAATGAATATTTGCTGAATTGAACTGTATCTGTAGTTATTAGTAACAGAAGTGAAATGAAAAAGTCTAGGTAGGGTTTTGGGTTTCAAAGTATGCTCTGCAAGGCCACTGGCATTGGAATCTCCTCCTAGTCTCACAACAAGAGGTATAAGTATTTCCACTGCAGTAATCAGAGAGAAAAAAAATTAGAGGTTTTTATGGGCAGGCAGGTAAGCGGTTAGTGAGGCTGCAGTTCAGCCCATGCTCCTTGAGCAAACCAGAGGCCCTGGTGTAGGTTACGTCTGCCTGGGGAAAGGGACACCACATTTTCTAATTCTCGATAGAGTTGCCACATATTCACCAAGCTGTGTCTACACAGAAAATGTCTACCCGCCTTTTTCTCCTTTACATGACAGCACCCTGTGCCACAGGGCAGAAGCCCTGCAGATGCTTGTTTTAGATTCCTGGACCCTAGCCCATCCCTTCCAAATCACAGTATCTGAGGACAGTGCCTAGAAATCTGCATCTTAAACAAGCTTTCCAAGTGGTTTTTATGTACAGCAGCATTTTTTAAAGACCAGTGAACAGATTGCCAGGCCTGTAAATAAGTCTTAGAAAAGCTTAGGGGCATTACTTCCCACTAAAGAGATTTTAGGGAAGGTGTGTTCCCCCCACTTGCTGCTGAGCCTGGATGAATCAGGTTAAAGACTCTCAGATATTTAATGGCTGAAGTGAAGAGAAGTGAAGTTAGTTGGGACATTTTCATTTGCTCCTGTTCTATATTTTATCGTAACTTAAAGGATTCCTAGAATTCTGAAATGCTATTTAAACCACAGAGCTATATAACAATGAGTGTATCTGCTTTCTCCTCCCAGTCTCCTAACGGGCAAGGAAGTATTTCCCAGAATAAAAATTCCCATGTGGGGATATACAAGACCCTTTCAATTAAATAGAAGTCCCGGGCACTAGTTCTGACGAGGACCCCGCGTCTGGGCCCGGCTGGGCTGGGCGGGGCAGCTTCTCCCCCAGGGGAACCAACTAGCTGGGAACTTCTAACAGTGCCAAAAGCCCCCTGGGGCCTCACCCTCACGCTCTGTTGTAGGTGTGAAAACTAAACGAACTCAGTGAGGCACCTGGGTGCCCACAGTTTCCCTTCAACAAAGGAAGTATAAAACAAAGAAACAGAAACTTATACTTTTGACTGTTAGATGTTTCTCTTCTTTATGAAAGCCCTGGACTGAAAACCAGTTAGGCAACTCCACTAAGGTGGTTAAATTTCCTACAAACTAACTGGCAGTCAGCACATGGGTATTTTGGAGAAAGCTGCCTGCTAAAGGATATTCAGATTACAGTGGATAGGGTTCAAAAGCACTCACAGATTATTCGGATCTCAATTGTTAAAAGGGGCTAAAATTAGCCAATTTAAATACATAAATGCATATTCTGAGAGAGAAAAGTCCGGTGAAGGAAAAAAAAATTTGATTACAGGCAAGTTTTTATTCTGAAATCTTCAGATTGCTGTTATATTAGAAGTCACAGCATAGATTCTTGAAATAAACAATTCAAATGAAAGTGTTTTCCCTTCGAAAGAGATTGTGGAAAGGTCATTCATTCAGCTGGTATTTATTGAATGCCAACTGTGTGCCAAGCATTGGCTAAGGGCTAAGGAACAAAACAATACAAACAGTTATAGGATAATCACCTTAACCCCCTTAAATGCCGTTTTTTTAAGATTTATTTTTTATTTATTTCTCACCCCCCCCCCCCCATTGTCTGCTCTCTGTATCCATTCACTGTGTGTTCTTCTGTGTCTGCTTGTATTCTTGTCAGTGGCCCTGGGAATCTGTGTCTCTTTTTGTTGTATCATCTTGCTATGTCAGCTCTATGTGTGTGCGGTGCCACTCCTGGGCAGACTGCATTTTTCTCGTGCGGGGCAGCTTTGTGCATGGGGCTCCCTTATGCGGGGGACACCCCTGCAAGGCACAGCACTCCTTGCGTGCATCAGCCCTGCATGGGCCAGCTCACCACATGGGTCAAGGGGACCCGGGTTTGAACCCTGGACCTCCTATGTGGTAGACGGACGCCCTATCAGTTGCACCAAATCCACTTTCCTTAAATATGTCTTTTAATCATCAGATTTGCTTTTTGTTTCTGAAATGGAAATTTCTACTTTTGGTTATAAAAGAAATAAATAAATGCTGCTTGTAAAAAAATTTTTTTCAGACAATGTAGAAAACTGAAAAAGTAAACAGTAGCCATTGGACAGAAGTTACTACCCAAGAGTTTGTTGCATATTCTTTCACATTTTTTTCTGGTATTTGATTATAAATTTGCTTACTATATTATCAATTTAATTTATTAAATTAAATAGAACTGAAGATGATTAGAATATATGTATATATGAGTTTCAGCATTTCCCATAATGCCTCTTCCTCCTAGATCCCAAATATGGAAAGCCATTACCCCAAAATACATTTCCTATCATTTGAGTACTGGGGAAGATGTGAACCAAGCTGGGACGTACTGGGAAGTGGGGAAGAACTGGGTTCTGTTCTGTCTGGTAGGTGAAGAGGTGAGCCTGAGCACCTGCCGCTGCTCGAGCGGTTTCCCCGCGTTGCGCACCTTGTGCAGTGCTGGGTGCGCGCCCCGGGCACCCGGGCATCCAGCATTGGCTGGGCAAGATGGGAGAGGAGAAGGGGCGCGAGTGAGGCGCGGCGGGGAGGGGGCAGGTAAGAGGCGCCTTCGCGAGAAGGGCCCCAGCTAAGCTTTCGAGCTGCATCAGTGAACAAAGCTGTCACAATTCTCTCTCCTGCTCTAACCACCAGCCCACGCCATCCAAAGGGCACCGTTCAAATGTACAGATGCCTGTAAGACCGGGCAGCCGGGGTGGCACAGAGCGGGGTCGGGTGCCCGGGCAGGGGCGGCCCCGGGCTCCGCGTGCCGCGCTGGGCCCGTGGGTGCCAGGGGAGAGCGGCGGGCCCCGAGCCCCCCGAGCCCCCCGAGCCTCCGTCCCCGCGGCCCCGCGGTCAGGCTGTTCCCTGACCAGCACTGGCTGACGGTCTCCCTCAGGTGGACGCAGGCCTGGCTGCGCTGGAGAATTCAGAGGCACATAAGGTTTGATCCCTGCAGAGGAGAAGAGTAAGTAATTATTGGGGAGTAGAATTTAGGTGCCTGGAGACAAATTCCCCCTGTGTCCAGTGGCCCTTTCCAGTCACCATCCTGAGTCCAGAGTGTTCAGTCTAGGCGGGATCACCTGCCTCCGGCGCTCCTCTAGAAAAGCGGGCTCTGCCCCTGGGGAGGTCCAGTCTTCCCCACGACAGTGCAGTGGGGGAGTGGGGAGCTCTGGCCTCCAAAGAAAGCCGGAGGCTGTAGATGAGCCAGGAGCATTTGCCCGCGGGGCTCAGCCTGAAACGGGCCTGCCCCTCCCTCCACACTCTGCCCTACTCTTGACCCTCCTCCCAGCCTTCCTCCTCGGACAGTGGGGGGGGGGGGGGGGGGATATACCAGAGCAAAACCAGACACACGTTCCCTTGACAGACACCTTCATCCTCCACGTACCTACCGGCAGGTAATGCACCCCCGGAATGGTCGGTTCAGACTACTCCCCTAGTGTTTTGTTGTGGTTGTTCACTTACTAGAACCTTCTTCCACACTGTTTCTGTGGAATCCACAAATGGTTAGCCTCCTTTTATTGTAGAAGAGCAGTAAAAGGTCATTGTGGTACATTTTTTAAAATCACACAAAAATCACAAACCAAAACCACTTTACTGTATAGTAAAGGGTAAACCCAATAAATTTAAAATAAGCATAGGGTATTATGAATGCAGTTCATTGTATTTTATACAATAAAGTGAAATTGTTTAAAATGATTCTTAAGAACTATAGGGTAAATGCCTCCATAGTACAAAAAAATCTTAAAATTGCAATACTTACAATATATGCCACTTGGATGTGGGAATGTAATTTTGCAGTATTGGTAGCAAATATTTTTGCAATTGTCACTCTAAATACTATGGGACTCCCCTTGTCCCATAGTCTTTTTTTATTTTTGGTTTGGTTTGTTACTTTTTATTTTGAAATAATTTTAGACTTAGGAAAAATGTTGCAAAAAGTAGCACACAAAAGGACAATAACAAATGTTAGCATGTGTTGGTGATAATGTGGAAAAATTGAAACCCTAAAACAAAATGCAGCTGCTCTGGAAAAATCTGGTAGTTAATTAAAATGCTAAACATAGAGTTAACATGTGACCTAACAATTCTACTCCTAGGTAAATACCCAAGAGAAGTGAAAACATACATAAAAAGCCTATAGTTGAATGTTAATGAGGGTATTTTTCATAACAGCAAGAAAAGTAGAAACAACCTAATATCCATCAACTGTTGAATGCATAAACAAAATGTGATATATCATACCACATTATTATATTCATACCCCATGAATATTTTCTCATCATTCATAAAGTCTACTATTTTAGTATCCATCCACAAGTCTTACACACAACAATTTTTACTGTGCTGTTTGTTTGCCAAATGGTGGTCTTCTATTTCTGTCATTCCTTCTATGTTTATTAGTTGGAGTATTACTATAAGAAAGAGCTCTCTGTTCTCCCCCATTTAAAAAGTTTTATTTATTTATTTATTTATATCAGTATGGACTTGTGGGTAGTTATTTTATTCTATAGGTTATAATCCATTACTAACAGTATTTGTTATTGTTGTTCAAATAGCCCCAGATATAGTCACTGGAAGCACTCAGGTTGGTTCCTATGATCTTTAAACTTGTCTCTAACAGTTTTTGAGTAATTTCTTTATTTCTAGTACTACAAGACATACGTATATCGTACTTTCCCTGCCCCAGGCTTGGAATCAGCCATTTCTCCAATGAATCCTGGTTCTTTTTAATTAGAAAATAGTATTTAGAAACAAGATTTAGGCATGAGGTTTGCACACTGCTACTGGGTTGTTGTTGCTTCTAGACTTTTGCAGTGGACTGTGTCAGGAAATATACATACATAGATCACCTATATCTATCTGTGTGTGTACATAAATAACCATGAGTTCATACCTTTGATTCCAATCCAACAGCACAGGGTTTATTCTAGCCTTCCTTCTTTCCTTATTTGTAACTTCTTTCTCCAACAATGAGAAGCTTCTATCTCATTATTTATAAATACTTATGTGCTTAATCCTAATGTATATATAGTTTTACAATTGCTAACTCTTATCCCTAAGAAAAACAAATTTACTTAGTTTTTGTGTACGGGTCTTTTTGTATTTTGCCTTACATTATATAGTCTAACTACTGTTTTCTAAAGTTATGTAAGTTACCTTTTTATTCCCTACCTCTTCAGTAGGGTCATATTATTCATTGTAATACAGTTGGGGTCATCTGTTACTGTTTGTGTTGCATCTTGGGTTCCTTCCACATCTCGGTTGATTTTCATTATTTGTGTGTTGATTGGGTATATGAAACATTCCAGGGTTCTAAAAGTAAGGGCTGTAAGAAAATGTGCACTCAGAGAAGTGTCACCTCCCATTCCTACTACTCCATTATCCTATTCTTGCCACCCCACTTCCCTTGAACATAGCAAATTTCATTTGTTTTTGGTTTATTCTTTCTGTATTTCTTATTGCACAAGTAAACAGATACATGTATATTTTCTTTTTTCCTTCCTTTTTTTTTTTTTTTGCCCTTTAGCCCTTTAGACCGATTTATTTTATATCCATTTAAATATCCAACAAAGGACAATGAAGTTTACAGCTGCGACAGGTATACATAACTCAAAGCAGTTGCAGTCCATCATGGCCACTGAATAACAACTTTGCTGCTGAAATTTCTTAAAACTTAACAAACTAAAACAAAAAGCTGAATGATACAAAAAGGAGGAGTATTTCAGTGTGGTCTGTTCTAATTGGCCTTTTTTAAAAAACCAAATGCATCCTGTTTCCCCCAGACCAGTAAATAAGCTAGAGCTACATGCAGCAGTGTGAGTAGTAGGACATTTCTCAAGTCTCTCAAATAAGTCCAAGGTGAGGAAGGGATGAGGGAGAAAACTGATAGAAAAACATTGCTATAGACACCATAACAATAAAATCTAGAAAATTTAAAATAAAAAAGGCAAGAGACAACATTTCAGAAGCAAAGTGCTCGATAAAAAGTGTATTGTAGAGGGTAATGCATGAAAATTGGGGTAAGGAGAGGGCAGGAAAATAGGTCAGCAGGATGGGTGAGGGCCTCAGAGGAAATACAGCCTTGTCGTTCTGGGAGGAATAACACGTTCTGAACCTGAAACTACCCAGAATAACTTTGGTTCTCTTGTATTTACATCTTTGAAGACCATGATGGAGGCAATAGTGCCACAGTGATAGCAGTAGTTAGGAGCAGACCATCCTGTTACCAGCTTCTATTCAAACATAAATTTGTGGCCTTTGTGCACTAGTTTGTGTGCTCTGCAGATGAGTTTTAAGGTGTTGGTATGAACAAACTCATTTGTGACCTTTGCTCCAAAATGCCAACGTGCTTCTCAGGGACTGATTGCACAAGTGTCTACATCTTCAGGATCTGACCAGACCAGGTGACAAAACGCTCCTTTATGAGGAATTTCCTGAATCCGCTCAATAGATGGAATTTCATCCAGTGTTTTGATATCGGGAGATAAACCACCGTGAACACACAAAATCTGCTCATCTATTAAAGCTGCTACTAGGAGCATGTCAAAAACTTTGGCACAATATCTCCATGCATTAGCATTTCCATATTTGGTCTGGCACTCATCATAAAATCCATATAATTGTGTTACCTGTCTACTCTCGGGATTTCCTTGCAAGAGTGTAATACAATCAGGCCAATTAGCCTTTAGCGCAAGAAGGTAAGTGAATGACTCCAAACTATAATAACCTCTGTCTACAAAGTCACCCATAAATATGTAGTCTGTGCCAGGAACCTGACCTCCAGTTCTGAATAGTTCACAAAGGTCATAAAAGTGTCCATATATGTCTCCACACACTGTTACTGGTGTTGATACCGGCTGAACATTTGACTCTTCCAAGAGGAGGTCACAAACACAGTCACTAACTGCTTTAGGTCGTTCTCCGGCAGGTACTTGCATAGCTGCTGTCTCCACATACTTGTCCAAGTCTAGTGGTGCCATTTTAGGAATACAATAGGCAGTGGCTGCAGGAGTGGCAGCAGCAGAAGTGGGAGCCGGTGTTGTAGTGGTGACAGCGGCGAAGGTAGAAACCACATGTATTTTCTTATATCCCCTGATTTCTTACATGAAGAGTGGCATACTCTTTTGTATCTTACTTTTTTCATTGAACAGTATATCCTAGAAACCATTATATAACAGTTTATAGAGAGTATTCTCATTCTTTTCTATAGCCACATAATACTCCATTGTATGGATGTCTCACGGTTTATTCAACCACAAATACGAATAATTAGGTTGTTTACAGTATTTTGCAAATACACACAATGCTTCTATAAATAACCTAGTGGACATGTATTTTTGTATTGTTGGAGCTGTATCTTCAGGATAAAGTTTTAGAAGTAGTACATTGCTAGGATTTAGGTATTGACAAATTCCCTTCCAGAAGGGTTGTCCCAGCTTGCATTCCCACCAGCAATATATGAGAATGCTTCTCTCTCCACAGCCATGCCAACAAGATGCATTCCATATTTTTAAATTTTTGACCAATCTGACAAGTGTTTGATTTGCATTTCTGTAATTTTGAGTTTTAATATCTTTTATATGGTTAGGGGTCATTTTCATTTCTTCTTCTGTGAATAGTTCAAGGCTTTTTCTCATTTTCCTAACCTTCAAAGCTTTTTATCTCTCTCTTGTTCAAGGTTTTTAGAAAACAATGTCAAATTTTGTAGTCTTTTAAAATTTTACTTTTTTTTTTTTTTTTTTTTGCATGGTATGGAGGGATTGAACCTGGGACCTCTTCTGTGGGAAGCCAGTGCTTCCCTGAGTTGTTTTTTTCATTTGTTTTGCTTATTGTTTGTTTTTTCAGATGGCACTGGGAACCAAACCCAGACCTCTCATGTGGGAGGCTGGGACTCAACCACTCGAGCCACATCCACCTCCCTAAAAATTTTTAAATGCATGGTGTTCACATATTACATTCACTAGTGGGAAAGGGAAGACTTAGAGCTATTTCCTGATTATGGTGATGATGAAAAAGAGATACAAACACTTAAAATAACATCTTAAGCTTCTTCCTTCTTCATTCAATGAAAAAAATTATAAATGTCTTTGCTTGGACTCAGAGGACCATCTATAAAGAGTAGACCTGGTTGATTTATAATTAGCTGTGACAAAACCTGGACAGATTTAAACATATTTGAACCATTCCTGCATGATGCACTTTCAGTTTTATAGAGAAATAACTAAAATGTTCTGTTTTTAAGACTATTTTTAGTTTCGAGTATCCTTCCCCCTTTTCCTTGAGAGAACTACCAAATTATTCAGGTATTACTAAGCAATGAGATCTAGGAAGAAACCAGCTAATTCAAGAAATAGAAAAATGTAAAATAATATGAAACAATTGAGGCAATTTGCTTAAGTTTTGAAATAGCTTTCTATGAGAGAAGGAATGTAAGAAAACAAATAATATCATATTATGAAATATTTGGGGAGTATTTTTCAATTTTATTGTTTCTGTGTGTGCGTGTTTTTAAAATGTGCTGAATTTTCAAGTGAAAATTTATTACATCCCAGAGTCTAGCATATTGTAACAGAATCAAGCACATTATAATACTTAGTTGAACACGACAATTAAAAGTATCAACTACTGGCCAAACATCGAATTTGGTGTTAAATGAGTAAACATGAAAAGTGGGTCCCTGTTCTTGAGGAGATCAAAGCAAACCTATGACAGTGTTGTGCAAGGAAACAATTAAGCTGTCAGAGAGGCAAAGGCAAGAATAGGGACTGGAGTGAGCCAAAAAGGGATCTGAATCTTCCAATTTACTTAAAACTATCTGAGCCTCCATTTCCTTGCCAACTCAATAAAGAAAATTCCTACTTTGCAGGGTTGTTGTGAAGATAAAGTGGACAATATAGGTCTGCCAAAGTGCCTGATGTTGAGTAGAAACTTAATAAATATACCCTATTGTTATTGTCAATAAGTGTTTACAGAAATTATCAAAAGAAATTTCCGTGCTATATTGTTTGTACTTTACAGCTAGCCTTATGTTTGTTTAATTCTTTGTTGTTCACTAAAACCTTTCGTGAATTTTACCTCATTTGGTACTCTCAATGAGCATGTGAGTGAGTAAATGAGAAACCCTTTCGATTTTACAGATTAGTAAATGGAAATTGAAATGACTAACATTTTCAATGACCAGGTCAAGGTCACTCAGTTTAGGAAACCAGGATCTGAGCATAGATTTTCTCGTTCCAAATCAAATCAGTGGTCCGTGACCCCTCACTGCCTCAGAGAGGGGGAGAAATTAGGGCAACCCTAATGTACTTCATACCAAACTTTCCAGAATGCTCTGTCTAGGCTTGCGCCTACACATCATGTCAAGGGACTGTCAAGCCAGAACTGACAAAGGGATACAGGCTGCAGGTATGTTTGAAGTAAAGAACGAGATTAGATGCAGGTGAGTAGATGCAGTTGAGTACCGCTAACTACATACAAGTCCAGAACAAAAGGGAACTTACCAAGGAAGGAAAGGGGGAAAGGTGTAGGTGCAGGACAAAACCTTAGGTGGTATAGTCTTAGAGAAGCCTGTTTACCCTAAGCCCCTACTTCTACGTCTATCACCAGGTGGTCTTTAGTTTCCCTACCTTGTGTGGATATCAGGTACATGTCTAAAAATAGACAACCCTGTCCCACCCTACTTTCACAGTGAAAAGCACTTATTCATCTTAAAAGTTCAGTGAATTTCTTCACTCCAGAGGCTTCTGTTCTCTAGGGGGGAGGGAGAGTGTTCAAGATAGAAGTTATGCTCTTCAGCCATCACTAGGGCAACTTGCTCTAAATTGCCTCACCCGCCAGTGAAGCATAATGCCTCAAAACTGGGCGGACAAAGAACGATGCCAAAACTAACCACCCTTTTCCTTTTCAGACCGTGACCATTTAAGACCCTGCATAGAAAATGCAAGCTGCGTCGCCTGTGGTCATTGTGACTCAACCTGGGTATACTGCGGTGCCCCAAGTCTCCAACTGGCAGACCGGCCTGTGTGATTGTTTCAGCGACTTCGGAGTCTGTAAGTGCGTGAGAAAAGTTCCCCTGTAATTGAGGTTGAGATGAATTTTCAACAATTAAATCTCCTCCGCCCCGTACCCCTTATTGTGTAGGCACCGAGCAGTGTCAGGCCATGGTATCTTTAACAAAAAAGGCACTTATTGATTATAAGCTAATTCTTCTCCAGTCATTCAAAGAATAGTCTTACTCCTAAAATGCGTTCTAGAGTTACAATAACAGTGAAAGAGCTGATTAACTCTAACAATGAACAAACCTAAAGCTTATAATTAGAACTTAAATTAAATTAAAAGAGACATTTGAAGTTTAACTTGATTTTTTTTTAAAAAAGCCTGTTCTTGTTACATATAAATTAAAGCCATTATAGTTACAATGTGCCCAGTACACAGGAGATGGTTTTCACCCATTGTTTTGACATGAGCTCAGAGAAAAACTATTTGAATTTGTATATAAGTTTTTTACACACCTGAAAATAAAGAATTCTAAAGGCGATTCACTTGTCATTGGGAAAAATAACTGACTGCTTTGTTTTCTTTTTATGAGCTTTCTCTAAATGATCTCAGATATCTGAGTGAACTTGGGAGAAATGAAGTGTGGAGGTGAAATGGGAAGTGACAGAGTGGGTCTACATGCTTAATTCTCAACACTAACCAAGAAACAAACAAATTTGCCTACAAAACATTTGTTCTGAGGTTTATTTGCTTGTCTCAAATCTATGTACTTTACTTAAGCAAGGAAAAGAAGACACATTTAATCTTTAACTTACTGATGAAATTAAAATTAAAATCAAGCTGATAATTAAATTGAGAAACATAGAGGGGAAGAGTTGGGTTAGTTTATTTGTTCTCTTTCCTAGATGACGTTAAAGTGATGGTTTACACTTCTCAGGACATTAATTCAACATCTGCAAAATAGTGAGATGAGGAAAGTGACACAACATCGTCAATGTACTTAGTGTTATTGAATTGTATACTTATAAAATCATTAAAATTATTTTTATGAAATGTGTATTTTACAATAACTTAAAAAACACTCAAAAAATTAAAAAGCTGTAGATAGTCACTTCCATGATTCCATCTTTTAATAACCAAGATCAAACTCTGCATTTTTGATTTGCATTTTGTATGAATTTTTAAAAAGCAGAATACCTACCTAAGGTGAGGTCATTCCTAAATAATTAGATGGGAAGAAGAAGAAGGTGATGCAAAGCTAAACAAAACTTTGAAGATGAACTTAGCAGGGGGGTATGTGGCAAAGGTTCTATGATTTGAACGGCCTGTCATGAAAGTAAACTTTCAGCTGTGATGCGGAAGAGTGGAATAACTTGAACCCTTGGTTTCATATGCCCAGGTCTCTGTGGCACATTTTGTTTCACGTGCCTTGCAAGTCAAATTGCAAATGACATGAACGAATGCTGTCTGTGTGGAGATAGTGTCGCAATGAGGACCCTCTACCGGACCCGATATGGTATCCCTGTGAGTCACTTGCAATACTGTATCATTTGAACTACCGGAGCACAGTCAAAATAATTGTTATAAATATGGAGGTCATTTGATGGTGATCATCATCTGAATATGATTGGTAGGGGTTTCCTAGCATGTGCAATCTTATACTCAAATGTAGCAACAGATCCTCTGATTATCTAACCTTCTTTTAGGCTTCTGTTGAAAATCCTAGAAAATAAGCAGTTTCCATATTTGCAGTGTATATTAGACAATGGAAGAGGATTATTCAGATTATGCCCTAGGTGCAATACACACAGTGTCTCACTTAACTCTCATGCCATACCTGTAAAGTGGGTATGTCCACTATATTTTTGCACAAGAGGACCTTAAGGACTTTTTATTATTATTATTAAAAGACAAGTTGTGGGTTTACAGAAAAATCATGCACAAAATACAGGGTTCCCATATACCACCCTATTATTAACACCTTGTATTAGTGTGGTACATTTGTTGCACTTGATAGAAGTCAATATTCAACTCTAGCTTTCCATGCATTCCCTTACCATGCTATACTTCACATAGGAGGAAAACAAAGGAATATGCAGAATTTTTTAGGACAAATTTATTTTATTCAATTGAATTTAGTTTTTTTTTTTCATTTACAATCTTTATTAGTTTTTTTTAAATTTTTATTTATTTCTCTCCCCTTCTGCCACCCCCCCCCATCCCCCCAGTGTCTTGTCAGCCGCACTAGGAATCTGTCTCTGTTTTTGCTGCATCATCTTGCTGTGTCGGCTCTACATGCGTGTGGCACCACTCCTGGGCAGGCTGCACTTTCTCTCGCGCTGGGCGGCTCTCCTTACAGGGTGCACTCCTTGCGCGTGGGGGTCCCCTATGCGGGGGACACTCCTTGCACACATCAACACTGTATGGGCTAGCTCACCACACAGGTCAGGAGGCCCTGGGTTTGAATCCTGGACCTCCCATATGGTAGATGCTCTATCAGTTGAGCCAAATCTGCTTCCCTTTATTAGTTTTTGATTATAAGAAATAATATAAATCATACATAATTTTACAACAAATTCAAACATACAGAATTATATAAAGTAAAACGTGAAACTGTAAACTGTCTATACTCAATTCCATTACCCAATGGTAAACACTATTAATAATTTTGTATGCATACTCGGGGTTTTCTATGTCTATAAAACATATAAATATAGACTAAATATAGCTATAGATATACATAAAGTTTTAGGTTTGGTGGGCTGTTTCTTTCATTTGTATTTTATTTTTAAAATGAGGTCATACTATACCGCAACTTGGGTTTCTTTTTTTTTTCCACTTAATATTTGGTAGACCCCTTTTCATGTCAGTGATTCTGATTCATTTTATTATCCGAATAGCATTCCATCATATAGATAATTTACTTTAATCATTTCCTTTTTTTTTTAAGATTTATTTATTTATTTCTCTCCCCTCCCCCCCTCACCCCGGTTGTCTGTTCCGTGTGTCTATTTGCTGCATCTTTGTCCGCTTCTGTTCGTCAATGGGACAGGAATCTGTGTTTCTTTTTCTTTTCGTTGCATCATCTTGTTGTGTCAGCTCTCCATGTGTGCGGCACCATTCCTGGACAGGCTGCACTTTCTTTCGCGCTGGGTGGCTCTCCTTACGGGGCACACTCCTTGCGCATGGGGTTCTCCTATGCGGGGGACACCCCTGCATGGCACGACACTTGTTGTGCACATCAGCACTGCGCGTGGGCCAGCTCCAACAGGTCAAGGAGGCCCGGGGTTTGAACCGTGGACTTCCCATGTGGTAAGCAGACGCCCTAACCACTGGGCCAAGTCCGCCGCCATCATTTCCTGATTGATGAAGGTTAAATAATATTGTAGTTTAAATACTTGTACAAATATGATTATGCATGTGTACCAGTATTTCTGTAGTATAGTTTCCTAGATATTAGATTGATAGATCACAGGATATGCACATTCAAATTTTTGACAGATTCTGCCAAAGTGCTCTCCAAAAAGATATCAATTTATAATCGTTAGCACTACATAAGCATCCAATGATGGATAATATCATTTTATTCCATTTTGTTAATTGGAGAGGCAAAAATGTTGTTTTAATTTAATGTTTGTTAGATTAAAAAACTTCTCGAAAATTTGTTGTCCTTTTATATTTCTTCTGTCAATTATCTGTATGTATCCTTTTTTCATTGAGTCATTTGTTTTTTCTTATTGACTTGTGGGAGCTTTTTATTTACTGTAATGTTATTGTTTAATATGAGAGTTATCAAGTTTTTTTGAGGCCTAAATCACTTTTAAAAATTCTCCTTAAGTGTTCGGAAAATTAATAACGGCCTTAAACTAAAACATCAGTTGGTTTTTAACAAAATTGGGAAGGTTGGAAGGAGGAGAAAGAAATAAAAGCATTCTAAAGATCTTATTTAGTCGGATATTGATAGGCAAATATACATTTAAGTAGTGCATGAAAATTTAAGGGTAGTCATTAATAGGATAAAAATAGGTTGTAGAACCTCTAAAACTATTGGAGTGAACAAAAGGAACAAGGAAAAATCAATTCAGCTATAATAATAAGAAAAAAAACACTGAATAAATACCAAACATAAAACAATTTGGCTGTCCCGTGGGTGGGAGTGATTTAGACTTTTTTTCCCCCTTTCTGTGCTAAAATGCCTTTACCTTTTATTCTTTCTTTTCATATGTTTGTGGTGAGTCTTATGGAGTATTCCGTTCCAATGAGATAAGCGAAGAACTGCCCCAGTTATCTCACCCTTCTCTTCTGGGGCCTTAAGCCACAGCCACCTCTGGACTGACCAGCTGCTTAGGTTGTCCGTCAGTTAACCTTCCTGTTTTCCTAGCCTATTCCTTCTTTCAGAGCTCGGGTGTTTGAGCTCGGGTTTTCCTAGTCTACCCACATTGACTGTGTTAGACTGCAGTCAATACAGTCAAACCTTGGCTCTGGTTTGCCTTCTCCATCAATGTAACACTATTTGCTTCATATTTTCCCAAAATTCCTCAAAATTTCTCACCTACTAAATAGCATAACTCTTGCTTTCTAGTACAGTTTTAAAGTTTTTCTTATTTTCATATTTTTTAATCTCATTGGCAGGAGAGGAGATGAATGCATCGTATCAAATTAAAAGTCTTCTATATTAAAAAATTTAAAACTTATTTTTATCAAAGCACTGTAAGTAGTTTCTTAAACTATCTAATTTTACAAGGTTTGTGGAAAAAAAGCAGTAGCACCTAAACTTCTGCCTTCTATTTCCCCTTCCACAAGAGCTGATACTTTCCAGATCACAGATTTGTATTGCTGCTTCTTGGCTTTTCTGTTTGGGGGATTATCTATTGACCTCTCACCATGGAAGATGAGAATTAAGCTCTGTCTTCTCTCCCTTCCCCTACAACCCATATACATCCCTGTCCTTCCGAATTAGTTATATTAAATTTTGAGATTTAAACAAAATTATTTTTGGGTAAAACTATAATCAATGCTTACCTTGTAATACCTGTGTGCTCTTCAGAGTTGAATCATGTAGTAAACCATGATTCCTTTCCCTACTAAACATTGTTTTACCTGGAATTAATGAATAATTGTTGGCTATTTCATTGGTAGTTTTCCATTTACTTACGTGTAATTCAAAACCAAATTCTTAGCCAGTTTTCTAAATCTCTTTCCAACACAATCAACACATCAGACCTTCTATCACTTTCAACTGTTTGATGAGACCACTCCCTGAGCTTCCAAACCTGCTGCCTTTTACTCCTGGTGTTCAGTTCTCACCCTGGATCTCCTTTCACCATCGCCCTGGGGATTCCATTAGCTGCTCTCCTGTGTTTGACTCCTGCTTCTTCATCCCATATCTTCCTCTTTCTTGCTTTAGGCCCTCATTTGTCAGTGCATTCTCTACTAGCTTCTGAGACAGGAAAGTACATGGGCAAAAGAGTTTTGAGATTTTATTTCCAGAAACTCTTGGTAGTTTGTTTGAATATCTTCATATCTTTTCTATACTATAATTCATAGGGAAACACTTGAGTCATAAAAAGAGACAAACGAGTTAAATGGAAAAATATATTACTATTTTCCTAAATGTATCCACCCAAACTCTGCATCAAAAGGATCAGTGTCTTTTGCTCCTCCTCAAGTGTTTGAAAACCCAAAAGCCTTAATTTCCAAATAGGTGAATTTAACATTTCTTTTCTTTCATATTTTTAAACAGGGGTCCATTTGTAATGACTATATGGCAACCATTTTCTGTCCTCAATGTTCTCTTTGCCAAATCAAAAGAGACATCAACAGAAGGCAAGCCATGCATATTTTCTGAAAAGCTAATGGTGAGTCAATGCAAATATTCCTCCCAGAACCTGTAGACCTTTAGAAATATAACTAAGGGCTTTGTAAATTATTCATTATTTTGAATAATAATTCAGTAACAACAATTTCTTAAGTCTCCGAAAATGCGATCTTAATATAAAGACTAATTTTAATTTCTTCTTAAAAAGAAAGTAGTTTTATACATTTAAATTATATTTTAGTAATTAAAGGAATGGTGAATTTCTAGACTTCCCAGAATACTATTGGTCTATTAATGAAGCCCTTGTAAAATACTAGAGTAGGTAATATGGTGAGATATAGAAAACACCCCCGTACTAAACAAGCAAATTCACACAGAACACTGGTAAGTAATTACAAAATAGTAGAGCAAATGAAAATTATGTATTATGTAATATTTGAATTGATTGTGGCATAAAGTATCTATCATAGTAGGGTGACGATAAGTGGTGAAGTCCTACTTTGAAAAGTAAACTTTGAAAGAGGTGGTACAGAATTTGGAATATTTGGAGATGTTATCTAGAATTTCACCATCTGAAACTCAATCAAGTCACTTTCAATGAATTGTTCCAAGATTCTCAGAATTAGCTATTAGGAATGTAATGAGGTAGAAATCAATGTGATTTAGGCAGTCCTCTATAGAATACATCTTAAGTATGGGAAGAAAAAATTAAATTTTCCAATCTTTTCAATATCTTACTTCTTTTCTCAAGTAAACGAGGATGCTGTATAGGTTAACAAGAATAACTCTTGGGAGATATATAATAATTATTGTTTATTTAGCAAATAATGTATCAACTACCTAGTACTATGTAAGACACTGGGAGGTGCTGTGGGAGACAAAGATCAGTAAGCTGATCTCCTTGTCCTTATAAAATTTCCACTCACAAAGGAAGGATTAAACAAACCCCCATATAGAACCTCCCAAAGAGAAGAATTCCAAATAATTTATGTAGATAATGCTCACTCAAGGTGATGGGGTAAAACTACCACCCCTTACGGGTAAACTGTGCATAATGACTTCCCTTCAAAGAGTATAGTGAAGAAGCCTGACAGCGCTACCTCAGCCAGGTGAGCAAGGTTAACACCATCCTTAAGTCTCATTGATAGCACGTACCTCTGATATGTGGTGAGAATGGTACTTTACCTCTTTGTTCCTCCTCCACCAAACCTGTAAATCATGAGAAAAACATTAGACAAAACCAAATTGAGGCATATTCTCCTAAATACCTGATCATTACTCCTCAAAACTGTCAAGGTCATCAAAACAAGGGAAGTCTGAGAAACAGTTTATTACAAATAAATGTAATCCGGTATCCTTGATGGGATCATGGAACAGATAAAGGACATTCAGTAAAAACTAAGGAAATCTATCATTTCACACCTATAGGAAGAGCTATTGTTTTAAAAACGGAAATAACTAGTGTCGACAAGGATGTGTTCTCCCTTTAAGGACTCCAACTGATAGGGTGAGAGATTCCTCTCATTACTGAAGTTAGTGTCCTTTGTTGATTGTAGATATAATCAGCCATAGATGCAATTTACTGACTAATGATTTGAATACATGAAATACTCTTAGAGTAATAATCAGGCCAGTGCTTGCTTGACCAAACAACTAGACACCATAACCTAGCCAAGTTGACATATGAAATTATCACATAGGTATACACCCAAAAGACTTGAAAGCAGGAACATACCAATGTTCATCACAGTATTATTTACAATAGTTAAAAAGTGGGAGCAACCCAATGTCCATCAGCAGATGAATGGATAAAACAAAATGTATATACATGTGTTGGAATATTACTGAGCTCTAAAAAGGAATCAAAGTTCTGATACATGTCACTACATGGATGAAACTTGAATACATCATGTTGAATGAAATAAGTCAGACACTAAGGGACAGATATTGAATGGTTCCATTTATATGAAATAGCTAGAACATGCAAATTCAGAGACAGAAAGTAAAGTACAGGTTACCCATAATGGGGGTAGGGAGAATGAGGACTTAACGTATGATAGGTATAGGGTTTATGTTTAGTGTGATGGGAAAGTTCTGTTAATGGATGGTGGTGAGGGTATTGCAACATTGTGAATGTGATTAATCCCACTGAATGGTATGCCTGGGAATGGTTGAAATGGGAAACTTTATACTGTATGTATATTTCCACAATTTAGAAAAAGAGTGACTAAAGAGACATTAACAATTAAATATAATCCATGATCCTGGACTTGAACTAATCAAGGAGGAGAAAAGGCCCAAAAGGACATTACTGGGACATATTTTCAAAAACTGGAATATAGTCAGTAAGCTTTATATCAATGCTAAATTGCTTGAGCTTGATAACTACTTAAGGTGGATACATAAGTGAATATCTTTGTTCTCAGGAAATGTACATGGAAGTATTAAGTTTTGAAGGAGAATGATACAAACAACCTACTCTCAAAGGTTTAGAAGATATATAGACATATAGATAGATAGATAGATAGATAGATAGATAGATAGATAGATAGATAGATAGATAGAATGATATGGCAAATGTAGCAAAATGTTCAAATTTGATGGATCTGGGTATCTGAGTAGGAGATATGTTGGAGTGCTCTGTGTGGATTTTGTATTATTTTTGAAACTGCCCTGTAAGTTTGAAATTATTTCAAAATAAAATCTTTTTTAAAAACAATAAGGAAATCTAAATGAAGTATGAACTTTAGTTAATAATAATTTATCAACATTGGTTCCCTTGTTATGGCAAACCTACCAGAGTAATATAAGATGTTAACAATAGGAGAAACTGGATGTGGAGTATATAGGAATTCTCTGTACTATCTTTACAACTTCTCTGTAAATCTAAAACTATTCTAAAAGTATAAAGTTTATTAAAAATGGAGATAATTCAAAAATACAATTTATGTATCCCTTATAGGTGAAAAGATCTTATTGAAGCAAACAAAATCAGCAGACACATCTTCAGCTTGAGTACTTCTCATCTTTTGCAACTGAAATGTGATAAGTTTAATCACAATTGATGGGGGGAGGGAGGTTTTTTTTAATTGTTTTAAATGAATCTTGCCCCTTAGTTTTGCTAAATGGCCCAGCTTAGCTTCTCCTGCTTTTCATACAACTAACTTTTCTGGATTATAATTTTTTTTTCATTTAAAATATAAATCAAATAAAAGATTTTACTAACAAGTGTTTATGCTTCTTTACTCTCACTGAAATGTCTTCATGCCCTTGGTTAATATCAAGAATAAATTTCCGAGGGGATTGTGGGAAGATGGCAGAGTAGGGAGCACCAAAACTAAGTCCTTTCACCAAAACACTGTTAAACAAGCAAGAACTGTCTGAAACAACTATTTTGAAATTCCAGAGGCCAGAAGACTGTAAGGCATTCAGGAAGGCTTGAGAAGAAGAGGCTGACAAATTGTGGTAAAAAAGAAACACGAAAAACAGTAAATTCCTCTTTCCACTGAGTAGCAGCCAGCGGCCATCTCCCCTACTCTAGTGGCAGGCCACCATGAAGTCCAGGTCCTAGGTAGCTGCTGGTGACAGAAAGGGACACGAAAATCCTCTTCTTCAAGAACAGGGGTAGGCGTGGCTGATCACTGACAATGATTCCTGATTAGCAAATTTGGATCACTGAGGGCCTTTTTCAGAGGGTAGCCATTGTTTCAACCCACCTTTGGCAAACATGGCAGCAGCCATTGTTTCAATTCTCCTAGACAGGAGCCATAGTGGTAGAGACTTAAAGACATTGCATTGAAGGGCTGCACTTGCTGAGCAGGCCAGGAAAGCTCACCTTTGGGGAGTCATCAGAGAAGCTCTTGGTGTCCTTCCTGATTCCCTTCCCCAGGGCACTTAGGAGACAGTCTTGCCCCAATTGTGGGTCACTGGCCCTGCTTTAGTTGGAAAGGACTAACTTGGCAATGTCCTCTTGAATGCGCCTTCCTTCCAGAATTTTTCCTCCAGGCAAAAGCAGCTTGAAATAACAAAAGGAATGTATGACAGTTTGAGACTATGTACCAAAGAAGATAATGTACTTATAGCTAATCCATTGCTGTAAGTATTAACCTGCTGTAGCTGGGACCTGTTGATTAGATTCAGTTAAAGTCAGACCTTCCTTTTTTTTTTTTTCCATGTCTCTGATATGTTTATTTCTTGCATATTGCATATTTAATAGTTTTATTACAGTTTTATATATATATTTCAACTTAGTTTTTATTTCAAAAGCTATTTGTTTTTATTGGAGATATAGTTCAGATACCATAAAATTCATCCTTTTAAAATGTACGCCTCAGTGTACTTTTCAGTATGTTGACAAAGTTGTGCAACCAGACACATCTACATATATATATATATATATATATATAAAATAGCAACAAGTACAACATAATGTTTCCCACTTTAGCCACATTCAACTATACAATTCAGTGGCATTAATTACATTCACAGTGTCATGCTTCCATCACCACCATCTATTATCAAAACTTTTCCAACACCCAAATAGAAACTCTGTACCCATTAAGCAGTAACTCCCCATTCCCTACCCCTGCGCTGGAAAGCCTCACCTCTTTTTGAGAGAGACAAATGTTACTTCTTCACAAGAAGTTAGGTGCTGTTCTGGTCATACAGCTAGCATTCTGCTTGCAGTACTTCACCAGGAATCAACTTGGGACAGTGGAAAGAGCAGTTAATACTGTAACTTAACCAGTTATGGAGCTATTAGGAGGCCTACACCCATTTACTTACCAGTAAAATAAGGGGGTTAGACAACATGCTCTTAATTTCTTTTCAGTTCTATCCTGAGCTGCCCATCAATACCTTGAAGGTTTGGTTCTGCCTTGGACCAAAATAAAGGTGAGCTCAGAGCTTAGTAGCTGGATTCTTGTTGAAGGACCTAGAGACAAGGTCCCAGCTGAGAACTAACTCTTGCTCAGGGTATTCCCCCCTAATTTTACCAAGGAGGTGAGCTAATCACCCATCTCCTATTTACTCTCTGGGTCCCTTCCTATCCAACACCCTAGTTTCCTGGCTCTCTCCCTGCCAATCCTTCACAGAGGTTCCCACCTCTCTTTATCTCTGGAGGCTGGTCCTGAGCCCAGTCTGGATCTCTCAGATAGTGGTCAGGAGTGCTCCAGGTCCCAGATCCGGCACAGGCAGCTCCAGGACCTGCTCCTTAGTGCACATTGTGGGCTGTCATCACAGACGGCGCAGTTCCCAAAGATGGCTAACAGCCTCCTTGGCTCAGCTACCTCCTCCTGCCAGAAGATTCTAAGACACTGACAAAAATATGTCAGAGCAGGCTAAATTTCCTGCCCCTAATTAGACTGTTATCAAGAGACCTTCCAGTTCTCGGAGGTCAGGGAGGCTCAATGTACCCCGATTACAGCCATCCAGTGGCTCAGGGATACCCTAATACCAGCTGGGATTGGCCCTGGGCACTTCACACCATCTCTCTATAGGTTGAGCATGTGGGGTCTGCCAGCCTCTGGCAGTTTTTCTCTAGAAATAGAGACAAAACAAATGAACAGAAGGGGTTTATTATACATGTGGTCAGCTGACACGGTAGCTTAGGCCCTTGTGCATTTTTCCATTAGAGACTTCAGCCCCTTGTCCTATGCCTTTTCTAGAAGGCTCCAACTAGTTAACTCCAGGTCATTGTTTAGTCCTCAGCTCGCACATCATCTCCCCAGAAGAAATCCATTCCCTTACATGCATTCTCACAGCACAATGTATGCTTTCTTCGAAGCACTCACCACAGCCACAATTTTATACTCATTTGTGGAATTAACCCATCTCTCTAAACTGTTAAGTTTATGAGACAAAAGGTCTTCTTTCCATAAGCTCCATCATGTCACCCAAAGCACTAACTTCAAGTCATCTCTGACTCCTTGGCCTCACTTATCCCACCAAATTGTTTTCCCTTCCAAATCGGTCTTGAAGTCGCCCCCTCCTCTTCATTTTGATGACCACCGGGCCACATCTCTCACTCTTCTATTCCAACAGCCTCCAGGTTCTGCATGGTCTGCCTGTCTCCAGACGCATCCTGATCTGATGCAGAGGTCATATCTAAACACTGTGCCAGGAAACTTGGCCCAATGGACATGGCGTCCACCTACCACATGGGAGGTCCGCAGTTCAAACCCTGGGCCTCCCTAACCCATGTGGAGTTGGCCCATGTGCAGTGCTGATGCGCGCAAGGAGTGCCCTGCTATGCAGGGGTGTCCCCCATGTAGGGAGCCCCATGTGCAAGGAGTGCACCCTGTAAGGAGAGCCGCCCAGCGAGAAGGAAAGCTCAGCCTGCCCAGGAATGGTGCCGCACACACAGAGAATGACATAACAAGATGATTCAACAGAAAGAAACACAGATTCCCAGTGCTGCTGATAAGGATAGAAGCCATCACAGAAGAACACACAGTGAACAGACACAGAGAGCAGACAACTAAGGGGGGGGGAGAAATAAATAAAAAATAATAAACACTGTACCTCCTTCTGGCTTCACCTCTGCCCCTGAGCACCCGCTGCCACAGTGCCCCTGCCTTCAAAGGTGGCGCCAGAGCCAGGACGCAGGCGGCCTGAGGATGGGGGGTGTGGGGGCGCGATGCCCCCTCCGCCGGGTCAGGAACTTGCTAGGCAGGAGGGGCTCGGATCCCCTCACACACCACCACTCGCAGAGCTCCCTCCGGAAAGGAACCCAACGGGGCCAACCCCCTCCCAGGGAGTGAGCCCGGGGGTGTGCCCTCCTGGGACACTCTGGGGAATGGCAACCCACAAGCCAGGCCCACAGAGAGTCAGATCTTCCTTTTGATTAGATAATTTCAGTAGGACATGACTCAGGGTGGGTCTTAATCCTCTTACTGGAGTCCTTTATAAACAGGAGTAAAATAAAGAGAGGGGGCTGCAGAGACAGAGGAAAAAACCCCAGAGGCTAAAAGAGAGGGTACCAGAGGCCAGAGGGTGGAATTGGCAGAGTGCAGAGGCATGGACAGAGGCCCCCAGAAGATAAGAGGGGAAGTCATGGAAACAAGGACGCTGGAGGCATATAACAGCAGATTTAAGGAGGCAGAAGAAAGGATCAATGAACTTGAAGACATGGCCTCCAAAAGTGAACATACAAAAGAACAAATGAAGAAAAGAATGGAAAAAATTGAAAAGGATCTCAGGGAACTAAACAACAAAAGACATGTGAACATATGTGTCATGGATGTCCCAGAAAGAGAAGAGAAGGGAAAAGGGGCAGAAGGACTATTTGAAGAAATAATGGTGGAAAATTTCCCAGTGCTACCAAAGGACATAGATACCTGTGTCCAAGAAGCACAATGTATTCCCATCTGAATAAATCTGAATGGACCAACTCCAAGACACATACTAATCAGAATTTCAAATACCAAAAGACAGAGAATTCTGAAAGCAGCAAGAGAAAAGTGATGCATCACATACAAGAGATACCCAATAAGATTAAATGTTCATCAGAAACCATGGAAGCAAGAAGGCAGTGGTATATTTAAGATACTGAAAGAGACAAGAAAGGCATAAAACTTACAAAGACTAAACAACAAAATGCAGAAAAAAGTCCTTTATTATCAGTAGACACTTTAAATGTTGATGGATTAAACTCTGATCAAAAGGCAGAGATTGGTAAAAAGGATTAAAAAAAAAAAAAAAAACCATGGTCCAACTACGTGCTTTCAGCAAGAGACTCACCTTAACTTCAAAGATACAAGTAGGTTGAAGATGAAAGGATGGAAAAAATATATCATGCAAGTAGTAACCAAAAGAGTTGGGTTAACTATACTAATGTTGGAAAAAATAGAATTTACGTTAACAAAACATTTACAAGTAACAAAGATGTTCATTACATACTGATAAAGGGGACAATTCAACAGGAAGATGTATCTATTATAAATATATATGCACCTAACAGTGGAGCCCCAAAATATATGAAGCAAATACTGAGAGAATTGAAGAACAAAATTGGTGGTTCTACATTAATAGTAGGAGACTTTAGTATACCATTTCCAGGTATGGATAGCCAGATGATCAATAAGGAAGTACAAGACTAAAAGACATATATAGAACACTTCACCCAACAAAAAGAGAAAACACATTCTTCTCAAGTGCACATGAATTATTTTCCAGGATAGACTGTATATCGGGTCACAAAATAAGACTCAACAAATTAAAAATATTAAAATCATACAATGCATATTCTCAAACCACAACAGACTGAAGCTATAAATCAATAACAGAGGGGAGAAAGGAAAAATACACAACATACTCTTAACCAAAGGGTTACAGAGGAAATCAGAAGCAAAATTAGGAAATAACATGAGGAGTATGAAAATGAAAATACAATATACCAAAACTTATGGGATGCAGTGAAGAACTAGAAAAAGAAGAGAAAACTAAACCCAAAGCAAGTAGAAGAAAGGAAATAACAAAGATAAGAGCAGAGATAAATGAAATTTTTAAAATTAAAATCAATGGAGAGAATCAATGAAACCAAAATCTGGTTATTTGAAAATATCAATAAAATCAACAAACCTTTAGCTACACTGCCAAAGAAAAAAGAACTTGGATTCAAATTTTTAAAAATCAGAAATGAAAAGGGGGCTGTTACTACCAAAATAAAAAAGGATTATAAGAAGATACTATGAACAACTGCATGCCAATAAGTTAGATACCCTAGGTGAAATGGACAAATTCTTAGAAACTATCTACACTGACTCAAGAAGAAATAGAAAATCTCAAAGAGATTGAATCAGTAATCAAAAGCCTTCCAACAAAACTAAGTCCAGGACCAGATGACTTCACAGAGGAATTCTACCAAATATTCCAAAGAGACTTAACTCCAATTTTGTTCAAACTCTTCCAAAAAAATTGAAGAGGAAAGTGTATATGACTCAAGCAATTGGGCTCCCATCTATTATATAAGGGGTCCAGGGTTTGATGCCCAGGGTTTCCTAGTGAAGGCAAGCTGGTTCATGTGGCGAGCTGGCCCACACAGAGTGCAGGCCCATGTGGAGTACTGTCCTGCGCAGGAGCGCTGGCCCCCACAGGAGTGCTGGCCCACACAGAGAGCTGGTGCAGCAAGATGACACAACAAAAAGAGATGCAGAGCAGATATAAGACACACAGCAGGCCAGGGACCTGGGGTGGTGCAAGAGAATGATAGCCTCTCTGTCATTCTGGAAGGTCCCAGGATCAGTTCCCAGAGCTGCCTAATGAGAATACAAGCAGACGCAGAAGAACACACAGTGAATGAACATAGAGAGCAGACAATGAAGGGAGGAGGGAGAAATAAATAAACTTTTTTTAAAAATTGAAGAGGCGGGAACACTCCCTAATTAATTCTATGAGACCAACATCACCCACAAGACAAAGCCAGATAAAGATACCTCAAGAAAATAAAACTACAGACCAGTATCTCTAATGAATATAGCTGCAAAAATCCTCAACAAAGTGCTAGCAAACTGAATCCAACAACATATTAAAAGAATTATACACCATGATCAGGTGGGATTTATCCCTGGTATGTAAGGTTGGTTCAACATAAGAAAATCAATTAATGTAATATACCACATTAACAGAATGAAGAGGGAGGAAAAAAAACATGATAATCTCAGTTGATGCAGAAGGAATATTTTACAAAAGCCAGCACCTCTCCTTGATAAAAACACTTAGAACACTAGGAATATAAGGAAACTTCCTCAACATGATAAAGGGCATATATGAAAAGCCCATAACTAATATCCTACTTAATGGTGAAAGACAGTAAGCTTCCCTTCTAAGATCAGGAACAAAACAAGTATTCCCGCTGTCACCACTGTTATTCAACAGTGTACTGGAAGTTCTTGCCAGAGCAATTAAGCAAGAAAAAGAAATAAAAAGCATCCATATTGTTAAGGAAGAAGTAAAACATTCCCTATTTGCAGATGATATAATCCTATATACAGAAAACCCTGAAAAATCCAAAACAAGACTGCTAGAACTAATAAATGAATTTGGCAAAGTGGCAGGCACAAGATCAACAGGCAAAAGTCAGTGTTGTTTATATATACTAGCAATGAATAATTGGATCAAGAAATCAAGAAAAGAAATCCATTCCCATTCCCAAATGAATCAAATATCTAGTAATAAATCTAACCAAGGATGTAAAGAACTTATACATAGGAAACTCTGAAAATCAAAGAAGAACTTAAATAAATGGAAGGATATTCCATGTTCATGAACCGGAAGACTAAATGTGGAAAAATAGAAACATTCATTCACTGCTGGTGGCAATGTAAAACGGTGCAGTCCCTGTGGAAGACAATTTGGCAGTTCATCAGAAAGCTAAGTATAGAACAACCATATGACCCAGCAATCCCTCTATGTATAGACCCAAAAGAATTGAAAGCAGGGACTCACACAATATCTGTAACCAATGTCCATAACAACATTATTTACCATTGCCAAAAGATGGAAGCAACCCAAATGTCCACCAACCAGTGAATGGGTAAGTAAAATGTGGTATATATATAAAATGGAATATTATTCAGACATATAAAGGAAAAAAGTACTGATACATGTGCTAACATGGATGAATATTGATGACATCATGTTGAGTGAAAAAAAACAGACACAAAAATACAGCTATTGTATGATCTCACTGATTTGAAACTGTTAGAATAAGCAAAATCTTAGAACCAGAATCCAGAATATGGGTTACCAAGAGATGCGGTAGAAATAGAGAATGGAAGTTAAGACTTCAAATATACAGGATTCCTATTTGGAATGATGGAATGATGGTAATGGATGATGGTAATAGTAGCACAAAATTGTGAACACAATTAACAGCACTAAAATATATATATCTGAATATGATTAAAAGAGGAAATGTTAGATTGTATATATGGTAAGAGAACAAAAAAATTTTTTTTAACTCCATAGAACTACACTACACAAACAGGGAGCCCTAAGTTAAATCATGGACTTTAGAGTACTATTAATAATAATGCTATTTAATTAATAGTGCTATCACCAATTGTAACAAATGTTACACACCAATGCAAGTTGTTGGTGGGGTAGTGTAGGAGAATCCTGTATTTTATGTATGACTGTTCTATAAACCCACAACTTCTCTAATAAAATTTTTAAAGATTAACCCCAGGAAGCAGATGTGGCTCAAGTGACTAAGTTCCTGCCTACCACACAGGAGGTCCCTGGTTTGGTTCCCAGTACCTCCTAAAGAAGACAGTGAGTGGCATGATGGCAAGCTGCTGCAACAAGATGATGCAACAAGAAGCACAAGGAGAAAATGCATAATGAGACACACAGCAAAGCAGGGAGCAGAGGTTCCCAGAGCCTCCTAAAGAAGACAATGAGCTGACACAACAGGCAGGTGCAGTGAGCTGACACAACAAGATGATGCAAGAAGAGACACAGGGAAGAAAAACATAATGAGAGACACAACAAAGCAGGGAACAGAGGTGGCTCAAGCAATTAGGCGCCTCCCTCCCACATCGGATGTCCTGGATTCAGCTCTTGGTGTCTCCTAAAGAACTAGGAAGACTAACAGATAACAGCCAGTACAAACAATGAGGGAGTGGGGAGAAATAAATAAATCAAATAAATCTTTAAAAAAATTAATCCCATAATTTTATTCCTGTAGTTTTTTCTTAGCAGCAGCTTTTTGACCACCAGCAACTCAGTTCTCTTTTTTTTTTTTTCACTGCTGCAAAAAGCTTTATTGTTTACACTTGGTTCAGGGCTTGTTAGAGGGCTACAAGATGGCAGTTAGAAAGATGCCTCCTGGCTGGAGAGGCTCAGGCAGAAGCCTGGATGCTGGGGGAATAGAACCCTCCCCCACGGCCTCTGGGCTCCGGAGGCTCTTAGTCGTGCTTGAGGGTGAGCCTTTCAAAGAGATACTCGCCCAGCCCGGCCTGCAGGCCAGCAAGCCTGCGGAGGTTGGTCGGATGGTCACCTGTCCTTTTGATTAGTTTCACCTCCTCATCTAGGAAATGGGTCTCCAGGAAGTCACACAGATGGGGGTCTGTGTTGGCAGATCCCAGGGCATGCAGATCCAAAAGGGCCTGGTTCAGGGACTTCTCCAGGACCAGGGCAGCTTCCATGGCATCCAGAGTATTACCCCACTCATCTTTGGAAGGCTTCTGCACGTCTTGGAAGAGGGCGCGGCCGCTGCACTGGTTTTGCATCTTCAAGAGATGCTCGGCGCCCTCCCGCTTCTCCTTCGCCAATTCGCGGAAGAAGTGGTCCACGCCCTTCAGGGCCACATCGTCCCGGTCGAAATAGTAGCCCAGAGAGAGGTAGGTGTAGGAGGCCTACAGCTGCAGGTTGACCAGGTGCCTCACAGAGGCCTCCGCGTAGGCAGAATAATGCTGACAGATCTGGGAGTTCATGATTGGTCGACAATGAGGAGCTAACCACAAAAAAGCGGTGTTAGCTGGTCCCGGCAGCGGGGGATGGCCGAGAAGTTGGTTCCGGAGGTTGCAACTGGAGAAGCAGTTGCAAGGTGTTCAACGCGGAGGGTGTGGGGAAGAGTCCCCAGGTCTGTTCCATTCAAACACTGTTGAAGCAAGAGACAGATCCGCGGGACCGCCAGGCGCGCTGTTCAGTTCTCTTTTATCAAAAACCTGTAAGAAAGAAGTAAAAAAAAGAAGAGAGACTACAAATAACTATTCCAGGACAGGTATGGTACATTTAGTCAGCACTTGTTCCTTTTCATGTTATCTATTATTAATACATTTCATACCATTTTTTTTTAAAGATTTATTTATTTATTTATTTCTCTCCCATTCCCCTGCCCCCACCCCAGTTGTCTGTTCTCTGTGTCTATTTGCTGCATCTTCTTTGTCTACTCCTGTTGTTGTCAGCAGCACGGGAATCTGTGGGTTTTTTTGGTTGCGTCATCTTGTTGTGTCAGCTCTCCGTGTGCCGCACCATTCCTGGGCAGGCTGCATTTCCTTTCACGCTGGGCAGCTCTCCTTACGGGGCGCGCTCCTTGCGCATGGGGCTCCCGTATGCGGGGGACACCCCTACGTGGCACGGCACTCCTTGCGCACATCAGCGCTGCGCATGGGCCAGCTCCACACGGGTCAAGGAGGCCCGGGATTTGAACTGCAGACCTCCCATGTGGTAGAGAGATGCCCTAACCACTGGGCCAAGTCCACTTCCCTCTCCTACACTTCTGAGTTGATTTCATTTTTTGTGGGAGTGAGGAAGGTTAAACTATCTACATTACACATTTATTATGACATTTCAGAGAGATAAAATGTAAAATCACCAGAAAACGTGTAGTTATTCAACACACTTGACTACCCTGCCCCTTCCTTTACTTGTCCTATAGATGTGGATGCTTTCCAGGGTTCTATTCTGGATTCACTCCTTTCATACCTCATGTGCTAAGACAATGCCATCTACTCCCATGGCTTCAATTGTCCCCTATATGCCAAGCTTCCGCCTTGCTACTGACATCTAGAACATGTCTATGACCATTAAACAAGTCCATGTGTGTGTCCAATAGGCCTCTCTACCTAATAAGTCAAATGACAACACCACCTACTCATTTACTCAAGGTGAGAATTCCAAATATTAATTGTCCTGAATTGTCTCCTCACATCATTTTCTCATTCTCCTATATCCAATCAAACACCAACTTCACCTAAACTCCACATGAAACCCTCAGTGGGTTTCAAGCCAAAGGAAAAAACCTGTTTGCTTCTGTATCCCCTTTGCCTGAAAGTGTCTGAGACCTAGTAGGCAGCTGCTCAAGACATTTATTTATTAAATAAATTGATCTATCCCATCCCCATCTCTATTGCCATGGATGTGGTCCAAACCCTTATTATCTCTTTTGGGTTTTATATCCATAGCCCCTGAAGTAGTCTCCCTGCCTCACATAAGCCAAGCTCCCCTTGCCTTCTCTCCAGTTCACCCTCTACAGTGCCTGCCATGAGCTAAATTAAAATGAGACTGGGAACTTTATAAAAAACAGACCCCAGTATTTTTCCTGGTTCTTCAGTTACCCCTTTAGCTTCATCTCCTGTTAACTTCTGTCTCAAAATTCCCATTCCCCTGCCTTCAAAACACATACTTTAAAATTCTTTCAAATTCCAGGCAGAACACAGGGCATTTTTAGGGCACTGTAATTGTTCTGCATGATTTTGCAATGACAATACAGGCTACTATACATTTTGTCAAAACCTATAAAAGTATACAGTGCAAAGTGTAAACCATAATGTAAACTATAGACCCATGGTTAGTAGCAAGGCTTCGATATTTGTCCATCAATCATAATAAATGTGTCACACTCGTGTAAGATGTTATTAAAAGGAAAAAATGTGGTGGTGGGGTATATGGGAATCCCCTATATTTTCAATGTAACTTTTCTATAATCTGAAATTTCTTTAAAAATAATGTTAGGGGAGTGGATGTAGCTTAAGTGGCTGAATGCCTGTTTCTCATGTATGAAGTCATGGGTTGAATCCCCAGTACCTCACTCTGATTTATTGGACTTACCCCACTCAGCTAAGATGGAGTTGAAGAAGAACAACCACCACACCATGGAGCCTAGAGTGCCTACAATTGAAAGCAGGAGGATTGCATCCAGTATCCATGTGGAATCTGAGCCTCCTCTTGACATAGAGGTGCAACGGATACAACCAATCCAAGGTCCACAGAGAAAAGGTGGCATTGGTGTGGGAAAAGTGGCCATGGTGGCTGCTGGGTGCGGGGAATGGGAGGAAGAGATGAGATGCGGAGGTGTTTTTGGGACTTGGAGTTGCCCTGGATGGTGCTTCAGGGACAATCACCGGTCATTGTAAATCCTCCCAGGGCCCACTGGATGGAACATGGGAGAGTATGGGCTATGATGTGGACCATTGACCATGAGGTGCAGAGATGCCCAGAGATGTACTTACCAAATACAATGGATATGTCATGATGAAGGGAGTGAGTGTTGCTGGGGGAGGAGTGGTGGGGTGGGGGTGGTGGGGTTGAATGGGACCTCATATATTTTGAATGTAATATTTTTACAAAATGAATAAAATTTTAAAAAAAATAAATAAATAAAACTGGGAAGAAAGCATTGCTTTAATAATGCCTTGATTTGGACTTTCTTTTAGCCTCATAACTGTGGGCTAATTAATTCTTGTTGTGTAGGCCAATCCATTGCATGATATTTGCTTGAGCATCCAAAAAGACTAAGCAATGTGTGAATAATAAAACCAAAGTTAAGGCAGCAAAAAAATAAAAAATAAAAAATAAAAAAATAAAAAAATAAAATACAGTTAAAATTTTTTCAAACTCCAATTGTTCATTGCTAATATATAGGAAGGCAATTGATTTTTGTATATTAATCTTGTACCTTGCAATGACTTCCACCTCAAGTGTTGATGTTCCTAAAAGCAACAAGTTAATGAAAAAAAAAAGTTTTCCTTAGACTTCAATGACCTCTGTGAGTACATGACCTTGCTCATCCAAGGTCTGTCAAAGTCAAAATGGGAAATAAGCAAAGCTCTGAAGTAAAGGAAAATGTTGTAAATTGTATTTCAAAGCATTGGGAACAATTTAGTTATAAGTCAATAATTAAAAGGAACAAAATTCTTGTGTAAAACTGCATGGTCACAGTAAAAATCAGCCTTCAAAAAGACCTTTTAGGTTAAGCTTATTTTGTAAAAGAATGAAAATTATAAGTAACATTAGTGAGTTGTGTGTTTGTGTCTAACTCTCTATTTGTGTCTCCCTATTTGTTTAGTGTATATCTTCATACATCAGGATAGTAATATTAAATTAACAAATGAAAATCTTAAAAGAGCTCTATACAGATTGTTAAAAATTAAATATGTGCTTATATATGTGAATGAATATTCCTGGAGCCCAAATTAGGCTAAGTAGGATGGAAAGGTCATATAGAAATCTAAATATAGAAACTATTGGGAAAGAGAAGAGATTTTCCTAATCTCTTTGACCTGCCCAACTCCCAGTGCTTTCTCTTCGCAAGAGCTATGAGGGAGGGGCTAGGTGTGGCAGATTAAAACTCTTGTCTTCTAGGGAGTAGATGTGGCTCAAGCAACTGGTCACCCACCTCCCACATGGGAGGTCACAGGTTCAGTTCCCAGTGCCTCCTAAAGAAAACAAGCAGATGCCACAACAAGCAGATGTTGCAACGAGCAAGATGCCCGACAAGAAGCAGATACCGCAACCAGCAGACATCACAGATACCACAACCAGCTGATGCTGCAACCAGCAGACACTGCAACCACTGCCACCAGCAGACACTGCAACCAGCAGACACCACATACACTGCACATGGCAGACGCTGCAATCAGCAGACACTACAACCAGCAGGGAGCAGAAAATGTCTCAAGAGGTTGAGTACTTGCCTCCCACATGGGAGGTCCTGGGTTCAGTTCCTGGTCCCTCTTAAAGATGATGAGCAGACACTGGGCAAGCACATGAAGAAGGCATCTCAGGGCAGGGGAGGGGGAGTAAAATTTTTAAAAAAATAGAAACCTCTATCTTCTAGGCTAGTGAATTAAGAATTCGTTTGTGCCACACTGATAAAAGATGTGGGAGGAGTGTGTGGGGGGGTGGCAAGTGGGGATATATGGGATCCTCACTTTTTTAGTGTAATATTTTGTATGGTCTATGTATCTTTAAAAAAAAATTTTAACTATTTTAAAAAAAGAATCAGTTTGTCCTGTAATTCCCCAACTTAAACCTTTTTAACAGCCTTAAAATAAGGGTGGTTAATAATCCTCTTACCAAATTTTGGTAAGTAAAGGCAAAGTCCTTGAAAGCCATGGAAAGATCTTTTTAAAATTATAATTAAAACAGATTAAACAATTATATTCCAGAACCTAGAAATCAGTATGCTTTTAAGATTATTCACAGTTTTAGAGTTTTATTCAAGAAAAGAAGTTTTAACCTCCTGTAAAGGAAGGAAAAAGAACATTCTTGAATAAGCTATAATTGCTTCAATGTTATTTAGCTTAGGTATTATCTCCCTAGGTTTATTGAATACCAATTGACTAAATTAGCATTATATGCATTTAATCTTTAAGGAGATGAAAGTTGTAAATTCATGCTAATGAAATTAAGCTAAAGAAGGAAATGTAGATCTGTCCTCTCTTAAATGGATGAAATGAATTTCATTGGTTGCTAATAGTAATTTAGTAAGTTTATTTAAAGCTAATGGTTTCAATAACCATTATGGTTAATTACAAGGAGTTTTGTGAAAGCATCTTCTAAACTGAAGAGTTCAAATGGCTAATTCCAGGAAACCATTATTAATTAGAAACCTAAATTGATATTAATAACAGAGAGTAACTTCATAGTGGGGAAACCTGTCAGAAGCCACCTTAATCTGCATATTAAGATGGTGGTAAGAAAAGATAATCTTGATTCCATTGGAATCTTAGGTTTTCATAAAATAATGGTGAAAGTAGTTTTTTCTGTACTGCTAAAGTAAAATATCTGCTAACATAATTATGGTAAAGGTATAGAAGTTCTAAAATATTTAAGTTCATTTGATATAGTATAAACAGCATTTGAAGTATTACCAGGCCTTCAGTTCACTGCATGGTGCCTCTCTGTTTGAGTCATTGGCTAGGTTGGTCACTGACCCCTAAAATAATAAAAGTATCTACTACATCTCTGAACATGCACCTGAAATGGATGGAGAGTACATTGCAGTATCAAACTTTCGCAGCAGCCAGCAATGGTTTGATATGGCCAAATATACAATGGACATTGGCTCCAGATTGGATGTTTCATAGTGCTGAAGGGTGCTATGCACCAGGCCAGTGAAATATTGGAGCCTACCCTCCTAGCTACTCTCTAGGATTAACAGTACTGCAGCATGCTGGCCGTGTGAAGGACATACCAAGTGAAGCAATGATGACCAGAGTACTGTGAGTAGAACTTAAACCAATACAATTGGCATTATGGCCGGCTCCCATGAAGAGATAACATGTATTGTATTGCAAACCTGGAGCTTAGACCTATTGATTGCAGTTCAAAGAGGAAATTGTGCATTGATTAGTGTTAAGTACTGTACCTATATGCCTGATGATTATGATATCTTTTCTGTTCTCGATCATGTGCAGAAGGATATTGAGCATGTTAAAAGTTCTGGTAAATTTAATTCATTTTCTAAGTAGTTAATGAACATGCCTTTAAGATATAAGAGTGGATCTTTTAAGTACTGTCTTTATTTTGCTTGCCATATGCCTGTCTTGTTGTTGCTTATACTGTCTTTGTGCAGTACCTCTCATCATACCTCTCCTAGCTGTCCCTAAACATAACCACCACTGCGGGAACTGGGGTTGGCAATTTACACCAAACCCATAAGGTCTAACAAATCTTCCCCTAGCGTTAACCAAAAGCATAAAAGGACTTGTAGCAGTTTGATATGGTTATGAATTCCAAAAATAGATATTGGATTATGTTTGTAATCTGGACTGTACCTTGGCGTGAATGAGTTATGATTAGGGCTTTGATTGGGCCACATCATCAGGGCGATAAAAGGCATGGCAAAGGACAGAGTTGAGGGTTCTTAATGTTGGAGTTTTGATGTTGGAGTTTGATGCTGAAGTCTTAAGCTGGAGCCCCAGGGAAAAAGACAGAGCCATTTGCTTGATAGTCTACAGCTGCTCTTGTGGAGCGAGGCAAAGCCTAGAGAGCTTCATAGTCTACAGGTGACCTTGTGATGAAAACACAGGAGCTGAGCCCAGAGGAGCCCAGGAAGCCTGAACTCTCACAGACGTTGGCAGCCATCTTGCTCCAACACATTAAAATAGACTTTGGTGAGGGAAGTAACTTATGCTTTATGGACTGATATCTATAAGCTCCTACCCCCAAATAAATACCCTTTATAAAAACCAACCAATTTCTGGTATTTTGCATCAGCACCCCTTTGGCTGACTAATACAGAACTCAGAGAAGAATTCTGTTTCTCATCAACATTGGGAGGATGTAGCCTCTGAAGCCACCTGGCCTTTCTCATTCTCATGGTCCAGTATGTCATGGCTGGCCCCCTTTGGGGTCCACTTACCACCATCTTCCTTATCCTTTTAAGTAGGTCCATGTATCTTCAAAATTCTAATTAAGGTTATTTCTTACAGAATCAATACCTTAGTAGTTATGTGGGGATTTCATCCAGTCTAACAGCATGTCAGACCCATCTTCCCTCAACTGCAACAGAGTAGCCCAAGGGATTTACACCTTGTCAGGTAGGGACTACTCCCTCTAACCAGCAGGAAGTAGCTACAGAAGAATGACAATCACCCCTCAGTGCCCCCTTAAGAATACAGGTATAAACTCTTTGAAGGGTGAGTTAAGGCAAAGGGAAAGGGAAGACTTGGGGTCACAGCTGAAGACCTGACAGACAACATGGCCATGAGACCCCACCCAGAAACCTCTTGAGGGATCCAGTGAGCCCAGGAATGAGAGACCCTGGAAGGAGAATCTCATTTAGAATGAAAAACCCTTTTGCCGGCAAGGAAAGCCCTGGATAGCCTCAAAAGGTTTCACCATTGACCCCTGAGAAACTGACAGGTGAGACAACAAATCACAACAGCAAACAGCTGGGACCCCACCCCAACATTTTAAAGGGAGAGGAGGAAAGGTTTTATTTTTTATTATTATTATTTTTTAAAGATTTATTTTTATTTATTTAATTCCCCTCCCCTCCCCTGCGTTGTCTGTTTTCTGTGTCTCTTTGCTGCGTCTTGTTTCTTTGTCCGCTTCTGTTGTCATCAGCGGCACGGGAAGTGTGGGCGGCGCCATTCCTCGGCAGGCTGCTCCCTCCTTCGTGCTGGGCGGCTCTCCTTATGGGTGCACTCCTTGCGCGTGGGGCTCCCCTACGCGGGGGACACCCTGCGTGGCGCGGCACTCCTTGCGTGCATCAGCACTGCGCATGAGCCAGCTCCACACGGGGCTTGATCCGCGGACCTCCCATGTGGTAGACGGACGCCCTAACCACTGGGCCAAAGTCCGCTTCCCAGGAGGAAAGGTTTTAAAAAGCTCTGACTGGGCAGCGGACTTGGCCCAGTGGTTAGGGCATCCATCTACCACATGGGAGGTCCGTGGTTCAAACCCTGGGCCTCCTTGACTCATGAGGAGCTGGCCCATGCACAGTGCTGATGCGTGCAAGGAGTGCCCTGCCATGCAGGGGTGTCCCCCGCACAGGGGAGCCCCATGCGCAAGGAGTGCGCCCCATAAGGAGAGCCGCCCAGCGCCAAAGAAAGTGCAGCCTGCCTAAGAATGGTGCTGCCCACACGGAGAAATGACACAAGATGACAGAGCAAAAAAAAAAAAAAAAAAAAACACAGATTCCCGTGCTGCTGAGAACAACAGAAGCGGACAAAGAAGACGCAGCAAATAGACACAGAAAACAGACAACGGGGCGGGGGGAGGGAAGAGAAATAAAGAAATAAATAAATCTTTAAAAAAAAAAAAAGCTCTGACCTAGGGCCCCACATGTGCAAGTCACCCTGTAGTACACCCAAAATCCATGTCTCAGACTGCATACTTTTCTCATTTTCTTGTTTCTTAATTAACTCTTTGCCCAAAGATATACTCACCAGATGCAATGGATGTGTCATGATGATGGGGGACAGGGTTACTGTGGGGGGAGGGGGGGGGGTGGGCGCGGTGGGAGTGAATGGGGACCTCATATTTTTTGCATGTAATATTTTTTTAAAAAATGAATAAATTGAGTAGAATTTGAAAAAAAAATTAACTCTTTACTCCCTTGCCAACTCTATGGCTTGTCCTTAAATTCTTTTATGTGACATAAGCCAAGAACCTAGAAGCCCAGAAATAAGAGCCATCTGGTAACAGAGGGGCACAGCCTACAGCAAATTCAGATTTTGGCCAGGAAACATGGAGGGGTTACACACTGCCAGGCTGGTGGAGCAGCAACATTGTTTATACTGAGAGCCAGCAGGGAACTAAAGATAATTTGCCTTCTCAAACACCCTCCCTACTGCCCCAGACTTGTTACTGAGGAAGAAGAAGAGAGACAGTGTGGCTGCCAAGGGTAGAGAACAGGATCTGAGAAAGTTTGTGAGACTTGGCCAGCCCTGAAGACATTGCTTCTGCACCACCCACCATGTTACAATGAATACATCCCCCACCCCCCGCCCCCGCACATGGGGACTAGCTGAGATATCTGCCAAAGAAAGCCATCTGCTGGCCAGACCAGAAAAGTGCACAAAAAAGAAAAAATAAATAACAGAGGTAAGCAGGAGCCTTTACTGCCACCCTTTAAAAGGCCCTTGGAAACTGGCCTGTACCCCATTACTGGGTCCTAAACCCTGGTTTGAGCAGTTAAATAGATCAATCCTAAGTATTACAACAAGTTGAACCAAAAATCAAAGAAGAGTGGTAGCACATAGCTACTCAACAGTAAATCCCTAGGTAAGAGACAGAAATAGAACATTAGAATAAACTCAGCATCAGAATCAGATACCTAGATATCAGCAAAAAATGACAAGCCATACAAAGAAAAAGGAAGATATGTCTCAGGCAAAGGAACAATTCAAAGCTCCAGATGAGACACAGGAAGAGAAAAAATTAATCAAAGAGGTTCATACAAATCTACTAAATTAAATCATGGAGATGAAGGACAGCATGGCTAAAGAAATAAAAGACATTAAAAAGACATAAAGTGAGCACAATGAAAAATTTGAAATCTTGGATAGAAAAATAACAGAGCTTATGAGAATGAGATACAATAAGTAAGATTTAAAAAATATACAGGCACACAATGGATCTGAAATCATGGAATAATTGGGAACATAGAGGAAAGAACAAATGAAATTGAAGAGAAAGAAGAACAGAGAGAAAAGAATGGAAAAAATTGAGCAGGGGCTCAGGGAGTTAAATAATAACATGAAGAGCACCAACATACATCTATGGGAGTTTGAGAAGATGAGAAGGGAAAAAGGGCAGAAAGAGTATTTGAGGACATAATGGCCAAAAATTTCCCAATTCTCATGAAAGACATGAATATATGTGTCCAGGAAGCAGAGTGTACTCCAATTAGAATAAATCCAAATAAGCCTACCCCATAATATACAGAATGTATATAATATACAGACATAATATACAGAATGCCAAATGACAAAGATAAAGAAAAAATTCTGAAAGCAGCAAGGGAAAAGTGAGATGTCACACATAAGGGATGTTCCATAAGACTTGGTATGAATTTCATTTCAGAAACCATGGAGGCAAGAAGGCAGTGGTATGGTATAATTATGGTACTGAAAGAGAAAAACTGTCAGCCAAGAATTCTTTTCCTTGCAAAATGGTCCTTCAGATATGGTGGTAAGCTTAAAACATTCAGAATAAACAGAACCTAAGAGATTCATAAACAAGAATCCAGCTCAGTAGGAAACACTAAAGGGAGTTCTGCAGATAAAAAAGACAAGACAAGAGAAAGAGGCTTGGAAGAGAGTGAAAGAGTGAAGACTATCAGAAAGGGTACTGAAAAAGGTAAAAAGATTGATAAAAATAAGATATGATGGGGAAGCAGAAGTGGCTCAAGCATTAGGCACCCACCTACCACATGAAGGTTCCAGTTCAGTTCCCAGAGCCTCCTAAAGAAGACGTGCAAGACAGTGAACTGATGCAACAGGGTGGCATGGCAAGATGACACGAGATGATGCAATGAAGAGACACAATGAGGAAACAAAATGAGAGACATAATAAGCAGGGAGAGGAGATTGCTCAAGCCATCAGGCATCTCCCTCTCACATGGGAGGGTCCAGGTTCAGTTCACAGTGCCTCCTAAAAAGAAGGTGAACATGCATAAAGCAGACAGTGAGCACAAACAGCGGGGGTGGGGAAGGTAGAAATGAATAAATAAAATAAAATTTTTTAAAAGATATGACATATGAAACCAGAGAATAAAAATGACTGAAGTAATGCCTTTACAGTAATAACATAGAATGCTAATATAATACATAATATGTAATAACATAGAATGGATTAAACTCCCCAATCAAAAGACACAGGCTACGGAGTAGATAAGAAAACATGAGCCATCTATATGCTGTCTGCAGGAGACTCTCTTAGACCTAAGGATGCAAATAGACTAAAAGTGAAAGGCAAGAAAAAATATATTTCACACAAACAGTAACCAGAAGAAAGCAGGAGTATCTAAACCTCTGTAAGATAAAACAGATTTTAAATGGAGAATAGTGATGAGATACAGAAGGCCATTATATATTAATAAAAGGGACAATACACCAGAAGGAATAACAATCATAAATGTCTGTGCATAGGCAAATACAAGAGGCAAATGCTGGCACAATTGAAAGGAGAAATAGATACCTCTAATAATTATTGGAAAGTTAGACATGCCACTCACATCAAAAGATAGACCAACTAGAAAGAAGATCAATACAGAAACAGAGAACTTTAACAATATGATAAATGAGCTGAACCTCACAGACATATACAGACCATTGCATCCCAAATCATCAGGTTATACATTCTTCTCAAGTGGTCATGGACCTTTCTCCAGGATGGACTAAATATTGGGTCACAAAGCAGGTCTCAATAAATATAAAGAGATTGAAGTTATACAAAGAACCTTCTGATATCATGATGGAATGAAGCTGGAAATTAATAACAGATGAGAAAGGAGAAAATCCAAAAATGTGTCAAGCTAAACAACACAACCCTAAACAATCAGTGTGTCAAAGAAGAAATTGCAAGAGAATCTTGTAAATTCTGAATGAAAATGAGAACACAACTTAACAAAACTTATGGGATACATCAAAGACAGTGCTAAGAGGGAAATTTATAGCCTTAAACACATATATTAAAAAAGAAGAGCTAAATTCAAAGACGTAACTGATGATCTGGAGGAACTAAAAAAAAGAACAGCGAAACAATCCCAAAGCAAGCAGAAGGAAAGAAATAATAAAGATTAGAACAGAAATAAATGAAATTGAGAAAACAACAATAAAAAAACAATAGAGAAAATCAACAAAACCAAAGGCTGGTTGTTTGAGAAGATCAGTACAATTGACAAACCCTTAGGTAGACTAAGAAAGAAAAAGAGAGAGAGATGTAAATACATAAAATCAGGAATGAAAGAGGGAACATTATGACTTACCCCACAGAAATAAAAAGGATCGTAAGAAGGTATTTTGAAAAACTGTATGCCAATAAATTAGAGCTAAAACGGACAAATTCCTAGAAATGCACAAACAACCTACATTGACTCTACAAGTAATACAAGAACTTAACAAACCAATCACATTTGAAGAGATGCAAAGTCATCAAAAATCTCCCAACAAAAAAAGCCCAGGACCGAATGTCTTCACAGGTGAATTCTACCAAGCATTTCAAAAAGAATTAACACCAATCCTGTTGAAACTCTTCAAAGAAATTGAGAAGAGGGAAAATTACCCAACACATTTTATGAAGCCAACATCATCCTAAGACCAAAGCCGGATAAAGACACTTCAAGAAAAAATATTACAGACTAATCTCTCTAATGAATATAGATGCAAAAATTCTAAACAAAAAACCTGCAAATAGAATCCAATAGCATACCAAAAGACTTATACTTCACAACCAAGTAGGATTTATTCCTGGAATGGAAGGGTGATTCAACGTAAGAAAATCAACTAACATAATATACCACATTAACAAATTGGAGGGGAAAAAAATATGGTCATCTTGATCAATGCAGAAAAGGCATTTGACAAAATCTAGCCATCCTTTCTTGATAAAAACAAAGATAGGAATGGAAGGAGAATTCCTCAATACGATAACGGAAATATATGAAAAACCGATAGCCAACATCGTACTCAATGGGGAAAGGTTGAAAGTGTTCCCTCTAAGATTAGGAATAAGAAAGGATGCCCACTGTCACCATTGTTATTTAAAATTGTGTGAGAAGTTCTAGCTAGAGCAATTAGGCAAGAAAAAAATTTAAAGGTAACCAATTAGGAAAAGAGGAAATAAAAAGCTCACAATTCACAGATGACATGATCAAGTGTGTAGAAAATCCTGATATGTCTACAACCAAGCTACTTGAGCTAATAAGAGAGTTCAGGAAAGTGGAAGGATACAAGATCAACCAGCAAAAATCAATAATGTTTCTGTACACTAGTACTGAAAAATCTGAGGAGGAAACCAGGGGGAAAATTCCATTTACAGTACCAACAAAAAGACTCTTAGGAATCAACTTAACCAAAGAAGTACAGGACCTATATGCAGAAAACTACAAAATGATGCTAAAATAAATCAATGAAAACCTAAACAAATGGTAGACATTCCATGTTCATGGATTGGAAGACTAAAATATTGTGAAGATGTCAATCCTACCCAAACTGATTTATAGATTCAACACACTACCAATCAAAATTCCAACAGCCTACTTTACAGAAATAGAAAGACAATTACCAAATTTATTTGGAAGGGAAAGTGCACCCAAATAGCGAAAAGCATTCTAAAGAAGAAGAGTGATATGGGAGGAATTTCACCACCTGACCATGAAACATATTACAAAGCTACGGTGGTCAAAACATCATGGTAGTGGCATAAAAATAGACACATAAATCAGTGGGATAGAATTAAGGCTTCAGAAATAAACCTTCACCTCTACAGCCAACTGGTTTTCAACAAACCTACCAAGCCCATGTTAATGGGACAGAACAATCTCTTCAATAAACAGTGCTGGGAGAACTGGATATCTATAACCAAAAGAGTGAAAGACTACTATCTTACTCCTTTTACAAAATTCAACTCAAAATGGACTGAAGACCTAATATAAAAGCTGGGGCAGGGGAAGGGGGAAGCCAGGATCATAAAACTACTAGAAGAAAATGTAGGGAAGCATCTTAAAGATCTTGTGGTAGGTGGTGGTTTCTTGAACCTTACACCCAAACCATAAGCAACAGAAGAAAAAATAGATAAATGGAACCTCGTGAAAATTAAACACATCTGCACCTCAGAAGACTTGGTCAAAAAGGTGAAAAGTGGGAAGTGGATATGGCTCAAGTGACAGGGTTTCTGCCTACCATATGGGAGGACCTGGGTTTGATCCCTGGGGCATCCTAGTAAAACAGAAAAAGAGAAAGTGTGCCCACATGGTGAGCCAGTGCCTGCTCAAGTGAGTCACACAGCAAGATGACAATGCAACAAAGAAATGAAGGGGAGAGTCAAGGTGAAGCACAGCAGGAACCAGGAACTGAGGTGGCACAGGTGACAGGGAACCCCTCTCCACATCAGAGGTCCCCAGGATAGAATCCTGGTGAATCCTAGTGGAGAAAAAATGAGAAGACAAAAAGAGAAATAGATACAGATCACACAGCAAAAACAGCAGGGCAGAGGGAAGGGGAGGGGAAAATAATTTTTTAAAATGTTTTTTAAAAAGGGTGAAAGGCAGCTGACACAATGAGAGAAAATATTCTGGAATCATGTATCTGAGAAGTGTTTAATATCCATGATATATAAAGTGATGCTACTACTCAGCAATAAAAAGACAAATGACCTGATTAAAAAATGGGCGAAAGAGTTGAATAGACATTTGTCCAAAGAAGAAATACAAATGGGAAAAAAAACAAACACAGGGAAAAATGTTCAACATCATTAACAGGGAAATGCAAATCAAAGTTACAATGATATATGATTTCATGCCTTCTAGAATGGCCACAGAGAACTACAAGTGTTAGAAAGGATGTGGAGAGACAGCAACAAACACTTATTCACTGTTGGTGGGAACGTAGAATGGTACAGCCCCAGTGGAGGTTTGGCAGTTGCTAAGTTGAATATAGATTTGCGACGTGACCCAGCAATATTGCTACTAGATACAAACCCAGAACTGAGAAGAGTAACATGAACAGACATCTGCATACCAATGTTCAAAGTAGCATTATTCACGGTTGCCCAAAGATGGAAACAACCCAGATGTCCATCAACTGATGAAAAAACAAAACAAAACTGTGTTGTAACTCATAATGGAATAGCAGTAAGAAGAAATGACGTTGTGAAGCATATGATAACATGGATGACCCTGGAGGACATTATGTTGAGTGAAGCAAACCAGGCACAAAAGGACAAATACGGTATGATTGCACTAGTATGGACTAAATACACTGGGTAATCTAATGGAGTTAATAACCTGAATATGGGTCACCAGAAAATAGAATGAGATTAGAGAATGGAAAGCTGAGTGTTAATCTGTGCAGAATTGGTAAAAAAAGTTTTGCTAATCTTTGGAATAAATAGAAAAGGTAAAAGAGTATCATAGTGTTTGTAACTAGCAGTGCATGGTCGAAAGGGAAAGTCTAAGGACATGTATATTACTAGAAGGAAAGCTAAAAAATGTAACATAGTACAGTGAAAACTCGTGAAATATGAATATGGGCAATATTGCATATATAACAATGTTTTTCTTTGAAACTGAACAAATGTATGTTAATGTTACAAGATACTAACAGCAGGCAAAAATACAACCAAAGCAAACTATGGACAATAGTATATAGTAATATATTAATAATCTTCCATTAAGTGTGGGAAAAAAAAGGAAATATACTAAGGAAAAGCTAGACACAAGGTACTACATATTGCTCGACTCCATCTATACAAAATATTAATACAAATAAACTAGAGAGACAGAAACAGAATATGGGAGGGGAAGCATAGAGATTAAGAGATGAGGTTTTTTTTGGTCTGGTTTTATTATTATTGGAATAATGAAAATGTTCTAATGATTGAAAGGATGACTGTACAACTATGTGATTATACCAAATACCATTAATTGTACACTTTGGGTGGACTGTATTCTTTATTATATGTCAATAAAATTAATTTGTTAAAAAAAAAGATTGATTTAAGGTGCTGCTCAGCTCAACTGTATCCTTACTGATTTTCTGCCTTCAGGACCTATCAATAACTTTTAGAGGAGTATTGAAGTCTCCATATATAACGAATAATTTCTCCCTGCGGTTCCATCAGTTTTTGCCTCATGTAATTTGATGCTGCTGTAATCTAGATTCATACAGATTAAGGACAATATATATTTATGTGTTTTTTTTTAATCCACTCTGATATCTTTTAATTGGTATGGAGATGATTTACATTTAAAGTGATTTATTGATACAGTTGGATATCTACCATGTTTATATCTATTTTTCTATACACTGTCCTTGTTCTTTCTTTTTTAATCTTCTCTTTTTCTACCTTCTCTGGTTTTAATTGAGCATTTCGATTCCTATACTCCTTTTAAAATTTTTTCAGTGGCTGCCCTAGAGTTTGCAATATAGTTACAACAAATCTATTTTCAAATTGCACTACACCACTTCATGGATAGTACAGATAATTTTAAGAGTATTCCCAATTCTTCCCTCCATTTCCTTTTAACATGCTGTCATTCATTTCAATTTTTCATAAACTATCACCCAACACACTGTTGCTATTATTACTTTGACCAAAGTTATCAGATTAAGAATAAGAAAAACAAAATATTTTATTTTACCTTCATCTATTCTTTCTCTGATGCTTCTCCTTTCTTTATGTAGATCTAAGTTTCTAACCTATATTATTTCCCTTCTGTCTGAAGAACTTAACATTTCTTGCAAGGCAGGTCTACTGGCAACAAATTTCCTCCGGTTTTGTTTCCCTAAGAAAGTCTATTTCATTTTCACTTTTGAAGGATATTTTCATGGGATACAAAATTCTAGGTTGGTTAGTTTTTTTCTTTCAACACTTTTTTTCACTCCATTCTCGTCTTGCTCGCATGTTACTGAACATATGTCCAATGTAATTATTCCACTACAGGTAAGGGATTTTTTACCTCTTGCTTTCAAGATTTTGTCTTTAGTTTTCTGCAGTTTGAATATAATGTGGCTCAAAACATATTTTTGGGTATTTATCCTGCTTGGTGTTCTCTGAGCTTCCTGAAACGGTGGTTTGGTATTTGTCATTACTTTTGGAAAATTCTCAGCCCTTACTATACTTCAAAATATTTCTTCTGCTTCTACCTCATCTTTCCTCCTGGTATTCTCATAACATATCAAACCTTTCATAGTTGTCCAAGAGTTCTTCAACATTCTATTGTTCTTTTTCCTTGCATTTCAGTTTGGGAAATTCCTAATGACTTATCAAGCTCACTCATTCTTTCCTCAGACATGTCCAGTCTATTGATGAACCCATCAAAGGCATTCATTTCTGCTACAGTGTTTTTTATTTCTAGCATTTCCTTTGATTTTTAGTTTTCATCCCTGTGCTTAATTACCAGTCTGTTCCTGCATGCTGCCTACTTCATCCATTAGAGCCCTTAAAACATTAATCATAGCTATTTTATATTTCCTGATAATTCCAAAATCTGTGATATATCTTGGTCTGGTGCTGGTGCTTGCTTTGTCTTTTCAGACTGTCTTTTTCTTATCCTTTTAGCATGCTTTGTAATTTTTTCCTGAAAGCCATACATGAGGCATCCAGTAATAAGAACTGAGATAATTATAATTTTTTTTTTTAAGATTTATTTATTTAATTCCCCCTCCACCCCCCGGTTGTCTGTTCTCTGTGTCCACTTGCTGCGTCTTGTTTCTTTGTCCGCTTCTGTTGTCATCAGTGGCACGGGAAGTGTGGGCGGCGTCATTCCTGGGCAGGCTGCACTTTCTTTCGTGCTGGGCGGCTCTCCTTACGGGTGCACTCCTTGCGTGTGGGGTTCCCCTACGCAGGGACACCCCTGCGTGGCAGGGCACTCCTTGCATGCATCAGCACTGCGCATGGGCCAGCTCCAAACGGGTCAAGGAGGAGCGGGGTTTGAACCGCGGACCTCCCATGTGGTAGACGGACGCCCTAACCACTGGGCCAAGTCCGTTTCCTAATTATACTTTTAGTATGAGGTTTTATGTTAATCTGGCTAGAAGCTGGGCTATTTAATGTTTGCTGTAGTTGTAAGTGCCAGAGGGTTCAGTTCCTCTGGTTTCCTTGTTTGTCTTCTTCCCTGTTGTCTTTGGGTTTTCCTAAAAACTCCTTAAATAAGAGTGTATCTCGTAGTGCTCTCAGTTATAATCTACCATTAGAATACTGAAGTCCTGTAAGACATAAGCAAAGTTTCTGGTTTTCAGTTTGTTCAGCTGTTTTCTTATCATGAGGATAGGAGTGATGACTTCCAAGCTCTTTACAAGTCAAAGCTAAAACCAGAAATCACTCACATGTTGTGCAACTCCAAGTTTTACACTTATTTTCTATTGTTTCTGTGACTCTGTGAATTCCCAGAGAACATGGATTATGGCTTACTTTTGTATTTCTAGCATATGGTATAAATCAGAGGCTGCTGAAATGAAAGTCCAAAAAAACAAAACACTGTCCACTAATTAAAAACAAATACTACTTTTACTTGGCTCATTTCTCCATTTATTAGAATAACCCACATTTGAAGAGGAACAAAGCACTTAAGTTTTACATGACTACAAAGTTTTCACAAATCCCAAACTTTTTAGCCACAGATATTTCACTTACTCCATTTAAAGAAAAAGCCTTCAAAACATCTGAGCTAGCTTGATACACAGAGACCCTGAATATATGGGAACTACATATTTTTTAATGTTTGTATTTCCTGCCCTAATGTTTTCTTTCAATGGAATCCAGCATAAAAGGGATTGAAAAGTTATGGTCATGATGCAAATGCTTTGGAGACATAGTGAAATTAATCTGTACAATACGAAAAAAAAAGATGTAATGTGCACAGAAGTTTTGTGAGGATTCACTGAGCCATCTGAGCTTCCATGGCTTGTGCTGTCCATTCTGGTGCTGTCTGACTGATTTTCTCCAAAAGGTTATTCACTTGGAAACAAAGAGATTGGATCTGTTTATCCCAAGTTGGCAGGGCTTCTCGTGCTAAAGAAAAAAGGAATAATGTACAAAATTGGAATTATTCCTTTGTATTCATAGCAAATTTGAGTTAAAACATAAATACAGTACTGATTTTTAAGTTTACTCCAAAAATCTTGGCTAACAAAATTTAGCTAATTAAGCAATGTTTAAGAAAAGTACACAAATCACTGGCACAAAGTATAAAACACAACAAACCTTTACATAAAAACACATTATTATTTGTGAAAACAAAATAAAACCAATCAATCAACTTCAACTACAACCACAACAGTAAAAAAGATAGGCTCCCAACAGCTGGCAGTTGTGTTGCTAATGCTTATTGATTTACAAGATGCTGCCACCTACTGGGAAAAGTAATTCAAATTATATAGTCAATGCTATCTCTACTAACTCCTTAGGATAGGTATTCTAAAACTTAACCAGAAAACACACACATACACACACCCCTTTGAATTCATCAGATTTTTCTCTATCTTAGCAATATACAATATCTAGTTAGAAATTAAAAAACAAACCAAAAAATGGGGGGAGAGTGGGAGGACACGGTGGGATCCCAGTACCAAAATTCACACAAAAAGGTATAGAACCAATGGAAAAAAACTGTAAAATCTTAATACAGGGCATAAAATAACTTGAGTAGATACAACTCATATTCTCAGCTGGAAATTTATAACATAAAAAATTATCTTTCCCACTTAATGTATGTAAGAGAAATTTTAATTAATTTGACTGTAAAAGTGTGGAAATGGATAGAGTTGATGGCAACACATTAAAGTGAGTAACAGCTGGTTTATAAATGGGATTAAGGCCAAAAAAAGGTAGTGTAAAGATGTAAATGTCAACTGAAAGAAAGCTAGAGAATAATCTAGGGACTGTATAACACAGTGAACCCAGAGGTCAATGAGAATTGTGGTTGATGGTCCAGATGCAAGTGTGTCCTTCTGTGAGCTAGAAGGGATATTCATTATTATTGCAGGGTGGTGGGAATGCAGAGAAACACAGGGAAGAATACAATTGGTGCAACCTATGGACTGTGGCTAACAGCAATACTGTAATATTCTTGCATCGATGCCAAAGATGTACTGTGTTGATAATGGGAAGGGGGTGGGAAAAGTGTGCCAAATGTACGCTATTGACCATGGTTGATGGTAATAGTCTGATGATATTATCTCATAATCTGTAGCAAATGTTCCACCACGGTGTGATGTGTTGGTGAAGGGGTATTGTATGGGAATTCCATACATGTGCATGATTGTTTTATAAGCTCACAATTTCTGTAATAAAAATACATTAATTTAAAAATTAATGAAAAAAAAATCTTTCCCTACTTATTAAATTTAAAGAAATTTCTAAGACAAGTCTACTTTTCCTGCTTTAACTAGGACTTACTCTAAAACTATACACAAAAATGAATAAACTGTAGATGGATTAAAATTTCTAAATATGAAACTAAATAAAATATTAGATGAAATTTTAGGAAAATACTAATTTTACCCTAAGAGGAGACTGTTATTATACAGCAAACTCAAAAGTCAAAAAATTTAAAACTGACACATTTGGCTGCATAAAAATAAAAAATGCATTTATGGTTTGTGTTGCCTTACATAAGTACAACTGATAGAAAGGGAAAAATATTTATAATACATGTAGTAGTTACAAGCATTAAAATTATCACCATACCAAAAGCTACTGAAAACTGATACCACGGAGAAGACAAGAAAAGTAGATTAAAAATACTTTTTAATTTTTTAAAAAGTTAACAAAGGAACTTTTGAGGAAATACTAATAGCCCATATATGGAAAGATGTTAAACTTCACTAGTGTCAAAAGCACATTTTTTAAAATGTTAAACACAATGCAATATTTTTTACTCAACTGAAAAAGATAAAAAGAGCAATAATATCCAGCTGTTGAAGATGCCTTTTCTGGTATTGGTGGAAGTATAAATATCTATACTCTGGAAAGCAAAATGGTAGTATCTATTAAGAATCAAAATATATACTCACTTTGATGCAACCATATCTATCATTTTTAAGACTGGGCTCTATAGAAATAAGTGTACCAGTATATAAAGATAAATATAAGAAAACCACCTAAAAGATAAATACAAGCAAACCAACTACTCCTACAGTAGGTGTAAAGTTGATATAAGATACAAGATTTAGGGGGGAGAGGTGGGGTGGGGGTGGTGGGGTTGAATGGGACCTCATATATATATATTTTTAATGTAATATTATTACAAAGTCAATTAAAAATAAATAAATAAATAAAATTTTTAAAAAAAGACACAAGATTTATATCTACTGATTCGAAAATATGTCCATGGTACATTAAATTTTAAAAGCAATTTGCAGAATACCAAGTACTTTAAAAGTAAGTCCCATTTTTTCCAAAACTCTTTCTCTGTTTTCACATATCTTCATGAGTATGGAGAAAGACCAGTCTGCCAGGCTAATATTAGTTACATCAGATGGCTGAGATTAGAGCAGGGGTTCTTAACCAGGGTCGATGGACAAAGATTTCAGGGGGTCCATGAGCCTGAATTAATTTTGAATAATCCTAAAATTTAATTTAAAGACCTGCCGATGTTGAGTGTTATAAAACTACCTGCCACTACTATTCTGAGAAAAGGCCCGTGGTTTTCACCTGACTGGCAAAGGGGTCCAAGGAACAAAAAAAGTTAAGAACCCCTGGATTAGAGCAATGGAGGTGGAAGAGGAAAGACATTAGAAACTTATTCTTGATTATCTCTGTAATACTTTACTTGTTATTATAAGCATATTTACCTCTGTAATTTTTTAAATCTAAGAAAATTAGAAAGAAAAGTATTTCATATTCTATCAAGTTGTTATACAAGTTGAACTTTCCTTCGGTGATACCTCTGCCGTACTATTCATCATACATTGTGTTGGCTCACTCAGTACTTATTTATTGTGCACTTAACAACGCTGGACATACAGTAGAGTACAACACATATGTAGTACATGCTGTCAGGAAGCTTAGCTTAGCAACAGAAAACTTTTAGACAAGCATCTACACAGTTGGAAATAATTATGATTAATTCTAGGAAGAAATTGAGGGTGACCAGAAAACATATAATTGAATCTGGAGTCATGAAAATCATTACCAATTAAGCATTATTCAATTGAGACTGGGGGACAAATAGAAGATAGCTGGGGAAGGGTAGGTATTTCAGAATGTTTGATATGGAAAGGAATTTACAATATTGGAAAAAGAAAAAGAAGACATGATTGTGGTGGCAAGAGAAACCTACAAAGGCTTATGCAGGGTGCTTTGGAGACCACCTTTAAGATTTTGAACTTTCTTCTACAAACAATGTGAAAGCCATTCATTAAAGAGTATCAAATAATAAGAGTAACATGATTTAATCATTTGGCTTTATATTTCTTTTTTTATGTTTGCAGTTTTAGAAGATTGCAATTACTCTGACTGTACTAGGGAAATTAGACTAGAAAAAGGCGATTATAGATATGAGAAAAAAAGTTAAGAAACTGTTTCTAAAGCCCAGAAGAGGTTATGGGAGCTTAGAACAGACTGGTGACAGTAAGAAATGAAGAAAAGTAGGTGGATTCCAGATACACTTAGGAGGTAAAATTTACAGAATTCTGGACCGTGAGAATTTTAATGATAAGAAATGCTGGAGAAAGTAAACAATGCACTTTGGTTGGTTGGTTGGTTGTGGGGAGAAGTTAAGAGAATGGAGATAATGAATTCAGTTTTGGATATATTCATTCTGAAATAGGTACAAAGCAATCACAATCAGGTAAACATTTAAAGTAGTCAATTAGAGCCATTGGTCTGAGATACAGAAGAGAAATGTGCCCTGGAAAGGTAAATCTGGGCACTGTCTACACAGAGGTGATAACTGAAACAATAGGAGTAGATAAGATTACCTAGGAAAACTCAGTACAGTGAGAAAAAAAAGGTCTAGCATTAAGTCCCAACTAACTCCACTATTAAAGATTAAAGGCACTACAGAAAAGGAAGAACCTACAAAAACAACTGGGAAGAATAAGTGGAGAAGTAGGAAGGAAAGCAGGAGAGAAAACAGGAGAATGAGGAGAAGAATGATGGAGAAGATCATAGAAGTTAAGGTGGGTGGGACATTCAAAAGGGAGAGAATGATTAACCCTATTCAACATGTTGAAAAGTCAAGAGGAGGACTAAAAGAAGTCTACTCAATTTGGCAGCAAATAAGTCACTGGGAACCTTAGCAAAAACTATCTTAGTTGAGCAATAGATTTCTAGTAGAAATGTAGTAGTTATCTAAAAGGGATGTAAGAACCAGGAAAATTTTTTGTTAAAATGGGAGAGACCTGAGTATGTTTTAAAGGAAAGAAGTCAATAGAGAAAGAAAGAATAAAAACAAAGAAAATAACTACTAAGCTAAGGTTCATAAACTAGTTGTTTTTTGTGTCTTTTTGGGGGATGGGGGAAAGATAGACTGGGTCAGAGAAGGGATCCAAAAACATGTGAAAGGACTGGATAGGGAGATGAACACCATCTGTATTATAACCAGAAGGAAGAATTTAGAAGTTTAGAAATCTGGTAAGAAATTAAGATTGTTTCAGACTGATGGCTCTTTTTTTTCTCTGTGAAATAGGAAATACAGCTTTCTACTGAGAATGAAGGCAGAGGAATACCAAATATTTAAGGGAGAAAAAAATGAAACAGTCATTACAAAGTATGAAAAAGAATGCACTAGAAAATATATCAAGAATCCCAGGAAGTGCTGAGGAACCATGACCTGAATCCATCTAGTGCTCTGACTATTCTCCAGCAACAATAGCTAGTTACCAAGTAGTACAGGCATGGAAAAGATGGAGCCTGGGTTTATTCAAAGTGGGAGTTTCATTGGACAGCCAGAACAAAAAGTCAAAAGTCAAGTGTTATAGGATTCCTGTAAAAGAGTAACTGAAATAATGAATCATAAATCCAAGCTAGACAGGAAGAGAAGACAAAAAAGGGATGGAATGATGGAAAGGAAATAGAAGAGTCAATGGACCAGAGGTTCCACTGTGGTTAAAATATTGAAGTAGGATAGAACACTAGAAAGGACAGGAAGAAAGCTGTGGTCAGAGTGGGATATTTCAAATTAAAATTTTACAAGTGAAATAGTTCTGGGTACAGCAAGGTCCAGGATGTAACTGAGATAGCATACGGGGCTCAGGAAATGTGAGTCAATAAGGAAGTCAGGTATCTATTTACCTGTTGCTTCCATTAGCTTAATGAGCTGCTGAAGAACGAGAACTGCAACTGTTATTTCTATACACCCAATACACAGTATGTGGTCAGTAAATATTTGATGAGTAAATCAATGAATTTATATAACAGTTACAGTTTCAAATTTTTCCTCAACACAGAAAATGCTGCAATAAGTAGACTGATACATATACATATACATATATATATATGTGTATATATATATATATATATATATATTTTTTTTTAAGAAGGTACCAGGGATTGAACCCAGACCTCATACATGGTAAAAGCAGGCACTCACCCACTGAGCTACATCTGTCCCCCTCCCCCTTTTTAAGGTTATGTCTATATATTTTTAACAAAAATTATTTTAAATTACTTCTTTCAGAAATAGGCTCATTCTAGCACCAAGGTTCTGGTTCAAAGGAATGTTCAGCATGTTTTCATGATAAATATACAACAGTTCACTGCCATTTCTTTATGACAGAAATAAACAAAACCTCTTACTTTCAAAATGAACTATTCCATCAATCTGATCAATAAATCCATTCATACGTCCTTCTGTTATCATTTGAGATGCTATCTTTTCTGCCTGTTAAAAAAAAAAAAAAAGCCAAAGAACTCTCAGAAACTTTAACATTAAATTATCGTATCTAACAGTTATTCACATAAAAGAAAACTGAAAGCTCTTAGTTTAGCTACCGATCACTGAGCATTACATTTGTGCTCATCTGCCAGTTTTTTAAGAGTAAATCTTGTAAATCTGCCTATTGTGTTTCCCCAATACTTTCTGGGTACAACCCACCATTTTAAGTTATTTGGGATCTGCTTTTCATATTGTGAGATTCTGGATAAGAATCTAGACCTTATACCAATTTTCTCCTCTCTGCTAAAAATCAACTTAACAATTCTTTCTCTCATGGGGATCTACATCTCTATCTGCAAAAAAAACAAACAAACTTTATTGCATTTCAATTTTCACAGTGTTCATTACCCCAAAAACTCTTTACGGAAATAATATTTTTGCAGAAAATTGTAAAAGAAGGCATTGATGTTCACATTTAAGAAAGGAAGTCAAAGGGTTTAAGAGATACTTATAGGGAGCTGATGTGGCTCAAGCAGTTGAGTGCCCGCCTCCCACAAGGGAGGTCCTGGGTTTGGTTCCCAGTGCCTCCTAAAGAAAGAACAAACAAACAGCGAGCAGACAATGAGTAAACAATAAGCAGACATCAACAAAAACAAACAAGCAGGGAGCAGATGTGGTTCAACCAGCTGCATGCATACCTCCCACATGGGAGGTCCCAGGTTTGGTTTCCAATGCTCCTAAAACAGACAGACAACAAACAAAAACAATGAGCAGACAAGCAAAAAACAACAAGCAGACAATGAGCAAAGCAAACAGACAAGGGAGCCAACTCCCTGGGAGGATGGGAAGAGATACTTATAAGGGAACAAAAGCTCCTCTACCTATCTCCTAATCACCATTCATGTTTATTATGTGTAAACAAACTGAGTTGTGTCTTGATCATTTTATTAATTCTGAGTATCTTTACAGTCAATAATAAATACTACTGAACAGACTGTAACTAGCATTTACTGTTAAAAGTACATTCACTTTCCTTAGTCTCAGCAAGAGAACCATATCTCAAAGCCTAAGAAAAAAGCATCTTTTAATGATAACTTAAGCCTTTGCTCCCAAAGTGCTCTACTCACTTTACTGTGTACTGAAAGTATACAATTAAAGGAATTCTGTTAAGAAATCCTAAATTAAAAGTTCACTAAAAGGGGATATGACCCTTATTATATTAATGTTTACAATAACTATATCACTTTAATGTTTAATGTCTGTATAAAATATGCACAAATAAGATTTACTGCTTACTTTTAATATTATTTAAAATTAAGAGAATATTTTATAAATACTATCTGAGATGCTCTCCAAATAAATGGTTACTTTGTTAGAATTTCTACATGGATAGCCAAACCCTTATCACAACTAAGAATAAAATTTTCTAATAAGTCAGTCAATATATTAAATTAAATCAAGCTCAAAAGTTACAAGAGAAATAGCCTAATGTATTACCATAGTCATTTTCTCAAAGAGATGAAATGTTTAACCTTTGAGTCAGAGCAGAAAAAATAAGTAAGGTAAATCTTATTTTGTGTCAAAATCTTCAGTTGGGGAGTGGATGTGGCTCAAGTGGTTAGGCACCTGCCTCCCACATGGGAGGTCCCGGGTTCAGTTCCCAGGGCCTCCTGAAGAAATAAAACAAACAACAAGCAAAAAAACAAAAACCAAAAAAAACCAACCCAGGGAAGCTGATGTGGCTCAATCCTGGGTTCAGTCCCCAGCACCTTAAAAAAATCTTAAATTAGGCAGTAATCAACAATGACTATGAAGTGGATTTACACGGACACTAAACAAAAGATATCCTCACAAAATGCACATCATAACCCGGAACTCCTGTAGAATTCCCTTCTAGGTCACTTTATCATAAAACACAATTCTGAAACCCCCAAAAACTAAGGAAATTCTATCACTGTGATATTTTAACATTTAAATAATCTATTCCCATTTATCTGAGGCATATGTATATCTTTTACTGTAGTTGTCAACATATACCTATCATATTTTCTTATTACTTTGAAAGTTTTGTCTCTTTAACTTCATTTTTACATATTATAAACAAGAAAATACCTTAGCTGCGGGTATCTCTAAAAGAGCTCCAAGTTCTTCAAAAGTAATATTATTATATAATTTGCTTGCAGACAACAAATTGTGTTCAATAACAGCTCTGTCCAAGATGCTGGAACCTTAAATAAACACAAATAAGACAGTTGTAAGTTTGAAATTAGTTTTACACTCTAAAAAGATGCATCTTTGTTTTCTGAAAATAAGCAAGTAATACTCATAATCATGATCTTTATTCCTCTTACCAAACTGCTAAAAGTAACCAAAATGAATTATTTGATACAGTTTATATTAAATAAAAATAACAGATTTAGAAAATTAGTTATTATGTGAATGGAGTAAACTCTCTGGGTTTGGGTTTTGTTTTCTTAGGCAAGCTATCAGATTCATTAACCTTTATTTTCCTGCTATAAGCATAAATTTTATTAACAAGCCAGCAGTAATACAATCATGCAATCCGTTTTATATAACCTTGATCTTTGTTCTTTTGGGCACTCCACAAGCACCTTACGCTGAGGTAAATGTGAGAGATGATCTGAAGGCAGGATCAGTTAACTTTCCTGAAAAAATCAGGCATAGAATCCTCCCTCCTGTAAGTGGGGAAATAAAGGAACTGAGTTCTGGACCTAAATCTCCACCCTCAAAGTGTTAAGACTTTGGGCTCACTCAATGCTCATTTGATATTTCTGTTGAGCACTTACTATAGGATAATTATTAAGATAGGTGCTGGAGATTATTTTGACTTAGAGCCTTCAAGGGCAGCACTGTCTAGTCAACAAAGCTGAGAACCTCTCTTATAACAAATCCCTTCCCCTTTTCTTGACTTCCACTCATACTCTTCTAGTTTTACTCGGACCTCTTATACTTGGTCTTCTTTACTGCTTCCTCCTCTCCCTTATCTCTAAATGTTAAAGGGCAAAATTATGTACCTTCCTCTGTTCTTTCTCCTGAGATTATCTCAACACAATCAATGTTTTGGTCATGTTGAACATAGCCATATGTATGTCTTACGTAGAACTCTAATCCAAATCTCTCTTTTGAGCAAGACTCATACATTCAACTATCTAAATAACATCACTTGGAAGTTTCATGAACATCTCAAATTTAGCATGTTTAGGAAAGGAATTCTTGAGTTCCCTCCTCAAACCTGTTCTTCTCCCAGTCTACTTCATCTCAACAAGGAGTAGAGCAACAGACCCAGGCTAAAGCCTTTAGATGAGGATGTGTGGGACAGTGGGCACAGTGGAAGATAATTTAACAGTCCAGAAATAGGAACAATGCTCAGCAGAGGAAAGCTGAAATTCCCTAATATGGAAGTTATAAAAACACATGATTCTACAAAAATCAGTTTTAATCTATATATTATCACTGAACAAGCCAAAAATGATTAACAATTCCATTTATAACAGCACAAAAGAAATAATATATAGGGAAGCAGCTGTGGCTCAATCGATTGGGCTCCCATCTATCACATGGGAGGCCCTGGGTTCACGTCCCAGGGCCTCCTCGTGAAGGTAAGCTGGCCTGCGCCCGCAGAGAGCTGACGGCCCATGCCTGCAGAGAGCTCGTGCAGCAAGATGAGCAAGATGACACAACAAAGGGAGACAAGGAGACACAGAAGAATGCGCAGTGAATGGACACAAAGAGCAGACAGCAAACAAGCCACAAGGGGGGGTGGGGCGATAAATAAAAATAAATCTTAAAAAAAAGAAATAAAATATTTAGGAATAAATTTAATAAAAGATGTGAAAACTTTTATTCTGAAAACTACAAAATACTGATGAAAGAAATTAAAGAACATAAAGTGAAAAAAAACACTGAAAAGCTCAGTGTTAAGATGGCAATACTCCCCAATGTCTATCAAAATCCCAGCTGGCTTCCCTGCAAAAAATGACAAGCTAATTCTAAATTCATGTGGAAATTCAAGGGACATGGAATAGCCAAATCAATCTTGGGAAAAAAACAAATTTAAAGAATTCACACTTCCTGATTTCAAAACTACAGTAATCAAAAGAATGTGGTACTGACACAAGGATAGAATTATAGGTAATAGAATAAAACTGAGATTTCATATAAAGCCATACATCTATGGTGAATTGACTTTTGACAAGGGCATCAAGATAAACCAATGGGAAAACAACAGTGCTTGGACAACTGGATAGCCACATGGAAAAGAATAAAGTTGAAGGACTTTCAGGAAGATGGCAGACTAGAAAGACACAACTCTCTTTTCCTCCAGAAAAATAGTGAGCAGACAGGCTGACACAGCCTAAAAAAAGATCTATGGTTTAGGACACCAGGAGAAGGTTGGAAACCACCCAGAGGAGAGAGAGACAAAGGAGGGGTATCACGACAGCAGAACTGTGAGATGAAACCAGCAGCTGCTGCTGCCAACACCCTCCCCCACAGTAAAGACACTTTAGAATACTCAGGCCTCTGGGCCTGTGGCTAGAAACGAAGGGCCCCAGGGATCCACTACCCCAGGAAAGGGAAGAGAGAGGGACACAGCCTAAGGCTGCCTCAGCTTCTGACCCACAAATTTGTTTGGCTCTGTCCCAGGAGCCTTTTCAGGCCTGGTGGGACCACACCACTGTTTGCCTTGGGATCCCACAAGGGGCTAAAGAAATACGACCCTCCCAATCTCCTTCTCTACTAACCTGGACTGATCGTTGAGGACACAGAGGGAACTGGAAATATTTCCTACCTGGGAAAAGGGTTGGGGCTGCCAGAGAAGGCTAGAGAACTGTCTCTCAGAAAGTCTGAATTATAAGGCTCTTACCTTCCAGGTAGGAACCTCTACCACAGTGATCCGGTCTGTGTTACAACAAACTCACTACAACCAGGCATTGAACTGAGAGGGCTTTCAAAGAAAGCCATCTGCTGGCAGATCAAGGAAGTGCATGAGAAAATTAAAAAATAAACGAGGCTTTTACTGGCCTTTATAGCCTTCCTCCCCAAGGCCTTAGGAAACCAGTCTGCAACCAATTACTGGGTCCAGAGCACAGTGGTTTTTGTTGTTTTTTTTTAAGATTTATTTTATTTATTTCTCTCCCCTTCCCCCCACCCATTATCTGCTCTGTGTCCATTCGCTGTGTGTTCTTCTGTGTCCATTTGCATTCTTGTCATTTGGCACCGGGAAACTGTCACTTTTTTGGTTGTTGCTGTTGCGTCATCTTGCTGCATCACCTCTCTGTGTGTGTGGCACAACTCCTGGGTGAGCTGTGCTTTTTTTCACGTGGGGCAGCTCTCCTTGCAGGCTCACTTCTTGCACATGGGGCACCCCTATGCAGGGGACACCCTGTACAGCACGGCACTTCTTGTGCGTAGCAGCACTGTGCTTGGGCCAGCTCACCACACAGGTCAGGAGGCCCTGAGTCTCGAACCCTGGACCCTCCATATGGTAGGCGGATGCTCTATCAGTTGAGCCACATCTGCTTCCCCAGAGCACAGTTTTGAGTGACTAGCAGGAGTAATCCTAACAATCCAGGTCGAACCAATAATCAATGAACAGCAGTAACACACAGCCTTCCACCACTAAATCTGTATGAAAGAGAAAGAAATTGAGCATCTCAGTAAACTACATCTTAATCAGATGCCTACACATGAGTAAAAAATTAAGTCATATTAAGAAAGTGGAAGACATGCCCAAGAAAAGGAATATACAAAAGCCCCAAATGAGATGAGAATTTGAGAACGAGATGTACAAAAATTTCCAACATCAAATTAATGAGTTGAAATACAATATGCCTAAAGAGATAAATGACTTCTAGAAGACATTGAATGAGCGCAAAGAATTTGAAATCCTGAACAGAAAAGTAACAGAGATCATGGGAATGAAAGACACAATAGGTGATATCAAAAACACATTAGAGGAGCTGTTGCCAAGGAAGTGAATACACAGGAGATGACCACAGAGGAATAAAGAAGGCTCCTTACACATGGCAAAAACCCCAGGGAGAGAGACAGAGCCCTTTACCTGTTAAGTCTACAGCCGGCCTTGTAGAGTGAGCACAGCAGCTGAGCCCAGAGAGAAACACTCAGCCCAGAGAGAAGCAATCCCCAGGAAGAGAGGAATCCAGGAAGCCTGAACCCTGACAGACATCAGCAGCTATCTTGCTCCAACATGTAGCAAAAGACTTTGGTGAGGGAAGTAATTTATGCTATATGGCCTGGTAATGTAAGCTTCTACCCCAAATAAATACCCTTTGTAAAAGAAAAAAAAAAAAAAAATTAGAGACATACAGCAGCACTCAAAACGATAGAAGAAATAATAAGTGATACCGAAGACGCAACAGCTGAAATTGAAGCGAGGAAAGAATGGGAAAAATTGAGCAGGGGCTCAGAGAATTGAATGACAACATGAAATGCCACAACATATGAGTCATGGGAGTTCCAGAAGAGAAAGGAAAAGGGGCAGAAAGAGTATTTGAGGAAATAACAGCAGCAAATTTCCCAACTTTCATGAAAGAAATGAACTTAAATGTTGAAGAAGTGCACCATACCCCAATCAGAATAAATTTTAATAGACCTACTCCTAGATACATACCACTCAGAATGTCAAATGTCAAAAATAAAGAAAAAATTCTGAGAGCAGCAAGGGAGAAGCAAACCATCCTACACAAGGGTCACCAAGTAAGACTTAGTGAGGATTTCTCATCAGATACCATGGAGGTAAAAAGACAGCGGTATAATATATTAGGATACTGCAAGAGAAAAGCTGCCACTCAAGAATTCTTAATCCAGCAAAATTGTCCTTCAAATATGAAGTTTAGTATAAAATATTCACAAGCAGAAACTAAGAGAGTTTGTAAAAAAGAATCCACCTTTGCAGGAAATATTAAAATAAACCTTACAGCCTCAAAGAAAGAGACAGGAAAGAGAGGCCTAGAGGAAAGCACAGAAGAAAGAAAAGCAGAAAGGATAATCCAAAAGAGTAAAAAGACAGAAACTGATATGAATATTTTGTGTGATCTATGTATCTTAAAAAAAAAAGACAATGAAAATAAAATTTTAAAAATAAATATATATGAATAATGAAGTTTTAAAAAGAAAAAAATGAGAAATTCAACATTAATAATTTTAAATTTTACCACAAAAATTAAAATGAAGGACCTCAACCACCAGATCCACTTATCACTCAGTTTGAATATATTTATCTTCATTTGAATGTCTTTTAGAATATGTAAAAAGTAATAAACAAAATACATTTTCCATACTACAAGTATAAGAACTTCCATTAATTTTGTGTGCATATATATATGCCTTTGATGTATTTTTCCCTCAAGATTATCAACTATGTTTGACAAGTGAATAGGTAAATAATTCTGTAATCAGTTGAAATTTTGGTTATAAAAATAGTATAATAGGAATTGTTTCACAAACAGAAAACATGTAAAACAGTATTAAAATCTGAGCAAACAAGTATTCTGTATCTACTTTAATAAATGGTTATTCTTTTTTGCCAAAAAAAAAAAAGATATGACATATGAAAACCAAAGAATAAAATGGTAGAAGTAAATAATACATTTACAGTAATATCATTGAATCTGAATGGATTAAACTCCCCAATCAAAAGATATAGGCTGACAGAATGGATTAAAAAATATAAGCCATCCATATGCTGCTTACAAGAGACTCACCTTAGACCATGGGATACAAACTGGCTGAAAGTGAAAAGTTGGAAAAAGATACTCCACGCGAATAGTGAACAAAAAAGAGCAGGGGTAGCTATACTAATATCAGACAAAAAGACATTAAATGCAAAAGTTATAAGAGATATAGAAGGCCATTATAAATCAACAAAAGGGATAAGCCCCCAGGAAAATATAACAGTCATAAATATCTATGCACCTAACCAGGGTGCCCCAAAATACATGAGGCAAACTCTGAAAAACTGAAGGGAGAAACAGGCATCTCTACAATAATCACTGGAGACTTCAACACACCACTCACATCACTACATAGAAAACCTAGATAGATGATCAACAAGGAGTCAGAGAACTTGAACAATATGATAAACAAGTTAGACCTAACAGACAGAACAATATGATGAACAAGTTAGACCTAACAAACATATACAGAACATTGCATCCAAACTCAGGGGGTTATACATTCTTCTCAAATGCTCCCAGATCTTTCTCCAGGACAGACACATTTTAGGGTACAATGCATCTCTCAATAAATATCAAAAGATTAAAATTATACAAAGCACCTTCTCAGATCATAATGCAACATAACTGAAAATCAATAACAGATAGGAAAAAGGTAAATCTGCAAGGGGTGGATGCTAAACAACACATTCCTAAATAATCAGTGGGTCAAAGAAGAAATTGCAAGTGAAATCAGTAAATATACTGAGACAAATACAAACACCACAACTTATCAAAATTTAGGGGTACAGCAAAGGAAGTCTTGACGGGGAAATTTATAGCCCTAAACACCTATATTAAAAAAGAAGAAAGAGTTAACTCAAAGATTTAACTGAACAACTAGAGAAACTAGAAAAACAGCAAACCAATCCCAAAGCAAGCAGAAGGAAAGAAATACTAAAGATTAGAGCAGAAATAAATGAAATTGGGAACAGTAACGACAACAACCAAAAAAAACAAACAGAAAATCAACAAAACCAAAACCTGGTTCTTCGAGATGGCAAACCACTAGCTAAACTAACAGAAAAAAAGAGAGAACCTGCAAATAAATACAATAAGAAATGAAAGGGGGGTTGTTAGGACTGATCTCACAGATAGAAAAAGGATCATAAGAGTATATTATGAGAAACTGTATGCCAACAAACTAGACAACCTTGATGAAATGGACAAATTCCTAGAAATGCACAACCTACACTTAATGCTACAAGAAATACAAGAATTTAACACAACAATCACATTTAAGGAGATTGAATCTGACATCAAAAATCTCCCAACAGGGAAGCGGACTTGGCCCAATGGATAGAGCATCTGCCTACCACATGGGAGGTCTGTGGTTCAAACCCTGGGCCGCCTTGACCCGTGTGGAGCTGGCCCATGCGCAGTGCTGATGCGCTCAAGGAGTGCCCTGCCACGCAGGGGTGACCCTGCATAGGGGAGCCCCACACGCAAGGAGTGCGCCCCGTAAGGAGAGCCGCCCAGCATGAAAGAAAGTGCAACCTATCCAGGAATGGCACTGCACACATGGAGAGCTGACACAACAAGATGATGCAACAAAAAGAAACACGGATTCCTGATGCCACTGATAAGGATAGAAGCGGTTACAGAAGAACACACAGCAAATGGACACAGAGAGCAGACAACTGGGGGGGGGGGGTGGAGAAGGGAAGAGAAATAAATAAATAAAAATAAATCTTGAAAAAAAAAAATCTCCCAACAAAGAAAGTCCAGGACCAGATGGCTTCACAGGTGAATTCTACCAACCATTTAAAGAAGTGTTAACACCAATCCTGTTTAAACACTTCCAAAAAACTGAAAGGAGGGAAAGTTACCCAACACATTTTACAAAGCCAACATTACCCTAACACCAAAGCCAGATAAAGACACAAAGAAAATCACAGACCAATCTCTCTAATGAACATAGATGCAAAAATTCTCAACAAAATACTTGCAAATAGAATCCAAGAGCATATCAAAAGATGACAAGAGGAATTTATTCCTGGTATGCAAGGCATTATTCCAGATTGCCAAAAGTTGGAAACAACCCAGGTGTCCATCAATAGATGAATGGATAAACAAACTGTAGTGTATTCACATAATGGAATATTATGCAGCTGTAAAAAGAAATGAAGTCATGAAGCATATGACAACATGGATGAACCTGGAGAACACTATGTTGAGCAAAGCAAGCCAGACACAAAAGGACAAACACTGTATGACTGCATTACTATGAACTGATAGACTGTGTAACATATCGTATGATTCCATTTATATAAAATGCAAATATAAATCAATTTATAAAGATGAAATCTGATTAACGGTTATATAGGGCTAGAAGGTTATATAAGGGTTGTGGAGTTTTTCTCTTTGTAGCAATGAAATAACTTGCTGAGATGAACGCACAACACTGTGATTACACACTTTAGATAGACAGTATTGTATGTGAGAAGGATAAAAATGAGAACACAATATATCAAACTTGGGAGCAGATGTGGCCATTGCAGGGTTGCTAAGGGGCCTAATTTCAATATTGTTGTGCCTCAGGGAAGAGGGATACCTGAGAAGAAGAGAGACCAGAAACAGCAGGTGAATGGAGCAGTCAGACACACACAGCCTTTATCAATTAAGCACCCTGTCGTAATTGGGCATGGTTCATAGCACTCTAAAACAATTAGAATAGTAACATCAAAGATAACTGATCACAGATTACCAGATATAATAATAATGAAAAAGTCTGAAATGCAGTATCTGCAAAGCACCATAAAGGAAAGCACAATAAAAGGAGGTACGCCTCTATAAAAAATCTTGTAACTCAATAACAAGACAAATAATCCTATTTACAAACTGGCAAAGGATATTGTGGAAACTTGATATTATTTATGAACTCCAAAAAGAGATATAGAGAAGTGGATGTGGTGCAAGCAGTTGGGCACCCACCTACCACATGGGAGGTCCTGGGTTCAGTTCCCAGGGCCTCCTAAAGAAGATAAGCATGACAGCGAGCTGATGCAACAAGCTGGCATGGCAAGCTGACACAATGGGGAGACACAACGAGGAAATAACACAAGTGGGGAGTGGAGGTTGCTCAAGTGATTGGGTGCCTCCCTCCCACACGGGAGGTCCCAGGTTCAGTTCCCAGTACCTTCTAAAAAGAAGACAAGCAGACACAGAGAGCAGACAGCGAGCACAAACAACGAGGGGTAGGCGGCAAGTAAGTAAATAAATGTCTTTTTAAAAAAAAAGAGATTATGTTTGTAAACTGGTCTATTCCTCTGGATATGATACAGTTTGACTGATTTAAATTCAAAGATTTCCCATTTACTTGATTAAATCAAGATTAGGGTTTTGATTCAACCACATCATTAGAGTGACTCAGGGTTGAGTCCCTGTCCCCTTGTGAGCTATATAAGGAGACACTGACACAGGAGAACAAAGAAGATGTGGCAGAGGACAGAACTTAAGTTTTGATGCTGGAGTCCCGGGGAGAGCTGAGCCATTTGCCTGACAGTTTGCAGCTGAAGAGACGAGAACCCCGAGCAGATGAGAGGGTCTGGAAAGAAATGAGCCCTCCAGCCTACAGCTGAGAACAAAAGAAGCTGGGCCCACAGAGGCTTAAGAGAAAAGAGGAAGGCTGAACCTTCATAAACACTGTCTACCGTCTTGCTTCAACGTTAATGTGGCAAATGACTTTGGATGAGAAATCAACTTTGAATTGGACTCTTTAGGACCATGTAACTGTAACATTTTACCCCATACAAAGTACCTTTATAAAATCCAACAGATTTCTGGTACTATGCATCAGCATCCCTTTGGCTAACTAATACAGATATGAATAGACATTTCTCCAAAGAAGATAAACAAAACGGCCAATAAGCATATGAAAAGATGCTCTTCATCATTAGCCATCTCAGAAATATGAATCAAAACCATAACAAGATACCACTTCATACCCACTAGGAAGGCTATAATCAAAAATTAGATAATAACAAATGTAAGTGAAGATATAGATGTAGAGAAATTGCATTCATACAATGCTGCTGGGAATGCAAAATGGTGCAGTTGCTTTGGAAAACAGTCTGGTAGTTCCTGAAATGGGAGTTTCCATTTGATCCAGCAATTCCATTCCTAGAAATATATCCAAGAGAAATGAAAACATTTCTACACAAAAACTTTTGCATGAATGTTCATAACAGCATTATTCATAATAGTCAAACAGTGCAAACAACTGATTAATGGATAAACAAATGTGGTATATACTTACAATGGAATACTGTATACAGCAATAAAAAAAATTTAAGTACTAATGCATGTTATAACATGGATGAGCCTTGAAAACATTAAGGTAAGTGAAAGATGCCAGTTACAAAAGGCCACATGTTGTATGATTCCACTGATATGAAATGTCCAGAATAGGCAAATCTATAGAGACAGAAAGTAGATCAGTGATGATGGCTGCTGATCTCTAGGAATATACTAAAAACCAAAGAATTGTGAGAAACAAAACAAAACCTAAAATATCAAGATTGCAAGCCTGGGGTCATAATACCAATAGACAAAAATATCCAAGAAAGATACAATAAGGAAAGCTATTAATAAAATCTAAAATGAAAGAGGAAGAAAACAAAACATCTATCTTTTACAATCCCAAGTGAGAAAATCCTTAGCTTCCTCTGAAACTATAGTGAGCGTCCTGCTTTTCAGAAAAGAATTACCTAACTGACTACATCTTTTCATTTACCTTTCATGACCAGGAAGGTTGAATCAAATCTGAATTTCAACTATATCAACTCTAGAATCATTTTCTTAGAACTTGTCAGACTATCTGTTGCTAAAAAGAGAATACACAGAACAAAAGATGAAAATTTAAAAGTAAGAAGATAAACAAGGATAGCAACAACCAAAATACATTCCAAAGTCTTACACACTTTTTACAGGTAGACTACAAATTTAGTACAAAGCTTTCTAGCAGTCAATCCAAATGAAAAAACCAAACAATTTATCAACTCAGTGTGCTTAAATAAGATTAAAACCAATTGTCCAGAAGAACCACAAATAATCCTAACACTAACAAATAAAAGAATTTTTTCAGAGGATCTGCATCAAGAATATCCTATGGAGGGGAACACCTCTAGACAGAAAGATGAGAACTGGTTTGCTTCTTAAAGTGCAATTAAATAAAAGAAACTCATTAAGGGGTAAATATAATTCCCTCACTGATCTGGTTTAATTCAGGGCAGTAGGCAGTAGGAACTACCCCTACATAAAATGACTCTTCACGGCCAAATTCTCATATAATGGCAGTAACTCCAAGGCAGCAAGTCTAATATATATCTACAAGTTTATCTTAATATTTTCCATGTTTCTGATTGTCTATGTTTATATTTTTATCATGTTATTGTTATAAACCACTTTAAAACCTTCTTAGACTACTAACACACAAAAAGCACAATTTCTGATGACATGCACAAGCAACTATTAAAAACTTTCTTGGCAAAAGCAGTCTGACAAAAGCAAATGTGTCCCTTAACTAGGAAACACAACACTAAGTTCTATTCTTATTGACAACACTGTCACCCTGAGTAACCCTGGGCAAGCTACTACGCCAAATTTTGTTCTATCTAAAATAGGACTAGATAATCATGCTCAGTTACAAACCAATGTTTAAGATTAAGTAAGGTACTTATCAACTGGTAATATAAAAGTATTTTAAGCCTATACTTTTTCTGCCCTTACAAACAGTTTCAAACAAATGCATTATCCCACAAAAAGCTCTCCAACAGGGCTATTTATATATATTTTTTATACTTTTATACTTCACCCTCAAAACCCATGTATATATGATATGCAGCAATACACATCAATATGGTATTCCTCTTGTTTTTAAAATAGATATCAGCAATTGTTACATAGAAATATCATAGAAGGACAGCAATATGCTTCAAATGTAACATACTTTCCCCTAGTCTGTACTACCTACTTATAAGACATGATCATTACCATCAGCTGTAGTTGCTTTTTGGTGGGGCATCAGCATGGCAGCAAATTCCTGAAGTTGATTTCCTCTGATGATTCTATCTAGGTACATTTTCTCTAGGATCCCATAAGCAGCAAGTTGCTGACACCTTTCATCCTTAAAAAGAGTAGCTAACATTCGAGAACGTTGCTGTCCTAAGGAAAACAAATAAGCATCAAATACTCATCACAACCTATTTCTTAAATGAAAAACTATCTTATGACCTTACTTTTGCCTACTAATGTATTCATATGTGATGATTAGCATAAACACAAAAATGTTATGAGTGGTTGGAACTATAGATTTTTTTTCCTTGTTGCTTATTTGTATTCTCTACTACGAATATATATTACTTTGTTAATAATAAAAAAAAGTAATAAAAGATAAATATTTCTCAGATGGGAAACATTATTCATGGTTTCAACATATACTTTAAAGGACCTTTAGATGGTGACAAAATCCATGACAATTGATGACATTAAAGAATCAAGTAAAAGAAATAAAATAAACAAGATTTTTTAAAACATTTTATTTCTAGCTCTGTGTTCTGAAGAAGTCTAAAAGTCTAAAGGCTTTAGGGGTCCTGGTAACATTTAGTTTTTTGTTCTGGATGTTGATTACATGGCGGTGTTCAGTTTGTGAAAATTCATCAAGCTGTACACTTTGATATATGCACTTTTCTGTGTGTATAAAAAATACTTCAAAACAGAGAAAAGTAAAATAAAAAGCTCTTAGAGAAGAATAGCAACTAATAAATGCAGAACAGAATTAGTAAATTACTAGGTTGCAACAAAGTAATGAATGATCCAAAGATCATTAATGGGTATCAAATTACTATGTGAAAGGATGTTGGAGAAAGGGACTTTTGTTCAGTGCCTACAGAGCATCCCACAAATTACTAAACACAAAGAGGAAAATGTACCTTTACAATGGGAGCCTCTACCTTAAGCAAATGACCAAATTCAGCTTCACAATAGACAACCTAACATCGTTTGTTCTCTGGTTTGATGCAAGAGCAAATACACAGCATCATTACGAGGTACTCTTGGTAGAAAAATGTTATCATAAAACAAATCTAGCCTTTGGATAACTTTCAGTTTACAGGAAATACATAGAATAAAGTAAGTAAATAATACATAGCTTTCTTGAACTCTTCAAAAAGTATTTTTTTTAAATGGGTGGGGAGACTATTCTAGACTAAAAGAATCTAATGAGACACAATCATCAAATGCCTTGTTCCTGGTTAAGGGGGTAAAAAGCAGCTGTAAAAGACATTCTTGAGACAACTGGCGCAAAGAAAATATGGACTAGAGCAGGGGTTAACCTTTTTTGTTCCACAGATCCCTTTGCCAGTCAGGTGAAAACCACAAACCCCTTCTCAGAATGTAGTGGCATATACTATAGTTTTATGATACCAAACACTGGCATGGCTTTAAATTTCAGGATTATTCAAAATTAATTCAAGCTCACGGACACCCTGAAATCTTTCCACAGATCCCCTAAACCCTGGTTAAGAACTCCCGGACTAGAGACGAGATTCTACAAGGGAATCACTGTTGATTTTCTTATGGGTGATAATGGTGTCACAGTTACATAGGAAAATATCTGTATTCTTGGGAAATGCATGATGATATATTAATATAATAAAGTATTAAGATGATATATTAATATAATAAAGTAAATAAAATATAACTTACTTTCAAATAATGTATAAGAAAATATACATGAGAGAGAGAGAGAGAAAGAGAGGCAGAGGCAGCAGGGAGAAAGAAAACGTAACAAAATGTCAGGAAATTTAAGAAAAAGAAAAATGAGGAGGGAGGCAGCCCTACTACATATTAAAATATATTATAAACTATAATAATTCAAAGAGTTTAGTACTAGTATATTCATAAAGAGGCAGACTAATTGATAGACAGAATACTGTGTCCAGAAATCATTATAATAAGATTATTTGATACAGGATGTTGGGTCAACTGAGTAGCCACAAAGAAAATGAAATTAAATCCCTATCTCTTTCCTCAAATTAAAATAAATCCAAATGGAAAAGATTTACAGGTAAAAATGAAAACCTAAAACAAAAATTCTCAAAGGGCATCCCCCAAAACCTTTAGAAGAGATCAAAGGTCAACATTATTTTTATAATAAAGACATTATTTGTCAATTCACTGCATTGATATTTGTACTGATGGTGCAAAAGCAATAGTGGGTAAAACTACTGGTACCATAACACAAACCAAGGCAGTGTCACCAAACTGTACTCAGCAACACACTCACAAGCAAAAAACAAACAAGTAAAAAGTTAGTTTCACTTATGAATGTCCTTGAAGAGGCAGTAAAAAATTATTTTTAATAGACACTTTAAGAAGACATCTTTTTAATATTTTGTGTGGCAAAGGAAGAGCACATAAAGAACTTGTGCCACAAGCGAACAAAAGTACTATGGCTGCCCTGAGTAAATACTGCAAGCTGAACCTTTTCCTGAAACACCATTTACTTGAAAGAATGACAAACTATGATTATTTAGAATTGGGTATTTGGTAGACATTTTCTCAAAAATGAACAAAGTAAGCCTGTCACTACAAGAAAAACAACTAGCACTATTTGTTACCCCTAATAAAGTTCAAGTTTTCAAGCAAAAGTTAGAATTTTGGAAAACTTTAATCTGCCACCATGAACTAGACAGCTTCCTAATATTTAAAGGCTTCCCTAGGAAGCTGACTTGGCCCAGTGGATAGGGCATCCGCCTACCACATGGGAGGTCTGTGGTTCAAACCCCAGGCCTCCTTGACCCTTGTGGAGCTGGCCCATGCGCGGTGCTGATGCACACAAGGAGTGCCCTGCCATGCAGGGGTGTCCCCCAGGTAGGGGAGCCCCACGCGCCAAGGAGTACTCCCTGTAAGGAGAGCCACCCTGCGCAAAAGAAAGTGGAGCCTGCCCAAGAATGGCACCGCATACACAGAGAGATGACACAACAAAAAGAGACACAGATTCCCAGGGCCGCTAACAAGAATACAACTGGACACAGAAGAACACACAGCGAATGGGCGAATGGACACAGAGGGCAGACAATGGGGGGGGAGAAAATAAAAAATAAATAAATAAAGGCTTCTCTGACAGAATCTGTGGTAATTACATTCAAATATAATTTTTTGTTAGCTTTTGTCTTTATTTTTTTAATGTTACATTCAAAAAATATGAAGTCCACATATACCCCCCACCCTCTCACCCCAAATATAATTTTTAAATACTGAATAATAAAAAATGTAAATAATTGGGAACACTGCATAACTCAGCGAACCACTGTTTTCCAAACAATCAGTAAGCAATGGTACAAAATCCTGCATGGGTGAAAGATCCAGTCAAAGTGCCAGAAGACCAAAGGATCTTAACAGAGTGCAAAAAGCTTATTGATATGGCTTTAGATTCCATATCACAACTAACCTATATGAATCTTTACCATTTGTTAAGTGTATTATCAAATAATACCCACAATTATATGAAAAGGCCATTAAAATTCTCCCTACTTCTCCAACTACTCATCTGTGTGAGGCTGGACTTTCCTCATAGACCCCAACTAAAACAACATATCACAACAATCTGTATGCAGAAAGAGCTACAATAATTCAGCTGTTTTCATATTAAGCTAGGGCTGGCTCTGTGGCGCAACAGATAGCGCATTGGACTTCTAGCCGAGCCAGGTATGGTTATATTAAGCTAGGTATTGAAGAGATTTGAAAAAATGTTAAACAATTCTACTTTCCTCACAACTTTTTTCAATTTGGAAATTATAGGGTTTTTTTTTTTAATCTCTTTATGTTAATAATAATGAGCCAATTATTACTCTTTAATGAATATTTTTTAAATTTTTCATTTAAATTTCTAATACAGTAAATATCTATAGCTGTAACTCACATAAACAAAAGCTCTCTGGGGCTCTTAATACTTCTTCAGAGTGTAAAGTGGCCCTGAGACCAAAGAGCTTGAAAATCTTAACTTTACTGGAAGAAAACACGCAGGAATGTTTAAAATATATATATAACTCCACAGTAGGACAGACCTTTCTAAGCAAGTCAATAAAATCTAGAAATCACAAAAGAAAAGATTTATAAATTTAACTATATAAATTTTTAAAGATTCTATATGGCACAAATGTAATAAGTAAGACAAAAAAAGAAATAAATTACAGGGGAAATTTTTGTTTTAATTTTCTCATATAAAAAGAGCTTTTACAAGTCACTAAGGAAGGAATAAACAATTTAAAAATGGTCAGTGGTAAGCGGACTTGGCCCAGTGAATAGGGCGTCCATCTACCACGTGGGAGGTCCGCGGTTCAAACCCCGGGCCTCCTTGACCCGTGTGGAGCTGGAGCTGGCCCATGTGCAGTGCTGATGCCCGCGAGGAGTGCTGTGCCACGCAGGAGTGTCCCCCGCGTAAGGATTGCGCCCCATAAGGAGAGTCGCCCAGTGTGAAAGGAAGTGCAGCCTGCCCAAGAATGGTGCTGCACACACATGGAGAGCTGACGCGGCAAGATGATGCAACAAAAGGAAACACAGATTCCCGTCCTGCTGACAACAACAGAAGTGGACAAAAACAACGTGCAGCAAATGGACACAGAGAGCAGGCGGGGGCGTGGGAAGGGGAGAGAAATAAAATAAATCTTTAAAAATAAAAAAAAAAATTCAGTGAACAAAAACAGATACTTTACTCGAGAAAGAAATACAGGCTTTTCAACAATGACTTTAAATACATGAATGCTCAAGGGCATTCACAATAAATGAAATGAAAAATAAAACTAGAGAGATACCATTTTTCATTTATGAGATTAGCAAAGATCAAAAAATTTTGATTAATACCTATGTGAGGAATCAGATACTCATATGGACATTCTTGTTGAGAGTTTGACACTAAGGACAAATTACAATTCCTATCAAAATTCTAAATGCATGTACTTTTGGACCCAGGAATTTAAACTATACACACACTCATACATGTGCAAAATCACTACAGGATTATTTATAATTGACTGAATAAAGTATGATGAAGCCAGGTAACAGAAAATGAAAAAGGATGAGCTATACGTACAGATATGAAAGGGTAACTGACCTATAGTTACATGAAAAAAGCAAGGTGCAGAAGTATGTATATAATATTGCCACTTGTGCATAGAAAAGGGGGGATATATACATATACTTTACATTGAAGGAAATATGAGAAACCAGTAGTCCTCTAAAACAGAAGGCAGTACCATGTTTACATATGCTTTTTGAGTAACAAAATTTAGAATTGTATGCACCTCCTCTCAATGCCCTTTCTGCTTTATATGTTAGGTGATTTGTATGCTATAATTTATTAAGAAGAACTGGTGAAAAATTTTTTAACATTTATTGAAGAAAAGAAAGAATTCCAGGTCTAAAACTAAGGGTGAAGATTAAAAAAATTCCAAAAGGAGTATATTATTAGGTATATTATCATCAATCTCTAGATTTTAATTTTAGCTTCCCTTTGGTAATTCTCACTTAATTTTAGGAGAATTAAATTTCTATTCTCTCTTAACTATCCCTAAACCTAATGAGGTTAATAGACTGATAAATGCAAATTTAAATTTTTTTAAGTTAACAATCCAAATTTTGTTTTTAACTGTACAAATGTTTAAACTTAGTATTACTAAGATATCCACTTGAAGAACAGTTCCTTGCTAAATTTTCCAACAGTAACCAATCTGATTATTAAACAAAGATAACTGTTCATTAAAACTTAAACTACATGTTTACCTGCTGATGCTAAGATGGTACAGTGCAAAGCATGTTTTAAGGCCTCTAGTCTTTCACTTTCATGGACTATTGTCTTGTAAGAGAGCTCATTGTATCTTTGTGCAGCTTCAATGAATTTTCTTCTATAATCAAGAACACGAGCATAGCACACCTACAGAGATAATGCGTTTCAATTAGGGGAAAAATAAAAAGGCAAAGGAAAAAAAAAGAGAATCTCTAATATGTAACAGCATTCATCATATGTTCTGGATCACTTTAGTATAGTTCAATTCACCAATACAAAATTAATTCCAAATCAGCTCATCTGTTACCTTATAATGTATCTGTAACTGTTCATTGGTTGACTCATTCTGAAGCAATGATGCTCGATTTATGTAAGCCTCTGCCTGGACTGGATCATCATCCTCCAGATATAGCCTAGCAATCTTCAGGTAAGTCTCCAGTTTATAATCTACATTGTACTGTCTAGGATGAAACAGAAAAACACAGAATGTCTAAATATTTTATCAAGAAAATTTCTAGGAATGGTAGAAAATAAGCTATTTTTTCTTGTATATTTTGTTATAATAATATAAAGGATTTAAACTTTATACTGTATTATATTATAGAAAAATGAAAAATTATTTCCAAAACAAGCTGTAATAATTTTTATTTTTTATCATTGTTTATATTATATCTTAACATCTTCTAATCCTCATATAATCTCACAAATCAAAGATCTAAAATGAAAAAACACTCAGTTAAGGTACATATCATATATTATTGGTGGGACTATAAACTGGTAAAAGTTTCCTGGAAAGTAGTTTGACAGTAAGTTCTCCAACCATCCTTTGAGTCCTTTAAAATGTATATGTCCTTAAACCATTACACTTTACTTCTAGAAATTAATCCTAAGAAATTAATCAGGTACGTGCACTCATATGCATGTATAAGGATATTCATTTGTAAAGTTATTTATAAATATCTACAGTTAATACCTCTATTATGGATATTTAGCTTATCAATTAAGTTACAGTACATAAAGATAGTAGGATACTATATAGTTATTTATAACTATGACTATAACAGTCATATTTTTGCTAAGTGAAAAACTGGTTAAAACACCATTAAAGTATATTTCTACACCCATAAATCAAGGCAATAATGGCAATTATCTCTGGGTGGTGAGATGATAGGTGATTTTTATTTTTTATCTCAATGGTCATTTTATGTAATACATAACTGAAGACCTCATATAATTCAAAATTCATATCATTCAAGTTCAATACTAAGAGAAAAATGATTCCTTTCTACTTCCTAGTAAAATAAGTGCCATCATGTAACAAGAGCATTAACAGCTTATACCTTACTTGGCCCAGCTTTGATATTATTTCTTTACTCTAAAAAAAAAAAAATTTTTTTTTTGGTGGGGGAGAAGTGAGGAGGAATTTAATTCAAATTTTTTGTATGTTATATATCATTCATATTTTGCACAATATTATTTCCATTCACAATTTAAATGTTTTTGAATTGCAGTAGCACTATTTTTTTTGTATTCTCCAATTTTCTGCCAAGTGCATAATCAGAATAAATCATTTTATTTTAAAAAAAGCTGTCTTTTTATCTAAACCCTACTTTTAATCACTTTTTCTTTAACTTAACTTAGAAAAACACTAACATTTTCAATTCTTGAGTTTCCTCACAAGTAAGGATAATGCTAGAGTATTATCAAAACAAGAATTACCATCACTAAATAAGCAATATCTAATTTTATATTTACTTCGATTATCAGTGAAAATAAATCAATTCCTCTCTGCTAGTGAAAAACTGCTCCACACACAGTTTTGGTTGTTATGTCAAGTGATCTGAGGAATGAAAGTTAACCATCAGAATTAAGAAAGACTAGCTTTTCAAATTCCCAAAGGGAAAAAAACAAACTATCAAGGAGCCTTGGAAAGCAAAATTCCATAGTTACATATGGCTGAAAGTCAAGATGTTTGAAGTGGTGTCTGCCTCAAAACACAGTATTAATGAAGATTTAAAAAAAAAAAAAGAACTCCTATTCACCTGGTAAGCAAGTAGAGAAACAGTTGGATATATATTTAAGTCATTCGCAGTTGGTATTTTTGTACTTGCCAACTGAAAGGGAAGTGTGCCTAAAATAATTGAGTCTTACACCCTTCTATCCCTCTTGTACAATATATTTAAGGAATATTTCACAAAGAACTATAAATGTTTTTAAAAATACATCTCAAAAGGAAAGATTACTGAATAAGAGTTACAAAACTTCACCTTAGTCTGTGTCTCCACCTCACTTTACCTAGGATCCCAAACCAAAAATCCTTTCAACCCTTTGTGACCTCCAAACCATAGATTATATCCCATTGTCAATGTATTTTCCCCCTTAAAGATCTCCTCTCTCGTCTTATCTAGCTTAACTCCCATGATCAATCATATCATCATTGCCTTGAATACATACTCAACTCCTTTGTCTCTCCTTTGCAAGCATACTTAGGCAAAATCATATCTCTGGTTCAACCTAACTGTTAACCCACTCCTTTACTGTATACATGTAGTTGAACTCTCCTGGAGAAAAACATCCAATCTAACTCAAGCCTATGAGCTTGAATTAATTTTGAATAATCCTAAAATTCCATTTAAAGACATGCCAATGTTGACTGTCATAAGACTATCTGCTGCTACATTCTGAGAAGGGGTCCATGGTTTTCACCTGACTGGCAAAGGGGTCTGTGGAACAAAAAAGGTTAAGAACCCCTAATCTAACTGGTCTCATTTAAACCACAACCTTCAAATGGGACCTTAATGTTGCCAAGCAATCATACTATCACATACCTAGTCCATTCATTGTTCCATTCTCCTAGAGAATTACTTTTCACATTCTTGTTTCTCCTCATCTTCCCAACACCATCCATACTTCCTGCTGATGACTCTGCTTTTGACTTCACTAAGAATACTGAAGCAATCAGAGAGTATTTGCACAGACTCCACACTACAACAACTCACTCACGAACATCTGTACCCACATACTCTGTGTTCTTGGCTGTTACCATGGATCACTTGGGGTTAGTTTTTCCCCTCAGAGGATATTTGGCAATATCTAGAGACATTTTTGATTGTCATGACTGGGGGGGACCAAGTGTTATAGAATTTAATGGATCAGAAATGCTGCTAAACATCCTATAATGCACAGGAGAGGCCCCACAACAAATAATTATACAGTTGAAAGTGTCAATAGTGCCAAAGTTGAGAAACTCTGCTGTAGATGAGCTCTGCTGCCCTTTCCAAAGCCTATCTTTTCACTAGATTCCTATTGTTCACTCCTGTAAGAATCCTCTCCACTACTCCTTTATATCAGTTTTTTGCTTTCTACTGGATTATAAAAGAAAAAATAATCTGTTAACCTAACCTCTCCTGTCATCTTCCACCCTATTTCTTTGCTCCCATTTTTAAAAACTCCTCCGCTTTAATCAGGCTTTCACTTCGATTTACCAAAGTAGTATTGTCAAGGTCACTACTGACCTCCACATTACTAATTCTGATGGTTAATTTTCATTCCTCAGATCACTTGACATAATAACCTAATAGCTACCATTCACTCCTTGTTACACTTTACTCATATGGCTTCTGGACATCACACTTCTACTTTTCCTATTTGCCTCAATGAACAATCCTTCTCACTCTCCTGTTAGATCTGTCTCTTGCCCCTGACATCTTAATGCTGGCATGCTCTAAGGCCTCATTCCTCAGTTGCCTTTTCTATATACATTTCCTCCCTTGGTGATCTCATCTACTCTAATGCTTGAAATTCCAACTACACGTAAGTGACTCCTAAATGTATATAGTAGCCCAGAACTCTCTCTTAAACTCCAAACTAATATATTTAACTCCCTACTGGCTATCACCTCGTGGTTATCACATGTCCAACATGGAACTCAATCTTTCTCTAAAAACCTAATCTTCCCCACTCAGCAGATGACAATTCCATCTTTCCAGTTGTTCAGATTCAAATATTCAAGTCTTATCTATGCTCTTTTCACACACTTCACATCCAAACCACCAACAAATCCTTAGCTCCACCTTTACATTATCTAGTGGAGAGTTCTCACAATCTCCACTGTTAACATTCTCATTGACAGTAGTGCATTAACCTCTTTTTAACTAATGTCCCTATTTCTATCATTGCTTACCTACAGTTTATTCTCAACCCGGTGGTCAGAGTGATTCTTTAAAATATAAATCAGATCATATCACACTACTGTTCAAAATCCTTACAATGGCTTACAAGGCCTACAGGCTCTGGTCCCCATAATCTCTGATCTTATCCCTTAGCTCCATCCTCTTTGGTCACACCACTCTACCTATAGTGGCTATCTTGCTCTTCTTAAACCATACTAGGCATGTTCCCATCTTAGGGCCTTTGAACTAGCTGTTGCCTTAACTCTATATTCTTTCCTCATATAGTTGCATAACCACTCCGTTACCTCCTTCAAATCCTTGAGAAGGTAACATTAGAGCAATGAGGACCACCCCAACCACCCTGTATAATAATACAACCTGCCCCATTACTTTTCTCTTCTCCATAGCGCTTATCACCTTCTAACATACTACAAAATTAAATTATTTATTATGTTTTTCCCTACCAGAATAGAAAAAAATATATAACAATTATATACATGCATCCAATATCCATTATTTACTATACTTTTGTCCTGTTTCCAAAGGAATTCCCACCAACACTTGGGCTGCATTTCTCCAATCTTCTTCTTTCTCATATATGGATGCAAGATGCTGCCTTATTGAAGCAACCTGGAATAGTAGGTATACATGTTAAATTACTTCAACTGATATTAGTAAATAATTAAAATAAACAGGTAAGTTAATCTATTATGACAATGTCTCATTCAACAAATTAGGCTGGCAATTAAACAGAAAAATTTTATTGTGACTACCTAAATTTTTCTATGAGTTTTATATTTACAGAACACCAAAATGATGACCACATTATGGCAATATTTTAAATATTAAATTTTGCTTTTATGTTACTGCATACATAAGTTTTCCTATATTTCAGTCTGATTAACAATTTTACTGATTTTTTTTTTCCTCTCCCTTTCCCCCCTTGTTGTCTGCTCTCTGTGTCCAATTACTGTGTGTTCTTCCGTGTCTGCTTGCATTATCAGGCAGCACTGGGAAACTGCGTCTCTTTCTGTTGCGTCATCTTACTGGTCAGCTCTCCACATGTGCAGCGGCACTCCTGGGCACACTGCACTTTTTCACACAGGGCGGCTCTCCTTGCGGGGTGGACTCCTTGCGCATGGGCCATCACTACACCGGGGCGCCCCTATGTGGCACAACACTCCATGCGTGTGGCAGCACTGCACATGGGCCAGCTTACTACACGCGTCAGGAGGCCCTGGGTATCGAACCCTTGACCCTCCTTATGCTAGGCAGACACTCATCAGTAGAGCCACGTCCACTTCCCACTGATTTTTTTAAAATTGTCTCAAGATTACTATTTGGTGTATAAAATAAAACTGTAATATATGAACAACTGTCAATCAGAGTTGCAACATCCTAATATTTACATGATTTTTATATTGTAAATGCTGTTTGGCACACCATTTTGTAGAAAATGAATGATTATTTCTTTCAAAATTAGTAAGATCGCTCAAAATAACTGCTGCTGTATAAAGTTTAAAATCAGTTCTCTAGATTTTATAACACTGAGCTTACTCCCTTCTTTTTACCTGCTCCTCAAATGAAATGACTCTAGGTTGAATCTTTTCCAAGGTGAAATGATATATTTCTTTGGCTGTGCTGTCAGGGAGGTTAGGGAGATGTGTGCAGAAATCCGTCAGCAACTGTCTAGAGATCACGAGGCTGACATTCTCATTTACCACTTGATTAAAAAAAGTAAGAGATAAGAAAACATGAGTAATTTATATATTTTCATTAAGCAGTCCATCTTTATCTAAAATTAATACTAAAAACAATCTATTTTAATGGAACCTTGAATTTTCACACCCTTATCTTATACATTACAGAATCAATTTTTCCTTATGCTGAACTGATGAATATGCCAAAACGTAAAAATATCATAATTTTTCTATGAAACAGAAACAGCTGAAAAAAAGGTTAGGTTTAAAGAGTTTAAAATTTTATATTCTTCCTTTCTTATCATTATTTTTCTACTAATTGGGGGCACTTCTGTTTTTATTTATGTACCTATCTCCTAGCTAGCTCCAAAAGTGGGTTAAATAACAAAACATTAAAATAATTTTCATGGAATTTAAATAAATTAAGTAGTTACTACCACTTTCACTTTCCTAATGAAAACAACAAATAATAATTCAAGTTTACATTATATGTATTGACATTACGTGTATGTATATACAAGGTATTAGTGTATAGCAGCTGATGCAGGCTCTGGAGCCACACTGCTCCCACCACTTCCAATTATATGATCTAGAAAAAGAAGCTTGATTTCTCTGTGCTTCTGTTCCCTCATGTATAAAATGTGGATATCATCATCCATCTCCTAAGATAGTTGTAGCAATAGTATATATAAAGCACTGTAAATGGTACCTGGCACATAGCACTCATCAAATGTTAGCTATTATTATTACTATTATTGCATTTTTAAAAATACATCATGCTTGTGAACCACTACTTAAATAAATTATGTCAGTCTTTAAATCAGCAGTTACAGTCAAAATAAACAACAGTTCTAAAACTGTTCAGTGGATGTAAGTGATCTTCAGAGCAGACTGCTTTCTTGATGGTTCCCTAGATTCAAGTTTATATAAATTTAGCTCAAAGATTATAAAAAGGCACTATTCTTTTACTATGAGGTTGCAATGTTCTTAATACAGTCATTCCTAATAGTTTTTCTGAAACCATTGCCAGTTCCTTGTATACTGCAGGCCTCAATTTTTTAGGAAATAACACACAGTTCTTGTAACTAACTAGCTTTATAAAATTTATTAATTAGAATTCATTACTATATAATACCAGATGCAACTAAGAAAACCATTTCATTACAGGTACCATTAGATACTTGCAAATGTTGGAAAGAAACTACTACGAACTAGTAGTTTTCAGGGAAACACAAGTACATAGGAACTGTAAATTAGAAAATCTAGTTTCTAGTCTGGGCTTGCCATTGACTAGCTCAGTGTCCTCAAAGGCACTTAATACTCTGAGACTCATTTCATAATATATTACAGGGATACCTATACCTGTATTGTCAAGTCAGAGGATTATTAAAAAGAGCCAATGTGATGTATGTGTGTGGGGGCACTATATAAATTGTAAAGCACCATCAAATATCATTAATATTGTTAACGCAGTATTAATTCCAGCCTGAAACTTTAGTAATTTTCAATATAACTGGGTAAGTTTGAAGTTGGGATAAGAAGAAAGAGAAGATGTCTTGAAGAATGCAAATATCTAAGTTCCCAATTCAAAAAAGAATGTTCTTAACATTAGTAGTAGCTAATATTCATAAAGTGCTTACTGTAGGACAAGTACTAGTCTAAGCACTTTATTAATATATATATTAATCATTTAATTTTCCAAAAATTCCACAGGTAGGTAGGTACCATTACTTTCACTTTATAGATGAGGAAAAGGAGGCACAGAGATGTTAAATAACTTATCCAACATCACACAACTAATAAAACAGCAGACCAGGATGTGAATCCAGAGAGACTATTCTCTTCACCATTATGCAATATTGGCCACTCATCGGCTATTGTATTAATAACTATATAAGATCTTTACTGGAAATGTCACTTTGAAGACAATTCATTAAAAAATAATCAAGTTGTAAATAGTTTAAAACAAAGTTTGTTTTATTCTAAAATTAATAAATAAATCTCAATGCATATTAAACATTGATAATCTGATATAAAAACGAGACTTGAGTAAGCGTTAAAGTCTGAGCTCAGTGATATAAAACAAACACAGGATTTCCATTCCATTTACTTGCTTCCACGAAGGCTTTCAAAGCTTCAAGTTGTTCTGCCCCCGATAACTGAATGGCTTTTTCCAGGATCTGACGATACCTAAAACAATACCAAATAAAAATAATGTTTACAGGGCTATTACATTTTTTTAATTCCTATTTATTTACTCATTTCTATTTACCATCATTTCTTTCACAGTACTCCACTTTGTGGTTTTCCTTTATAGTCCTCAGTTTGTTTTTTCAGTTTCCAGTCTATCATAAGAAACACTAAATCTGTAATTCTAAGTTACTGAATCTAAGGTACCAGTTTTCCTTCTAATTTATAGTTTTCTTTACAGTGTACCACAATTTTTTAAGGCTTTTAGACCATCACAAGAAACACTAAGTCTATAACTCTTCAGTTACCAAATCTAACATGCTATTTTCTTTTTTGTTTTGTTTTGTTTTTATTTTTTCTTAAAAGTTTTAGTTTTGAATTTAAATTTAAAAAGTCAATTTCTTTTCAAATGCTTGAAAAGATAAACCACCAACACCTACTCTCCAGTTCACTGAACTCACCCAAACCAGTTAACAAAAGGATGATGATAGATAACACCCATCCCAATAAGCAGAGAGTACCTATAACTGCAAGCAAGACAGTTCCATCCATCTGCCCCATGGGATATAAGTCCCCTCTCAATATGAAGCAGAGTGGGAATCACCATCCCAAAATCCTCAAGATAGAGGAACAAACAAAAATAATGGAGGAATGCAAAAATGGACTAAAGTAGACTTAAGAGTATTCTAGTAATGAAAGAACTTCTAACACTGATATAAAGATAGTGGTCACCAGAGGTTCTGAGAGGGGGAAAGGGAAGAACAGGTGTAACATGGGGCATTTTTGAAATATTGGAATTGTTCTGCATGATACTGCAAAAACGGATACGGGCCATTATACATTTTGACAAAACCTATAAAATTGTGTGATACGAAGTGAAAACCATAAATTATAGCCCATATTTAGCAATGCTTCAACATGTGTTCATCAAATGTAACAAATGCACCACACTATTGAAAAATGCTGTTAATGGGGAAAGTGGTGGTGGGGCGGGGGGGTAGGATATATGAGAATCCCCTATATTTTCCATGTAGCATTTATGTAATCTAAAGCTCCTTTAAAAATAAAGAAAAAAATTAAAATAAAATAAAAGATAAGCTATATTTCCTTCATGTCTGTATTACACAGACACAAAAGAACATCATTTTAAATGAGCCAGGACCTGTTCTTCTCATGGACCTGATGTATCTAGGATCACCAACAACAGAATAATACTGACTAGAAAATGAAGTCAAACATTAGAGATTGAATGTCTCAGGTTGTACAAAATAAAGACTACCAAACCAAATACACTGATAGAATATCCTTCATGCTGTGAGTCAGAACCTAATATTCTTTATTTACATTCAATTCTAATAAAACTATACTACCTAAAATCCATGACCACATCATATTCAAATCAGTAATCTAAAAAGAGGAATGAGGACAATTGTTAGACAATGACAGTCTCTTCTAAAATATAAGCTCCATGAGGACAGAGATTTTTGTCCACTCCTACATACACAATGCCTGGAATCACAAGCACTCAAATATTCAATAGCATAGCTACAATTTTATTCCTTAAATTGAGTGGCGGGTACATGAGTGTATGTTATACTACTTTCTATCCCTGTTTGTCTTATTCATAATATTTTTAAATGCATTATTTAAATGCAGTTTACAAATCTAACAGCACTGCAATTATTCAAAAAGTCATACAGAATATAGTAAAGAAATAGATATATAAAAATATGTTTCAAAATCATTCAAATTTGTGACTTATATTTTGTAGGGCACATCTTCAAACTACCACCTTAGTACTTAATTTTAACTCACAAAATTCTTATGACCTTCATTATATGATTTCTCAAAACCTTAGTGAATCAAACTGATTTTAAGAAGACAGGTACATTGGTAGAAAAGACAGTAGACTCCAAAAGAAGAGATGAAATTAACTATTCTAAGAAAGCAAGAAAATACTTTCAACAGTTTTTAAATAAAATTCTTATTTTTAAAGATAATGTTATTTTGCAGGACCTTAAGGAGTAAAATTCAATTATTTGAAAATTTATTTACATGGACTGGCTCATTCCCCCTCTCTCTCCCCCTCCCCACATACATATTATGTATGTATGTGGGAGGAGGGAATATTTACTTTATTGCCCTAGGGGCTTCTGGATAAGTTATTAATAATAAAACCACTGGTTTATTACTTCTTGTTTATTGCCTTATTTTTCATATTCAAGTAAATCAAAGCTTATGGCTAAACCCTCTTTTGTTCCAATAGATTATTTTATACAAACAATATTATATTCAAAGATGACAGTTTCTCATGTATGTAAGTTTGCTGATTAGCTTGTTTTTTCAAAACCTACCCATCAACTAATCTATTCTGGGAACACTTGCAAAAAATCTAAAAAGCAATAAAAATTTTTATACTAACCAAATTATATAACTTGCAGGGGCCTTTGAAATTGCCTACTCAAACTCCAAGTTTTATAGATGAAGAAAGTGAGGTGCAGCACTGGGGCTGGATGCTGCCTTGAGCTGTCTCTAATACATAAATTCTAGTATCTGAGAATAAGTACTTATTTTATCACAATAATAATTTGGAATGACTAATAAATTTAAAAATGCCAAGTAAAAACATCCAAAAATGTTAACTGAGCGCTTGGGCTTTATAAGATACTATACAAGGTTCTGTGTATGACACTGAAAAATGTTTAAATGTTCCTAACCTTTGAAGGTATTATAACATAAATGGAAAGAAAAAATATTTTTAATTAACATAACAATTATTAAATTACACTTTAAAAAAACAAAAATTGCAATAAAACTCAATACAGGGAAGCGGATGTGGCTCAAGCAATTGGGCTGTCGTCACCATGTAGGAGGTCCAGGTTTTGATTCCTGGGACTCCTGTCGAAGGCAACCTGGCCCGTGCAGCAAGCTAGTTCAAGTGGAGAGCTGGCCCACACAGAGCGCTGACCCATGCAGAGTGCTGGCCCTTGTGGAGTGCTGAATCATGTGGCATGCTGGCCTATGCAGGAGTGCTGGCCCACGCAGAGTGCTGGCCTACATGGAGAGCTGGCACAGCAAGATGACGCAACAAAAAGAGACACAGAGGAGAGACAATAAGAGACACAGCAAACTAGGGAGCCGAAGTGGCGCAAGAGATTGAGCGCCTCTCTCCCACTCCGGAAGGTCCCAGGATCAGTTCCCAGTGCCGCCTATAGAAAAGACAAGAAAACATAGAAGAACACACAGCGAATGTACACAGAAAGCAGACAGCGAGCACAAAACAATGGGGGCGGGTAGAAAAAAATAAATAAATATTTTTTAAAAACTCAATATAAGAAATATCACATATGAGGAGACAATGTATTAAAAATTCAGAGCAGAGTAAAACAAAAATGGGTTCAATCAGTTTGAGAAGAATTCATGGATAATAATAGCTTTTTATTATGCACTCAGTATGTATTCAATGGAAAAATTATTTATATTTAAACAGAGAATATGAAAAGTATCAAATATATTTTTGCTTATTTCAGAGGAAAATAAATATTAAAATTAAGTACTTTGCATCTGTCCCATCCTTGTATCATCAACAAATTTTTAAGCATCTACAACATGTAAGAACCAAAATTCAGCATGTCAGTTCCTGACCTCTCAGCACTTGAATGGAATTTGAAGGTAAATAAAACATATCCACAAGAAAATGTACCACAGTCGTGATTCAGGATCAAAATGAGTGCCATGTATTAAGAGATCTTCTACTTACAATAGTGGTGAACTAGATGAACAAACGAATCATTCCTCAAAAAACTACATAAAAAGCTGAAAGAAATGGAAATTAAAAAAACCTAATAGCATAAAAGAAAACAAGGAGAGAATAAGAGCACAAAAAGGTGAGCGAGAATTTCTGCCAGAGTGTGAAAAGACAGCTGAAAGGGAGAGTGACAGCTGAAAGGTAGAGTGGCACTTCCTGTGGAAAGGAGGGCGTGGACTCTGCTCTGGGGCATTCTGCCAATCTGCTGAAAACACTGAAAGGCAAATTGCAATTCTGGCAGACTAATAGCCCTGGAAGAATGAGGATCTGAGTTCCTAGCCTATGAAAGAAGAAAACACTAGTACTTTAGAAGTAATGTACAAATTCTATTCTAAAGATCATCTAGGTCAATCAAAAAATTCTGAAGCCTTGCCCTACCTAGATTGATAGCACTCTCAGGTATCATGCAGAAGAAAATGAAATTCTCTCTGAAAGGTAACATTTTAGATCCGTTTCTGAAAATACATTTTCAAAGTATTTGTTCAATGAAGACTGCAAGACATTACAATATGAGAGAGAATCAATAAATGCAACAAGTCAAAAGAAATGCAGAGAAATTCCACATATTGGTGCTATCAGAAATAGACTGTGATAAAATTATGCTTACCATATTCATGGAGACAGACAAGCTTTAAAGTTTCAGCAATGAACTGGGAACCATAAAAAGTGTCATTTGAAAAAAGGACCACCAGGAATTACAGAATTAAAAATACTATAACCAAACTTAAAAACTCAATGGCATTCTTAACAAACAGATAAGAAGAAGAGTTGATCAACTAGAAGAGAAGTCAAAAGAACCTAACCAGAATAAAGCAATGAAATGGATATAATATGGTAGAGTATATATACACTCCCTATATCCCCATCACTTTGAAATGTGATTTGTTGCTCTTCAAATCAAGAGGTAAAGTTTGGTAGCAGATGTGGCTCAAGCGACTGAGCACCTGCTTCCCACATGGGAGGTCCTGGGATCCATCCCAGTGCCTCCTAAAAAAAATAAAAATAAAATGAAAAAACTAACTCAGGGGAGCCAATGTGGCTCAGTGGTTGAATGTCAGCTTCCCACCTAAGAGATTCTAAGTTCAATCTGTGGCCCTGGTACATTAAAAAAAAAAATTTTTTTTTAAAAAGGTAGTAAAATTTCCCCAACCCTTGATTCTGAGCTTATTTGGCCAATAGAATATGGCAGAAGTGAGGTGCCAGTTTTGAGCTTACATGTCAAGAGGCTATATATGCTTCTCCTCTCTTGGAACTCTGCTGCTGCCACACGAACAAACCCAGTCTAAAGTACCAGATGACACTCCCAGCCAACAGTCAGCCAACCCACAGAGCAGAGCAGAGCTATCTACTTGACCTGCAGCTGACCCTACCTGATGCATGTAGGAGCCCACATGGAGCCAAGAACATGCAGAGTACAGAAGAATCATTCATCTGGGCCCAACTCAAACTAACAAACACAACTGTGAGTTAAATAAATGAGTCTTGTTTTATACCCCTAAATTTTAGGGTGGTTTGTTTCCCAGCAAAAGCTAACTGATAAAGATAAGTAAAAACTAATCTGCACAGGCATCACAAAGAAGCTACAGAAAATTAAAGAGAAAACCTTAAAAGCAGGTAAGTGCTGCTGATAAGGATAGAAAGATGACAGAGAGAAAGAGTGAAAGAAAGAGAGGGAGACAAACAGAATGATACAAGAAATGTGGCAAAATGTTAATAGTTGGTAAATTTGAAAATCTGGGTATGTAGATGGGTATGCTGGAGTTCCATAAATTATTTCTCTATTATTTATGTACTTTCCTGTAAGTTTGAAATTATTGCACAATTTTTTTTTAAGCAAGTAAGTACTAATAAAATTTTCAGGAGAGAAATAATTTCCAATTGAGTTGGGCCTTAAAACATGCTAAATATTTCAATTTAGTGCAAGTGGGGGGGAAACAATGGGGGAACTCAGGCATTCTATACCAAAAAAATTACTATCGGAAATGTAGACCAGTTTAGTGAAAATAATATAAGGCCAAAAAGGTAGACTTATTTAGAATTTAAGAGCTCTGAATAAGCTGAATTCTGGCTTTGCCACTAGCAAAATGACCTCAAGGCAAAGTATATCACCTCTGTTCTTCAGTTTTCTCTATAAATAATGGAAATAATATCACCCACCTGTTAAGGATTAAAAAACATAATGTGATACTAGGCACTCCTCGAATGTTACCCACCTTTACTCCAGCAAAGGGAACTACTAAAATTGTTGAGTAACTTATACAAAAATTAACTCAAAATGGATCAAGGACCTAAATATAAAATATAAATATAAAAGCAACCACGATAGGAAGCGGATGTGGCTCAAGTGACAGAGCTTCCGCCCACCATATGGGAGAACCTGGTTTCGATCCCTGGAGCCTCCTGGTGAAAAAGAAGAGAAAGCATGCCCGCACAGCAAGCCATTTTCCGTGTGAGTGCCCATGTGGTGAGCCAGTGCCCGCGTGAGTACCAGAATGGTTAGCCAGTGCCCCACCTATGTGAGTGATGCAGCAAGATGATGACGCATCAAAAGAGAGACAAGGGGAGAATCAAGGTGAAACAGTAGAAACCAGGAACTGAGATGGTACAATTGAGAGGTAACCTCTCTCCCCATCAGAGTCTCCAGGATGGAATCCCGGTGAATCCTAGAGGAGAGAAAATAAGGAGAAGACAACGCAGACAGCAAAAAAACAAGCAAACAAACAAACAAACAAAAAACAGCAGGGTGGGAGGAGGGGAAGGAAGGGAAATAAATCTTTTAAGCAACCACCATAAAACTCCTAGAAGAAAATGTAGGAAAACATCTTCAAGATCTTATGGTGGTCGGTAGTTTCTTGAATATTACACCCAAACCAAGAGTAACAAAAAAATAGATAAATGGGATCACCTCAAAATTAAATACTTTTTCACCTCAAAGGACTCTGTCAAAAGGGTGAAAGGGGAGCTAACTCAATGAAAGAAAATATTTGGAAATCACATATCCAATAAGAGTTTAAAATCTATGATGTACAAAGACATCACATAACTCAACAACAAAAGACAAACTACCCAATTTAAAAATGGGCAAAACACTTGAAAAAATAATTGTCCAAAGAATAAATATAAATGGTGAAAAAATGTTCAACATCACTAGTGGTTAGGATACAAATCAAAACTAAAAAGAGATATCATTTTATACCTATTAGATGGCCACTATTAAAAGGTGGAAAACTGTAAATGTTGGAGAGGATGTAGGAAGACAGGAATGCTTATTCACTGTTGGTGGGAATGTAGAATAGTTACTAGGTATATACCCAGAAGAACTGAGAGCAGTGATACAAACAGACATCTGCAAACCGATGTTCATAGCCACATTATTCATGATTGCCGAAAGCTGGAAACAACCCAGGTGTCCATCAACAGATGAACAGATAAACAAACTGTAGTGTATTCGCATGATGGAATATTATGCAGTTGTAAGAAGAAATGAAGTCATGAAGCATATCACTTCATGGAGGAACCTGGAGGACATTATGTTGAACGAAGCAAGCCAAAGATAAAAGGACAAATACCGTATAACTGCATTACTATGAACCAAATATATTGTGTAACATATTGTATGATTCAAAAAAAATTTTTAATGTATCCAGTACATCTAATTGATAAATGTATGTTTTTATTCAACTGTTTTCTTTTTAGCTTTTAATTGTTTATATTTTCAATTATTAAATGTACAAAACAAAATTTTTTAAAAAAGTCAACAGAGTTCTGGTATTTTGCATCAGCACCCCTTTGGCTGACTAATACACTACCTTAGATAAATTTTCAATATTCTATTATGTTGAGCCATGTAAAATTGCTAACGTTCTCATGGTTCAGCCTAGTGTAAATATAACATCCCTCTTAAAATATTCAAATGCCTTTATAAAAGATAATTTGATGCAGTCTGCAATAAAAGATACATATGAGATGGATAGATATTGAAAAGGCATGGGAAGCGGACTTGGCCCAGTGGTTAGGGCTTCCGTCTACCACATGGGAGGTCTGCGGTTCAAACCCCGGGCCTCCCTGACCCGTGTGGAGCTGGCCCATGCGCAGTGCTGATGCGCGCAAGGAGTGCCCTGCCACGCAGGGGTGTCCCCCGCGTAGGGGAGCCCCACACGCAAGGAGTGCACCCCATAAGGAGAGCCGCCCAGCGTGAAAGAAAGTGCAGCCTGCCCAGGAATGGCGCCGCCCACACTTCCCAGTGCGGCCTTGATGACAACAGAAGCGGACAAAGAAACAAGACGCAGCAAATAGACACAGAGACAGACAACCGACAACCGGGGGGGTGGGGGTGGGGGGTGGGGAATTAAATAAATAAATAAATCTTTGAAAAAAAAAAAAGAAAAGGCAAATATAATAAATTGTTAATGGTAAAATATAGGAATTCACTGTAAATATATTTCAACTTTATGGTATGTTTGAAAAATCTGAAAATATGTTGGAATAAAACATACAGATAAAAATTTCAAATGTGTTAAAACACACTAAGTAAGATGGCAAACCTAAAACAGGACATTGAAGACACAATTCAGTCATTAGCTAAGGAGAAAAGGAAAACAGAGAGTTATCAAGTTTCCTCAGAAGATTATAAACTCTTTGAAGAGAAATTTTCCTAGCATTAAATTCTATGCCCTGTGCCTTTATATGAGATAATGAATACAATGTACAATATGTATAAAAGCAGTCTCTAAAATTTGCAAAAGCGCTTTCATATGGTCAATTTCTTATATCAACTCTAGAGAGTCACGTTAACTCATGGTTATATGAAAGCATTTCTAATTAAGTTTTCAACAAGGAAAGTAGAGTACAACAATCTGGTGGATTTAAAGTATGAGCTTTTAGAGTAGACAAAGCTAGCTATTCATTGACTGGACCAATTATTTATTGAATGGCTACTGTTATAGATATCGTACTAATTGCTAGGAACACAAAATATCAATATTTTTGAAAATCAATTTACTCTAGCATTCCTTAATAGGGAATCTTTTGCTACCCAGCTCCTAACATAAACTCTAAAACCACTTATATATTTCAGTTTTTTCCCTTGAAGCATGTAGCTGCAGAACTGTTTTGTTATAGGAATAAATATCCTGACACATTCTTGCTCACATAGGGCATTCCATCACTGGTGGAAACAGGCAAAATATAAGCCTGCAGGCAAGGCCAAGACTTTTCTCAGAAAGCAAGAACTTACTCTGTGCCCAGCACTAGTCAAATACTCTACATGCCTTATTTCATTTACTCTTCACAGTAACTCCATGTGCTAGATTGTTACAGTAATGGTCTTCAATAAATCCTGCCTCTCAGACCATGGCCCTTTGCAAGGCAAATTCCCTAGGAAGTAGACTCTTGTGACTTCCTTTGACCAGTATTGGAGAACTGATGTTGTGAGACTTCCAAAGCTGGCTGTTTTAGTTTGCCAAAGGACCAGGAAAGGGTTGGCTTTTCTAAAGGGGATTTATCTGGAATTAAGGCTCACAATTCCAAGAACATGAAAAGTCCAAACCAAGGCACCATCAGAGGTGTGTTCTCACCAAAGGCAGCTGCCACATGGTGAAGATGGCCACTGATCTCTGCCAAGATCTCTGCCTTCCCCTCTAGAATCTAAAAGAGCTCGGCTGTCAGCAATCAGAGAGGGCTTGTCTCTTCTTGAGCTGCTCAGTTTGGCCTAGCCTCTTGGGGGTTCTTAAGTGATCCTCTAGTCCTCTCTCACATGGCAGGATCAAATATGGCGGCTTCTGTATTCTCTTTGTCTATCAGGTCTCTCCCTGTGTCTCCGTTTTTATCAGACCCAGCAAGAGGGCGGAGACTCAACATGAATCTAATCAAAGGACCCTCAATGAAATTTAACGCAACCAAATGGTATCACACCCACAGGAATAGATTAGTTTAAAAAAATAATCATTCTCCTTTAGGGAGTCATAAAATAATTTCAAACTGCCACACTAACCTTAGGAGATCTTGCAGCTTCCATTCTCATTATCTGGGAACATTCCCATGGTTTTTTTTTAAGGAAGCTCCAACTAAATTACTAAATGAGAGACCATGTGAAACAGAGACATAGCCAGATATGTGAGTCCGTTTTAGACCCTATACCTCCAGCTGAGCTGCAAGCTGACTGCATCTGCATGAGTAGCCCAAATGAGACAAGCAAAATAGCCTTATCAACTCCCTGAAAAATACTAATTGTTACACCACTGAATTTTTGGTTTGTTAAGGAGCAGATACCTGAAGCATCTATAAGATCAGTATTATTTATTTCCATTTCAGAGTTAAGGAAGTATATGCTTTACCAGATTTCAGAATTTTGCAAATACTTGAAAAGCAGTATTTCTTATTTTTCCTCAAGAAAGTAAAAAGCTAAGCAAGCATGGAAAAAATATAACCTAGTTTTACTTCCATCCAAATCTATAAAAATTATATGCAATAAAGGATTGAACCCATGAAACAGGAAAACATAGTTAACTTATTTTCACCTGTGAAATAAGTCAATATGTATTTACTTACTGCTTAAGAATAATAACAGCAACAACTACCTGATGGCCCTTGCTATGTATCAGGTATTGTTCTCTGTGATATAAATGTGATTTGAGTGTATGCACACACGCACACACACACTCATTTTATCCTCAAACCCTGTGAATAAGTTCTACAATTATTTCCATTTTCCTGATGGGGATAGTGCCACACAAAATAATTAAGCCCATGATTCACAGTTAAATTTCCCAAGAGAAACAGATTATTGTACATGGTGTGGGATGTATAACACAGGGAATCCTGGGGTGGAAGATGGACTGTGGTTAACAGAATATGAGAACATTCTCTCATTCTATAACACATATAATATTAATACAGAGGGTTAATAATCAGGTGGATTGGGGGGAAACACACCAAATGTAAGATATTGGCTATAGATAGTACTAATATTTTGATGCTCTTTCATAGTTTGTAACAAATGTTTCACAACAATGCAAGGTGTTGGTGGTGGGGTGATGTATGGGAGACCTGTATAATGATATGCATGTCTGTTTTCTAAGATCACAACTTTTACTATACACTTATTGTTTATGTATGTTCATGTATGAATGATATACTTCAATAAAAAATTTTTAATGAAAAGAAAGTAGATTATATTTGCCACCAGAGAAAAGGCAATACAGCCTATATTTTTTAAAAAGTCAAAATTCAATGTCCAGGTTAAAGCAGGTGCATCCCATTAACAAGGATCACAGTGATCTGCACTGTCAGGACCTAAATATTAGGGTCAACTTGAGAGGCATATTTTTAATAAGACGCATGTTTATTACAGAAAAGCAGTGCTGAGAAATCTACAAAGGGAAAAATGGAATGACACATGACTCATATGTTTTATATATATGCATGTTTTATATATACATACATGCATACATTTATGTTTAACACTGTTAAACAACTGTTTGTAGGCCCGTGAGGGAGAGACACATGTCACAGACTTTAACTTGTAGTGCGCCTAAGCCTTTACATAAATGCTAATAAAATTCCTAAACAATCCAAATTCTGACAATTACCAATCTAGACATTTTGGCGCACGTTATGAGGGCATTCCGCCTATATGCCAGAAACATATCCCACACTCCCGTCTTCAGAGTTGAAGCGGTTTTGGAGAAGAGTACCAAAAACACAAGGACCCAGAGAAGACGGTTCTAGTGATTCTGGACGACATGATAGCGGCCATACCTCCTTAGCCTGTCAGGCCGAGAAGCCATCTCCCCAGAAAACCCTGTATCAGAGTCTCGGAACGCAAATTTCTTTCAATTAAAAAAAAAAAAAAAAGTCTCCGAAAAGCCAGAATTCGGCGTGAGGCCGGCCAGATAGGAAAAGACACCAGGGGAGGCCGAGGCCTTGGGAGCAGACATCCCGCAGACCGCGCTTCTAGGATCCAAGACGCCAGTAAAGATACTATCAAGGATGGAACAAGTTGACAGTCATCCCAGATCTACGGCCCCGAGGGCCCCTGCACAGGGTCCCTTCCAGCTTTCTACTGCTCCCAACCTTTCCTTCTCCAACCGACCTTAGGCCCGCCCCCTTGGTCGTCAGGCCCGCGTCTAGTCTCATAGCCGAGAGTCGCCGTCAGTTCAAGGAGAACTTGTCTTGTGACTTCCCTCCCTCACCTCTCTACTCCCGTGCTCCCGGGAAACACTCACTTGCCCGCCAGATCTTTATGAGAGCCGCTCGAATTCATGAGCTGGGCCAAATCCTGCCGCACGGCTGCCGCCATCTTTCTTCCAGCTCAGCTGCAGCTCTGTAGCGCTTTCGCCGCCGAAAAGAAAATGAGTGTGGTCCTCCAGACTGCAGCTAGATGGAACCCGAGATGCCACAGAGTAGCGCCTGTGGCGGCCAGAGCGCCAAAGATGAATGGGTGTAGGAGGCTGACCTAGCTCCTCCCCTAGGGTTGAGTTACGCGCTTCCACACCTCACGCCAGGGGTTCGCCCAGGCCTCTCTCACAGGATCAGTCTCACCGGCTCTGACTTGGGGTTGGCCGATTTATTCCAAAGGACTGTGTTACTTGTGCAACTCTAGAAAGTGCCGGGTACTCAAAACTGCCACTTTTTTCTAAGTTCCGTGTTTCATGTCTGGTTTCCTCCTATTTAAAGCAGCGCTTCTCAAACTGCTTGTGGTAAAGAGCGAGTTGTTTTTATTTCCAGTTCATTACAGGCCAGTACTTTTGTAAAATTGTTCCCATTCCCCCTCCCACTCTGTAACCTTTTTATAAGTTATATATATATATATATATGTACACACACGCATATATGTATATATACATCCCAGTTTGTCTAGGGCAGTGATAATTACATCTGTTGTCCTGAAGTAATTATAATACCCCCTTTCACTCTAGAAACTTTCTATATTTGGAAGAAAAATTACATAGTCACCTGTAAGAGTAAATTCAAATAGAAATCGAGATACGTCTGTATCTCCTTATTCCTTCACGCGGATTTCTGGTTCACAAGTATATAGTGGATGATAGAATCACAATATCCCACAATTACGTCAATTATCCCACATTATGCACACAACAGCCTGAGAACAACAGTTATAATACTACCACTCCCAATATTATTACTGAAAACGATTGAAAGTTTTTCTGCATTTCTTCTACCTACTTCCCCTCACTTTTAAATAATTTTACCACATCTACATTGTGAACACATAGAGCCATTACAAACTGTACTTTCTCCTTTTTAATTCTCATGTAACCTTAGTTCTGCAAATAATACCTACTTAATGTTCACCATTTGTTCTTATATTGTTACCTCCCTATTTTTGTTGTCTGTGTTCCTACAGGTTGGTAACAGCTTTTGCCTTTTATGTTTGAAAATCAGTTCAGTTAGATATAATAATCCTTGACTGACTTCTCTTGAGAATTCAAAGTATGTTAATCCATTTTCTTGTAGCATAAAGCATTGCTAAAAAGTATCTGATGATTGTCTGTTTTTTTTTTTTTCGTTCTAAATCACTTTTTACCTAGTTTGCCTAGAGGCCCAAAAGATTTTTTTCTTTTTTTTCTCTAAGGTAGGTAATTTTACTAGAAAATGTATTTATGTTAGTCATTCTGGGTCAATATTCTCAGATATGCAGTGTGCTCTTTCAATATGAAGTTTCAATTTTTTAAAAATTTTCTTAAATTATTTCATATTTGTTCTATTCTTTTGGTTTCCTTTCATAAACTACTATTATCTACATGTTAAAAGTCCTTTGCCTATGTTTAATATTATCACCTCTCATCAAACCTTTTTGCTTTTTTACCTTCTTTTTAATTAAAAAAAAAATTCCTCCTCTTCACTTTCTATTTCTCTTCAGGCACCATCTGTTGTATTTATTCACTCCTGTTTCCTTCTAGTTTAGTCTTCATTTCTAAAATGATATTTTTACTTCTAAGCCTTTCCTAAGTTCTGAATTTTTCTAATTCTTATCATGTTGCTCTTCATGTCCTGTATTGTTTAACTAGTGATTACCTTTCTCTTTCCCTACATTTCATTATCAAACACCCTCTTTCTAATATCATATGAGAATGCTCTAGTCCCTCACTGCTTCTTTATTCCACCTCAACAAAGAAAACTTAGAATATTCCACACCCTCCACTCCCAGTTGAGACTTTTAGAACATATTTACTTGCTTACCTCACCCTAATTCCTAGGTTTCACTGAGAAAGGTTGATACTTTTTGTTCCATTCCAGCATTTGGTATTCCTTTGCAGTATGTCTCTTTTATTTTAAGAATCCTTAATTTACCACTTGTGTTAGACATTCACAGTTACATTATTTTTAATCTCATTACTATATAAATTCAAGGTTCCTTACCACAAATTTCTCTTCATCTTGTCCTGATATGCAGCCTCTGTTATGATTGGTTTATTGTTTAGTAGCATTCCCTCTTAAGTGATCTCCCAGATGCTATACATGGGTAAGATATCTTTTTAATCTACACATATCAACAAATATATTTCTATCACCCTGACATTTTAATAGGATTTCTTTTTTTAAGATTTCTTTTTATTTATTTAATTCCCCTCCCCCAGTTGTCTGTTTTCTGTGTCTTTTTGCTGCGTCTTGTTTCTTTGTCCGCTTCTGTTGTCGTCAGCGGTGCGGGAAGTGTGGGCGGCGCCATTCCTCCCTCCTTCGAGCTGGGCTGCTCTCCTTATGTGTGCACTCCTTGCGCGTGGGTGACACCCCTGTGTGGCACAGGCACTCCTTGCGGGCATCAGCACTGCGCATGGGCCAGCTCCACACGGGTCAAGGAGGCCCGGGGCTTGAACCACGGACCTCCCATGTGGTAGACGAACGCCCTAACCACTGGGCCAAAGTCCGTTTTCCTTAATAGGATTTGAATTGAGCTTGTATTCTTTTCCCTCAGTGAATGCTGTACGCCACAGTTTTCTAGCTTCCAGGATTTCAGATGAGAAGTCCAATGTCAGTGATTTCTTCCTCTTGCTCTCTCCTTCCCTCCTGCCCTCACTTCTTTCTTTTTCTTCTCTTCCCTTATCTATATTTTTTATTGAAGATTTATTTTAGATTAAATGGTTTCATTTTGCAATGTAGTCTTCAACAAAAATAGAAATCAGAATGAAAATAAAATATTAAAATATCTTTCCCAAAAAGAAAAAAGAAAAAAAGATCTTAAAAAGAGAGGGGGAAAAAAAAAAAAAGAAAAGAAAATAAAAATCTTTCCCTCAAAGCATTTCAGAATCATAAAAACAAAACACAAGAGTCACGGGTTCAGATGAACCAGAAAGCAAACTGGTCCACATTTCAGAGTCCCAGGCTCCATATGCTATCACCAACAAACCATTTCTAAGATGTCAACAACCTATGCTGTTTGTTTTGAATTTTCTTTTCTTCTTCTCTTCCTCCTTCTGTTTCCCCACCTTCTCCTCACCCTCCTTCTCCTCTCCCTCCTTCTTTCATTGCTTCTTCTTTCCACCTGGGAATTTTTAAGATCATCTCTTCATAGAAATTTTCTTAAAGATATGCCTAGTTGTATCATTTCTCATTGATCCTATCTGGAACTCAGTGATGCCTTTCTCTTCAGATTCAACTCTGTGTTTTGGTCAGGGAACTTTTCTGTTGTTATCTCTTTTGTTTCTTACCTTTTTTTCTGTTCTCCTTTCTCCTTTTGGTACTCCAAATACTCATACATTAGGTCTTTTAGTTTTATCTTCTTGTCTTGTTTATCATAATTTCTATCTCTGTATTTTGCAATATCTTTTCTGCTTTTCTTTTCAAACCATTTAGCAAGATTTAATAATTCTTCACTATATCTGCTATGTGGGTTTTTTAAATTATTTTATATGTATACTCACATAAAAATATTATACCTGCTTGATTTATGAAACCCCAAATCGAAACAACCAAAATGGCCATCATAAGGAAAATGTAGCAGGAAGCGCTTGTGGCTCAACTGGTAAGAGCATCCACCTACCATATGGAGGGCCCAGGACTTGATACCCAGGGCCTCCAGACCTGTGTGGTGAGCTGGCCCATGCTCAGTGCTGCTGCATGCAAGGAGTGCCATGACATGCAGGAGTGTCCCCCATGTAGGGGTACCCCACGCACAAGGAGTGTGCCCCGCACAAAAAAAGTGCACCCAACTAGGAGTGGCACTGCACACATGGAGAGCTGACACAGCAAGATGATGCAACAAAAAATGTGACAGTTTCCCAGTGCCGCATGACAAGAGTGCAAGCAGACACAGAAGAACACACGGTGAATGGACACAGAGTAGACAATGGGGGGGAAGGGGAGAGTAATAAATAAAATCTTTAAAAAAAAAAAAGGAAAATGTATAAATAAAGTATGGCATATTCATTCAATAGAATACTACTCAGCATTAAAATGGAAAAAAAAAAAAAAACTACCGATACATGCAAGAACATAAACTCAAAAACAGTATCCTGAGTGAAAGAAACCAGAAACAAACATATATGATTCCATCTACGTAAAATCTACAGTAAACAAAACTAATCTATGGTGATACAAATCAGATCACAAGTTGCCTGGGGAGTGGGCAATAGGAAGACAGTAATTTACTGGGAAGGGGCAGGAGATGATGGGAATAGTCTACATATTGATAGGGGTGTGGGTTACATGTATTAAAATACACACTTAAGATCTGTGCATTTCACTGAAAGGAAGTTACACATCAGTCTTATTAAGTTAATTTATGTACTTATATTTATTTATTGTATAAATGTCTTCTGTCTATTCTTGCAGCTTTTTATTACTAAGAGGTACTTGTTCTCATGTTCTAGATATTCTTTTCTGTGGCTGCTGGATTTTATAAAATGCATTTTCATTTCCTTTGTCTATTTGTTAGAGTTCAGATATGGCTGCATGAGTACCTTAAGTAGCAGCAATCTCATGGGTAGTGTATTAGTCTGGGTTCTCTAAAGAAAAAAACTGACAAAAAATATGTTTGTGTTATGTAAATATTATGATTTTTTTTTTTCATAGGAATTGGCTCACACGACTATGGGATAGGCAAGTCAAAATTCCATTGGGCAGGCTGCTAGCTGGAACTCCAATTGAAGGTTTTCCATGAATTCCCCAGGAGAAGCTGGCTAGCTGAAGTAAAGGTGGAAATTCTCCCTTCAGACTGCTGAAATCATCACTTTTCAATTTAAAGTCTTCAATTGATTGGATGAGACTTCTCTCATTGTTGAAGGCAATCTCCTCTGTTGATTGTAGATGTAATCAGCCATACAGCCATTCAACTTACTGATGATTTAAGTCTACAAAATATCCTCCCAGTAACAAAGAGGCCAGTGCTTGCTTAATGAAACAACTGAACACCATAACATGGCCAAATTGACACGTGAATTTAACCATCACTATCCACTCCTTGTCAACTTGGCAGGCATACACATGTCCTTAAACCATACTTAATCTCTAAATAAAAAAAAACAAGAGTCATTTTTGCCTAACAATACTCAACTGTCCTGCACACAACTGGAAGCATGCTAACTCTCCCCAGAATAGGTGTTACAACCCAACTCCTGAAAGGCACAAGTTGGTGAGGCCATGAGACCAAAGAACATACCTGGCATTTAGTCAGGAATAAGCTTCATTGGGACTTAAAAACAAGAGAGACTTTTTGATGGCGGACAGTCAAAGAAGGAATGAAGTTAGTGCTCCTCGAAAGGTGAGAAAATTTCAGAACAAGGACATTCCATAGGGTATGAGAACAGAGTTCCTGCTAGGATCACGTGAAGCACACACATGGGTGTAGTGATGTTTTCACTACTCTCTTAGGAAGGACGTTTACCAAGGATGTTTACTGCTTTGGGAAGATTATAGTTTACGATGCCATCCATGCATTCTCTCCCCTCTGGGCAGGTTTGTTAACCTTTAACCTATGTCTAGGTCACACAAGCAACTTCGGGGGGCTGTGTTCCCACAATCCACCCTCAATAGTGGCCTATGGTGACCATAGGACAAGAATTGCACCCACATTCCACAGCAACAATATAAAAGACAATAGCTAAAGCAGTTATGTGTTTTTCAGTGACAACTGCAGTTTCATCTGGCACAAAAATGGCCAATGGGTAGAGCCACCAGGGAACACGCTTTACTTTACATCTAACCTTGATAGTAAAAGTACACGACCCAGGGAGTAACCACCCCACATCACCACTATATAAAGCATATCCTAATAAAAGCCTGGACTTATTCACCTGTTCCCTTATAAGGGAACAAATATAGTTGCAAGTCTCATTGAAAGACAGCAGCTGAATCTCAGTCTTTTTTTTTTTTTAAGATTTATTTATTTATTTAATTCGCCCCCACCCCCCTCCCCCCCATTGTCTGTTCTCTGTGTCTATTTGCTGCATCTTGTTTCTTTGTCTGCTTCTGTTGTCGTCAGTGGCATGGGAAGTGTGGGCGGCGCCATTCCTGGGCAGGCTGCACTTTCTTTCGCGCTGGGCGGCTCTCCTTACAGGCCACTCCTTGCGCGTGGGGCTCCCCTACACGGGGTACACCCCTACGTGGCAGGGCACTCCTTGCATGCATCAGGACTGTGCATGGGCCAGCTCCACACGGATCAAGGAGGTCCAGGGTTTGAACCGCAGACCTCCCATGTGGTAGACAGACGCCCTAACCACTGGGCCAAGACCGTTTCCCTGAATCTCAGTCTTAAATGAGAAGGTCTTCTCCCAATTTTGTCGACGGGTCTTATTCTGCCATGCCAGCAAGTTGTTCTATGCTGTCCAATTTACAGGAGTTATGGTCCAAGGAAGAAGGCCAGTAGCACCTGAGGGTGGTAAGTCTGTGTAAACCCAACATTGGGTTTGATTATGAGCACAAATTCCTGCTGAAGCCCACTGCAGAAAGGTATTGACTAGGGCACTATGGGTGAAAAGAAAGATGTTTATGGGGAACAATAAGGGGCAGATCGTGCTGGTCTAACATTATACAAGCAACATTTCCGTTAGTAGAGAGTCCACATAGATACACATAGCGCCCCCGCTATTTGCTGCCCTGATCAGTTGCATTTCTACTTTCGCCTGTCAGCTTTCAGGGAACCAATGGGGAAGCCTTTCTGTTTGGAGTTATCCAGGACTTCTTTTGAGTCCTGGACTTTCAAACTGGACCTTGTGACGAGGGTCTTTGGCAGGCTTTATTCTGAACAGCCACATTCCTTGTTTTCTATACTAAACTGCCTCAACGACCCCCTCAGAGAGTTTATACCTTTATTCTTAAGGTAACGTGAAGAGTGATGATCATTCTTCTGTAGCTGCTTCCTGCTGGTTAGGGAAAGAAGACCCTGCCTGATGAGGTGTGAAACTCTGGCTATTATATTGAGGTTGAGGGAAGGCAAGTTCAACATGTGATTAACTGGGTGAAATCCCTGCATGACTAATGCCTTATTCTGGAAGTTAATGATTCTGGAAGAAAAAAACTTCGTTAGAATTTTGAAGATACATGGTCCTACTAAATGGATAAAGAAAATGATGGTAAGGATCCCAAAAAAGGAGCCAGTCATAACATACTGGACCATGGGAATGAAAAAGGCCAGGTGCTCCAGATGCTGCATCCTCCCAAAGCTGATGGGCTTGATCTTGTAAGTTTCAAATGCCATATGGAAAACAGCAGTGGTTATGTCTAGGACAGCTAGAAATATGAGAGGCACTACTCTAGACATAAACTCACAAAGACAATATAGGCAACTTAAGAGAGCCATTCTTTTATCTTATAGGCACTTTCATTAATTACTTTGAAAATAAATTAAGCTTACCAAGACTTTCAACTTTTTAATATCCTTCTGGATATAATCTAGAATAGGAGAGATATTATCATATTCATTAGGTATATAGGTACAGCCCTTAATACTAATCAATGCACAAGTTCCTCTATGAGCTTCAGTTAATAGATCTAAGTCCCAGGTTCACAATACCATACATGTTGTCTCTCCATGGGAGCAGGCCAGAATGCCAATTGTGGTTGTTTAGGTTCTACACACATTACTCTGGTAATTGTTGCTCCACTTGGTATATCCTTCACACAACCAGCATGCTGCAGCACCATTGGCCCTTGGAGGGAAGCTCCAGTGTTTCACTTTACCACTATGAAACTGAGCCCATCTGGGGACAATGTCCATTGTAAATCTGGTCATATCACACCATCTCTGACTGCTGCAGAAGTCTGAAGCCGCAATGTACCTTCCATCTACTCCATGAGCCATATCCAGAGATGTGGTAGATACTTTTATTGCTTTAGGGATTTGTTCTGATTTACCTAACCAATAACTCAAATGAAGAGGCACCATGCAGGATACTGGAGATTTGGTTTGAATGCACAAGAGAGTCTGACAATCCTGAAGTCTATCTCTTAATTTCCATACACTTTCTAAATACTTTCAATGCCATTTATAACATATTAAGTGGACTTAACTATTTTTAGTACTCTACTTTTTACTTTTGCACCTTTACAAAGATTATGTTAATCAATGGTCAAAAACAAACATTTGCTTTGCTTTTCCTTCAAAGTCCTTTTTGTTTACAATGCGATGACTGCATACTCTTTTAGAGAATCATCAGAGCAAACAATATAACTAAGAGATTTTGATTGTTTTCATAGCATCACATTTTTCTAAGAATAGCTAAAACTATAACCAACAATATCACTATACAGACCAGTATTAAGATAAAATAGACAGTGAAGACTTTAAAAGTCTTTAAGAATTTTTTATACAATCCCCAAATATATAAGTAAATTATACATTTAATTTCTTTCTTATGTTTCTCTTTTATTTTGTTTAAGATTTATTTTATTTATTTATTTCACCCCACCTCCTTGCTGTTTGCACTTGCTGTGTCTGTTTGTTGTGTACTCATCTTTTTTTAGGAGGCATGGGAACTGAACCCAGGACCTCCCATGTGATAGATGGGATTTCAACTGCTTGAGCCATATCTACTTCCCTGTTTTCTCCTTTAGAAAGATCCTATTTACCACAAAGAAACTTCAGCAGTCCTGGAAGGAAACTAATTTTTTTACTTTAACAGAGAGAGAAAGTCAAGTTTTAGTTTTGCTTCAATAAACAAATCTTAGCATAGGTCATAATAAATTGAAGTTGTCCAACAGACTTTTTTTTCTGCTATAAAGTTACATTTTGTTGTTAATATTAACTCCTAGATTTCTACTTAATAATGATTTTCCAGAATCAGCCACCTACAGTATGAACTTTTAGTTTAGAAAAATGCTTTTACAAACTTCCCATAACTACAAAGACTATACTTACTTCATCTCAAAACAAATTTAACCTTTGCAAAACACATTCCTTAATGCTACCTTCTACAATATGTTCTACAACAGTCTATATTCATTCGAGCCTTGTCTTATATATTTCTACTCTGATTTTATGAAAACCAGCTACCTTATCTTAGGACAAAACACATTCCCTTAAACAAACATCAAATTTTAGTCAGCATTGACTATGAATTCACTTCCACAAAACTTGTACTTCTTTCTATATCCATTTAAGTTTCATATCCCTTATTCTGTTCTGTGAAGAAAAAAATATTCAATTCAATTTAGGCAAAAACAATTTTTTAAGACGAGGTTTATAATAATTTCATTAGCCAAAAACTTACATTTTTCATGATCTTAAATATTTAAAAGACTTAATTCTACCTTACTTTATTAGTATCCATATAAACCTAGGGAGATTACACCCAAGCTAAATAAAATTGGAACCATTATAGTTTATGCAAGAGATATTCTTTTTTTTTCTTCCTCCACAGAAGGCTAAAATCTCTTTTGTGAATAACCTTAACAGCATACTGACTAGTAAGTTCTGGAATATATTTGTTTAATTTGTTTAATCATAATTTAGAAAAATCTTTCCATAGTGTTCAAGGACTTTTTCTTTACTTACTGAAATTTGACCATTGGATTAATTGCTGTCATCTCAAAAGCTCTTAAAATTTAATTGTGGAATTACAGGACAGACTATACAAAGAAAGGTTTATTCTGAAATATCTCCTCTGTCCCTATCATTTTAATTTCCAGGCCCAGTAGACAGAATTCTATCTTTCCACACCTAGATCATCCTCTTAGTTTCCTCAACTGTTATTTTGTTTAAAGATTTTTTTAAAAATTTCTTTCCCTTTCCCCTCCCCACCTTCCACCCCCCATTGTCTGCTCTCAGTGTCCATTCATTGTGTGTTCTTCTGTGTCTGCTTGGATTCTTGTCAGCAGCACTGGGAATCCATGTCTCTTTTTTTTGTTGTATCACCTTGCTGCACCAGCTCTGTGTGTGTGTGGTGACACTCCTGGGCAAGCTGCACTTTTTTGTGCAGGGCGGCTGTCCTTGCAGGGCACACTTCTTGTGCGTGGGGTTCCCCTACATGGGGCACCCCTGTGTGGCATGGCACTCCTTGCACGAATCAGCTCTGCGCATGGGCCAGCTCACCACATGGATCAGGAGGCCCTGAGTTTGAACCCTTGTCCTCCCATATGGTAGACAGACACTCTATCAGTTGAGCCAAATCTGCTTCCCTCAACTGGTTTTAATGAGTCACTGGAATTCAGTGAAGTTTAGGAGAAGACCCTGGAGACACAATGGGCTATCGAAAGATTATAGGATAATTCAGAATAAACTTTTTTGTTTCTTTCCTTTAAATTGTTTCTTTTCTTTTTAAGATTTATTTATTTTTCTCCCCACTTATTGTTTTGCGCTTGCTATCTGCTCTTTGTGTCTGTTCGTTGTGTGCTGTCTGTGTCTGTTCATCTTTTAGGAAGCACCAGGAACTGAACCCAGGACCTCTCATGTGGGAGGGAGGTGCCCAATTGCTTGAGCCACATCTGCTCTGGGTTTGTTGTGTCTCTCGTTGTATCTCCTCATTGTGTCATCTTGTTGCATCAGCTTGCCATGACAGCCTGTCTCATCAGCTCGCTTCTTGCTCGTTTTCTTTAGGAGGCACCAGGAACTGAATCTGGGACCTCCCATGTGGGAGGCAGGCACCCAACTGCTTGAGCCATATCTTCTCCTTTATTCAGATTTTATGTGACTTTTCATCCTGTTTGGTTTCTCTAATTTGGGCCTCAGGAATACTCATTTAACTTTATAAGCCCTTACATAATTTTTGGCCATTTGAATAGAGCTCTTTTAAGAATTTTCATTTGTTAATTTAATATTACCATCTGGAGATATGAAAATAAACAATGAACTAACAGACAAACACAAATGGTTAAGAAACAGCAGCAGAAACATAAAACTCACTAATTTGACTCATAATTCTCACTCCTATGATATGGCTATGTCCAAGCTCTCCATCATTTCATATCTTTGATTTTTATTGCTTTTAAGATCTTCTCTGGAATTAGTGTTGCCTATAATATGCAGTTCATTCTTGAAAACACTTTTATTAGTGCCTAGCAACCAGTTAGGAATACTTAAGCAGTATAAATTCAGTTAAGTACTAATTTAGCAGTTTAGACAGACAGACTTTTAACACTTATATATTCTGGATTACTCTTTAGAAGCACACTTAGACAGACTTGTGTTCTGTCAGGAGTAAGCTACTGATTCAAAACTGAAAGTTCTTTTTAACACCTTGATAAAAATTCTGATAAAAAAATATGTGAATAAAACTTAAAACATTGTCAAAAAAACATCCCATTAAACTCTTCTGGTTTACACAATTTTGCCTTGTACCTGATCACCAACTCGTCAAAGGAGATCAGATAAGGAATCTTTCATCTCTGCCTGTGCTAGGACTTATCCCTTTCTAACTTTAACTTTAGCTATAGCTTCTTCTGCCTCAGTAGCCACCCACAAGTCTCCTAACAGGGACCATATTATAGCTGCCACTAGCTGGCAGTCTCCCTTTTCTTTATTTAAGTGTAGCTGCTCTTCTATCTGCTGTAGCACAGCCAACATACTTCCTGGAGATTTTGGGGTGTCCTCCTATGCTCTTGGTAGTCCCCACTGATCCTGGAGGGCAGCCACCCCTCCCCAAATGGATGTTATAGGCCAACCTGGAATTTCCCCCACGGATTCTCCTTTCCCTAAGCTCATGGGTGCTACTGACAGTGGCCCTTCGATCTCTTGGGTCGCGGCTTGCCAGTTGTTACAACCCAACTCCTGAAGGGCACGAGTTGATGAAGACATGAGACCAAAGAACACACCTGGCACATAGTCCAGCATAAGCTTTATAGGGACCTACGAACAAGAGAGATTCTTTGATGATGGCTGGTCAAAGAATTAATGAAGTTAGTGCTCCACAAAGAGATGAGAAAATGAGGGATGATATGTAAGGAGTTCCAGAACAAGGACATTCCATAAGGTATGAAAACAGTTCTTGCTAGAGTCACATGAAGCATACACATGGAGTGTGGTGATGCTTTCACTATGCTCATAGGAAAGACATTTACCAAGGATGTTTACTGCAAAACTCCATTCCTATTACCTCTGGGGAGGGTTGTTAAATTTTAGCTTATGTCTAGGTCACACAGGTGGCTATAAGCTGAGGACTTGGGAGGGGGGCACCTGGGTCCCCACAATAAGGTACAAATCCATAGGTAATATTAACTCTTGAACTCAATATCCTATAACTTAAATACTATGACAAGCACAACTTATACCTTATGATATCATATAATAAGAGGAAAAGATGGTGAAGAAAACAAATATATTTGATTATGTATATATATAAACATACTCAAAACAAGGAAGAAATAAGCATAACTATTAAAATCCTTATTTCTGTAACTGGTCATGTGGTTGAAGTTCATATTTGTAACTACCTTCTTCCACTACCCATTCCATATTCCCTTTACCCTCAGCAAGCATCTCAACTGGCCATGTACCTTGCCTGGTAGGGTGACCTAAACTTTCATTCCTGAAGTTCTGGGTCATTGTTAGTCATGCCTGGATTAAGTTGGACTGTTGAAGTTTTCTATTGACTTTAACCATCACAGGGTGTGATAGTACTAAGAGATGCCCTAAGCAAGTCTTCTATAGTCCAGGTAAACTCTTTTATCTCCGTTGTATAGATGCAGTCCTATTTCCCCATGAGAGTCAGGCAGGATCAATCACCCCAGCCAGTACAGTAATTTCCTTCTTTGCCTGTTGATTCAGAGGCATGAGGAGTCCAAAGTGGCCAGGAGGCAGTCTTAATTTCCAGTTCAAAGGAACCGTTGTTGTGTTTCCTGGTGGGAGTATTCCTCCTTTTGGAACTAAGACCTGTAGACCAGTAGAGCTTAAGGCTGCAGGTACAGGAAGTGAAAATTTTCCTAGTGTATCACTAGAGGTAATACTGATTGGTGCCACTCCCAATTACACCCCTTGATTCCTGGATGTGAATCCTGGCTATGATACAAACAGTACCATAGAGTGGATGTTAATATACAGCACACACACCCTCCTGAAGAACACTGTCCCAGCCCTGAAAGGTATTGCCACCTAGTTGATGCCATAGCTGAGTCTTCAAAAGGCCATTCCACCATTGCATCAGTCCAGCAGCTTCAGGATGATGGGGAATATGGTAAGACCAGTGAATTCCATAGGCATGTGCCCATTCCCACGTATCATTTGCTGTGAAGTGGGTTTCTTGATCAGAACCAATGCCATGTAGAATACCATGGCAGTGGATACAATATTCAGTAAGTCCACAGATGGTAGTTTTTGAAAAAAACATCAAGTACAGGGAAGGTAAACCCATATCTGGAGTATGCATCTATTCCATTTAGAACATATCATTGCTCCTTCCATGATAGAAGTGTTCCAATGTAATCAACTGCCACCAGGTAGCACACTGATCACCTCTGGGAATGGTGCCATATGGGCTGATTGTGGGTCTCTGCTGCTGGCAGATTGGGCACTCAGCAGTGGTTATAGCCAGGTTTGCCTTGGTGAGTGAAAGTCCTTGTTGCTGAGCACATGCAAAACTCCATTCCTATTACAATGGCCACTTTGTTCATGAGCCCACTAAACAATAACAGTAGTGGCTGGGGAAAGAGGCTAACTGCCATCCACAGAACAGGTCATCCTATCTACTTGATTATTAAAATCTTCCTTTGCTGAAGTTACCCTCTAGTGAGCTTTCTCATGGGAGACAGCGCCATAGAGTGGATGCTGATTTAGAGCGTATACAGCATCCATTCCAGGAGTTCCAGGAAGATTGTATCAGAAAAGGTCAACAGGGTTCACCTCTCTTAAAAAAACCATGGAAGGACAGAAGCTGTCCGAAGCAGCTGCTTTGGGGTCTGCAGACTAGTGAAAACCACACATATCATCCAGCAGGAAGTGGAATAGAGAGTTATTCACTCCCATGGAAGAGTTATTCACTCCCATGACAGAAAAGAGTGCCCATTCCCCACCCTCAAGGCAAACAGCCTAGGAAAAATTCATAAGTGATTGTGACTGAATAAGGGGGAGCATATGTTTTCCTCCCTGGGAAGAAGGAGGGTGAGTCAGAGGACTGAGTCTTGTTTCACTTTGGTGAGTTTAAAGACCAAGGCTGGGCTTTGAATTCAAGCTCTAACCCAGAAAGACCAGCTGGAGGAGTTTGGAAAAGAAACCTCTGTGGAAAAATTTGCCAGAGTACCATTTGTTGGCAAGTCAGGAATGGGAAAGAAGAAAAGGCTATTTAGAGTATCTCCTGTCCCTATCCCCAGGCTACCTTGGATCATGTCTGTGCCCCATTATTGGTTCCATGGTTTTGTTTTAATAGCTTAAATAGGGCAATTTTAAGATTTAGAATATATGAAATAAAAATCAAAAAAGAATAAAATCACACAACAGTAAATCCTAGGCAAGAGACAGAAACTGACCATCAGAGTAAACTCACCAACATAATTAGATGCATAGATATCAGTAAAAGTAAAAAATGGCAAGAAATATTAAGAAACATGAAGACATGGCCCAGCCAAAGGAACAAATTTAAAAACCCAAAGAGATATGGGATTTAAAACAACTAATTGGGAAGCAGCTGTGGCTCAATCAGTTGGGCTTCGTCTACCATATGGGAGGCCCTGGGTTCACGTCCCAGGGCCTCCTTGTGAAGGCAAAAGCTGGCCCGTGTGTCACAGAGGGCTCATGGCCCGTGCGCTGTGGAGAGCTAATGCAGCAAGTTGACGCAACGAAAGAGAGACAAGCAGACACAGAAAAACATGCAGTGAATGGACACAGTGAAGAGAGAGCAAAAGAGAAAAAAAAAAAAAAGGAACAAGCCACAAGGAGGGAATAAATAAATAGAAATTTTAAAAACAACAACAACAACAAATCAATGCTGTTCACACAAATCTCCTAAATCAATTCAAGGAGTTCAAGAAACTATGGCTAAAGAGATAAAGGATATTAAGAAGACCCTGGGTGAACATAAAGAACTTGAAAGTTTGCAAATAAAAGTAACAGTTTATGGGAATGAAAGACACACTGAATGAGATAAAAAATATATTAGACTGAGAGCAGTGACACAAATAGATATCTGCATGCCGATGTTCATAGCAGCATTATTCATGATAGCAAAAATTTGGAAACAACCCAGGTATCCATCAACTGATGAATGGATAAATAAATTGTGGAGTACACACACATGGAATATGACAACATGGATGAACCTGGAGGACATTATGTTGCGTGAAAGAAGCCAGACACAAAAGGAAAAATACTGAATGATTGCCCTATTGTGAACTAAATATATTATGTGAAATATAAATATATTATGTGAAATATGAATATGGGTAGAATTGTATGTATAGATCATTTTTCCTTGAAGGTGAACAAAAGTAAGTTAATACTACAGAATGTTAATGTCAGACAGAAAAAACAACAACACATTATACTAAGTGAAGGAGACCAGATACAGAGTACTACATATTGTATGATTTTATTTATATAAAATGTAAATATAAATCAATTCGTAATGGTGAAAGATTAGTTGTCATGTAGGTCTGAAGAAGGAATGCTGAGGGGTTTGGAGTCTTCCTTTTTGGAGTAATGAAATTGTTCCAGAATTTTTAGGATAATGACTATACAACATTGTGATTATTCTAAAAACCACTGTTGATATACTTTACATAGAATAACCAGACAGCAGCTATATACAGTGGGAGAAGCATAGAGAGATTGAGAGGTGAGGAAGTTTCTGGTTTGTTTCTTTGTTTTTTTGTTTATTATTATTAATATTGAAATCATGAAAATGCTCTAATAATGATTGAAGTGATGAATGCACCACTATGAGATTATAGCAAATACCATTGATCATACACCTTAGAGGATTGTATGCCTTATTAATATGTATCAATAAAATTATTAAAAAATACATTAGAGGAGAAAACAGGCTAGAGGTCAGGCATAAACAGCCTGGGGAAAAAAATCTTCTAGGGTTTAGGACACCAGAAGAAGGCTGGCCATGGCCCAGAGAAAAGAGGAGCAAAGGAAAAGAATTGCAATGGCAGAGCTGTGAGTTAAAAGCTGCAGTTGCTGGGAAGCAGACTTGGCCCAGTGGTTAGGGCATCCGTCTACCACATGGGAGGTCTGCGGTTCAAACCCCGGGCCTGCTTGACCCTTGTGCAGCTGGCCCATGTGCATAGTGCTGATGCGTGCAAGGTGGGCCGTGCCATGCAGGGGTGTCCCCCATGTAGGGGAGCCCCACGAGCAAGGAGTGTGCCCCATAAGGAGGGCCGCCCAGCGTGAAAGAAAGTGCAGCCTGCCGAGAAATGGTGCTGCACACATGGAGAGCTGACACAACAAGATGACGCAACAAAAAGAGACACAGATTCTAGGTGCCACTGACAAGAATACAAGCAGACACAGAAGAACACGCAGCAAATGGACACAGAGAGCAGACAAGTGGGGGAGGGCAGGGAAGGGGAGAGAAATAAATTTAAAAAAATTAAAAAATTTAGAAAAGCCTCAGTTGCAAATACCAACATCCTCCCCCAAACTATAGACACTTTTGAATTCTCGGGCCTCAGGGCTGGCAGCAACAAAGAGGACCCCAGGGATCCACCTCCCCAGAAAAGGGGAGAAAGAAGGACACAGCCTAAGGCTGACTCAGCTTTTGACCCACAAATTCGGTCAGTCATGTCCCATGAGTCCTTCCAGGCCAGGGGGCTCTGCACTCTTGTTTACCTGGGGAGCCAGCAAGGTACTAAAGAGACCCTACCCTCTCAGTTACTTCATACTGGGGAAGAGGGAAGGGGCTGCCAGGAAAGGTTGGAGAACTGCCTCTGAGAAAGTTTGAATTACAAGGCTCTATGCTTCCAGGCTGACACACTGATGATCCGGTCTGTGGGGCAGTCAACACACACCTACTAGGCATTCAACTGAGAGGGCTGGCAAAGAGCACCATCTGCTGGCAGACCAAAGAAGTGCACATGAGGAAATTAAAGCAAATAAGAGGGTTTTTTTCCCCCAGCCTTTACAGCCTTTGTCCCCAAGGCCCTAGGAAGAGGGTCTGCAATCCAATACTGGGTCCAGAACCCAGTTTGAGCAACTAATAGTGGCAGTCATAAAGACTTAGACAGGTTGAACCAAGAATCGAAGAACAGCAGTAGCACACAGCCTCCTGCCCTAAAACCCTATGAAAGAGAGATATCAAACATATGAGTAAACTTGCCACCCTAATGAGATGCCTAGACATCAGAAAAAAATTACAAGCCACACTAAGAAATTGGAAATAATGGCCCAATAAAAGGAATATATCAAAGCCCCAGAAGAGACACAGGATTTGAGAAAACTAATCAATGAAATGGACACAAATTTCCAAAATCAAATTAATGAGTTGAAAGCAATCTAGCTAAAGAGATAAAGGACATTAGGAAGACACTGAGTGAACACAAAGAAGAATTTGAAAGACTGAACAGAAAAGTAACAGAGCTCGTGGGAATAAAAGACACAATAGGGGAGATCAAAAACTAGAGGGAAGCGGATGTGGCTCAACTGATAGAGCATCTGCCTACCATATGGAGGGCCCAAGGTTTGATACCCAGGTCCTCCTGACCTGTGTGGTGAGCTAGCCCACACACAGTGCTGCCATGCACAAGGAGTGCCGTGCCAGGCAGGGATGTCCCCGCATAGGGAAGCCCCATGTGCAAGGAGTGTGCCCCACAAGGAGAATTGCTCCACTCAAAAAAATCACAGCCCGCCAAGGAGTGGCACTGCAGACACGGAGAGCTGATGTAGCAAGATGACACAACAAAAAAGAGACACAGTTTCCCAGTGCCACCTGACAGTATAAGTGGACGCAGAAGAACACACAATGAATGGACACAGAGAGCATACAACAGCAGGAAGGGGAAGGGGAGAGAAATAAATAAAATAAATATTTTTTAAAAACCACAACATACACATTAGAAATGAGGGGAAAAAAGGAAAAAAACACATTAGAGAGGAACAGATGTGGATCAAGCAGTTGAGTGCCCACCAGGGACCAGGTTCAGTTCCAGGTACCTCCTGAAAAAACAAAAACAAATAACAAGTAAAACAATGATAAAACCAACTCAGGGGTGCCAATGTGGCTCAGTGGTTGAGTGCTGTCTGGGTCCCAGGTTCAATCCCTGGTCCTGAGTACCTCAAAATAAAAAAACAAAAAACATAATCTTAAAACACACGTACACATTAGAGGCATACAACAGCTGACTCAAAATAACAGAAGAAAGAGTAAGTGATACAGAAGCTGAAATTGAAGAGAGAAAAGAACAAACAGAGAACACAATAGAAAAAATATAGCAGAGGCTCAGGTAGTTGAAAGATAACATAAAATGCGACAGTATAGGTGTCATAGAAGTTCCAGAAGAAGAAAAGAGAAAAGGGGCAGAAAGAGTATTTGAGGAAATAATAACTGAAAATGTCCCAACTCACATGAGTTACATGTCCAAGAAATGCAGCATACCCTAACCAGAATAAATGTGAATAATCCTATCTGAAGACACATACTACTCAGAATGTCAAATGTCAAATTCCTAGAAATGCACGAACAACCTACACTGATGCTGCAAGAAATATAAGTACTTACATACCAAGCATATTTAAAGAGATTGAATCAGTCATAAAAAAAATCTCCCAATAAAGAAAAGTCCAGGACCAGATGGCTTCACAGGTGAATTCTACAAAGCATTTTGAGAATTAACACCAATTCTGTTTAAACTCTTCCAACAAATTAAAGAGGAGGGAAAATAACCAAAGACATTTTATGAATCCAACATCATCTTAATACCAAAGCAAGGTAAAGATCCTTCTAGAAAAGAAAATTACAGACAAATCTCTCTAATGAACATAGATGCAAAAATCCTAAACAAAATACCTGCAAATAGAATCCAAGAGCGTATCAAAAGACTTACACATCATGACCAAGTGGGATTTATTCCCGGTGTGCAAGGGTGAGTCAATATAAGAAAATAAGTCAACATAATATATTGACCCATGTGGAGCTGGCCCATGCACAGTGCTGATGCGTGCAAGGAGTGCCATGCCACGCAGGGGTGTCCCCCGCATAGGGGAGCCCCACACGCAAGGAGTACGCCCCATAAGGAGAGCCGCCCAGCGCGAAAGAAAGTGCAGCCTTTCTAAGAATGGTACCACCCACACGGAGAGCTGACTCAACAAGATGACGCAACAAAAAGAAATACAGATTCCTGTGCCGCTGACAACAACAGAAGCAGACAAAGAGGAAGACGCATCAAATAGACACAGAGAACAGACAACTGGGGCGGGGGTGTGTGGGGGAAGAGGAGAGAAATAAATAAATAATCTTTAAAAAAAATCACATTAACCAATTGAAAGGGAAAAGCCACATAATCATCTCAGTTGATATAGAAAAGGCAATCTACAAAATCCAGTATCTTTTCTTTATAAAAATACCTCAAAAGATAGGAATAGAAGAAATACTCCTTAATATAAGGGCATATAGGAAAAACCCACAGTCAACATCGTACTCAATGGGGAAGGGTTGAAAGATTTCCCTCTAAGATCAGGAACAAGACAAAGGACGCCCACTGTAATGTAACCATTGTTATTCAACATTCTAGCTACAGCAATTAGACAAGGAAAAAGAAGGTATCCAAATAGGATGAGAAGAAGTAGAACTCTCACTATTTGTGGATGACATGATCCTATATTTAGAAATTGCTGAAATGTTTACAACAAAGCTACTTGAGCTAATAAAGGAGTTCAGCTAACTGGCAGGATCAACATGCAGAAATCAGTAACATTTTTGTACACTAGTATTGAACAATCTGAGGAGGAAATCAGGGGGGAAATTCCATTTACAAAAGCAACAAAAAAACTAAATACCTAGGAATCAATTTAATCAAAGAAGTACAGGACTTAAGTTCAGAAAACTATAAAATAATGCTAAAAGAAATTGAAGAAAACCTAAACAAATGGAAAGACATTTTGTGTTCATGGATTGGAAGACTAAATGTGAAGATGGCAATCCTACCCAAACTGATTTATAGATTCAATGCATACATATCAAAACTTCAACAGCCTACTTTACAGAAATAGAAAAGGCAAGTACCAAATACATTTGGAAGGGAAAGTGTACCCAAATAGCCAAAAGCATTCTAAAAAAGAATGACATGGGAAGAATTTCACTGCCTGACACTGAAACATATTACAAAGCCACAGTGGTCAAAACAGCATGGTATTGGCATAAAGATAGATGCATCAGACAAGATAGAACACACTCAAGAAATGAAATTGTAAAGCATATGACAATGTGGATGAACCTGGAGGATGTTGTGTTGAGTGAAGCAAGCCAGACACAAAAGAACAAATACTGTATGAGTTACTATGTATTAAATATATTGTGTAACATTTTGTATGATTCTATTTATATAAAATGTAAATATAAGTCAGTTTATAAAGATTAAATTTAATTAGTGGTAATGTAGGGCTAGGGAAGTCATGCTAAGGGGTTAGAGTGTTTGTTGTTTCTTTTTCTTTTGGAGTAATATATATATTTTGGAGTAATAAAATAATTATAAATTTTTTTGTGATGATGAATGCACATTGTGGTTATACTAAAAACCATTAATTATTCACTTTACATAGATCATAGGGTGTGTGAATACATCTCAATAAAATTGCTTAATAAATAAATAAATGTACAAGCATAGTCAGAAACAGCAGCTATGCAGAGAAGAGAAAACAGAGATTGAGAGGTGAAGAATTTTCTTGTTTGTTTGTCTAGTTTTTGTTTATTATTATTATTATGGAAATAATGAAAATGCTCTAATAGTGCTCGAAGTGATGAATGCACAGCTATGTGATTATATGAGATACCAATGACTGTGCACTTTGGATGAACTGTATGCTTTATTAATATGTATCAATAAAATCAATTTGATTAAAAATTACATTAGGGGAAACGGACTTGGCCCAGTGGTTAGGGCGTCCGTCTACCACATGGGAGGTCCGCGGTTCAAACCCCGGGCCTCCTTGACCCATGTGGAGCTGGCCCATGCGCAGGCAGTGCTGATGCGCGCAAGGAGTGCCGTGCCACGCAAGGGTGTCCCCCGCGTAGGGGAGCCCCCCGCGCAAGGAGTGCGCCCGTGAGGAGAGCCGCCCAGCGTGAAAAGAAAATGCAGCCTGCCCAGGAATGGGGCCGCCCACATTTCCCGTGTCGCTGACGACAACAGAAGCAGACAAAGGAACAAGACGCAGCAAACAGACACCGAGAACAGACAACCGGGGGAGGGGGAGAAATTAAAATAAATAAATAAATCTTTAAAAAAATAATAATAATAAAAAATAAAAAAAAAATAAAAATTACATTAGAGGCCTATGAGAACAGATTTGAGATTGCAGAAGAATGGATAAGCTAAGTAGAAAACAGAGCATCTAAACATGAAAAGATAGCAAACCAGACAGAGAAAAGATTGAACATGATCTTAGGTAATTGAATGACAGTGCAAAATGCACAAACATAGATATCTTGGGTGTTCAGAAAAAGAAGTCAGTGAAAAAGGGGTGGAAAGAATATTTGAAGAAATAATGGCTGAAAATTTCCCAACCTTTATGAAAGGCATAAATTTTAATATCAAGGAAGAACAACATACTCCAAACAGAATAAATCTGAATAGATCTACTCCAAAACACATGCTATTCAAAATGTCAAATGCCAGAGATAGAGAATTTTGAAACAACAAGAGAAAAGCAGATGCAGCTCAAGTGATTGAGCTCCTGTCTACCATATGGGACGTCCAGTGTTCTTGAACTAATCTGTTCCTGTGAGTGTGGGGCCATTTTGATTGATCTATGTCAGTAAGGTGTGAGACAGTTTGGGTCTCCATCCTCTTACTGGTGCTTAAATAGATGGAGACACATAATGAGGACATAGAGAAAGGGAGCCGCCATTTTTTACCCTGCCCTGTGAGAGAGGACTTGTAGATCACAAAGGCCAAAACTTAAGCTTTTAATAACAACTTTGAGTTATGGATTGAATTCCCAATCCAAAGACATAGACTGGCAGAATGGGTTTTTAAAAATAAGTCATCTGTATGCTGTCTACAAAGGAATCACCTTAGATGCAAGCAAACAAATGGACTGAAAATGAAAGGTCGGAAAAAGATAATTCCATTCAAACATAAACCAAAAAAGGGCTGAAGAAGCTACACTAATATCAGACAGAATAGATTTTAAATAAGAAGCTGTTTTAAGAGATGAAAAGGAAATTACATATGAATAAAAGAGACAATTCACCCAAAAGAAATGATAGTACTAAGTATGTATGCACCCTACCAGGGTGCCCCAAAATACATGAGGCAAACACTGGCAAAACTGAAGGGAGAAATAGATATCTCTACAGTAATAGTTGGAGACTTCAATACACCATTCTTATCATTGGAAAGAACATCTGGACAAAGGATCAATATGGAATCAGAGAGCTTGAATAAGATAAATAAACTAGACCCAACAGACATATATAGAACATCGAACCCCAAAACAACAGGATAGGCATTCTTCTCAGGTGCTCATGGAACATTCTCCAGAAAGCCATATGTTTGGTCACAAAACAGGTCTCAATAAATGTAAAAAGATTGAAATTCTTCAAAGCATTCTCTCAAATAATAATGGAATGATGCTGGGAGTCAATTACAGGTGGAGAATGGGAAAATGCACAAATATGTGGAAGTTAAACAACACACTCTTAAACAATCTGTGGGTCAAAGAAGAAATTGCAAGAGAAATTAGTTAAATATCTCAGGATGAATGAAAATGAGAACACAACATACCAAAACCTATGGGATGCAATAGAAGCTATGCTGAGAGGAAGGTTTCTAGAAATACCTAACTGCATACCTAGAGGAACTAGAAAAAAGAACAGCATGCTAACCTAAAGCAAGCAGAAGTAAGTGAAATTAAGAAAAACAACAGAACAAGAGCAAATCAACAAATCCAAACGTTGGTTCTTCAAGATGATCAACAAAATTGACAAACCCTTAGCTATACTGACAAAGTAAAAAAAGAGAAGATGCAAATAAAATCAGAAATAGGGGAGGGGGATATTACAACTGATCTCACAGAAATAAGAAAGATGATAAAAAGAAACTATGAACAGTTATATGCCAACAAATAAGACAACTTAGATGAAATGGACAACTTCCTAGAAACACACAAACTATGCACATTGATGTGAGAAGAAATAGAAGACCGATAAACCAATTACAAGTAAAGAGGTTGAATCAGTCATCAAAAATCTCTCAACAAAGAAAAGCCCAGGACCAGGTGGCTTCACAGATGAATTCTACCATTCATTTAAAGAATTAATACCAATACTCCTCAAACTCTCCCAAAAATTTGAAGAGGAGGAAACACTCCCTAGTTCACTCTATGAGGCCAACATCACTTCAATTACCAAAGCCAAGTGAACATACTACAAGAAAAGAAAATTACACATTAATCTCGCTAATGAATATAGATGCAAACATCCTCAACAAATTATTTGAAAACCAAATCCAACAGCACATTAAAACAATTATACACCATGATCAAATGGATTTTATCCTAAGTATGCAAGGGTGGTTCAACACAAGAAAATCAATTAATGTAATACACTATATTAAAAAATTGAAGGAGAAAAATCACATGATCATCTCTTATTGATGCAGAAAAGGTAATTGACAAAACCCAGCATCCTATCTTGACAAAAACACTCTGAAAGATAGGAATAAAAGGAAACTTGTTCAACACGATACAGCACATATATGAAAAACCATCAGCCAACATCAGACCAGTAGTAAAAGGCTGAAAGCTTTCCTGCTGATATCAGAAACAAGAAAAGGATCCCCAAGGTCACCACTGTTTTTCAACATTGCACTAGAAGTTCTAGCTAGAGAAGTTAGGCAAGAAAAAGTAGGAAAGAAAAGGAAGAAGTAAAGCTTTCATTATTTGAAGATGACATGACCCTATATTTAGAAACCTCCTAAAAACAGACTATGAAACTGCTAGAACTAGTAAACAAATCCAGCAAAGTGACAGGACACAAGATCAACACACAAAAATCAGTAGCGTTTCTATGTACTAAAAATGAACAACCTGAGGAGGAAATCAGGAAACAAATTCCATTTACAATAGCAACTAAAAGAGTAAAATATCTAGGAATATATTTAACCAGAGATAGAAAGAATCTGTACTCAGAAAACTACAAAACATTGCTGAAAGAAATTAAAGAAGACTTAAAGAAATGGAAGGACATTCCTGTGTTCATGGATTGTAAGACTAAATATCATTAAGATGCCAATTCTCGGAAATGAACTTGACCCAATGGATAGGGTGTCTGCCTACCACATGGGAGGCCACGGTTCAAACCCCGGGCCTCCTCGATCTGTGTGAAGCTGGCCCATGTGCAGTGCTGATGCCCACAAGGAGTGCCGTGCCATGCAGGGGTGTCCCCCACATAGAGGAGCCCCACGCACAAGGAGTGCACACTGTAAGGAGAGCCGCCCAGCGCGAAATAAAGTGCAGCCTGCCAAGAATGGTGCCGCACACACGGAGAGCTGACACAACAAGATGATGCAACAACAGCAACAAAAAGACAGATTCCCGGTGCTGCTGATAAGGATAGAAGCGGTCACAGAAGAACACACAGAGAATGGACACAGAGAGCAGACAACTGGGGGTGGGGGGCAGAGAAATAAATAGATAAATAAATAAATCTTAAACAAAAAACTGCTAATATTGGGTGAGGAGGCTCTGTAACAGGTCCAAACTGTTATGCAAGCTGCTCTGTCACTTAGGCCCCAGTGGCCTAATAGATAAGTCACTACTCTCCTTGAGAAACAACTTTTGGCCTGATACAGGCCTTAGTAGAGACTAAACATCATCAAGTTACCATGATACCTGAGTTGCCTGTCATGAGCTGGATGTTTTCTGACCAGCCAAGCCATAAATTTAGGCATGCACAGCAGCAATCCATCATAAAATGGAAGTGGGATACATGAGCTAGGGCTCTGAAGGCATATATAAGTTACATGAAGAAGTGGTCCAAATGCCATGGCCCATACTTATGTCATAGTACTTTCTCTTTCCCAGCCCATAGCTATTGCCCCTTGGCCATTCCTGATGGTCAACTGACTGAGAAAGAAAATCTCAGGTCTGTTTTACAGACAGTTCTACATGATATAAAGGTACCACCCAAAAGTGGACAGCTGCAATACTACAATCCCTTTCTGGGACATCCCTAAAGGACAGTGATGCAAAGAATTCTTCCCAGTAGACAGAACTTCGAGTAGTACACCTGGTTGTTCATTTTGCTTTGAAGAAGAAATTGCTGGAGGTGCATTGTATATATATATCTTTTGTTGTCGTTGTTGTTAAAGATTAATTTATTTCTCTCTCCTTCTCTCCCCGCCCCACCCTGCCCCAGTTGTCTGTTCTCTGTGTCTATTTGCTGCGTCTTCTTCTTTGTCCACTTCTGTTGTTGTCAGTGGCACAGGAATCTGTGTTTCTTTTAGTTGCATCATCTCAGTCAGCTCTGCGAGTGGACGGTGCCATTCTTAGGCAGGCTACACTTTCTTTCGCACTAGGCAGCTCTCCTTACGGGGCGCACTCCTTGCACTTGGGGCTCCCCTACATGGGGGACATCCCTGCGTGGCAGGGCACTCCTTGTGCGCATCAGCACTGCACATGGGCCAGCTTCACACAGATCGAGGAGGCCTGGGGTTTGAACCGTGGCCTCCCATGTGGTAGGCGGACGCACTATCCATTGGGCCAACTCCGCTTCCCCAGCAGTTTTTTTGATCACTTGGTAAATGGGCCAGAGTAGCACATCCAAATGAGGGATATTTTGTCTCCAAAATCCAAAGAGACCTCTGTTTTCATTGTAGAAGGGGCCAGATGCAATAGTTTATCCTTCACCTTAGAAGGGATACCTTGTCATGTCCCACACCAATAGACATGTAGAAATGTCACTTAAGTGGAAGGACTCTGGATTTTTGTTGGATTTATTTCCCACCTTCTGACATGCAAACGTCTTACCAATAAGTCTAGAGTAGTTACTACTTCTTGTTCATTAGGTCCAGTCAACATGGTATTATCAGTGGACGTCTGTGGGAGGGAGAAACAATCAAGATCCCCGTGGACAATATTAGGACATAGAGCTAGAGAGCTGATATTCCCCTGAGGTAGGACAGTAAAGGTTTATTGCTGGCCTTGACAGCTGAATGAAAACTGTTTCTGGCGGTCCTTATCAATTGAGAAAAAAGCATTTGGCAGATCAATAACTGCATACCAGGTGCCAGGGCACGTGTTGATTTGCTCAAGCAATGATACCACATCTGGAACAGCAGTGGCAACTGGAGTCACTTGGCTAAGTTTACCATAATCCGCTGTCATCTTCCAAGATCCATCTGTTTTTTGCACAGGACAAATAGAAAAGTTGAATGGGAATGTGGTGGGAATCATTACCTCAAAATATCACTGTGGTTCACCAGGCAGAATAGGGACTTATAGAGACCAGGTGATCAATGGAGTTTAGCTCAGATCCAATTCACAGTGGATCCAGTGGGTCCGGGGTCCCCTTCTGTGTTTATTTCCCCAGTTCCAGAATACATAATTGGAATAGATATACTCAGAAGAGGTAATGATCCAACACACATTTAATTGATTGGATTCTAAGAAGGAAAAGAAAGAATGAGGAAGAAAAAGAACTTTCCATAGGTTATAGCTGAGAATTTTCCAAATTTTATGAAAGCTATCAAACCACTCATCCAGGGAATCTCAAAGAACCCCCAAAAGGATGGAACACAAGATATTTGTATACCTAGAAACATATTCAAACTGCAGAAAACTGAAGATAAAGAAAAATCTTAAAGATAGTCGGAGTTAAAAAAAAAAAAAGGACAGTACATATGGAAGAACAAAGACAAGAATTAAAACAGACTTCTGGTCACAAATTAGCAAGCCAGAAGACAATGGAGTGACACCTGGATCCTTCATATTGGCAGTAAAAGTGATGGTGTTTGGACCATACATCCTGATGGTTATCTCTTGAGATTTTCTTTTTCTTTTGGGATTATTCACTAAATACTGTTGTCCTCACAAAACAGAAATAATGGACACTCCTCTCCCTTAACACTGTAGTACACATGTGGCCACTGACCCTTCCCTTAATTTACTTCAGCAGTGGTAAATAATGGGCCATTCAGCAATGATTAATAAGATTTTACTCAACAGTTGGGGAAAGCAGAAGGAAATTACATATGCATGACTTAGAAGACCCAACATTGCTAGTGTGCTCATCTTCCCAGGTGAATCATGATAGGTCTAGGTATGGGGTCTGCAAACTTTTTCTGTAAAGTGCCAAATATGAAATATTTGGTATTAGACTTTGTGGGCCACATACAGTCTCTGTTGCATATTCTTTTTTTTCTATAACCCCTTATAATGCAAAAACAAAACAAAATAGCATTCTTAACCTGTGTGCCATATAAAAACAGGCCACAGGCTGGATTTGGCCTGTAGCTTTAGTTTGCTGACCCCTGCTCTAGACCAATTATGGTGATTCCACTTGTTTTTGCTAGTGAATGATTTAGGATTAGGCATATAGTGCAGGTCTGGCTAATGCAACATGTTAAGTCGGCACAGGTTTAACCTGGGACACAGATTTAACCTGCTAATCAAAAGAAATGTGTGTTAGTTTGAATCATATCCCCCCACAAATATATGTTCAAGTCCTAACCACCCATCCTAAGGGTGAGGTCTCATTTGTAAATTGGATCTTTAAAGATCCCGTTTAGATGAACCAAATTGAATTAGGGTGAGCCTTAATCGAGGATGACCTTGTAAGCAGAGGAAATCTAGACAGAGACAGATGACTGAGCAGGAGGAGTATAAGTCATAGGAAGAAACTGAAGGAGCTTAGCATGTGTCAAGCAGAGACTGATGACCAACAAGCCATTACCAGAATGCTACAGACTTAGGAGAAAGCATGGCTTGCCAATACCTTGATTTTTGACTTACAGCCTCCAAAACTGAGACAATAAATTCTTGTTGTTTCAGCCAACCAATCTGCGGTGCTTCTTACTAGCAGCCCTGGCACACTAAGACAAATTGCATGGGAAGAAATACCTGTCTTCTAAGGCTGAGTGTTGTGATATGGCTAAGTGACATCCATGAAAAGGATAAGCTAAGAATAAAAGCAAAACATTGAGGATGGTGGCATGGAAAGATAAAATGAGTCAGTGTCTTTTATGACATCTTTTCTCTGCTGAATTATTCAGGAAAGATCAATTTCTAGACTTTATTTTATGAATATAAAGATACTTATGATATATATGAGCTATTTTTATTTGGGTTTTCTATGACTTGCAGCTGAAAGCACTCTAGTTACTATAGATAGCTATGGTATGGGGCAATCTTAGCAAGGCCTGCTGCCATTCCCTTGGACCCACAAATGCATCCTGTTTAGGCCCATATTCAGGGGTCCTCATAGTTACCTCTTGTGGTAATTTGGATCATTGCTTTGATTCTTTCCTCCCTCCATGTATTAGAATTTTATGTCTGCACCCCTTGCCATGTACCTTTGTATTACAGTACTTCTTGCTAGAGTAGAAAGAATATGTTTCCTCAGTTTCACTGATGTTGGGCTTGGCCATGTGACTTGTTTTGACCGTGTGCAGAAGTGACAGTGTGCCAGTTGGTTGAAGGGGGAGGGGTGGCCTTAAGAAGGATATGAGGTTTCCTCTCATTCCACTTGTGTTCCCAATATCCACCAGGAAAAGAGCATGCTTCATGTAGCCACTGCCCACAACCCAGGCCCAGAATTAAGATATATGGAGCAGATGGGAACCCAACTATGGATTCCAACCTGGCCCAGCTAAGCCCAGTCTAGATCAGTTCATTCAGCCAACCCATTATCATAAGAGTAAATGCTTGTGGTGGGAAACCATAGAAAATATTAAGTTGCTTTGTAATTACAACTCTATTTAGTTTCCATTTTCTCTGGGAAGAGATGTCTTCTTTCTACTAATGACACACACCTTCAAACACATAAAACTCTTTGTGTCCAAGTCTGAATGAACAAGGCCCACAGAGAGGAAGAATTTTCCTCTCTCCCCAGTATGAGTCCATTTTTCAAGATCCTATGCTCTGTCTCAAAAAGTGTCTCTTCTCAGGATGATTGGCATTGGCAATGTCTACTTCCTTCAAGGGGAAACCCCACCTCCTAACCACAGGGATGATTATATACTCTTAGTGGGACAAATGCCTCAGAACATTATATTTATTTATTTATTTTAAAAAGATTTATTTATTTATCTCCCCTTACTCCCAACCCCCCACCCCAGTTGTCTGTTCTCCGTGTCTATTTGCTGCGTCTTCTTCTTTGTCGGCTTCTGTTGTTGTCAGTGGCACGGGAATCTGTGTTTCTTTTTGTTGCGTCATCTTGTTGTGTCAGCTCTCCGTGTGGGCGGTGCCATTCTTAGGCAGGCTGCACTTTCTTTCGCGCTGGGTGGCTCTCCTTATGGGGAGATATCCTTGTGCATGGGGCTCCCCTACCTGGGGGACACCCCTGTGTGGCAGGGCACTCATTGCGCTCATCACCACTGTGCATGGGTCAGCTCCACATGGGTCAAGGAGGCCCGGGGTTTGAACTGCAGACCTCCCAGGTGGTAGACGGATGCCCTAACCACTTAGGCCAAGTCTACTTCCCCCAGAACATTATAGAAGATACTCTATTTCTATCCTTTAAATTAAAAAATGACAAAACAAAACAGAAACCAACTATCATAGATGCAAAGAAATCTATTTGCCAGAGGCAAAGTAAGTTAACTCAGCTTGCCAAAAACAGATGATTACAGATGGTTCATTCTACATTTTAGGTTGTTTGACATTATTTATCACATCATATACCATAATTTTAAAAACTTAGGGTGTGCTCAACATTCTCTTATTTCAAAACCCTTGGGTGAGCTGTATTTGGAAATTCAGTCTATTTAGGATTTTAGAAAAGAATTCACAATCCATTTTAAAAACTCCAATTTTTTGTTTCTTTTAAAATCAACTTTATTGGGGTATAATTTACATATAATAAAATGCATCCATTTTAAGTGTACCCATTGAGTTTAGGCCAAATATATGCAACCACCACCAAAATCAAAATGAAGAACATCCCTATCACCCCAGAAAGTCCTCTCAAGCCCCTTTGGTCTTACCATTTTTATTTTTTTTAAAACTCCCAGTGGGTTCCAGGGAAGCATCTCATAATCTAACATTCATATTTCTGCACCATCACATATAAATATTCACCCTAAGTGGTTTAAATAAAGAACATAAATAGCCTTATGTCACATTGGGCCAGGTTTTCCTATCAAATGTGTTTGCCATAGGCTTCCAAAAACCCTTCAGTTTTCAGAACATGCTGGATTGCTGATAAGGGATTTTGGTTCTGTTGTGAAAAGAAGTATACGATAATAAAAAACAAAGGTAAAAATTACTTTTATATAAATGTATACACATTGGCTGCTTGTATAGAGACATCCTGTACTTATAACAAAATGGATTCATAAACAAAAGAACTTTCACAAACTAAAAAATTTTTTAGAAACTAATCTATTTGTAAGAAAGTTATATTCACTAGGGTATACTTCGTAACTAGCAGTATACCTGGCAATAATAGGTTCCCAGTTATATATTTTTATTTTTTTGATAATTCTACTCAAACCTTACCTCCATACCACTACCTTTTTAAAAAAGATTTATTTATTACCCCTCCACTTCCCCCATCCTGATGTTTTTGTGTCCATTCGCTGTATGACCTTCTGTATCTATTCTTTTTTTCTTCTCTTTTCATTTTTTCTCCTCTAGGATTAAGATCCTGGGGACCTCTGATGTGGACAGAGGTTCCCTGTCTGCTTTGCCACTTCAGTTCCTGGTTTCTGCTTCACTTCACCCTGATTCTCCCGTTTGTCCCTCTTTTGTTGCATCATCATCTTCCTGCATGACTTACTTGCATAGGCACTGCCTCACTGGGTGGGCACTTGCATGGGCACTCGGCTCACCACGTGGGCACTGGCTCATCACACAGGCATGCTTTTTCTTCCTTTTCACCAGGAGGCCCCAGGGAACGAACCCAGGTCCTCCCACATGGTAGGCAGAAATCCTATCACTTGAGACACATCTGCTTCCCATACCACTACCTTTTAATTTTTGTATGAATATTGTCCTCAGAAACCTCCTTTATCTATTTTTAAAGTTCTATTTTTCAACATTTTTATTGACTGCTACTACCTCTAGAATTGAGATGTCCAATAGGTAGTCATTAGTCATGGGTGGCTATTTAAATTTAAAGTTAAATAAAATAAAAAATTCAGTTTCTCAGTTGCACTAGCCACCTTTCAACTGCTTAATGCCATATGTGACTAGTGACTAATGTATCAGATAGTGCAGATACAGAACATTTCCACTGCTACAGAAAGTTCCATTGGATAGAGCTGCTCTGTCTGGTTCACAGTGTATTTCCAGTGCCTAGCAGAGTGCCTGTGATTCAGGAGATGATCAACAAATATGTGTTGAATAAATGTTTTAAATTCATCTGGAAAAGCCATCATCCAAATGTAAAGCATTCTGAAATAAAGGTGTTTGAAAAGCAGTTGCTCTTAAAAGCTAAAATGCTTTATTTGAAAAAGTATATAAGGTTATATTTAGACTGTATGGTAGCTTTGATTAGTAATAGTTTTCAGTCATTGTGTGCTTACTATATGTCAGGCACTGTTTTGTTTAAGCATATTAAGTCATTAAGTTTCACAACAATCTTATGCTGTATGCACTATTCCCAATTCATAGATGAGGAAACTGACACAGAAGAAAAAAGTAACTTGCCCAAGGACACACAACTATCAGGTGGCAGGGCCAGGGTTTGGGCCCAGGCAGTCTGTCTCCAGAGGCCAAGTATTAAACCATAGCGCTGAGCTCTTCGAGGTCATTTTTAATAAGGCCCACTTGGTTTCTTATTTCCAGTATTTATATCTCTTTTACTTTTTCTTATTTAACTGGATTTAGCTAGGATACCTGAAAAATTCTCAATATTAGCTGTGATAGCCCTGCATCCTTGTCAGATTCTTGACTTTAATGTGAATGCCTCTGCCATTTCACTCTAGTGTATGTATGCTGCTGTTTTCTCATGGTACCCTTGATCTAATTAAGGAAATGTTCTTTTATTCTAGTTTAGGAAAATATTTTAAAATTCAAGAATAGCTGTCAAATGTTATACAGTGCACCTCTAGAGAAATTTGACTTTTCACTTTTTAATCTATTAAACTACATGAGTAGATTTCTTTTTTTTTTTTTAAAGATTTATTTATTTAATCCCCCCGTTTATCTGTTCGCTGTGTCTATTTGCTGCGTCTGTTTCTTTGTCCGGGGCAGGGTAAGTGTGGGCAGCGCCATTCCTTGGCAGGCTGTACTTTCTTTCGCGCTGGGCGGCTCTCCTTACGGGTGCACTCCTTGCGTGTGGGGCTCCCCTACGTGGGGGACACCCCTGCGTGGGGCAGCACTCCTTGTGCGCATTAGCACTGCACATGGGCCAGCTCCACATGGGTCAAGGAGGCCCGGGGTTTGAACCGCGGACCTCCCATGTGGTAGACGGAAGCCCTAACCACTGGGCCAAGTCCGTTTCCCATGAGTAGATTTCTTAATGTTAACATCATTCCCGGAATAAACTCTATTTCGTCATGGGTGAATTCTTTTTTTTTTTTTTTTAACATGTTGCTAGATTTTATGACATGTTGCTATTGTTGTAATAGTGAGCAAGGTAGTGTTTCCCTTCTTTTTTTGGTACTGTTTGCCTAAGGTTTTGGTATTAGAGTTATGCTAACTTTAGAAAACAAACCGGGCAATTTTCTTCTTCTTTTTTTCCCCTTGATTCTTTGTCTTCCTAAAATCCAGCTGTTTGAGAATCCTATCTATCTTGCTTCCTTTCTCCAGGGATGCCCTACAGACCCACCAATCATGTAACTACAAGGCTGTTTTCTCACACCAGCTTTCAAGGCTCCTCATAAACTGGGCTCAACCTACAGATCGCCAGCAAAACCGGTGAATCACTCACCTTTCACAAGTTCCTAGCACATGCCACAGACCTTCCCACTTCCAAGTCTTTACTAATTTCATGCCATTTGCCCCGCTAAATCTTAACCATTGAGGTACGGGATAATGATTATGTCAGAAAAGAAACTGACTTTTGAGGCAGGGACCGTGTAGCTGCTCGACATTCCTCACTTCATCTTACCCTCAGAATCCTGGGAAGTTTTGTTATTTTTGTTTTGTAGATGAGGAAAGAAACTCGATGAACATTATATACCAATAAGTGGAGGTGCGGGGATTTAAAACCAGGACTGCTTTATTTCAAAGTGATTGCTGCTTGAAATACGTTAAGTCTCACCACCTCCATTGTGTTCCCAGGCTGGCTACTGCCTTTCACGCTGATTTATAACGTCCTCTTTGCTCCACCAGAAGTTACAGACTTTTACTACATCACAATTTTTACGCACACTCTTTTGTATTTGATATTGTTTCGTCCGTGTAGTTCTTTCATCACCTAGAGCAGCTAACGGAATAATCTTTCAGTCTGTTTATCCGACTTCAAATTCGATCTTTCTCTTATAATAAAGGAGATGTTGAAAAATAAAAAATGAAAGGAGAACGTGAAAAAATGCAAAGAATTGTGACTGTGTTAGCCGTAGCTCTATATTGCAAAAAGTCCTCTTCAAAATAAGTTTAACTTTGCGTAGTCTCCCATGGGCTATTAAGCAACGCCTGCAAAATTAGTACCCGAAAAACGAAGAGTGGGTATTTGTGAATAGTGATCACCTCCTCAGCCCCACCCAAGGACATCAAAGAGCGACGGGATACTGGAAGAGCACCGGCAGCACAGTCTTCGTTACCAGGGAAAGCTAGAAGATAAGACAGTGTCTTTCCAACTGCAGGCGCGATCCCGGTACTCCCCTCCCAATATCAGCCGGATGGAACGTTCCGTGCGAAAGCTTTGACAGCGGACCCAGTTGGAGTCACGTGCAGCCGGAGCGTACCCACGGCATCTTGCGGAATGACGCGACTTGGGTTGCCAAGGGGAGGAGCCAGGCGCCGCGGAAGGGGCGGGGCGGAGGAAGCCGGCTGGGGAGGCGGGGCGGGCGGAGTGGAGGGGTGGGCGGAGAGGGGCGCGCGGGCGGGGAGGGCCCAGCGTATTATGGGATGCGGCGGTGGAATGGCGCTGGGCGCGTGATTTTGAACAAACCCGGGTCTGTGTCTCGGAGGCGCAGCCGCCGCCGCGGCTGCTGGGAACCCAGGGAGCGCGGCGCGAGGAGGAGGCGGCGGTGCCGCCGACTTTGGTGAGTGTCAGCCCCCCGGGGCGGGGGTTTTGGGCGGGAAGGGTGACGGCCCCGGCTGCGGATGGCGGAACGCGCGGAGGCGCTGGACTACCCTCCTGGCGAGCCCGGGCCGGCGGACTGTGGCTGGGAGCGGGAACCTACCGGCGGGGGGCCGCCGCGCCTCATCCCCGGGCCGCAGGGGGCGGAAGGGTCCTCGGAGGTCGGCCCATTCCCGCAGGCGTCTCGGAGAGCGGCTGTCACTCGGCGGGGCCAGCTCTCTGCCGGCCGGTGGCCGTTCCCTGCGATCGAGAGGGAGGACTCCCGCGGCTGTTGACACGCACACAGCGCGGCGAGAGAAGCCCGCCGTGTCGGCCCCAGGTTTCTGGGAACCGGTTTTGTTGCTGTGTCATTTTGTACCAGCCCCTCCTTTCCCAGTTGCCCGCCGCCCGGTTCTGCCTACGCCTCATTGTATGGTCCCTTTTTCGTGTGCGTCCGTTTTCCTCGCGAAGCCCACCAGCCAAATGTCATAATGTTCCCGAGGTGCACGGGGAAGGGAGCGGTCTGCGACTTAGCTTGGTCCAGCAACGGTAAACAACCAAGTAGAGTGCCGGTGGACAGGGCTGTCGGTGGGGAAATAGTTTTAGATAAAGAACTGGAGAGACTTCACACTCAACCTCTAGCAGGCTTGGACGATTGGGCTGAATGGTAGATATCACTTGTTTAAGCTTGAAACCGATTTGTAGATGGAATTGTCATGCAAGCAAGGTAGGGAAATGAAAATGGCTTTTCAACGTCTACCTTATTCTTAGACTAACTTTTAAAAAAAGAGTGGCCTTACTGGCAACCTTGAAGTCAATGTGCTCATTTCAGAAAAGTCTTTTAGATCTTATGCTGTTCTTCAGTGGTGTTGAATTCAGCTTTTGAATGAGAGATGCGCTAATCATCCTGAAATTAACAAGGTGGCCAATTTAGTTTTCTCTTTTATGCTGGTCTCTTTAGAAGCTCTGCAGCAAATGGGGGTCTTGTTCTAAAGCAAGCTGTCTGTTTTCACTATTGAACAAATATATCAGAGGCGGATGTGTTTTTAATTTTGCGACTTGGAACCTAAAAACATATTTTCTGTATTTTAGAAATTGATTATTCATGAAAATTTCCACAGTTGGCTCAGTACATTTTAAGCTTAGTTGCACTTGGACATCGTAAACCTCTGAAAAATTAGAAGTCACAGTGTTCATGGACAGCAATTATCAAGATAAAATTAAGTGGAGAGGAAAACAGTTCGGAGTCTATTTCTCAGACATGTGTTGAAATCTTTATTTTTAAAAATTAGATTTTTGACCGCAGTGTTACAGGGTTAGTGCCTGTAATTTACTAATGTGTCAGAGAAGTCAGGCATGCATATAGAAAAAGCTCCTTCTGTCAAACTAGTCTGAGGATGGTTAAAATGTCAGGTGTTGGTGAGTGACACTAAAGATCTTGATAATGTTTTTAAGGTCTTAGAGCGACATAGTGAAACGCATCCCCTCATTGATCTCAAGTTGCTTTTCTGATACGAAGGAGTTTGAGTCCCTTATTGTCTCTTATGCCATCTTTTTGCGTGGCTCTTGCTCATAACAAAAATATGCCGGACTTGGGACCCCGCAAGGTAGCGCGGCGTTCGCGATCCGGCGGGGCTCGCTGGAGCACCATTTTTCGTCTGGGGTGAAAGGTCTGTGCGTAGCCGGTGCGCTTTTGTATCTCCCGTGTGCATTTGAAGGTTGGCGGGGCGGGCGGGAGGTTTCCCCGGATATGTGGGTGTGCGCCTCTCGGGAGGGGAGGGTTGGGGAGAGGAGGAGGAAGGGGGAGGTTACTGGCGGCGGCGGCAGCGGCGGCCCGGGCTGGGGCTGTCGGGGAAGCTGCTGAGCTGTGATGGTGATGACGAGGTGAAAATGGCGGATCTTTCGAAATACAATCCCGGCCCCTGACATACCAGAGGCGGCGGCAGCAGCGGTGGCGTCGCCTCCCGGGCTCTCTCCTCGGCCTCCGGGTACCCTGTAGCACTCCAGTGTGGGCAAACAGGGAAAGGAAGCGGCTGGCCAGAGCTGTCGTGCAAAGGCAAAACAAGCACCGCCCGGGCTCGGAATTGCCCGGGACCTTCTGGAGCTCCTACCTCGGTGCCTGAGGAAGGAGAAAGCGGCACCCGCTGGAGGTAGAGGAGAAGGGGCAATACGAAGACTTCTCTATTTTGAGATTTCTTTATTTTGGGAGATAAGGGGCATAAGGGGAGGAGGAAGAATTGCGTTGCGGGTCAAGGAATGACTTGTCTTAAGTGCAAAGAATCAGTAGTCTTGTAATGACATCAACATTATTCTTTAGAGCTTGAGTTTGCTCTTTTACCCAAGGCTGCTGCTGAGGCCTAGAGGAACCGCTAGCACTTACCATGATTTCCAGATTTAATATTTAAAATACCCACTCTGGCGGGTGTTGGTTTGATGATGTTCAGCAGTTTATGGGGTTCTGTGTTTCTTTAAGGAGGCAGAGCATTGGTATTTTATTATGTACTTAAGGTCTGTGTGTTAAATCAGATTCTCTAACTTGTTGGGGTGTGGACACTCACATCTTTTGAGCATATGGACCAGTTGTGTAACAATTAAAAATGTTATCTTTTACGGCTCTGTCATCCAGAGAGAGACCCCTTTTGCCACTGCCATTTGGCAAATAATAAATTGAGATACTGTCAATCATATGTCATACCTGTGTTTTTCAGGGAAGTTCTTCCTGGTCCCTATCCATTTAGGGAATTCAGAGAGTAAAGTTTTGGAAGATTTTGCAGTAGTTCTTATAATCCAAGTGATATACAGCCCTGGGAACTCTATTTTGGTAACCTAGTTCTATCTTCACTGTTAAGGAGAATTGTGATTATTCTTATAGTACCATCTCCTTTGGCTTGTTTCAGGTATTTGTTGTGAGGATGTTAAGTTGGTAAAGATGAGTTAATATCTCTGTTTTTTTCCCTGAACACGAAATTTGTTAGTCTTTTGTTTAGAGAGCTGGAAATTTGATTGACTAGATGACAGCTATAGGTTATTTAAAGATCCATATGTGTTTTACTTTTTGCTATAGGATCCCTAAGGATTCTGTCTCCTTGCACACAACAGTAGCATTCCTGATAAGTTAGAGATCAGCCAGCCTTTTTTTTTTTATAGGAGGTACAGGTGATTGAACCCAGGACCTCATACATGGGAACATGGGAAGCAGGTGCTCAACCACTTGAGCTACATTTGCAACCCTCAGCGAGGCTTTCATACCTTAATTCAAGGCTCTCTGGTTCTTTCTGAACTTTTTTAGTGATGTTGATTGTTTGAGAGTGAAGAGAAAGATAAATGTTCAAAAAAGGCCCCACTGATAATGTTTATAATTAGCAGTAAATAATTTTCTCTATCCAAATTGCCTACAAAGAAATGATGTCATAGCTATGTTATACAATAGTAAACATTTTATAGTGTGTTTTGGGGAAGTATTTTGTGTGTGTACAAAGCTTGGGCAATTGGCCTTTCACTAGAAGACCAAGGGTCAGGGAAACATTTGATGGAAAATACCTGAGAGATATTGACAAGATTTAGTTAATGAAATTTCCTTATCATTTGATGTTCTTATATTATCGAGTAGGAATTTGGTTTGTTTTTGTTTTTATAGAGTTTATGTGGCAATTATTTGGGCCATGTCAAACCATTGACTAATATGACTAAGAATTTTAAAAATAATTAACTAAAGAGAGCTTTTTCATTGGCTTTCTTTTTCTCTTAGTCACAAAATCACAGAGGGTTATTGTCTTTTTGTGATTGTAAAGACCAGTTTTCAGAATTGTGGTTAGGACATTGTCTATTAATAATGAAAAGTGTGTCAGGAAGAAATGAAAAGAAACGAAGGAAGAATTATACCACTGGAGATAGAACAGGTACTTTTTTTCAGATACTATTAGCGTGGGTGTTTTTCTTTGTCACATACTGTGCTAGCCATAGGTGATAAAGTAACCTCCATTGCTTCAGGGTACTTCCAGTTTAGGAATCATTAAGGGTAAAATTGGAAGGATAGTTTGGGTGGGGTCTTAAGGTAGAAGGTCTGGAGTTAAAGTAAACTTTCAGAGAGCCTCAGAGATGTACTCTAGAAGATAAAAACCTATAGCTGTTATGTGGATGAGAACAGATGGAGGTAAAAAAATACTTGTAGTAGGTTTCAGGCCTTGGAGATTTGAAAACTTGTGATTGCAGTTGGAAGGAGGCATTGTGAGGGTGTAATCTGCATGATATATGACAGCTTAATATTTCAATGGAAAGAGACATCTCTGATACATCTTGACATCAAAGGTGACAAGATCATAAGCCCTGGTGTTTGATAGATTATTGAATGACATTAAAAAATAGGGAGATCAGAAAGAGCAAACGAACTTGTATTTGAGTTACAGTTTACCACATAGCTGTTTTTACAGAAAACTGAGGCTCACATAGATTATGCTTAGGTCACATGATAAACAATCATATTAGTCTTAATGATGAATAATTTATAGTTCCCTTTTAAAGGGAAAAAGTTATTGTGGATCCCTAGTATTGGCCTAAATGATTTTTTTATTTTGTTAAAACACTTAATTTTTGCATGTATATTTAAGTATACATTTCTTGTTTTTATTACTTTTATCCAAGTATAAACAAAAGTAAATTTACAAATGAAATATAAACAAAACTACAAAACCAATACGACAATAAAACAAAATGGGGTAAATGGGGTGATGGATGTTACTTTGCTGAAACTAAATCTTTCTTTGCATAGTGAATGTATTAGTGTCTGCCCTGGCACAGGTGTGTAATTTGTCTGTGCAACTGTATATCCTATGATGACTTAATTCCTGTCCTCCTTTCTCTGCTTTTATTGTGTTTGAATGCTGCAAAGCTTTCATCCTTAAATCACAGATCAAGTGGTTTGACTTTCATTTAGCATAAATATATCATTTACCTAGTAAGTCCCTTCTGTGCCTTTCTCTTTAGCACACTCTAATTCTAGTTTCCATTTGTTTTAAATAAGAAGTGGTATCCAGATGATATATTGATAATTTATCTGTAAATATATTAGATTTATCAGAATGAAAATATAAACTTTTCAAATCTTCCTCAAGAACTCATTGCTTATAGTCTGCTGCTTCCAGTTTGAGAAATATACTTTGTACTGTACTTGTAGTTCTTGACTTTTTGATTATAGAAATCAAAGCTAATATCCAAACGGTATAGTTAACCAGTTAGTGCTGGAGGTAAATTCTAGGTATAAAAGTATAGTTCTTAAACACTCATAATTTTTTCTGTCTGAACACTTGACAAGTTAATCTCCCATCTGCAATACAGTGATAGGTCAGCACTTGATATTATGTGTAAGATGTTCATCCAGATTGTCCTCCTCACATAACTAAAAAAGAACAGTGTTTCAGCAGTGATTATATTCTATAAGAAAGTCTTAAAAAATGTAAAAACATAAAGCATATGCCATTTTCTGTCATTTATTTTCTATTATATTTAATTCACTTTTTTTTCATTGTCACTATTCTAAATCAGACCCCCCCAATTATCTCTATCTTGAACTAATTACTATAATAGGCTTTTAACTGGTCTACCTACCTCCAATCCAATAAAATACTGAGACAAGGTTAATTCCCTCCAAAGTACAGCTGTGATCATGTCAGTCCCCTATTAATTTTTAAGCTCTTTCAGGGCAGAGTCTTTGATTAATTTCCTGTAATGCCCTCAACAAAACTGGGATGCAGTAAGTATTTGTTAATTAAATTATGTAATTATAAGAAGTTACAAGCCAAGGGAACTTTGTAGATTTTAGATAGAGTGTAATTGCAGAAGATAGCAGTTAAAAGCTAAATCCAAATATTTAAAAGCTCATTTGAAAAGGGACTTTCTCAGCTTGTTAGTGTACCTTATGGTGATGTGGATTAATATTATTTTTGTTCAAAATATTTTGAAGTCCCATAGCATCATATAAATCCATCTAACTCAAATATACAAACAAAAGCTTTTTTCCAATCCAGAGTAAATAATTGTAGGGTTTTAGATGACACCCCCTTCTCCATGATTAATTTATTCTTCACATTTGTATTGAGAGATTATTATTTTCTAACTCAGTTCTAGGTAGTGGAGTTAGGGGTCCACTGGGGATCAAGACAGACAAGTTCCTGTCCTCATAGAGCTTACATTCTATGAAGTGGGGGAAGTGGGGGAAGGGGAATCAGACTATATATGCATAAAAGATACTTTCTGATTGTTATATATGCTATGATGAAAATATTGTAATAATGTAATTATAGTGTCTGCAACAGGAGGTGAAAGCGGGGGTGATATATTATAAGGTAGGTCTTAGAAACTTAATACATATGAGACAAATTTAGAAATCATTTGACTTTGTGAAAGCGTTGAATCTTTATCTCATTGGACTTAAACAATTTAACCATATTCAACCCTGAAGGGGCATACTCATTTTATTGGCTTCTAAGAACATACTTTGTCTTTAGAACTTTGATCTTACGTGCTAAACATATTCAAGGCATGCAGAATACATTGTATGTTCTAGATTCTTTTCCTACTCTACCTTGACAGGTCACCCCTCTTACAGGCCTGTTATAGGTAGAAATATTTTCTCTTTTCTTGAAATGGCCCTCAGTAGAGTGATGATGACATTGCGTATGCTAGTACACATCTTCCATTCCTAAGGGATAAAATTAGGGTGATGATTCATATAACTAGATGACCAAACCCTTTCCTGCCATGCCACAAGCTCCTTTGAGGGTTTCTTTTAGCACAGGCCACCATGCCCTGCATGTGACCCTGATTGAAACAGAGATGAACATCTAATCATAAGGCAGCCATCTATAGTCTGCTCAGTAGCTTATGAGGTGTCCTGGCTCCAGATTTCTGCACAGCTGGTTTGCCTCATACTGCATAGAGACTGGCCAAGCCAAGACCTTTTCTTGTTAGAAGCTGGAACTTTGCTCCTAGTTCACAGTGAGACTCCTAGTCCTATAATTCTGGTTTCCTTTAACAGGACGAACACAAAGACATTTTCTTCCTAATTACAGCGCTTTCAAAATATATGAAGCAAAAACAGAACTGTTTTTGACATGGGTGCTGTTTTAGTTTTCCTGGGCTGCTAAAATAAATACCATGAAACGGGTTGGTTAAACCATGGGAATTTATTAGCTCACAGTTTTGAGGTCAAGAGAGAGTCCAAATCAAGGTGTCATCAAGGTGACACTTTCTTCCCCAAGACTGACATTCTGGGACTGGCTACCAGTAATCCTTTGTCCTTGGCTTTTCTGTCACATCATGTAATGTCAAAATGCACATGGCAGCTTTTCTTGGCCTAGTTATTCTCTTCTGGATTCTGTTGAATTTTGGCTTCTTGCTTCACGTGGCTTTCTTTCTCTAACTGAATATCATTCTGCTTATAAAGGACTCTAGTAATAGGATTAAGACACATCCTGGGAAGCAGCTTTGGTTCAAGCAGTTGAGCTTTTTACCATATGCAGGACCCAGGTTCGACCCCTGGGATCTCCTGGTGAAAGAAAAAAGGTGTCCCAGATCAGCGCAGTGAGGCACAGGCCCCTGCATTGCACAGAGATAGGGGTGTGGAAGTGATAAAACATGGTGATGCAACCAGATAGAAAACAAAATAGACCCATCCTGATTGAGGTGGGCCATACCTTAACTGTAACCTCATTAAAAAGTCCTACTTAGATTGGATTCATATCCACAGGATTGGATTAAGTTTAAAAAACTTGTTTTTTCTGGGATACGTATAGCTCCAAACCACCACAGGTGGTTCCACTTAATCGGAAAAGAATAGTCTATTCAACAAATGGTGCTGGGAAAACTGGATGTCCAATTGCAAAAGAATGAGGGTCGACCGCTACCTCATACCATATATAAAAATCGTCTGGAAGAGGCTCTGGCTCAAACAATTGAACTCCTGTTTACCATATGGCAGACCCAGGTTTGATCCCCTGTACCTACTGATAAAAAAAAAGAAAAAAGGCATCCCAGACATGCGGTGAGGTACAGGCCGTGGACACACCAAAAAGATGATGATGCAACCAGATAGAAAAAAAAAATCAGCTCAAAATGGATCAAAGACCTAAATATAAGAACCAGAACAAAAAAACTCCTAAGAGAAAATGTAAGGAGGCATCTTTAGTACCTTGTGTTAGGCTATGGTTTCTTAGACTTTAAACAATGAAAGAAAAAATAGAAAAATGCAACGTCATCAAGATTAAAAATTTTAGTGCATCAAAGGATCTTGCCATGGAAGTAAAATGACATCCTACACAATGGGAGAAAATGTTTGGAAATCACATATCTGATAAGACTATAACATCCAGAATATATAAAGAAATCCCTCAACTTAACAAAAAAACATCCCAATTAAAAAATGGGCAAAAGACTTGAATAGACATTTCTCAGAAGATCTACAATGGCCAAAGGCACTTGAAAAGATACTCAGCATCATTAGCCATTAGGGAAATGTGAAGCAAAACCACAGTAATGTACTATTTCACATCCACTGTTAAGAAAACAAACAAACTAGAAAACTTATAAGTGTTGGAGAAGATGTAGAGAAATAGGAACATTCATTCATTGTTCGTAGGAAGGTAAAATGGTGCAGCTGCTGTGGAAGACAGATTGGTGGCTCTTCAGAAAGTTAAATGTAGAATCACCATATGATCCAGCACTCCTACTTCTTAATTATATATCCAAAAGAACTGAAAGCAGGGACTTGAGCAGATATTTGCATACCAGCATTCATAGCAAGCAGCATTATTCATGATTGCCAAAAGATGGAAGCAACCCAAGCCTGTATCAACCAATGAATGGATAAACAAAATGTGAAATATACACACAAGGGCATAATATACAGACATAAAAAGGAATTAAGTTCTGATATATGTGACAAATGGATGAACCTTGAAGACATCATGTTGAATGAAATAAGCCAGGCACAAATAGACAAATAATATATGATCTCACTGATGTGAAATACTTAGAATAAGCAAGTTCATAGAGTCAGAAACTAAATTATAGGTTTTTAGGGGCTGAGCTGGGGTTAGGGAATGGGACTTAATGGTTAAATTGTACATAGTTTCTATTTGGATTGATGGAAAAGTTTTGGTAATGTATAGTGGCAATTGTGGTGCAATATTGTGAATATAATTACCTGCACTGATACATATATTTGAATGTGGTTAAAATAAATTTTAGGTTGTATATTTGCTACTGGAATCAAAATTTTAAAAAATTCTGTGGGACCATACAATACCAACAATGAACCCTAAAATGAACCATGGACTATGGTTAATAGTAAAATTATAAAAATGCTCTTTCATAAATTGCAACAAATGTACCACACTAATGCAAGGTATTAATAATAGAGTGGTATATGGGAACTCTGTATTTAATTCATGCTTTTTCTGTAAACCTACAACTTCTCTAATTAAAAAAAAGTAGTATAAACCTTTTGAGATATCAAAGGTATCATTCAAGAAAAAAAAATATGTTGGAGTGGGGCATGAGAAAGAGGAAAAGCCTCAAAGGGTACAAAGGGTCAATACAAAAGATCTTGTTTTATTTAGTCAAATACACTTTTCTCAGAAACTTTTGGATGCAAGTGCACAAAATAAAGGTATTAGTGAAAAAAAAAAAAAAAGAGGACATAACTAAGAGGAAAAATAGACAATCCATAATCATATTTAGGGTTTTAACACCTTTTCTCAGTAATTGATAGAATATTAAAAAATCAGTAAGAATATAGATCTGGACAGCTCTATCAACTAACTTGACCTTATTGAATTTATAATCTATAGAATTTATAGAACTTAACTCTCAGTAACTGCATTACACATTCTTTTCAAGGGTACATGGAATGTTCACCAAGATAGACCATATTCTGGACCATAAAACAAGTCTCAAATTTCATATGATAGAAATGTTACAAAGTAGTATGTTCTCTGGCAATAAGGAAATTAAATTTTAAGTCACATAATGAGAGCTAGAAAACCCCAAGTATTTGGAAATTAAATAGCAGAACTTCTATATTATCCATGTGTCAAAGAAGTAATCGAAGGAAAATTAGGAAACATTTTGAATTGAATGGTAATAAAACATGTAGAAATTAGTGGGATGCAGCTAGAGCAGTGTTGGGGGAAATTTATAATATCAAGTGCTTAGATTAGAAAAGAAGAAAGGTTTAAATCAATGATGTGAGCCAGGGATTGACAATTTTTTTTCTGTAAAAAATTCTCAGATACTAAATATACTAGGCTTTGCAAGCCACATAAGTTTCTGGCACTTATTATTCATCATCTTTTTTAAAAAAAAAAAAACACTTAAAAGTGTAAAAGCTTTCTTAACTGGAAGGTCATACACAGGCTCTGGGCCTGTTTAATCTCTGTCAGTTGTAGTTTGCAAAACTCTGAGCTAAGATTCCATCTTATGATTCTAGAAAAAGAAGAATAATTTAAACCTAAAGTAAGCAGAGAGAAGGAATTAAAGATAGAAGTCAATGAAATAAAAAAATGGGAGAAAAGGAGAAAATCAGTGAAACCGTAAATGGTTCTTAGAGATTAGTGAAGTTGATAAATCTCTAGCCAGACTGCTCAGGGAAAAAAGAGAAGACACAGATAACCAATATAAGAATAAAGGAGGGAATGTTTCTACAGGAACTATAGGCATTAAGATAAAGAAATATTATGCACACCTTAATGGTAACAAATTCTAGAACTTTAAGGAAATGGACAACTTCCTTGATAAATAGTACTATCTAATATCAAAAGTCACTAGAGAAAGAGATAACCAAGGAGTGGATATGGCTCAAGCAGTTTGAGTGCCTGCTTCCCATATGGGAGGTCCTAGGTTTGGTTACTGGTGCCTCCTAAAAACAAAAAAACAAACAACAGGCAAAGCAAACAGAAAAACCAACTCAGAGGAGCGGATGTGGCTCTGTGGTTGAGCACTGGCTTCCCATGCATGAGATGCATGAGGTCCTGGGTTTAATCCCCAGCCCTGGTACCTCTAAGAAAAGAAAAAAGGAAATAACCTAAATGGCCCCATATCTATTAGGAAATAGAATTTATAGTTAAAAACCTAGCCACAAGAAAGCTGTATGTCTGGAGGGCTTCACTGTCGAATTCTACCAAACATTTCAAGAAATATCAACAATTCTACTCAAACTTTTCTCAAAAATAGAAGAGGAAGGAAAATGCCTCAACTAATTTTATGAGTTTATCCTAATAACCAAACTAGACAAAGATTCTGCAAGAAAAAACCACAGAGCAACATTCCTCATGAACATAGACAAAAATGCTAAAAATTTTAGCAAATAGAATCCAGTAATATATAAAATTTATCTTTTAATATATTAACTATGTCATGACTAAGTGGGGTTTATCCTAGTAATGCAAGATTTTTTTTTTTAAAGATTTATTTTTTATTTCTCTGCCCTTCGCTGCTGTCCCCCCCCCCCCCCCCCCCCGGTGTTGTCTGCTCTCCATGTCCATTTGCTGTGCGTTCTTCTGTGTCCACTTGTGTCAGCGGCACCCGGAATCTGTGTCTCGTTTTGTTGCATCATCTTGCTGTGTCAGCTCTCCGTGTGTGCAGTGCCATTCCTGGGCAGGCTGCGCTTTTTTTGTGCTGGGTGGCTCTCCTTTCAGGGCATACTCCTTGTGCGTGGTGCTCCCCTAGTGGGGGACACCCCGACCTGGCACAGCACTGCATGTGCGCATCAGCACTGTTCGTGGGCCAGCTTATCACATGGGTCAGGAGGCCCTGGGTTTGAACCTTGGACCTCCCATGTGGTAGGCGGATGCCCTATCCATTGGGCCAAATCCGCTTCCCGAAAGATTGTTTTAACATTCAGAAGTCAATATGTAATTCACTGTGTTAGCACACAAAACAGAAAGTCATATGGTCATCTCAATAGTTATAGAAAAAGCATATGACAGAATTAAACATTCATTTATGATTAAATAAACAACAGCAGCAAATGAGAAATAGAAGTGAACTTCCTTAACCAGGTAAAGAGAATCAATGAAAACTTAACAGCTACCAGGTAAGATTGTGAATAAGGCAAGGATGTCTAATCTCACCACTTTTATTCAATGTTTTGTTGAACATCCTAGCCAGTGTGGTAAAGCAAGAAAAAGAAATAAAAGGAGTGGAGATTGGAAAAGAAGATAGATGTTATTTTCAGATACCATGGTCATCTGTGGAAAACCTAATGAATCTACAGAAAAACTACTAGAATTAATGTGAATTTAGTCAGGGTACAGAATACTGTAGGAGACCAGGACAATATAAAAAAATCAATTGTATTTTTATATACTAGCAACAAACAATTGGAAAATTAAAAGAAAAAGACCACTTAAAATAGCATGTAAAAACATGAAATACTTAGGGATAAATGTAACAAAATATGTACAAGGCCTGTATACATTTAAGTACCAAAACATCACTAAGATAAATGAATAGAGAGATATACTGTTGGCAGACAGTTCCCTATGGATCTTCACATTTCTGCACCTCTTGCAAGGGAAGCAGTAATTGCCCTTTTGTTCCAAATGATCTTACAGATGTTTATATAGGAGGCAGCTTTGAATGGTAGAGGTAGTGTCTCTCACTGGGGCAATGGGCAGATTTGCTCTTGTCCAGTATAATAAAATTATTTTTACCCTGACAAAGGGCAGGTTGCCGTAGCCCATTTAAAAGATTTGGGTTCCATAAGCTCAGGGTTTCTTAGTTGTAATGCAAACCCCACTGCATATGCAGCAGCTACCTGGGCCCTTCCACATCACCCCTGTGGGAGTTTGGGGGCAGAGGAGAATTGATATACAGAAAATGCTCATGTTCCTTCTTGGGCTGTGAGTAGTAAGTCCTTTGTCTCTGATCCATGACAATGGTGTCTTATGCAGTATTCTTAAGACAGTTAACAGTTTGTTAGCTTGCTATAGGGTATAAAATCTCCTATTCTTCACATTCCTTGGCCACAAGGTTGGGGAACTGACAGAGCCATGGCTTTCTAAAAGAAAAAGGACGAGGGCCTCTCAGGCTTGTTTGGGGACATGCGAAGACTCTTGGCATCTGGTAGTGAATGCTGTCCGCAAGTGGTGGGCCAGGATGGGTGGGCCAGGATGGTGATAAGGAAAGAGTCTCCCATTGTTCTACCTGTTAATAAATATTTAGAGGCTGAGTGGTGAGAGAGGGGATTGAAACAAGCCACCTGAATGTTGTTTTGATTATTGTACACTCAACTCCATGGCACCATGTGAAAGGAGGTGTGGCTCTAGCTTCTGAGTCAAGAAGTCCCCAGTGCTGAAAAAATGGTGCCACAATGAGAGCTTTGGGTGGATGGAAGGCATTAGAGGTTTGTTTGGTTCAGTTGCAGGGGTAAGTGCTTGAAACTGAAAGCAAACTTTGCTTACTAGTATGTAGTCACTATCTCCCTTTATGACTCAACCTCTCTTACACCTTAATTTCAGGTGTTTTAAGTGGAAAGATGAATAGGAGTTGGATTGAAGTCTTCCTGTACTTAAGAGGGATCAGAGGACATACTTACATGTCTAAGTATGCCAGGGAACTTCAGGGAGTGGAGGAAGTCAAACTTTTATGTCTCTGTTGGTTAGAGGTGCTGTCTAACAGTCCTACCTGGTTCTGCCCAGATTCAACTGATGGGGTTTGGCAAGATTTGCAGTAGGGAATTCTGGGAAGCTAGTGTGACTTTGTGAATGGGATCTTTGTTGTTGTTTTGGTTTCCACTACTGAATGTGTAACTGGTGTTGATGTTTTTACATGCCTGTACTCTGACTGTCCATACGTGCCAAAGGGAATTCTTCTGGTCAGGAAAAGCCACATGTGGAGAAGTGCTTGTACTTTGGGGTCCCACAACCCTAATGACTCCTTTGAGCTACAAGTTATTGTGATTGATAATTTTATAGTGTAAGAGATACAGTTTTTTTTAAAGCCAAAAACTTTTAACAGGCACTTTGCAAAAGAAGATGAATGAATAGACAATAAGCACATGAAAAGATGCTCAACATCGTTAGTCATCTGGGAATTGCAAATTAAACTACAGTGAGATACAAGTTAACACACACTGGAATGGCTAAAATTAAAAAGTCCAACAAAAGACTGACATTATCAATTGTTAGTGAAGATGTGGAGCAGCTGGAACTCTCATTCCTTGCTGGGGGGTGTATCAGATGGTACAGCCAAGTTGGAAACAGTCTGGCAGTTTCTTCCAAAGTTAAAAAATAAACTTACCATATGACCCAGCAATTCCACTTCTAGGTTTTTAATCAAGAGAAGTGAAAACATGTGTCCCTAAAAAACTTGAACTTGAATGCTTATAGCAGCATTATTTGTAATAGTTCCAAACTGTCAGCAATCCAATTGTCCATCAACAGGTGATAAACCAATTTTGCTCGATTCATACAATGGAATATTATTCAGCAACAAGAAAGAACAGAACTGTTAATAAATGCAGCAATAAGATAAATCCTTAAAACATGCTAGGGAATAGCTCGTACAATACAATTTTATGTTATGAGTATATAACCAATGATCCCATTTATGTGAATGGCCAAAAACAACACTAATCTATAGTGATAAAATAGATCAGTGGTTGCTAGGGTAGGGTTTCAGGGTAGGAGATTGTCTGTAAAAAAGTAAACTTATTTTTTCTCCATTACAAAATCTTAGTGGGAAGACTGGAAGACAGGGGAGTGGATGTAGCTCAAGTGGTTGAGTACCTGCTTCCCATTTACAAGGTGCTGGGTTTGATCTCCAGTACCTCCTAAAAATAAAACAAATAGAAAAAAAACTACTCTGGAGAGCAGATGTAGCTCTATGGTTGAATGCCTGCTTCCCACATATGAGGTTACAGATTCAATCCCTGGTACCTCCTAAAAAAACAACAATAACACTTAAGGCAATATGATTTTTTTTTCATTTTGAAAAATGTTATTGAAGTAGAACATTCATATATGAATGTACGTAAACAATAGTGTATAGTAGAAGTTGTGAACTTACAAAACAAACATGCATAACATCATACAGGCCTCCCATACATCATCCCAGTACCAATACTTTGGGCAATCTGATTTTATGATTAAAATTATGAACTTTGACATCATAAAAACCAGAGTTTGAGTCCTGGTCCTACCACTTTACTAGCTACGTGACCTTGGGCAAATTATTTAACCTTTCTAAGTTTCCTTATCTGTCAAATGTGGATGATAATAGTAACTGTCTCATATGGTGCTTGTGAGGATTAAGTAAAAAAATGGCTGTCACTGGTAGATTGTAAGCACACAATAATGATAATTAATTAGTATTGACAGTGGTAATGATTATAGTTTGCTACTCATGTCCATTTCTCTTAATGTTGAAAAGGGAAGAAACTAAAAAATTGCTGATTAGATTCCTCTGGATATTTGATGTTTTTTGAGTATAACAACTTATTGCTCTTTAGTTAGTCATAAAAACAATGTAGTCTCTTTAATATATGATATTAAATATAATGACACTGATTCCTTTATTTAAAGAAAATTTTGTATTACCTTTGGCTAAAAGCATTACTGTTCTGATTTGTCCATAATCTGCTTTATTAATGTGACCTTTTTTTCTCTTTATGGGGACTGCCTGTATACTGCTTAAATGTTTCCTTTTTTTTTTTTTTTTTTTAACATTTCAAATGGCTGAGGAGAATTTGAGAATCTTTTTTCCAAATGAAGTTTCCCTTGGTATGAAGCCAATTGATCAAGCTTGGGCTAAATAAGCCTTTTGACTTGCAATCACTGGATGGATTACTTTGACTCTAGAATTTCCTGAGTATTAATTTAGGTCTTCAGTGGATTTTATAAATGATATTAGTATCTTAATATTAGGACCTACCTTATTGGATATTTGAAGATATTTTCCATTATTTGTTAACATTGCAATCCTTATTTCCTTGTGTGTATCAGCAGTCTTTTGTCAATGGGGGAAAAGCATAACTAGTTAAAAAGATGCATCAGATATGACAAAGATTTTTAAAGTTTTATGAGAGGATATCAGAAAGGAGTTTCTCATTGTGTAACTTAATGTTGCCTGAATGCAGTATACTTTTGGATTGAGATGTGAGTGAAGGAGAATGTTTGCTTCTAGTTTTGTGTCCCATTTGATTTATAATTTTATAGGTTGAAATTGTGTTAAAATGGTTTAACCCAAATAAACCATTAGGAATATTCTTCATTCAATTACACAACAATAAAAAATGGTTATTTTCTTATTTTTCTTGAATAAATTTTTTTCCTCCTTTAAATTCATTTTGAAACCCAGTAACTTATTCGTGTTTCATCTTTTATTGCAGCGCCTGATCACCTTTCTAGCAGGACAACGATCATGGAGGTGGTGCCAGCTGAGGTGAATAGTTTGCTTCCAGAGGAGATAATGGACACTGGTATAACTTTAGTGGATGATGATAGTATTGAGGCTGTTATTGTTTCATCCCCAATTCCCATGGAGACAGAACTGGAAGAAATTATCAACATAAATTCTACTGGTGACTCTACAGCTACGCCCATTTCCACAGAACCAATCACAGTGTACAGTAACCACACTAACCAAGTTCCTGTGAATACTGCGATTGCTATAGCAGATTCTAATACCACAGTGAAACCAGCTTTTACAAGTGGCCTTCAAAAACTTGGTGCTCAGACTCCTGTGACTATCTCAGCCAATCAGATAATTTTAAACAAAGTATCACAGACATCAGATCTTAAACTTGGCAATCAAACCCTTAAACCAGATGGACAGAAGTTAATTTTAACAACTTTGGGCAAGTCTGGTTCACCAATTGTTTTAGCACTACCCCATAACCAACTACCCCAGGCTCAGAAAGTTACAACTCAGGCCCAGTCAGGAGATGCTAAGTTACCACCGCAGCAAATTAAAGTAGTTACCATTGGAGGGAGGCCAGAGGTGAAACCTGTCATAGGTGTCTCAGCATTGACCCCAGGAAGCCAACTGATAAATGCAACAACTCAGCCCTCTGTGTTACAGACCCAACAGTTAAAAACAGTACAGGTAAAAAAAAAAGGGGGGGGGGGCTTATTAATTAAAATACATGTTAAAAAATTAAATTGATTTGTAGTTGTGTTCATAGGGTGATAAAATGCATAGTTGTTGCTGAATTCTTTTGAATGTTGCTTTTAGTAATTTTATGTTTTTTTAAAAGTTTAATATGTTCATTGTTTATGAAAATTTTTACTGGAGAACTTGGAGCAAACTTAATTTTGGTTAAATTTCAAATTAGTGTATTTATAGCTTTATTTCTCATTTTAAAATGTATTTTATTCTAAGTGCATCTTGTTACAAGGATACTTTGCTGGTCTAAAGATGCCAGAGTTGCTTCTGGGCTGCCTAAAAATCATTCAGACAGAAATTTTTAGTTTATAGTTGGCCAAAGGGTAGAAGAACTTTGCTGCTCTGAGAAACCCTTGGAGCCAGCAATTGTGCATTCTAGCCATTGTGTGTCTCTTCTTTGAAGTTTATTGTCCATTGCCATCACTCATGTTTACAGTAGGGAAAAGGCTGTGCCATGTGATGAAAGGAACATAGAGGTTTTAGATTCTGACCAATTGGATTTGGGTTACTTTTATGCTACCTTACCAGCTATCATCTTTGGGGTGGCTACTTATCATCTCTGATTTTATGACTCTGGCTGTAAAATGGATTTCTGATCATGATGAGCTATATACAGTAAAGATAAGTACCCTGTGTAGTCCTCAAAACATTGGGAATCTTTCAAAGTGGTACCTATTATTGATATGACTAGGACCATAAGATAGGTTTCCCAGAGCATTTATTAAATGGCTCCCAGGTTTTCATGGCCAAATAGGTTTTTTTTAGGTCATCACTATTCTTAAGAAATACAATTATCCATCTGAGACCAGGAAACACAAATGCATTCCCTGTTTGAAAGAGTTGCCTCTTTGAAGAAAGGAGAAGGCATGAATTAAGTAATAAAGTACATAAGGAAGTAGGAAGATTTGGGGAGCATTTACTTTCAGCTGATATTAGAAGTAATATTTTGGTTACTACTTGGCAAAAGAATTAGAAATTTGTTTTTCATGGATGTAATATTGAAGAACTTTGTAAGATTTCTCAAACCGTGCAATTTGTCTATGTCCCTTCTGCCACTGCTAAACATTCTTTAGTGCCCTTTTCGCTTCATCACCTCCCACTCATCTCTGGCTTCCTTTCACTTCTTTCTTTTGATGAGGGTCTCTTGAATGAGATATGCTATCGCCATTAAGCATCTTGTTCTCAGCTTGATTTTTATCAGTTTTGAAAAATTTTTATTGGTTTACCAGAGTTTATCTGGCTTTGGGAATGTAGCTCATAACTATGTTACATTATGAGAAACCGATAATTTAAACCAGAATGTCATTTTTTCGGTTATGAGAATACTGTATACATGCTATTTTAATGACAGGTATATGTGTGTCTACTAGTTTTCTACTGTAATCCCCTAACTACTGACAATAAAAACAAAGACTGGGGTCTAATTCTTATAATTTGTTTTATTGTTGTTACTTTTATGAAATCTGATTTCTATTAATTTAGGAAATAATTTTGTTAAGCAAAACAATAACAAAAACAGATGAAATCCCATTTAGAGTATTTTTCTACTTTGTCCTGTTATTTTTAGGCAGCTCAGATGTAACCTACAAAACTCTGAAGCACAGAACATTTAAAAACAATAACAACAACAAAAAAAACTCAAAAGCTACGCAGCTATTTTTTTTCTATTTAGGCACCAGAATGTTTGATTTAGTATTGCATGGTATATATGATTCTATTTATTTTTTCATTTTTCCTAGATAAGAGTCTCAGCATTGTCTTAAGTTTAATCAGAGTATTGAGACTGTTAGGGTATGGGCAGCAGGTAAGGGTGAAAAGAAGAGACCTATCCTGAAAAATGAAGGAAAGAGGTGGCAGTTCAGGCCAGAGGCGGTAACAAAGAGATGTAGTTACATGTTAATTACAGGTATATAAACACTTTCCTATGTTTCATGTGCATAGTATATAAGAGTGGTAAATAGCTGGCAGTCTGAAACAACATAACTCCTTACCACCTCCTGTATCTTTCCAACAAAGTGCCAGAAATTATCTGCATGTATTCATTTGATGACATATTTGGTACCTCACTTATAAATTCTTTTTTTATTGAATTTGTCTTGATCTGCTCATTAGATAAACTTATTATGCTTTAATTTACTTACTACATTAATTTTGTTCCAGAGTACTTCAAAACTCATAATATAAAAATTCATTGGTCTTCAATGAAACTGGAAATTGCTCTTTTCACCAGTGTTCTGTTAAAAAATACATAGCTACAAGGACAAGATGAGATTGTACATTTGAATAATTATTGTGCTTTTGGTTAAATTGGTTTTTTTCTTGATATGATTGTGAAAATAGTTAAAAATGGGGAAATTCTTTAGGTTCTTGACCTTATAGCTAAGGTTTCTTACATTGCTAGATAGGAATTGGTGAGAAATCAATACTTCTATTTCTTGAAGTCAGAAAAACTGAGTAAATAGGTGAAATTCTCACTCACTTTGGTCTTAGACATGTAAATAAATGCACTTGGAAAATATTTTCCCTTTATGTTTCCCTAAATTGCATCAGCTTTCAAAAGTACAATTATGGGTTTATTGGGCTATGTAATAGTTTATAAGATGGGTGTTTTTAAAATATAGTAATGAATCTCTTTGTTTTGTTTTTAAAAAGGTAATATGTGTTTCATTTATATTTTGTTTTGCAGTAATATGTTCTGAATGTAAGAAAGTTATATATTCTGAATGTAAGAAAATGTGTTATTTTGGAGCTGATGTAGCTCAGGGTTGAGCACTTGCTTCACATGTATGAGGTCCTGGGTTCAATCCCCAGTGCCTCCAAAAAATTTTTTAAAAAGTATTATTTAATTTATAATTTGAGCTCGAAGAGCTAATATTTAGCTAATTCTGTGATCTATATATACAGCTTCTGGTATATTTCTGCCATTCAATTTGGTTGTATTTATTCATTTTGAGTCAGTATTTCCAAAAATAAGTAATTCTGATGTGGGCCTCAGTTTCCATATCTGCCAACAGATACAATTATTCATATTCTTCATGCTCTAAAAGTCTCTGATTTTTGCCATAGCTAAATTTCTGCTTCTGACTTTTAGAAAAAGTTATTTCTTTGTATGCTTTGATAACTCCAGTCTGAAAATGTTGGTAGTTCTATTTTCCTTGACTTGTGGAGAATTTTACTTCAAGTCAACATTGTGCCAATATATAAATTCTGATCAGATATGACTAAAATACAGAACTTTCCTTCAAGGAATTTATACTATAACAAACAGTATTTTAGTAAATAATGCATAGCCTTTGCCTTTAGAATAGCCTTTGTTCTACAAACTTGTCTCTGTGCACTAGGGTGTTAACTTGTTCAGGTCTTCTTTGTTCTATTTCTTCTGAATAGGTCTTAATTTGAAAATCTAATTATAAATTTATCTTTAATGTGTACTTATATTTTTCTTCAAGGGGCCAATATAATAGTTACAGATGACTTCATTTGTCATCTCTACTATATTCCTTAAAAAACTGACTCTGTGTTTTTATTATTTAATAGTTTGTTATTTTGAAAAAAGAATGTTATTATGTCAAAGCATTCTGCTTATTACTAAACAAAAATTTCATTTTTATCACATGCATATACCCCAAAAACTAAAATAAGGATTGATAATAAAATGCAAAGGTATTATTAATGCGTGGACTTAAGGTTGTGATCATGTTAATATTTCAGTGAATGACTGCATTTTATTAAGTTAAATGTTTTTAACATTAATGGTATTGTCAGATGAGCTGCTTTCAAGTATATTTATATGTATCAATCTTCTGTTTAATTGAATAGGTGTTTTATAAAAACAAATGGTCTTCATAATTATTTATATGTTTCAGATTGCTAAGAAGCCTCGAACACCAACCTCTGGTCCAGTAATCACGAAGCTGATCTTTGCAAAACCAATTAATAGTAAAGCAGTTACAGGACAGACAACTCAAGTATCACCACCAGTCATTGCAGGTTATATTTCTTTATGGTTTGTTAAACTATATATGTATCTTCCTTTTAGATTTAAAAAAGGCTGTTCTGCCACCTGAAAATGTTTTAGTGCAACAGGTATATCTTATTATACACCAAACTAGTTAATGAGAAATGTTACTTATTAAATATGTGTTTCAACCTAAGTGCCTCATCTTAAATCAATTCATGACTTTAGTTTCCTTTGTTTTTAGTAGAATCTTATAGCGAAAGTAGCAAAATCTTAAACTCTTCTAATACTAGCTAACATTTATATAGGGTTTCTTCATACAATTCTAAGCTCTTTATATTAATTCATATTATCCTCCACCAGTCCTTTGAGGTAGGTTCTAATAACATCCCCATCTTGCCAATGAAGAAACAGGCATTCAATAAGAAAATGATGGAACTGGGATGTAAATGTTTCCAGACTACATGTACTAAGTCTAATAGCTTTAAATTAATACAGATGGGAATTTAATATTTCATGGTTCCTGTTTTAATTTTTAGTTGTCTATGAATAGAAAATTGTCACAATGATAGTAATTATTTTAGTGATAAAAGAATTTTAGCTATATTACTTTTACCAGCAAACTCCTTAGGGAGACCCAATTCTCTTTTATTATATATATTTAAAATTTGTCATCACCAGTAACTACAACATTTTAGAAATCTTAACTTCAGGTGTTCCATTTACTTTATTGTTCCAGTTTACCTGCCTTATTCTTCTAACCCAGCAATTCTTTGACTTTGAAATCCTTGATCCATTGACTTTCTCATGAATAATCACCCCTTTCTCTTTTTTTTAGGCTAGTAAAAAGAATTCATTTGAGATATGGGGGAAAGAACAGAGTTTGCTGAGAAATGGGAGAGAAAAACAGCAATACATACCAAGATTTGGTGCGGGCCCCTCTAGGCAGAGAGAGCCAATCACCCCTTTCTCGACCTCAGATTCTTTCTTACTTAATTTAGAGTGCTTGATCCATCATTATCACTGCCTCACAAACACGATTGATTCTTTTTCCTCTCCTTCTTTAATTGTCTGGTTAAGTTCAACTCTCCTTACTCTTTGCCTGGCAAGCAGCTATACACACAGCTCAATAGTTCTAGAGAATATGACACAGGCATGGTGACTGGTCTTTAATTCAGAGATATACTAACATTATTCTTTTCACGAGTTAAAAGATCATTTCTAATTTTCATAGTGCTAAAAAGTTTGTGAAAGTACCTGTGTATGATAGACTTTTGATTAGATTACCCTTCCCTGGAATGGAGTTAGTTAACTTCAAATGTTAATTAACCATCTGTAAACAAAGATTAAAACCACCTAACATTCTCTTGGATAGATTTATAGATGGTATTAACAGAGCACCTCTGATGTGAATGGCACTTGCCATTTTCATCAGTCTTTGAATTGTTTGTAGGGAGGCTTCTTATTTTAGCAAGTGAAAGAAGGGATGGAGAGTTTGGTTTGAGAACAGTGTTAAGTGAGTGTTCTCTTTCTACTTTGGTCCTCAGTAGAGAAGGGTTATGATGATGTAGGGGATTGATGTCTTGAGGGATCATGGGAGGTCCCACAGGAAGATTTGAAAGGGTTTGGATTTGGAGCTGTTTCAGGAAGTAAATTGCAATTGGCTGAATGTGAATAAGGCTTGGGATGTATTGATAAAAAAGGGACCACACTCCTTTGGGAGGCTTTGGGTAGATGATGGCAATTAATTAGGATGAATGTCTCAATGCAGTGTTGTTTATTCTTGCATTTGAGAGTCCCTTAAAATTTTATGGGGGAAAATTGTATGTTAGACAGTAGTAGTGTTTGCAGAAGTGTCTGAAGAATTTTGGTTAATATGAAAAGTCCACCTCTTATATTTGACCATCATGGGTATTTGGATCATTTATATTGTGTTGCAGAGTAATTGTAGCTTTATCTTTTAATTACAGACAGACTTAGCCCTGCCAAAATGCATTAAATTCTGTTAAATTTCACTAGAATTGTTCGCATTAAATTCAGTGTGGAGGGATAAATTCTACCTTTAACTAGTTCTTAACTTAAGACTTTTAAAATTCAATATAGGGTGGCGGACTTGGCCCAGTGGTTAGGGCATCCGTCTACCACATGGGATGTCCTTGGTTCAAACCCCGGGCCTCCTTGACCCGTGTGGAGCTGGCCCATGCGCAAGGAGTGCCGTGCCACACAGGGGCATCCCCCACGTAAGGGAGCCTCACGCCCAAGGAGTGCGCCCCGTAAGGAGAGCCGCCCAGCGCGAAAGAAAGTGCAGCCTGCCTAAGAATGGCGCCACCCACACGGAGAGCTGACACAACAAGATGACGCAACAAAAAGAAACACAGATTCCCGTGCCGCTGACAACAACAGAAGCAGAGAAAGAAGAAGATGCAGCGAATAGACAACCGGGGTGGGAGGAAGGGGAGAGAAATGAATAAATATAAATCTTTAAAAAAAATAAAATAAAATTCATTATAGAGGGAAGTGGACTTGGCCCAATGGATAAGGCATCCCCCTACCACATGGGAGGTGCGTGGTTCACACCCAGGGCCTCCTTGACCCCTGTGGAGCTGGCCCATGCGCAGTGCTGATGTGTGCAAGGAGTGCCGTGCCAAGCAGGGGTGTCCCCCGCGTAGGGGAGCCCCACACGCAAGGAGTGTGCCCCATAAGGAGAACCGCCCAGCACGAAAGAAAGCGCAGCCTGCCCAAGAATGGCGCCGCACACACAGAGAACTGACACAACAAAATGACGCAACAAAAAACATTCCTGGTGCCGCTGATAAGGATAGAAGCAGTCACAGAAGAACACACAGTAAATGGACACAGAGAGCAGACAACTGGGGAGGGGGAAGGGGAGAGAAATAAATTAAAAAATAATAATAAAATAAATCTAAAAAAAAAATCAATATAGGGAGTAGTTGTGGCTTAAGCCATTGAGCACCTGCTTCCCACATAGGAGGTCCTGGGTTTGGTTCCCCATGCCTCCTAAAAACCAAAAAAAACAACAAGCAAACATGATTCAGAGGAGCCAATGTGGCTCTGTTGTTGAACGCTGGCTTCCCACCTATGAGGTCCTGGATTCAGTCCCCAGCCCTGGTACCTCAAAAACAAACAGAAAAAAAAAATCCAAAAGAAGTCAAATTTTAAGCCATCAAAAGTAGCATTCTTCGGATTGTCTTATCACACGGAGGTTCTATCATCTTTACATTGTAACTACTGTTTTTTCAAAGTCTTTTTAGATTTTTTTTTGAAGAAAGACCTTTTTTTTTTTTTACTTTTAGTCAAGATAATCTTAAATTTGTGTAAGTGATTTTTCTAAAATACAAATCTGATCTTATTACACCCTTGCTTTAGATTTTCCTGGCCTTATTTGTTTGTGTGGGGTTCAGATTCAATGCCAGTGATTTCTTTTCTTTTTTTTTTTGAGGGACCAGTGCTGGGGATTGAGCCTGGCACCTCTGTGTGGGAAGCTGGTGCTCAACCACTGAGCTGCAGTTGTTTTTTTGTTTGTTTGTTTGTTTGTTGTATTGTTTTTAGGGGATATTGGGGATCAAACCTGGTACCTTGTATGTTGGAAGCAGGCACTCAACCACTTCCCTGATTTCTTAATAGCCAAAGGCATTTTTTATCTAATCTTTGCACACCTTTTTCAGTTTCACATATCAGCTTCAGACTTACTGATCTAACTTATTTTAAGAGATCAGGAAATGGACTGTGTTCTATTAGGACTTGGGATCTTGGCACTTTTCCGTTTATCTGGAATGTCTTTCTTTGCTGTTCTTAGTGTTATCATATATTTCTTTCCTTTGGCTTACCTCTCTCTACCTTTCTTGGACGTTTTTGACCTTTAGGTATAGTTAGATATTGTTCCTCCATCGTCTCTTATGTAGTCCCATAAAACTTGACAATACCTACCAAACACATACCTTTTATTAAACAATTTCTAAATTTCAGACTGGCTCTTTTTTTTTTTTTTGACTTATCCCCCCACCAAGATGGCTTCCTCATCTGTCTGCTTGTTGTTTCTGCTCACTGTTTGCACTTGTTGTCTGCTCATGTCCGCTTGTTGTCTGTTCATCATCTTTAGGAGGCACTGGGAGCTAAATCAGGACCTCCCTTGTGGGAGGCAGGTGCCCAACTGCTTAAGCCATATCTGCTCCCTGTTCATTGTATCTGCTTGTTGTCTGCTCCTTGTGTCTACTTGTTTGCTCATCATCTTTAGGAAGCACTGGAAACCGAACCCAGGACCTCCCTTGTGGGAGGCAGGCACCCAACTGCTTGAGCCACATCTGCTCACAAACTGGCTTTTAACTTTTTAAAATTAGTCACACTATATTGTACTACTTACTTTGCTTGTTTCTTTCCCTTACTACACTTAAGATATTCTTTGATGATAGTTGTTTTATCTTGTCTATCTTTCTTTCTCCAGTGCCTAGCACAGTTTCTGACATATAGCACAGTACAGTGAATGTGTACTGTTAAATGAATATATATATTATGGAGGTGATGTAGTGGGAGTTATTGGAAGACCTGGGTTTTCATCATGGTTCTTCTATTGATTTTATTTGTGATCTTGGGTAAATATGTTATTTTTTTCATCTTATTTCTGTAAAATGTAGTAGCCAACAACCTCACAAGACAGTTGGTGATTAAGTGAGATACAGAGGTCCTCACTATCAGAATGAGGTGTAAGATTGCTACAGGGGAGGAAAGTTTATCACAATATGAAAATATTCACTAATAAACTAATCTCTTATAGAATTAATCCTTGCTGAAATATTCTAGCTTCCTGTCCCAGCCTGTCTCATCTGTGGCTTTTTGGAGTGTGTCTTATTTTTGATTCTTGGAGAATACTTGACATTAGAGTGCAGATGTCTTGCTAATTGATTTCAAGGTAAAATTGTATGTCTTGCAAACTTTCTTGAGCCAGTCTCTGGAGCAAAGGATAAATAGGGATTGTGGAGTTAAATTGGATAATCAGGAGAAATGCTATTTAGATGATAGCCAAGTAGGCCCCTCAAAAAGAATAGTTTAAAAGGGTGTGGAGGGTTTTGGGGAAAATAGATGAAATCTTTTAATATTTTGGCAGAAATGACCTTCTCTATGATCACATTGCACCTATCAAACAGAAGTTATCATTGTGCTATCATACCATTTTTCAGAAGAATACTCTTCCTTTCAAATCTGCAATTGATTTGCTCTTTGTTCATCTCAAGTTGGTGTAGTTGAGTTTTTGCTACATATGTACAGGAAAAAAGTGAAAGTTTTACTTTTTATTTTGTTATTTGCCATGAAATTTTCATCCCTTTTTAAAGTAAATTCTTTTTTGTTTTTTTTAAAGATTTGTTTTATTTATATATTTTCCCCCCTTCTCCTCCTACCACCCTGGTGTTTTTGCTGTCTGTGTTGTCTTCTTTTCTCATTTTCTCTCCTCTGGGATTCACCAGGATCGATCCTGGGCAACTCTGATGGGGAGAGAGGTTCCCTGTCAATTGTGCCACCTCAGTTCCCGGTTTCTGCTGTGCTTCACCTTGACTCTCCCCTTGTCTCTCTTTTGATGCGTCATCATCTTCCTGCGTGACTCACTTGAGCGGAGCACTCACCACACGGGAACTCATGCAAGCACTTGTGTGGGTACTGGCTCAACACACAGGCACTTACATGGGTACTGGCTTGCCATGCAGGCACACTTTCTCTTCTTTTTCACCAGCAGGCCCCAGGGATCAAACCCAGTTCCTCCCATATGGTAGGCAGAAGCTCTTTCAGTTGAGCTACATCCAATTCCCAGTAAATTCATTTTAAGTGGTCTTTTTCTGTTACCAGTTATCTTCAGAAATCAAAAATTTCCTATATGAATGTTTCCTGAAAAGTATGTAATGCCTGACAAATATAAAATTATAGTAGTAATTATTAGTGATGAGTATTTTGTGAAATATCTTTTTTGGTAATTTCTTTTCTTTACATGATGACTTTTGGGGCTCTGGGCTCATCCCACAGTTATTAGCTTTGGAAACCGGAATAGACAAATGTTATTTTATGCAGGCCCTACACTTTAGGGTGGCCTTCTAAAAATGCTTGATGTAGATTCACTTAGTTCATATAGAATTAACCTGCTCAGTTGTGATGTAATTCAGGCGAAAACCAGCATTCAAGGGAATGTTGAATTGAAAATCATTGTTATGTGTCAGTGAAATTAAATTACCTATGTACTACAAAAAATTGAAAAAATTATATTTAAATACTTTTAAAGTTTGTAAATGTCAGATGAAACACGATTTACCTTTTATTTTATTTTTTTAAAGATTTATTTTATTTATTTCTCTCCTCTTCCTCCCCAGTGTTTGTTCTCTGTGTCCATTCACTGTGTGTTCTGTGTCTGCTTGCATTATCCGGCGGAACTGGGAAACTGTCTCTTTTTTTGTTGTGTCATCTTGCTGCCTCAGCGCTCTGCGTGTGCGGCGCCACTCCTGGACAGGCTGCGCTTTTTTTCATGCAGGGTGGCTCTCCTTGCCGGGCACACTCCTTGTGCGTGGGGCACCCCCATGTAGGGGGTGCATGGCAGGGCACTCCTTGTGCACACACTGTGTATGGGCCAGCTTACCTCACGGGTCAGGAGGCCCTGGGGATTGAAACCTGGACCCTCCATATGGTAGAGGGACGCTCTATCAGTTGAGCCACGTCTGCTTCCGATTCACCTTTTAAAAAAGAGATTATGTATGCTTTGGCACTATTATCAGGAAAAGTGACTCAGAAGCTGTTAAATGTTCGTTTCCTGTTTTGTCTTTCTCATCCCTATTTTTTCCCTTTCTCCTTCCCTTCTTTCATTTCTCTAGCTGAATGTATAAGTTAAATCATAGCATCTAAAGATTAGAGGAGATTTTAGAGATAATTTAGTTATCTTTCCTACTTCTTAGGTGCTTGTATTAGTTGGCCAAAGGGTGCTGATGCAAAATACCAGAAATTGGTTGGTTTTTATGAAGAGTATTTGGGGTAGGAGCTTACAGATACAGGGCAGAAAGCATAAGTTACTTCCTTCACCAAAGTCTATTTTCACATGTTGGAGCAAGATGGCTGCTGACATCTGTGAGGGTTCAGGCTTCCTGGATTCCTATAGGGTCAGCTATTCTGTTTACCCCCGAAGGTCAGCTGAAGACTATCAGGTGAACAGCTGTGTCTCTCCCTGGGGTTTCTACCATGTCTAAGGAGCCATCTCTATTCCTCTGTGCACTTCTCCTGGCTCAAGTTCTCTCTTCCTGGGGCTTGCTTCCCTTTTCTCTTTGTGCTTTCTTCCTGGGGCCCAGCTTAAGACTGCAGCATCAAATTCCAACATCAGAAACCCTCACCTCTGTTCTTTGCTGTGCCTTTTATCTGTGAGTCCACCCACCAAAGGGTGGGGACTCAACGCCCTAATGATACGGTCCAATCAAATCCCTAATCATAACTTAATCATGCCCAGGTACAGACCGCATTATAAACATAATCCAATATCTATTTTTGGAATTCATAGCCATATCAAACTGCTATAGTACATGAAGGCCATCTTTGACCCATGGATTATCCAGCATCTGCTTAGTACACCTTCAGTGAGTAGAAATGCACTTCTGTTGAAACAAACAGTCATTTTATTTGGAAATTTTTATTAAAAATTCTTCCATAGTGCTGGGCTAAAATTGTTCTGTTTCTGTGCTTTAGGGCTAGTGCTGCATCCAATGGGATATAGATTGGTTCTCATCCATCAGTATGACAGCCTAGATCAGTCAGAGTAATCTCAGTTTTCCTGCTGTAATAAACAGTTTCCAAATATTGGAAGCTTAAAAAAAATCACCCAAGTTTTAGATTTTATTCATATTTCATGATTACCTATATGTCCACTGCAGATTGAAAAGGGGGCTCTTCTTATCATAGTCACTAAGGGACCCAGACTGACAGAGTAACTACTATCTTGAATATGCCAGAGGTAAAGAAAGCTTTGGAAAGTCTCGCATAGGCAGAAAATGCTCTAGTCCAGAAAGGACAGACATCATTTTTACATATTACTCTGGCTAGAACTAGTCACTTGGCCCTATTCCAACCACAAGAGATAGCAGGTAAAATTCTAGGTGCCCAGAATAGTGTAGAAGTACTTGTGAATGGCACTAATGACTACCATACAGTCTTTCAAGAATTTGGAAATGTCTTGTCTTTGTATTTCTCTCTTGCCTAGAATAAAAGTTCTTAGTATTTCCATTCATTGCAATATGATTTCCAATTCTTTACGTTATCCAGGCTCACTGCATTTTTTCCATGTTCTCCCTGAAGGATATTGTCCAGAAGGAATACAGTATTTCTAACGGGATCTGACCAGTGCAGATAGAAGAAACTTTTTTTTTGATTATGGCAGTCTAAAATCAGTGTTAAACCAGACAGTGCTGGTGCTCAAGTTAGTTCAATAATTGTTTTTTTTCCCCATAGGTGTTGATTTAAATTGTATCCTACATGGTTTAAATTAAGGAAAAAAAGTTGAGTTCAATTTCTGACTTTCAGGAGCTATTACATACGGCATGTTGCTTAGCTGTCTTGGACCCATTTTCTGATAGGTATAATGTAACAGAGTTTATGAGAATGTGAGTGAAACTGTGAAGATTTTATGTAAAGTGATATTAAGTATTAATAAGAAGTATTCTTGTTTGATTCTGTAAAGGTCCACCACAGTTCAGTCACAGTAAATTGTTTTTAAGTTCCTGTGTTGATACATATGAAATGGTGAACACATGTACTACATTCCTTGTAGGTATCATAATCACATCTTTTTTTTTACCAATCAATTTTATTGAAACATATTAATAAAGCATACAGTCATCACATACATTTTTTTACTGTCATTGAAAGAGTCAAACTGATGTGCTGCCTCTCATTTGCAGGTAGGGTTCTTTCACAGTCTACTCCCGGAACTCCATCAAAGACCATAACAATATCTGAAAGTGGTGTTATTGGATCAACTTTAAATTCTACAACACAGACACCAAATAAAATAGCCATCTCACCTTTGAAATCGCCAAATAAGGTAAAAAAAAAAAAAAAGCCCACAAATGCCAACTATTGTGGATGATGCCTTTATATTCTTACTAGTCTCTTCAGATATTTTAGTTTAAGTATATTCCTGAGCAAGTCATAGGCATTTAGTGAATACTGGGTGGATTTAGTAATTGAGGATAGTTGACAATAAATCATTACTTTAAACACATGGTAATACAGGAATCATCTTGCATATTAAGATGGTTTCCATGGCCCATATGAATGTGGGTACAACAAAAATCTTTTGAATGTGTATATTATGTAAGTGTTCAGTCCCTCTCCAGTTAGTATTGCAGCAAAATTACTGTCCTTTGGATAAGGCACATATATAGTGATTAGTGTAAATATAATGGTAAATGTAGCCTTATTATTATTTTAAATTCTTGCTGTCTTCTACTTAGCCTGTCCTGAGCTTTATAGAGATCTGAGCTTTGGCTGGCTAATAATACTCAGAGTATTAGAAATTGCCATCAGATGTCAGTAATCATATTAACTGTTTTTTTTTTTTTTTTTTAGTTCAAGTACAATTCATTCAAGGCATATAAAAACTTTTCATATTTTGTTTTCATCTTATGGTGGCAAAATACCTATCATTTTACTATTAGGTCAGTAAGGAGTCTTAGCTCACTTACCTGAAACATTCAGATGTCATTATGCCAGGATAACATTTTGAATAAATTTTGTTTTAAGAAACACATTATTCAGGTGGAAAGCCAGCATTAGTATTCTGTAAAGTTCTACCATTGTGAGTCTGGAAATATACTGCCCTTTATACCCTTCTTCCATAACTTGTTACTATTCCTAAGTAACATTTTTACATTTTTTCATAAGTCCAGCTTTTAGTTTCTCTTTTAATGAGACTTGAATATGATGTATAAATCGGATGCCTGTTATAGTTTATTAAAATGAGATTTGACCTGCATAAAAATAAAATTATTTGCCTAAATGGACGCAATTCAACAGATTTTTGAGTGCTTACTATGTGCATGCCTAGTGATAGACACTGGAATAAAAGCATGGGTAAGATAAGGTTTTTAATTTTAAGAAGTTGGCAAAATAATAAGGGAGTTAGATTTAAAATTGCCCTAAAGCATCATAATAGTCACAGGTGGATTGATGGGTTCTGCTGTATCAAGGAAGGTTGATAAAATGGAGGCAATTGTTGAACCATCTTAATGGGTTGCTGAGTCTTGTCTTTGGGGAACAGTGGGGGCAAGTTGGATTGAGGTAATATTATACATGAAAGAATAAGAAGTATTAGTAGAATTGTACATTTAAAAGTGGTAAAAATGGGAAATTTTGGGTTGTATATTAAAAAGAAGGCCTAATGACTGCATGTGAGGGTTTTAGAAAGGGGAAGACTTGAATAATAGGGTAGATGGTGGCCCTATGGGCTAGTATGATTGGTGTATGGATTATACCTGATGACATACAGTTAGGAACGCACTTTGTTTTTCTCCTGTCTTTGCCTTCAGCTGTACCATATTGTGTTTCCTTCCATGCCTCTTAAGACAATGTTACTTTTAACTGTAAGAACAAGCCTTATTTTGATGATTAAAATGTATAGGTGTGAAACATCAGTTGACTATCAAAAAGTTATATCCAATTTAAAGTTTCTCTTTCCCTCAATTTAGGCCTATTCCTGGCTCAGGAACCTGTTGTGGAGGAGTGTCTTCAGTTCCTTCATTCTTCTTCCACCTTTCTGCTTTTGGCTTCTGATTGGAAGGAAGAGTAATGGAGAAAGGACAAATTTTTATCTGACCGGGGCTGTTGTAAATCCACTTGCAGGTGTCCTTGAGGCAGGTTTCCAAATGTGGTCTTTAGAGGAGTTGTATGTTTAGGATATTTTTTGGAGGCCCCTTTTGAATATATCCATATTGCTCAGTTCCCTGTCATGGGTATGGTGTGCAATCCAGCAACCTTTTGCAATCTCTCCTTAGCTTTTGCTTCCTGCCATCTACCCTACAGCCTGTTAGTGCTGAATTCTCTTACTCCAGAAGACACATGTCTTTGGCAGGGTCCCATCAAGATGTCCTAAGGCCTTCTGCAGCATCTACTTGGCCAGTGGGAAACCTAGAGAGCTTGGTAGTAGAAGCATAGCTTATCTGACTGCTGTCATCTCTGTCCTTGCTCTGCCATTGTGACAGCTCCATCTAATCTGCTTTCAGAATTCCTTAGGCTGGAGCCAATTTCTTTGTTCACATATACCCTAAACTCTTGGGGATATGTCTCAGGTTCTCCAAAGATAGACTAAGATGTGCTTAAGAGTTTCTTTATCTCAGTAAGTTGCCAGCCAATGATTAAGATGTCAATTTCCTCTTCTTGGAATTATCATCCAGTCTTTCCCAGAGGATTCTTAGAGCACCTCTGCCCTTGTTCTCATAGAAGTGTAAAGGCCCAGCATTCTCTGTGCTTAAGAATTCCCTTCTATTTCTAATATATATTTTTTAAATAGATAAGAAGTTGGTGATTGGACTCTATCTTTTAGTAAGTCTGACATAAATGCCATATCCCTCTCTTTAGAATGTGGTGGTGTTCACTGTGTGTAGTTCTGAGGTTTGGGTCTTCACTTCAGCCAAATTCTGAGATTTGGAAAATGTCCTATTATCCCGTTACACTAAAGAGGCAAATAAAAGAAATAGTAAGTTTGGACAAAGTGATGTTGCTTGGTTTAGGACATGTTTGTCATTGAAGTACCCACTAATTATCTAGGGGTGGGTGCCAGTAGGAATAGGCAGTGGCTAAAACTGTTGATGTAGATGAGATCACCCAGGGAGCATGAGGTTTTGTGTTAAGTAAAGAGAAAAGAAAGCAGGACTGAACCACAGAATATTAAGTATTAGTAGAAGGATAGGAGCCAGTAGAAGAGAAGGAACATAGAAGAGGTAGGAAGAGAAACTAAAAAGAGTGGGAAGAGAAGATAATTTCAAGAATTTCAAAAAGGATATTGGACCACAATTGCAAATGTCATGCAAAAGTTAATTAAGAAAAAGATTAAAAAGGATTTTTAAGAGATCTCCTTGCTCCCATTGATAGGGGTCAAAAGGAAACCCCAGGCACCCATTCTGTCCTACCTGCTAATACTTAAAGTTATCACAGTCTGCCTTCAAATTTATATTACTTCATGTAAGGTAAGAACTTTACAATAGAGTACTTCCAGTTCCTCCCTGCCATCTTTGTTGTATAATGTTTTTAAATATTTTGCTTTTACATGTTGTAAACTCTATAATGTATTTTACTGTTTTTGCTTTAGACAAAATTAATTTTTAAAGTTAGTTAAATGAGAAAAAGTAAATCCTTCCCATTTACTTTCATTTTGACATTGTCCTACACAGTTTATTTCTTTGTATAGATCCAAACCCCAGTCTGATGTTAAACTCCTTCTCCCTGAAGTACTTCCTTTAATATTTCCTTTAAGTCTACTCATAACAGATTCTCTTAGGTTTTTTTTTTTTTTTCAGGAGGTACTGGGAATGAATCTGGGACCTAGTACATGCAAAGCAGGTGCTCAGCATTGAGCTACACCATTCCACAGCTTTTTACTTTTTATTTTTGTCTGAAAACATCTTAATTTTTGGGAGAGATTGTTGGGTAAGAGATTTTGTGTTGACAGTTTTTCCCCTAGTACTTTAAAGATACCAGTCCATTGCCTTTTACCTTGCATAATGTGATGGTTAGGCTAATATGTCGACTTGGCCAGGAAATAGTGCCCAGTGTTTGGTCAAGCAGTCACTGGGCTAATTGTAATACAAGGGCATTTCATTGACTTTAATCATTAGTGAGCTTGATTGCATCTTTGGCTGATTACCTCTACAATCAACTGAGAAGATTGCTGTCAGCAAAGAGTGATGTCTCGTCCATTTAATTGAAGGCCTTAAAAGAAGTGATTTCAGCATTCAGAGAGAGAATTTCTATCTCTACTCAGACAGCCAGCGTGTCCTGGGGAACTCATTGAGGATCTTCATGGGAGTCTCTGGCTTGCAGCCTGCCCTGCAGAATTTGGACTTGTGCATCCTCACAGTCATATGAGACAATTTTATAAAATCTCATATTATTTACAAATATCTCCTGTCAGTTCTGTTTCCCTAGAGAACCCTGACTAATACATTTTAGTACTGGGGGTGGTTCTTGAGAAACACAATCTTAAAAATGAGATTTTTGAATTTGTTTTGTGGTTTTTTGAGTTTGGCTGTCTATTCTGACTAGATTCAAAGACCCTAATGACTGTTTTCAATAATCAAGAGGACACTGACAGTCCATGGTGCAAGTTGGCAGTAAAGATACACAAAATATCACCACCTTCCATGCTAATTAGAGGGAAAGCTTTGATAAGAGTGTTTTTAACACCTTAACTGAGTTTTCTGGAGATAAAAGGTACAATGATGTTGGCTGGCAGTTCCTATGTATGCTAGATACAGTTACAAAAGAAGAGAATGAGCTGCAGACTTAAAATTTGCAACTTAAGCACCACATGAATGATGTGAAAGTTTCTTTGTGTGTCCTGAAAGAAAATCTTTTGTGTAGCTGCAGACTTGAGATTTCTGAAAACCATACCCGTTCTCATTGTACGAGTAGCAGAGTTGCAACGGAAGCTAAAATCCGAACCTTGCATCATGTCTCCCGTTAAAGTGAGGGCATTGGTTGGAAAAATCCTGAGTATTGGGATGGAGACATTTGGGTTGATGATAATGGCAGTGGGGATATCAAACCCCAAATTCTGCTGAGACTGCCAGATAAACCTGTAATGGTCTGCCCTGAGGGGACAACCACCCAACCTCCAGCCTGCAAGAAGGAGTCACCCACTGGACTTCCAATCTGTCCCAAGGAGTTCTGACCTCCACCCTGCCCTGAGGAGACGACCACCCAACCTCCAGCCTGCAAGAAGGAGTCACCCACTGGACTTCCAGTCTGTCCCAAGGAGTTCTGACCTCTCTCTGCCCTGAGGAGACAGCCACCCAACCTCCAGCCTGCCCCAAGGAGTTTGCCATTCACCCCCACTTGAAGAGATTATTCCTGTCTCACCAGATGAAACTGCAACAGAATGCCCAGAGGTAATTGACTTCCAAGCAGTTCTTAATGCTCCTCCTTACCCACTGCCACCACCCCTCTTTTCTTCGAGACCTATAACTAGACTACAGTCACAACAAGTTCCCAAAGAGGAAGTACAAAGTGTGACTCATAAGGAAGTATGCTTTATTCCAAAAGAATTGCATGAGTTTCCCAATTTATATAGACAGAAAAGGGGAGTATGTGTGGAAAGGATTAAGGGTATGGGATAATGGTGGAAGGAATATAAAGTTGGATCAGGCTGAATTTATTGACATGGGTCCACTAAGCAGAGATTCTGGATTCAGTGTTGTAGCTCCGGGGATTTGAAAGGGCCCTAATAGTTTGTTGGGTGACTGACTAAAACAAAAGATGGTCGACATTGCCTAAGGTTGAGATGCCAGAAATAGCCTGGTATATTGTAGATGAGTGGATCCAAAACTTAGAGGGGTTGGAATGTTAGAATGAATTTACCACCTAAGACCAGTCCAACCCAGGAATGTTCAGAGGACATACCTATCACCAGAATTGTGAGGAATAAATTGTGAAACTAATGCCATCTTCCCTGAAGAGCTCCGTGGTTGCTCTTCTCTGTGGGTCAGATATTACCATAGGAACTGCTGTCATAAAAGTAGAATCCTTAAACACTGTGGATATGATCAGATCCTGGGCTGGCAGAAGCCAAACAGCAGCACTTAATTGCCAAAGACAAGGTGGGCATGATTGTCATGATGAAAAGCAGGTTCAGCAGCATTCAGAATAGTCCAAGGTGCATAGACCAGTGATACTGACTAGTAGATCATGGGGGACCTAGAAATAAAATAGATGGGCAGTCTGCTAAATTTCTACTTGATCTGTATAAGCAGAAGAGTACTAGGTTGAGTGAACAGAAGCCAAACCTGAATTACAGAAAGAGTCAGTTCCCAAACTTGAGACAGTTTATAGACCCAGAGCCACTTGAATGAGGGGAGGGCCAGGTCCCCTTGGGGAAGGATCCTGTTATACTGCCAATAATATGTAATGTTACTCTTCCTCTCAGCCTTCCCCAAAGAAATGTACTGCTTTTTACCAGGGTAACTGTGCATTGGGGAAAAAAGGAAATGATCATACTATTTGGGGATTATTAGACATTGGCACAGTGACCCAATATGTCACTTTGGTCTGCCAGTCAGTGTAGGGATTTATCGTGGTCAGGTGATTGATGGAATTTTGGCTCAGGTAAAATTCGATCAGAGTAGTTATTTCCCCAGTTCCAGAATGCATTATTGGAATAGACATACTCAACAACTGGCAAAATCCTCACATTGGTTCCCTGACTTGTATAATGAGGTATATTATGGTAGGAAAGTACAAGTGGAAGCCACTATAACTGCCCCTATCTATCAAAATAGTAAAAGAGAAGCAATACTTGATTCCTGGAAAATTGCAGAAATCAGTGTCACCATCAAGGATTTGAAGTATGTATGGGTAGTGATTCCTACCACATCCCCACTCCTGTTTGGCCTGTGCAAAAGACAGATGGATCTTGGAGGGTGACAGTGGATATGGTAAACTTAACCAGGTGATGACTCTAATTGCAACTGCTATTCCAGATATGGTATCATTGCTTGAACAAATCAATACATCCCCTGGTATCTGGTATGCAGCTATTGATCTGGCAAGTGCTTTTTTCTCAATTGCCATGAATGAGGATCACCAGAAACAGTTTTTTTTTTCAGCTGGCAAAGCCAGCAATATACCTTTAATGTTCTGCCTCAGGCCTATGCCCTAATATTGTCTGCAATAACCTTGATCATCTCTTCCTACCACAAGACATCCCACTGGTCCATTATACTGATGATATCGTGTTCATTGGATCCAGTGAGCAGGAAGTAGCAATTACTCTAGACTTATTGTAAGACATTTGTGTGAGAGAGGATGGGAGATAAATGCAACAAAAATATAGCGGTCTTCCACCTCAGTGAAATTTCTCGGTGTCCAGTGATGTGGGGCATGTTGAGATATCTCTTCTAAAGTGAAGGATAAGCCCCTCCTACAACCAAAAAGAGACACAATGTTTAGCTTGCCTTTTTGGATTTTGGTGATGTATTCTTCATTTGGGTGTGCTACTCTGGCCCATTTACCAAGTGACCAGAAAAGCTGCTAGTTTTGAATAGGACTGGAACGAGGAGGCTCTGCGACTGGGCCATGCTACTGTGCAAGCTGCACTACCACTTGGGTTTGGTCCAGCAGATACAATGGTGCTGGAAATGTCAGTGGCAAATAGAGATGCTGTTTGGACCCTTTTACAGGCACCTGTAAGAGAATCACAATGCCGACCCTTATGTTTTTGCTACAAAGCCCTGCCATCCTTTTCAGATAACTACTTTCCTTTTAAGAAACACTTTTGTCCTTCTCCTGGGCCTTAGTAGAGACTGACTGCTGGGCCACCAAGTTATCAGACCTGAGTTGCCTATCATAAGTTTGATATTGTCTGACCCACCAAACCACAAGTTGGACATGCACAGCAACACTCCCATCATAAAATAGAAATGCTAAATACGAGATATGGCACAAGTAAGTTACGTGAGGAAGTGACCCAAATGCTCATGGTTACCACTTCTGCCATATTACCTTCTGTTTGCCAGGCAACAGCTATAGCCCCTTGGGGAGTTCTTACAATCACTTGATTGTGGAAGAGAAAACTATGGTCTGCTTTCCAGATGGTTCTGCATAATATGCAGGTACCACCCAAAAGTGGACAATTGTAGCACTGCAGCCCCTTTCTGGGGTGTCCCTGAAGGACAGTGGTGAGGAGGAAATTCTCCCATTGGGCTGAACTTTGAGCAGTGTACCTGGTTGTTCATTTTCCTTGGAAGGAGAAATGGCTGGAGGTGTGCTTATTTGATTCATGAACCATTGCCAGTGGTTTGGCTAGATGGTTTGGGTCTTGGAAGGAATGTGATTAGAAAATTGGTAACAAAGAGTTCTGGGACCAGAGGTATATGGATAGACCTTTCGGGGTGGGCAAAAAAACATGAAGTTATTTGTCTCCCATGTGAAAGCTCACTAGAGGGTGACTTCAGCAGTGGAAGATTTTAATAATCAAGTAGATAGGATGACCTCTTCTGTGGATAGCAGTTAGCCTGTTTCCCCTGCCACTACTGTCATTGCTCAGCGAGCTCATGAACAACATGGCCATTGTGACAGATAGGAATGGAGTTTATGCTTGGACTCAGCAACATGGATTTCCACTCACCAAGGCCAACCTGGCTATAACCACTGCTGAGTGCCCCATCTGCCAGCAGCAGAGACCCACATTCAGCCCCCAATATGACACTATTCCCAGAGGTGATCAGTGTGCTACCTGGTGGCAGACTGATTACATTGGACCACTTCTGCCATTGAAGGGGCAGCGATATGTTCTAAATGGGATAGACACATACTCCAGATACGGCTTTATCTTCCCTGCACTCAATGCTTCTTTCAAAAACTTCCATCATTGGACTTACTGATTATCTTTTCCACTGTCATGGTATTCCACACAGCATTGCTTCTGATCAAGAAACCCACTTTGCAGCAAATGATGTGTGGGAATGGGCACATGCTTATGGAATTCACTGGTCTTACCATATTCCCCATCATCCTGAAGCTGCTGGACTGATGCAATGCTGGAATGGCCTTTTGAAGACTGTTATAGCACCAACTAGGTGGCAATACCTTTCAGGGCTGAAACAGTGTTCTCTTGGAGGCTGTATATGCTCTAAATCAGTGTGCACTCTCTGGTGCTGTTTCTCCCATGGCCAGGATTCACAGGTCCAGGAATCAAGAAGTAGAAATGGGAGTGGCACCACTCACTATTACTCTAGTAATTCACTAGGACAATTTTTGCTTCTTGTCCCCCCAACCTGAAGCTCTGCCAATCTACAAGTCTTAGTTCCAAAAGAAGGTGTGCATCTATAAGGACACACAACAACGATTCTATTGAACTGGAAATTTAGACTGCTCTCTGGCCACTTTGAGCTCATGCCTCTGAATCAGCAGGCAAAGAAGAGACTTACTGCACTGGCTGGAGCAATTGATCCTGACTATCAAGGGGAAATAGGACAGCAACTACACAATAATGAATGGTAAAGAAGAATTTGTCTGGACTACAGGAGTACCCTATGGTGTCTCTTAGTACTACCATGCCTTGTGATTTAAGTCAATGGAAAACCGCAACAGCCCAATCCAGACAGAATGGACAATGGCCCAGAATCTTCAGGATTGAAAGTTTGGGTCACCCCACCAGGCAAAGAACCATGGTCAGTGGTGGTGCTTGCTGAAAGTAAAGGAATGTAGAATGGGTAGTGGAAGAAGGGAGTGATAAATATCAACTTTTACCACATGACCAGTTAACAGAAACCAGGACTGTAATGGTCATGAATATTTCTTGTTTTGAGTATGTTTGTATTTGTACATAAAATGCATATCTTTGTTTTCTTCCCTAACCTTTTCCCTTATCACATGACATAAATTGTATTAGTTTCATGTCGTAGTATTTAAGGGTGTCAAGTTTGAGAGTGAATATTTTTTGCAAGGACTTGTACCCTATTCTGGAACACTTTAGTGTGTTTCCAGTTGTACATAGACCTATTGGGTACTGTTAGGTGAAAATAAGAGAAAGAATATGTTACTGTTAAATTATTTAGAGATTAAGTGTAGTTTAAGGGGAAGAGTATGGTTGGTTGCAAAGTTGACAAGGATTGGGCTGTGGTGGTTATGATAATGAGTCAACTTGGTCAAATAGAAGTGCCCAGCTGTCTGGTCAAGCATTCACTGGGCTAATTGTAATACAAGGGCATTTCATGGACTGTAATCATCAGTGAGTTGATTGCGTCTGTGGCTGATTACCTCTACAATCAGCTGAGGAATTTGCTGTCAGCAGTGGGCGATGTCTCGTCCAATCAATTGAAGGCCTTAAAAGGAGAAGTGATTTCAGCGTTCAGAGAGACAATTTCTTCCTCTGCTTCAGACAGCCACCGTCTCCTGGGGAATTTATTAAGGACCTTCTTTGGAGTCTATGTCTTGCAGCCTGTCCTGTGGAATTTGGATTTGTGCATCCCCATGATTGTGTGAGACAATTTTATAAAATCTCATGCTATTTACAGATACTCCTTTCGGTTCTGTTTTCCTAAAGAGCCCTGACTAATATACATAGTTTCTGGTGAGAAATATACTATCATTTTCCCCTTTGTCCCTCTGTAATATGAAAAATTTTTTTTCTGGCAGCCTTCAAATTTTTCTTTTCATATTGGATTTCTCTGGTATGATCTAGATATGTGTATTTTTGTTCTTTTTTTCCTAAAAGAAAAAAATATATCCTATTTCAAAAATTCTTGGATATGTGATTTGTTGAGTTTTTTTAAAAATTGCCTTTTGAAAACTTTTGGCTATTATTTAAATGTCACATTTTTCCTTGCCACTCTAGGACTCCAGTTTCAAAGATTTTATACTGTTTGAAATAGTTTCAGAGCTCTTATCCAAGAGCTGCATTTTGTTTTTCTCTTATTTTTCTCTTTATTTTTCAAAATTTTCTTTGTGCTTTACTTAGGTTATTTTCTAATGATATCTTCAAATCATTAAAATTCTTCAGTTATGTAAAGTCTACTAATTAGCCCATTGAAGACCGTCATTTCTAATAATTGTATTTTTTAGCATTTCTATTTGACTCTTAACAGTTTCCATCTCTCTGCTGAAATTCCCCTTGTATTTATTGCATGATGTCTACCTTTTTCACTAAATCTGTTAACATTAATCATTCCTTATCTCTGAGTCTGGTTCTAGTTTTATTCTTGAAATGACCACCTTGATTTTTAAGTTTGTACCACAAAGTTGGAAATAATATTCTATTAAAGGTAAGGGAGATTGCTCAAAGAGTGACACTGGGCTGGTGATTCATTATCAAATACGATCAGAGAGAGAAAGAGTTAAGGATAGGTAAACTTTAGAAGAACTGAAATTCAAGAAAGTTAAGGGGTTGCAGAGCTTGGGTTCTAGAAAATTGGCTCAGAGAAATGAGGGTTAGAATCCTAGAGAACCTCTTATTTTCTAATGGTTTGAGAGTAAATATATATTCTTTAAATGTAAGTATTCTTGAACTATAAGCCCTGGTCATGCTTTGTATAATATTGATGGATACTTTTTTTTTAATGTCTATTCAAGTCTTTTTTTTTTTTTTTTAAGATTTATTTATTTCCCCTCCCCCCCACCCCAGTTGTCTGCTCTCTGTGTCCGTTTGCTGTGTGTTCTTCTGTGACCGCTTCTATTCTTATCAGTGGCACCAGAATCTGTGTTTCTTTTTGTTGAGTCATCTTGTGTCAGCTCTCTGTGTGTGCGACGCCATTCTTGGGCAGGCTGCTCTTTCTTTTGCACCGGGCGCCTCTCCTTACGGGGTGCACTCCTTGTGCATTAGGCTCCCCTACGTGGGGGACACCCCTGCGTGGCACGGCACCCATTAGCACTGCGCATGGGCCAGCTCCACACGGGTCAAGGAGTCCCGGGGTTTGAACTGCGACCTCCCATGTGGTAGGTGGATGCCCTATCCATTGGGCCAAGTCCGCTTCCCGGTACTTCTTTTTTTAATGTTTTAATGATAAACATGAATGCATCTTTAGAAATTCTTACTCTCCTTTTGAGACACAGGAAACTATCCTTGAATTCGCCTTTTTTGCATTGCTAGCCAGTTTTGCTCTCCTACCCAGGGTAGTGCTTTCTCTTTTGGCCTTTATTTTTGTAACAGATATTTCCTGGTTGACCTGCCTATGGTAAGTAGTTGAATCATCACGTAGCAATTGAGAATCCAGAATGTATTTGACTGCCATGTGAGGAATTTCAGGGCCTAAGCTATGAATAGACAGTAAAACTTTTTACTTCTCTGATTTCTTTGGTCTGTATAACTTCTTAAAGTTCTCATACTTTTAAGTCTTCTGGCTTCGAAGAATGCTACCAAGCTTCTACAAATTTTAAATTAAACATTTTACTTGCATTATCATGTTTCTATCCATTAATCTTCTTATTTTAAAAAATCCATTAGTTTGCTTTATCCTTTCTTGGATATCTTTCAAATATTTCATCAAGTATATCACTGTTTAGAATTCACTATTTGTTTCAAGGTTTTTTTTTTCCTTTCAGGTAAAATTTTATGTATTCTGAAATATGTAACTCCTAAAGGTACCATTGAATGAGTTCATACAACATGCACACATCTATGCAAACCAAGTCTATTAAGATAATGAACTTTGCCATTACCCAGGAAGTTAACAGTTAATTTTTCCCCCCAAACCATTTCTGCATGTTTCAGGATAAAGAAAGTAACCTTTAAGTGATAGATTAACAGGGATAATAGTAGTCATTTGATAAGTTTTGGTTAAAAAAAAAGTCATTTTAAAGTGTTTTCTAGAAATTGAGAAAATGACTCTAAAAATTGTAAAAAAAATTCCTTTGCTTTTAGTTCAGATAGTTGCCATCTTTTTTAACAAGTCAATTTTATTGATACATATTAATAAAGGATATAATTCATCTAAAGTGTAGTCATTGATATTTGGTATAATCACATAGTTGTGCAATCATCACCTCAATCAGCATTAGAGCATTTTCATTATTTCAATAATAATAAAAAAGCAAACAAGAAAATTCTTATTTTTACTAAATTGAAGGATGATGTAAGTTGTTAAATCGTTACATATAATTTTTGATGATAGAACATAACGTGAATTTTGGTATATTCAGAAGGAATTCATGGGACGCAGACTTGGCCCAGTGGTTAGGGCATCCGTCTACCACATGGGAGGTCTGCGGTTCAAACCCCGGGCCTCCTTGACCTGTGTGGGGCTGGCCCGTGCGCAGTGCTGATGTGCACAAGGAGTGCCATGCCACGCAGGGGTGTCCCCTGCATAGGGGAGCCCCACACACAAGGAGCGCGCCCCGTAAGGAGAGCCGCCCGATGCGAAAGAAAGTACAGCTTGCCCAAGAATGGTGCTGCACACACGGAGAGCTGATACAACAAGATGACGCAACAAAAAGAAACACAGATTCCCATGCTGCTGACAACAGAAGCGTACAAAGAAGACGACGCAGCAAATAGTCAGAGAGAAAAGACAACTGGGGTGGGGGAAAAATAAATAAATTTTAAAAAAAAGAAGGAATTCAAAGAAATACTGTATATTATTGCTATGAACATATTTCAGTTCATATATATTTATTTGTAAGAATGTTTTTCAATGTTTATATTTGCTTAAAAATAGAATTGGTGCTCAGGTCTTTCACTCTAGCAATCTGTAATAATCATCAATGAATATAGGAAGTAATTTTAGAAAACGAGCCCATCTTTTTTGAGGGATGCATTAAAATCTTTTTTATATTTTTAATAACAATTTGTAATATATTTAAGTTGCTTTGGTTAATTGTATATAATGATTGTATTGTTAACTGTTCAGAATAAATTATTTAACACTTAGAGCCTTATATAAAGGTCATAGGAAATAATGTTTTTAAAATATTCATTTATATACATATTTTGTTTCTGAGAAGTATGTTAAAAGAATTTCAAGTAAATCATATGGTATGTGAGTATATCTCAATAAAACTGCTGAATAAACAAAAAGAATTTCAAGCATAGAATTATTACATTAGGGGATATAGAATTCAGATACCAATTCACAGAGGTTACGGAATGATATAAATTTGATTGTTAAAGAAGACCTTATCTATATTTTTAAAAATATAGTAGGTAATAGTGATTATTAAAATATTCTATTTGATTCCATTGAATGTATTTTAAAAAGGGATTTGAGAGTTTTATTTTAATATGCTAATATTTTAATAGGTTGTAAATTTGATTCTTTGCAACTATTTAGATATATGATTAAAATTTTTGGATATCAACTTAAAAATGTGCAAGGAACTACCTAGTTTTTCAAAATTTTTATAGAGAGTGTATTAGTCTGCCAAAGAAGTGCTGGTGCAAAGTACCAGAAATCTTTTGGCTTTTATAAAGGATATTTGAGGTAAAATCTTTCAGTTACAAGGCCCTCAAAGAGTCCATCTCAAGGTTGCTTTCTAACCAAAGTCAGTTAAAGCAAGATGGTTGCTGATCTCTGTGAGGGTTCAGCCTTCCCCTGTGGGTTTCTTCTCTCTCAGCTGCAGGCTGGCATAGGGCCTGTCTCTCAGGCTTCCCCTCTCTCCTGGCATAGGGCTCCTTTCTTTCAGACTCTTCTATCTCTTCCCTTCCTAAGGTCAGCTGCAAACTATAAGGCGAATGGCTCATCTCTCCCCTGGGCCCCAGGATCAAAAATGACAGGTCGGGAAGCAGACTTGGCCCAATGGATAGGGCGTCCGTCTACCACATGGGAGGTCCGCGGTTCAAATCCTGGGCCTCCTTGATCCATGTGGAGCTGGTCCTTGCGCAGCGCTGATGCGTGCAAGGAGTGCTGTGCCACGCAGGGGTGTCCCCTGAGTAGGGGAGCCCCATGCACAAGGAGTGCGCCCCGTAAGGAGAGCCGCCCAGTGCGAAAGAAAGTGCAGCCTGCCCAAGAATGGCGCTGCACACACGGAGAGTTGATGCAGCAAGATGACGCAACAAAAAAAGAAACACAGATTCCTGTGCCGCTGACAACAACAGAAGTGGACAGAAAGAACACGCAGCAAATGGACAGAAAACAGACAGTGGAGGTGGGGGTGGGGGGGAGAGAGAAATAAAATAAATCTTAAAAAAAAAAAAAAAAAAGAGGTCTTCTGACTTGTGTCTTCTTGAGTGAATGTCCATTTATATCAGCCAGCCAAGGAGGTGGGGACTCAACCTGAGTTATGCCCTACTGACATAGTCCAATTAGAAGCTCTAAATTTATTTTATCAAGTAAACTTAATCAGAGGCCCCTCACTAATTTAATACAATCAAAGGGTGTCACAGCCAGAGGAATAGATTAGTTTACAACATAATTTTCTCTTTGGGATTCACAAAAATAATCTCAAACTGTCACAGAGGTTATGGAAGGAAACATTTTTAAAGAGGACTACATTATAAAACTTTTTATCTAAGGAAAAAAGATTGTGATACATGCAATATTTAGATGTATATACATTCTACAAATATAAGATGGAGTAAAAGAATGCAGATGCAGGTCGTTTTGTTTTATATGCTTACTATTAGATAAAATAGGTTTAGATTAGATTATATAACTGCATTTGTAAAGTGTTCCATAGTGGCTTGATGGTCTTCAGTAAATAAATTTATAACTTGAGTAGTGTGAAACTTGAGGTGATATTTTTGTGTTATTTTGTTTCATGGCTGTTTAGTATCCCAGAGTACCATAGACATAATTCATATTGTTGGATAATTTAGGTCTTTTGCTTTCAGTAACCCTTCAGTGAACATACTTCTTGACATGTTTGTATGTAATCATATTTCATTAAGGTAAATTATCAAATCAAAAGGTGTATACATTTTTAAGGCTTTTGATTTAGTTTGTCAGGGCATCCTACAAGAAATTAGTACCAGTTTTCACCATTCCTAGCAACCTTTGCCAACACTAGGTTGTATTTTTTTTTCTTTTAATTCTTTAGATTATGTACTTTTAAATCTGTTTCTTCCTCTCCATCTCCCTGTTACACACTTCTTTTGTACAACTTACCATCTCTGACTAGGATTTTTGCTTTCTCTCACCTTACTTCCCATCCATCCTCCACGCTACCACTAGATTTATCTTTCTAAAGCACTTCCTTGTCTTTTGAAGATCAAGTTCTTCTAGGAGTGGATATATAAGAATTCACAGTCCTGTCCCCAGTGGTACCAAATTTTTTACCAGTTATCTCTTCTTTCACCAATGCAGATTCTGACTTGCTATTCCCTGACAAATTCAGAGTTTTCTTTTCTCCACATTCTTTTATATCTTTTCTATGCTGGTATCTAAATTTGAGTATTTCTCTCTATTATTTCTGCCTGGTGAACTCTTAACTGTTTTTTCAAGGACCAGCTAAAAAGTTCTTGCTTGGTTAAGACTTTTCTAGTTTCCCCAGGCTGTCAGTCACTCTCTATCCATTTCTGTAGTTGTTTTTATGACTAATTGCTTATATATCTGGCACCCCTACTAAAATGGGAGTTGGCTAAAAAGAGTTTCTTAGACATCTTTGTAACCTTAAAGATATTAAAAGATATTAATTTGCTATTCCTGGCTTCATTATCAGCTAAAGGAAAAAAAGCCAGTGTTAACTATTAATATGTAATAGTTAATCAGAAGGCATTTGAATAGTAGATTATTTTTGGAGCAGTTTTAGGTATTAAAAAAATTGTGCAGAAGATAGAGTCCCTTTACCTACCCCTAATTTCCCTTACTGTTAATGTCTTGCATTAGTGAGGTGCCTTTGTCACAACTGATGAACTAGTATTGATACTTTAGTAACTGAAGTCCGTAGTTTATAATACGGATCACTCTGTGTGTTATACAATCTTACGAGTTTTAATAAATGCATAATGTCATGTGTCCATCATTCTGGTGTGATACTGAATAGTTTCACTGACCTAAAAAAATCCTCTGTGCTCTACCATTACCCTGCCCCTTACCCTACCCCCTTACCCTACCCCTGAACCTTTCACAAACACTGATCTTTGTAATATCTCTATTATTTTGCCCTTTTTTCCTCTGTTTTTAAATTATTCCACCTCCTCTCCCCTCTTTCACCCCCCTCGTTGTTTGCTTGTTTTCTCTTTAGGAGGCACGGGGAACCAAACCTGGGACCTCCCATGTGGGAGAGAGGTGCCCAATCGCTTGAGCCACCTCAGCTCCCTGGTTTGTTGTGTCTCCATTATCTTTCCCCTTTGTGTCTCCTTGTTGTGAGAGCTTGCCATGCCTGCCCATCACACCAGCTCACCTTCTCCAGGAGGCCCCAGGAACTGAACGTGCACCTCCCATGTGGTAGGCAGGAGTCCATTCACTTGAGCCACATCTGCTTCTCTTTGCCTTTTATAAAATGCCATATAGAATCATAGAGTGTAGCCTTTTCAGACTGTCTTCTTTCACTTACCAAAATGTATTCAAGGTTTCTCTGTGTCTTTTTATGGCTCGATAGCACATTTCTCTTTATTGCTGAATAATATTCCATTGTATGGATGTGAGCGTTGGCTTATCTGTTCATCTATTAAAGGGCATCATTGCTTCCAAACTTTGGCAATCATGAATAAAACTGCTATAAACATTGATGTGCAGGTTTTATTTTTTATTTTTTAAACAAATCAATTTTATTGATACATATTAATAAGGCATAAATCCATCCAAAGTGTAGTCAATGGTATTCAGTATAATCACATAGCCGTACATTCATCACTTCATTTTTAGAGCATTCATTATTATAATAAAAAACAAAAAACTCATTACCTCTCAATCTATGCCACCACTACCACACATAGCTCCTATTCTATTTCTGTCTCTAGTTTATTTGTATTTATATTTTGTAAAAACAGTCTTATATATGCAATATTACCCATATTCGTATTTCACATGAGGTTTTGCTATGCTATACAGTTCCATGTTACATTTTTTTAGTTTTCCTTCTAGTAATTTACATGACCTTAAACTTTCTCTTTCAACCACTGTCATACCCATATAATAGTCCTGCTAGTTATAAGCACCATTTCTATTTATTTCCAAAGATTTACAACTGGTTTACCATAACTGCACAGATTAACCCTCAGCTTTTCATTCTTTACCCTCATTCTGTTTTCTGGTGACCTGTATTCTAATTATTAATTCCATGAGTTTAAACAATATATTTAGTTCATAATTGTGCAATCATACAATATGGTTTTTGAATGGACATGTTCTCAACTCATTTGAGTAAATACTGAAGAGCTCAATTGATATTTTGATTGAGTTTGCATTAAATCTATAGCTCAAATTGAGAGGAATTTACATCTTAATATTGACACTACCTACCCATGAACAAGAACTATCTATTAATTTAGATTTTAAAAATTTCTTTCATCAGTTTTGTTATTTTCCTTATATAGCTCTTATACAGATTTTATTAAATTTATACCTAATTACTCATTCTTTGGTGCTAAAGTAAATGGCATTATATTTTTAATTTCAAATTTGAGTTCATTGCCAGTATATGGGAGAGCACTTTTTATATGTTAACCTTCTGTCATGCAACTTTGCTAATTTTGCCACTAAACCCATTTTTCAGCAAATAAATTTATAGCTCATTCCCACTCAATATTCATCAGTTCTCCTGAGGCAGAAATATTTTGGGAGATTTGCCTGAAGGAGATCTACTTTTTATTTTTTATTTTTAAATTTTTAAAGTAGTACTGGGGATTGAACTCTGGACTTTGTACATGGGAAGCGGGTACCCAACCACTAAGCTCCCCTAGATCTACTTTTTTAGACGTTCTCTAATCACTCCTGTTTCAGGTCAGATTTGCTTTATTTTGCAATGATAATGAAAGCTTATGTTGTGGACTCTTAATATAAATAGTTGTTTTATCTAGTGTAAGGATGTTATCTGGAAACATTGTTTTGTCACATGATGTATTTTATGAGCTCCCTTTTGAGATGTGTATCTGATTATTGTGTGTGTGTGATGTTTAATATCAAGAACAGATACACAAAACAATTTTTAAATGGTGTCTATTGTGGGAAATTTTAAATATACATAAAAGTAGAGGAAAGAGTGTAACGAACACTATTGTGATCATCATCCAGCTTCATCAGTTAAACAATTTACCATTCTTATTTCAATTATCAATTATTCCCTCCCCCTTTTTTCCTGGCATTTTATTTTTGTTCTTTTTAAAATACAGCTTTATTGAGGTATAATGTACTTAAAATAAACTGTATTTTTGAAGGTATTACTTATGACTTTTGACCTATATTTATATTTGTCTGAGTTGAATATGGTTTCCATTTTTTTTGCTCACTGTTAGTAATTAAGTTCATTACTAAATTTTTAGATACTCTTAGCAGTGAAACTTTGAGAAAACTAGAAATTTATTGTTTGGAAATCTTAAAGAAATGACAATGTTCCTCCAAATAAACATTAGTTTTATTAAGTATAATTGTATTTATTTTCCTGAAATTGGTAAAAATTGAGGAGTGGGATGTCTAAAGAGATGTGTCAGATTACTTTTGTTTCATTTGTTTTTTTTGTTTTTTTTTAGGAGGTACTGGAGATTGAACCCAGGACCTCTTAACATGAGAATAGAATTGGTTTTGTTGTTCGTTTTGTTTTGTTTTTAGGAGGTACCGGAGATCGAACCCAGAACCTCATACATGGGAAGCATGTGCTTGACCACTGAGGTAAATCTCCTCTCCTCATTTGGTTTGTTTTTATCTCATGAACATTGTGAATTGGTTTGTATTTAAATCCCAGATAACATCATTACTGTTTCATAACATCGGTATTTATTTAGATTCATCTACATTTGTTCTCAATTCTTCTCCATTTTAATATCTTCTCATTTCTCTTTGCATCTCCAAATATCAATCCCACATTACTTTCCTTCTGCTTAAATTTCTTTTAGGGTATTAGTACTGGTGGCAAATTACCTCTTTTTGTTGGTTATTCTTCTGAAATGTCTTCATTTTTTTTAATTATATATTTTTTATTAGAGAATTGTGAGCTTACCAAACAATCATGCATAGTATAAAGAACTCCCATATATCACCCCTCCACCAACACCTTACATTGTTGTGGAACGTTTGTTACAGATTATGAAAGAACATCATCAGACTATTATCACTAACTATAGTTCATAACTTTATTTGGTATATTTTTTTCATTTACCTTATTATTAACACCATATATTAGTATTGTAAATTTGGTATAGTTCATAAGAAAACACTCTCATATTTGTACTGTTGGCTATAGTCCATATTCACCATGTGGTTCGCTGTGTTATATAGTCTCATGTCTTGTACAGTCTATCCAAAGTGTATATTCAGTGGCTCTCACTGTCATCAGAGTTGTGTAGTCATCACCTCAGTAAATTTTTGAATGTTTTTCTTAGTCCAAAAGAATAAGTCGTGTACTCCTCTATTATTGACTTAGTGTTGATACAGTACCTTCTTTGACATTGATGCAAGAATATTACAATATTACTATTAACTAGAGTCCATAAGTTACATTAATTGTATTTTTCCCATACATTACCATAATCTTACCACCTTGTAATAGTGACGTACATTTGTTCTAGTTCATGGAATAACATTCTTGTGTTAATGCTATTAACCAAAATCCTCATCCACCTCTGGGTGCACTGTTATTCAGTCCCTAGATTATTCTGTAGCTTTTTTTCAATTGATATTTACGTCCCTATACTGACCCCTTTCAGCCACAATCCTGTTTATAAACCAACCATGTTAGTTATACTCACTATAATGTGTAACCATCAATTTCCCTTTCATTTTTGAAAAATATTTTCAATGAGTATAGAATGCTAGGCTGGCAGCTTTTTTGTTTGTTTATCCCTTCTGTTGACACACTGAAAACATTGTTCCATTGTCTTCAAGTTCCATTGTTTTGTTGGGAAGACAGCTGTCAATCTGATTGTTTCTCCATTAAAAATATGTCTTTTTTCCCTCTGCCTTTTAAAAAACAGCTTTATTATGTTTTGTCTAGAAGTGGTTTTCTTTGTATTTATCCTGCTTGTGTTTTACATGCTTCTTGAATCTGTGGCTTGATGTCTTTTATCACTTTTGGAACTTTCTCAGCTATTTCTCTTTAAGACTATTTCTCTTGCATTTTCTCTCTCCTGTCTTTAAGATACTCAATTACATGAGTCTTTTGTATAGTCTATTTTTTGAGTGTCTTATTTTTTCTGGATATTTTCTTCTGAACCTTCTGCCAGTTCACCTAATCTCTTCAGCTATAGCTAATCTATTAAATTTGTGCCCTGAGTTCATGATTTTCATTTCTGAAATTACTGTTTTGATTTTTTGTCAAATATACTTTGTCATTTTTTATAGTACCTCATAATCTGTTGAAATATTGTTTTGTCTTTTCTCTCCTTTGAACATAGTAACTGAAGTTATTTTAAAATTCTGTGTATTATTGGAGCATATAGTATTATTGTGCTCACCCATTTACTTTCTCCCTGTAATACACTTAGAGGTTAGTACCCTTTGCCATGGAATCATTGCAGGGCTTCCACTTAGATAGAGTATACAGCTCTGCTTGATTCATGTTTGGCTTGATGGAATGATAGGCTTTAGCCAATGAAATGTGAATGGTAGTGTCTTAGTTTGGTAAAGGCTGCCAAGAAATTGGTAGGCTTTTATAATAGGAATTTATTAGGGTAAAAGCTTATAGTTTGAAGGCTGTGAAAATGTTCCAATCAAGGCATCATCAGACATGCTGTCTCATCAGTTGAAGCTGAGGGCAATCAGACACGTGGCAGGGCATCATGGTGGCCCACTCACTCGTCTCTCTACACTCCTTCCCTCTGGGCTTGTGTGTTTCAGCTTTGAGCTACTCCGTGGGCCCAGTCTCTTGGGAAACTTATTACTTCAGCTCTGAGCTGCTCTGCTGATTCTACCTCTGGCCTCTCTCTCAACCTCTATGGATTTCTCTTTCTTTTTGTGGCTGCAGGTGATCCTGGCAGCCTCTCTCACATGGCAGGGTAAAATGGCACCTCTTCCTCTGTGCTCCATTTATGTAAGACTTCAGTAAAAAGGTTTGGACCCACCCTGGATCCCACAATCTAATCAAAGTTCCATAACTGAAGCTATCTAATCAAGTGTTTTGAATATAATTAAATGGGGAAATTATAGGTTGTACAACATGACATGGAAACTTGAATTAAAAAAAAAAAAAAACAAACGGTCCCTTGACTGAATCTAACCAGAAGGTCCTACATACAGTAGGGTTACATGCACAGGAATGGATTAGCTTAAGAACATAATTTTCTGGGGTCCATAAAGGATTTAAACGAGGACAGGTAGTGAAAGTGTGCTGATTTTAGCCAAGGCTTTAAGAGACATTGTATGTTTCTGTTTGTTCCTCTTGTACTTCTGCCATCTACCATGAGAAGAAAATGTACCATGATGAGGAGACAGGCAGTATGGAATTGAACTCAGCCTGAAGCTACAAGCCAAGCCTAGTAGAGCTGTGATTTATTTTCATACTTGTGAACAAGCAAGTAATCCTTGTGTTTATAAGGGATTGAGTTCTGAGGTTCTTTATTTTATAGGATTATTGCCGTAGAAGCCTGACTGATACAAAATTAAGTCTGCAATCTGTTGACCTTGTGGACCAGTTTCTGCTATCTGCAGTTTTTGTTGGTTCTTGTTCATGTTGTCTGTGATCTTGCACATTTGACCATCTTTGATTGTTTAATAAGTGTTTTTTTTTTAAGTGTTTTTGTATGAGTTCTACTATGATTTTTTTTTTTTCTATGAGAATGTTTACTTGCACATCCACAGTATACTTGTACTCTGGGATCATCTTAATTCAACTTGGGGAATTTTCTGGACTACCTAGATAACAGAGCTTAGATGCACTCTGTGTAAGGTCTGCTTTGCATTCTCTTCACCCCTACTCCCAACTTAAAACATTGGTGACTTACCAGGGCCTCTACTCTAGGAAGGCCCCAGATTCCAACTTTTGCTCCCCCTGGTCCATAGATGCTCTCAAGAGCTCTCGTTGGTCTTGTAGCTTCTGTATTGGTAAATGCCCCAGGACCAAAGTATCTACAAAAGTAGATACTTTCCTGGATTTCTCTCTTCTCTGATAGTCTTGGCTTGTTAATTCTTCCCTTCATTTTTAGCTTTCTTATAAATCCAAGCAGATTAAAAAGTATTTTATTCATTTTTTATAGTTGTCCTTTGAGTAAGGGTTGTTTTGATTTTCCTTTCCTGAAAGCAGAACTATCATCAAAGGGTTTTAAACAAGATGGCAATGGTCAAGATCAGGTTTGCATCAGTATTATTCTGCTAAGAGTATGGAGTGTGCACTGGAGGCTGCTGTAACATTAAAGACCATTATACTGACTAATAATAAAAGTTAACATTTTTATAAGATGTATTAAGTGTCAGACACTGTTCTCAACACTTAATATGTTTTGGCTCATTTAAACTTCACAACAGTCCTGTGGTAAGGTACTATTTATTTTTGCCATTTTGTAGATGAGGACTTTGAGGCACAGAGAGGTAAGCTATCTTGTTTAGTTTACCTGTAGGGTGCAGAGCTGAAAGCCCATTCTCTTTGCCGCTATACTATACTATGTCTCAGAAAGTTTGTTGCAGGAATCCAGAAAATGTGGGCCTGAAAATCAGTTATTGACAGTGAGAATAGGAAGGAACAGAGAGATGTAAGAAATGTTTAGGAGATGAGATCACTTGAGTGGGTAGTAGATAATATATTTTACATTTAGATCAAGGGTTCTTAATAAAGGGTCCATGAGCTTGAATTGAAATTCAAAAAAACATTCCTGTGGGCCATGCTGGTGCGGGCATGATATCTTTATTAAATATTACATAGTATAGTGTGGACTTAGTAAGGCATCCATGGTTTTTACCTGACTGGCAAAGGGTAATGAAAAAGGTTATAAGAACCCCTGATTTAGATGGTGGCTTACTAAGCAGGATTGGGAGTAACAGGAGTAAGTTTTGGTTGGTCAGTGAAATGTAAGGTTTTTTTTTTTAATTAATTAATTTATTTTTAATGTTACATTAAAAAAAATGAGGTCCCCATATATCCCCCACCCCCTTCACCCCACTCCTCCCATAATCACAACCTCCTCCATCGTCATGGGACATTCACTGCAGAAATGTAAGTTTTAAATGCCTTATTGTACACACAGAATTGCCCAATTACTGGGATACAAAATTGTATCTATAGTTTGCATACATTAAATTAAAAACTGTCAAGTATATAAGATAAAATATTTGAATAATATATTCTAAAATGGTTAAATGTTGTGTTTTGTGTTGTGGAACTCTCATTTTAATTTTTTTCTATTTTATTTATCTGGACCTTCTTTAATGAGAATGTATTGCTTTAATATTGGAAAAATAGGTTTTAAATTTAAAAAAAATTTAAAGACCATTTTGTTACTAGACTTTTGGCAGTGTCAGTTTACTTTTTAGTGAATTCTGATTAATTTCAGATTCTGTGTCTTTTTCTCTGGGTGATTCTTTACAGAGTGATAAAAGGATTTAACAATTAGAATAATACTCTATTTCTGCTCTGTTCACAGAGGGGGTGATTAATTTAGGAAACTGGAGTCCATTGAAATAAAGTAGGCCAAGTGATATTATCAAATAAACCCAAATATGTGAAATTAGGCATCTGCAATAGGTTTATTTCTTGCCCACATGGCAGTTTTGGGCTGGTAAACAGCTTTCACATTTATCCAGAAATTTTAAGTTTTACCTGTCACTTGGTATTTTAGGTGTTAAAAAAATGCAATTTAATCATTGGTTGCCCAGGTTTTCCGGTTTAGGGGGAGAATGTGACTGTAAAGGATAACACTAGAGAATATCTTTGGAATGGTAGACCAATTTTGTATACTGATTGTGTTGGTGTTTACACGAATCTATGCATGTAATAAAATTTCATAGAACTATGCATATAAAAACTGGTGATATTCGAATAGAGTTTGTATCTTAGTTACTAGTATTGTACCAAGTGTTAATTTCCTGATTTTGATAGTATTCTCTGGTTTTGTAAGATATTGTTTTATTGGCAGAAGCTGGGTGAAGAGTAGGTGGGAACTCTTTGTATTAGTTTTGTTACTTGTGAGTCTTAAGTTATTTTAGAATAAACAAGTTTTAAAAGATTCTGTTTATACTTTTCGTTCAGCATACTAAACTGTATTAATTAGCCAAAGGGGTACTGATGCGAAGTTCCAGAAATCTGTTGGCTTTTATAAAGGTTATTTATTTGGGGTAGAAGCTTACAGTTATAAGGCCCGAAAGAGTCCAACTCAAGGTTACTTCCTCACCAAACTCTGTTGTCACATGTTTGACTCAAAATGGCAGGTGATGTCTACGAGGGTTCAGCCTTCCTCTGTCCACTTAAGGCTCTGTGGTCCCAGCCCCTTCTGGTCTCAGCTGTAGGCTGGAGGACTCATTTCTTTCCTGGCTCAGCTTCTTTGTTCTCTTCAGAAGGTCAGCTATAAACTAGCAGGTGAATGGCTTATCTCGCTTCCTAGTGCTGCAGAATCCTCTTCCATGTCTGTAGAGCTCCTTTCCTCTGTGTATCTTCTGTGTATCTACTTCTGTGTGTCTCCTTGATTGTTTGTTTATGTAACATAGCCTACAGAAGGAATGAGGATTATTACACTCTACTAGTCAAATCAAAGTCCTAATCTTAACATAATTTCATGAAAGACATTACAACTAAATCTAAATCAAAGGGTATCACACCCAGAGGAACAGACCAGTTTACAAACATAATTGAATATCTTTTCTGGAATTCATAAATAATAACAAACTGCTGCAGTAACTAATTGAAAAAATACCAAGAGGCAGATACAAGAGCTTTAGTTCTTAACAGATTTTCTGAGGGCTCGATGCTATTTGCTTTCATTTAATCATTTAATAAATATTCATTAAGCATATATGGTATGAGGCGGTATGATGTCTTGAGTAAGAGAATGAGCTTTGGAGTTGGATCTAGTTCAAATCCTGACTGCTACTTTTTAGCTGTGTAACTTGAGTATATTTACTTAATCTCTCTGAGCTTCAGTTTCTCCAATTCTTTATTTTTTCTAAGCACTTTTTTTTTTCAAAAAGCTATTTAGATAACATAAATGTTTCAGAGAATATATAGGGGATTCCTATATGCCCCACTCCCCTCACCTCCCACATTCTCCCACACTAGCAACTAGTTTCCCCATTTCTAACACGCATAATAATGAGATAAATAGCAGTTCGCATTTATTGAGCTTTATACTACATGACAGGAATTTTTGTACAATTCCCCACCCTTCCCTCTTCCCCCTGTTGTCTGCTTTCTGTGTCCATTCTCTATGTGTTCTTCTGTGTCTGCTTGTATTCTCATTAGGTGGCTCCAGGAACTGATCCTGGGACCTTCCGGAGTGGGAGAGAGGTGATTACTCTCTTGCACCACCTCAACCCCCTTCTTATTTTCTCTCCTCTGTGTCTCTTATTGCGTCATCTTGCTGCGTCAGCTCTCCACGCTGGCCAGTACTCCTGCATGGGGCAGCTTTCCTGTGCAAGGCGGCACTCCTGTGCGGGGCAACATTCCCACAGCTCGCCATGTGGGCCAGCTTGCCCTCACCAGGATGCCCTAGACATCAAACTCTGGACTGTATGGTAGACGGGAGCCCAATTGGTTGAGCCACATCCATTTCCTGAGGAATTTTTGTACTTTATGTAATTTAACTAATTTAATCCTCTCAATAGTCCTATGAGAAATGTACCATTATTCTTCATATTTCCAGATGAGAAACTTAGGCACAGAGAAGTTTAGTTACTTGCCCAAGGTCACACAACTAAGAAGAGGTTGGAATTGAGATTAAAACACCAGCAGTCTGGATTTTCTGTTTTTGTTTATACTGACCTAGCTTATTGCAGACCAACCTTCCTACCAAGAACAACTTAGAAAGCTCAATAAAATAGGTTTTAAAATCTGTATGAAGGCATTAGATACCTACGAAGGGAACCAAGACTTCAGAGGCCACAAACCTGGAGCCTAAAGAGGTCAGCCAAATGTTCAGTGTGATGTTTCCTTGAGGACATTTGCTGTTTTGTAAGATGTGGCTGAGAGACTGAAAAGGAGAGCAGAAAATGGCCAAAGAAAGGTTGAGGAATGTATCTGTCAATCTTATAAGTCTGAGGAACAAAAATTTGGGTACAGGTCCCATCAAGTAGGAGGACCCCGTTTATCCCCCAAGTCTTTTCGATTGGGGCCACTGAAAGGTTATATCTTAATGCAAAGAGTGAGCCAAGCAAGACCTCATAAAGCCTAAAGCCCAACTTCAAATCAGCTTAATTCATGATTCCTTTAAGATGATTTGCCTGTATTCTAATTGGCTGCCAGAAGCCAAAGAATTCTCTCTGGAGAAGCATAACATCATTCAGAACCTCAAATTATATCCTTAACTTTTAATAAACAGTACCTGACATTTAATCAAAACTTACAAGGCATAACAGGAAACCAGACCAAATTATTCACAACCAAAAGATAGTATTGGAGTAATCAGAAGTAGACTTTTTCATCTTAATCCTGAAGATTAATATATTCAAACGTATTTAACAAGATGGAAAATTTCACCAGAGAATTGGAAACTATAAAAAGAAATTAGATGAATATTTTCAGACTGAAAACTGAGATAAAGAACTCAGTAGATACATTTAACAGCAGATTAGATACAAATAAAGGTAAGACTTTTTTTTTAAAGATTTATTTTTTTATTTATTTCTCTCCCCTTCCCCTCCCCCACCCCCACCCCCACCAGTTGTTTGCTCTCCGTGTCCATTCACTGTGTGTTCTTCTGTGACCGCTTCTATCCTTATCAGCAGCACCAGGAATCTGAGTTTCTTTTTGTTGCGTCATCTTGTTTTGTCAGCTCTCCGTGTGTGCGGCTCTGTTCTTGGGCAGGCTGCACTTTCTTTCGTGCCGGGCAGCTCTCCTTACGGGGCGCACTCCTTGTGCATGGGGCTCCCCTACACGGGGGACACCCCTGCGTGGCACGGCATTCCTTGCACGCATCAGCACTGCGCATGGGCCAGCTCCACATGGATCAAGGAGGCCCGGGGTTTGAATTGCCGACCTCCAATGTGGTAGGCAGATGCCCTATCCATTGGGCCAAGTCCGCTTCCCAAAGGTAAGACTTTTTGAGAAACAAAGTGGGAAAATTACTCATCAAGAAAGACCTGCACTTAAAGACATCTTTAAGTGAGTTATTCAAGGAGAAGGAAACAATCTCAAATGGAAGCATGCAGATGTCAGAAGGACAGTAAGGGTAAATTTGTGGGTATATCCAATGGATATTTTATGGGTTTAAATTACATGTAGGATTAAAATACTTAACAATTGCACAAAGATGGGTAAAGTAAATGGTATTAGTGTTCTGTGGTTCTTTCATTGTCTGGGTGATGTGCAAAGTACTAATTTATATTCCTATAGTATACATTATAATCTGTAGTGTAATCACTAAAAGAATAGTAATATATAAATAACAAATTAATAGAAGGGAAATGAAATAAAATATTTAAAAAAGAACATAGGACAGGTGGGGCAAAAGGAAACAATAGTATAGTGGTAGATTTAAATCCAAATATTTAATTAACTACATAAAATGTAACCAGACCCAATTATTTGCAGCTTGTGAAGAGTCATAGCTTAGAGTTTAGGATTCAGAAAAGTTGAAAATAGGTTTGCATGATATCTTTTTTCAGCTCCTTAACTAAACTAGCCCAGATGTTCTGGCTTCAGCCCCTGTGCTCACGCCATGGTGTACCTATCTCATGGTAAAGTGGTTAGGTTTAAATCAGATAATCTTACATAGAATTTTTAGCACTGTCTAATATGCATATTAAGTACCCATTACATGTAATTATTGTTTGAGGTACCCTGTTTCTTAAGGCCATATATATTTTTTCTCTGTCAATCTATGTATCCATCCAACTATCTATCTATCTATTATCTAAAGATCTGAGAATAGGTTGCATATATCGTGCTTCTCTAACACTTAACACTTCCAGGTACATTTCCTGAGAACAAGAATGCCCACTGTGTAACCACCTTAAGTACAGCTATCAAGTTTAGGAAATTTAACATTGCTATAAAGCATATAATCTGTATTACAGTTCTTTCAGTTGTCTCAATAAATCTTTCTGGGTTGGAAGATTTTTTAATTTTATTTTATTTTAATAAATATACAACATAAAATTCCACCCTTTAGCCAAATTCAGATATATAAGGGATTTAATTCTTGGATAAAATAATACTATAGATTTGGATGAATTATATGCTTTGTTAAGATGTATCAATAAAATTGATTTGTTTAAAAAATAATAAAGTAGAATCTAGGGGAGCGGATGTGGCTCAAGTGGTTGAGCGCCTCCTTCCCACATGGGAGGTCCCAGGTTTAGTCTCTGGTGCTTCCTAAAAACAAACACAACAACAAAAAATAAGAACAAGCAGACAAAAAAAAACCAACTCAGGGGAGCAAATAAAAAAAACAACTCAGAGGAGCCAGTGTGGCTCAGTGGTTGAGTGCTGGCTTCCCATATGCAAGTTCCTGGGTTTAATCCCCAGCCTGGGAACCTGGAAAAAAAAGTATAATCTAAAAATTTTAAAAATATAATACTATATAACTAGTTAGAGAATGTAGTCTGGATGTTCATTTTGTATAACAGTTTGTTATACATTGGTTAAACATCAATTTGGAGATATCTCAGGAGATCACTTTGTTCTACCCTGCCTCTGATGTTTCATGTAGTTCTTTTGGGAAGTCAAATTGCTATCTGAGTAATTGAGTGAAAGATTAAAAATGATTCAGATGATTGTATTGTCTCAGATGATTCACCCCAAAATGGTTAGTTTCCCTATACAATCAAAATTGGGGTAATTTTCGACTGAATTCAGCTTCCCACCCATGTGTTTGTTGATACGTTTGTACCTGGGGAGTATTGTAAGCCTTTCAGAATTGACTAGATCTAATAAGGGTATAAGATGGACTTTTCTTTTATGTGCTTTCTCTTTTAGGATATGTAAATATAAATTTGATATAGTTAATTTGGTGGGTAGCAATAAAGCCAAATATCTGTATCCACTTTTCTCTGTATTGACTATGGGGCTAAACTGTGGAAGATTTGAAATAATCCTTTTCTTATAAATTTTACCTCATATTAACAAACTGTTTAAGTTCTTGTAAATTAAATAATAATTTCTTCATAGCAAGTCTTCTTATCTGGAATATGAAGAAAGTAAAGTACTAGAGATGGAAGGTAGAAGTCATTAATTTTGATTTACTCCAGTATTCATTACTATTCTTTTCATTTCTCTTTGAACAGGTTGTTCCTTTCAGCAGCTTTTGATGAAATAGAGGAACATACTTTTTTTACTTAAGCAATTGTCATAAATCAAAAGGAGTAGGAAAGTTAAAACCCAGATTAATAATAGCAATGTTGTATTGTTTAATAGGCAGTGAAATCAGCTGTGCAGACCATCACTGTTGGAGGCGTGAGCACATCACAATTTAAGACAATTATTCCTCTGGCAACTGCTCCCAATGTCCAGCAGATTCAAGTGCCTGGAAGCAAGTTTCATTATGTCCGACTTGTTACTGCCACAACAGCCAGTAGCTCAACCCAGCCAGTTAGTCAGAACCCCAGTACAAACACTCAGCCTCTTCAGCAAGGTTAGTAACCACTTTTTTAAACAGTGATTAATGCTTTTAACATTATTAAAGAACTTTGGTCCTTTTCCTGCTGAAATCCTGATTAAGTGTGGCATTTCAGCTGAGAGTTTGAATCAGCAGATGTTCAGAAGGCAGTGAAATAGAATCATAGTTGATATACAACCATACTGTAATATTTTAACCTGTTAAGTTGATACACAGTATGCTATAATAGCATAATCATAATTACCCATGAGTTTGTGGTTAGCCATTTTATTGCTGGTTTAAAAATGTACAATTTATGCCAGTGATCTTAGATGGGATAAACTTAGATGAAATTAAATTATTTCTCTAACCTATGACACCCCTTGAAGGGTTTGGGTGAGTTGAAATGATAAATAGACATGGTATAAAGGATAAATAAGAACATTATTATATCACTTTCATCCATTTCTTAGTATTTTGAATCTATAACTGCCAATAAAATGTCCTGTTCTTTTGCTCAGTTGTATATTTTTCCTAGAGGATATTCCTAACCATAAACATACACAGACTCACACATTACTTTTCTCCATATTATTCTGCTTTAAAAAAGATTAAATGTATGAAATGATCAGGATACTATCAGATATCTGGTCATTAACAATTTAGGGTGTGTTTTTTCCCTTGGAAGACTGCTGTATACTCTGGTAATGTCAAAACACAGTTGATGGCAAGTGAATGATTTACTGTTTACTGGAAGTAAATATAATTAAAGGACAGTTGGGTACTTTTGTTTTTATTAAGGGATTGGAGCTGTCTCTGTAGGAAACTATAAAAGAAAACAATGTATTTCTTCTCAAATTACTGAAGGGAGAAAATAGTACTTTTGGAGTATATTCTGTTAAAATTAGACTTCTGATAATTATATCAGATAATTATGGTATCTAGTCCCTCTCTAAACTGATTTTGGAAGAGATTCATCATAATGTTCTTAATGAGAGGGAAGTGAAAACTTATGTGTATTGCTAACTAAGGGAGTCAAGTTGAATGTTCTCCCCAGTGCTTAAACTAAGGGGGCACTAAGAGAGGTACTTCCAGTCCAATTTCTTGAGGTATCATGGCAGTATAAAGCAGTCATTAGATTCAATTGGTTATATTCTATGTATGTGTGTTTGTGTCTCTATAGTATGTTGAGAATTTGTTTCCAGTGTAATGTAACTAGTTTACTTGTTAGCAAGAATAAGTCTTTGGTATAAGTGAAAAGGTAGCTGAAGAACCAGGAAGAGTGGAGGAATGGGTTGGACGTTTCATAATTACAGTGTGTTTACTGTTGCCTTCTTTTCCAACTTTATGTCTCTCTGCCTGCCTCTTTCTCTCTCTCTCTCTTTTTGTCTCCCAGCAATCCCTCACCCTACTTCTTCTTCCCTGCTTCTCCTTTTATGCTTTCTACCTTCAGCTTTTTCTCTCTGATGTGCCCTCCATCTCATTGCCTCCTTCACCTTCCTCGTTCTATATTCTCTCTTCCCAGTACCCCCCACATACTACTCTTGTGATTTCCCTTATTTACATATATATCCTTCTATATTTTTCTCTTTTTGTCTTTCTCTTCTGTTCCATAAAAGACCTGGGTATATATAATATACATTATTTCACAAAAATAATGAGTTAAGTTTACAATTTTTATCAGATACACTAAATAGTTCTCTAGTTCACTAAATATATTTATATGTCTTTCTAAGGGCCTGATTTCCTGTGAGGGATTTACTTACATGTCGCTCATCTTGTACATACCCTGCCCCCAAAGCCATATAAAAACAATGTTCAGTGACTTCACAATACTAATTGGTGCTCAGTGGCTGGCAACATAATTAGAAGGACCCAAAAGAGTACTTAGTTAAATTCTTCAGAATGTAATCCTCTACCATTTTGGTGAGTGTAGGAATTGAGTTAAATTAAAATGTCTCAAACACGAAAGTCTGATTTCTGAAGATTTGAGGGAGCATTGTGCTGAGTTCCTGTTGTTAAGAACTGTCAGACTAAAAATGAAAGATTATGCCAGCTTCTATGAATACTGCAATAGCAGTTAGTAATGTGGGGAAGAGGAGAAATACAGACTTTCAACTTATAGAATATCAGTATGACCCCTCCCATTCTAGTTTTAATGTTCTGATTACTTCATTTTATATTTTTTCCATTCCCATGGCTTCAGTTAAAACAACATGCATATGCCATAGTTACAGTCCCCAGGTTTGTTAGGTAGATGTGTGTGTGTATTGCCAGTAGTGGTGGTGGTGTTACCCTTTCCTTTTTATCCAAATAGGAATCAGCTAAGTTCCCTGTTTGATGTAACTGAGGGTAGGTCATATCCCTTCCCCATTATTTCTCAGGACCACAGTAAGTTCTTAGATTCCTCTGGTTATTCCTCTCACTCCACAATCATTGCTCTGTATGCTTATGGAATGATGACCACCATCTTCCCTCTAAGGAGCAGGTGGTGTAGGGAATCCAGTTTCCTATGTCCCAAGAATGAATTCAGACTCAACTTTTAATTCTTTATAGTACTGCTGAGACTAGCCAACAGTGATTAATAGAACTTTAATAAAGGTTGGGGGTAACTGAGAAGAATCAAAACAGAATAGTAATACATTTTAAATCAGTTTGCCACTGTTCATTCAGTCCGTGGTCATGTAAGTTATTAGATATAATTCACATAGCATAAAATTCACCCTTTTTAAGTGTACAACTCAGTGGGTTTTTTGTATAGTCACAAAATTATGCAATCATCTTTTTAATCATACACACTTTCTGGAGGTCTTCCCACTCTTTCCCCCTATACCCCACTCCTATAGCTTATCACCTTCTGTAGGGGCCTGCTCCCTTTTAGATCAGAGTACCCTCCTCTTTCAGGACTTTCAACTCTGTCTCCAGCCATCAGCACCCGACCCCACCAAAATCTCTTAACATCCTTACAGCCTTTCTGTCCAAGGGAGTCTATATTCTTTTTCTTTTATTGTTCAGGGCATTTTAGATCCCATTATCTTAATCTCTGTCTTTCAGATCTGGCTCCAGCCTTACCTTTGAAGAAATAAAACCTGAAGAGATGTCCTTTCTATCTTCCTGAATCTCTCCCTTAGACTGTGGAAATGGATGCAGATTGTTTTAAAAATTAAACTTCTTTTGGTCCAAACATATAGGTCTAGTGCCAACCTCTTCTAAATTACATCACAACATTTCTTCAGGATCCACCTTCAAGTTCATCTTTTGATTTCTACTTCTAACAAGTGTATTTTCCCAGTTACTTGAAAACTTCACACTGTCTCATGTTTTCACCCTTTATAGCTACTCTTCCTACCATTCAGTAGGACGATAATCATGTTTCTTTCATCTCCATCGTATCTCTTGCATCTGTTCTCTCCTTTTCATTCCCATTGCTGTCACCCCAGATCAGGCCCTCATTTTTTGCCTAGACTAATGCAGTGTTCTTCTGACTCGTCTTGTTTCTTGCTACTCCATTTGTTTACACATTGCTGCCAGGTAAAATTTCTTTTTGTGCTGTTCCAATAATATTTCTTTACTTAAAAATCTTTCAGAAACCTTTCATTTCTACTAAATTAAAAATACAGATTTCTACCCTAACATTCAAGGTTTTCAACAAAATGGCCGCAGTTTGTCTTTTCACCTGTCTTTGCCCACTTTAACCTTAGGGAAAGGGTTCCAAGCAAAGACCAATATTTAATGAATGAATATTCCTTGTTTTTTCCCAGCATCAAGCCTCCACTTTTCCTGCATGGAGGGATGCCCACCTCCAACCTGTGCACTCTTCTTTAACCTGCCCATTTATTAGGACGTATTTCAAATACTGTGTGCTGCTCCATGCATTCTTTACATATTCTCATCTTCTGCTTTAGATGTATGTTTTTGGTTTCTGGGACTTCCACAGCACTTTATCTTCTTCAGTTGTATTTATTTTATTTGGGTAGTTTTATAATTTGCCCTAGTAGCATGCACTGTCATTTTTATAGTAGTAGGATTGCAATAATAATAATAATAATAATAATAATAATAATAATAATGGCAGCTAGTGTTTATTGAGCACTTACTGTTAGGCACTGTTCTAATTGAATTTCATGAAACAACATGTTTAATCCTCATATACTGTAACACAGATACTATTATCCTGCCCATACTGCAGATAGGGATCCAGGCAAAGAAAGTTCAATAAATTACAAAGTGGCAAAACTAGGAGTTAATTCCCAGAGTCTTATGACTTCTGAGCCCATATTTTTAAACTTTATGTTATGCTGCCTTTTAGTAGGTACTCTGTAAATACTGAATTATGCTAGAATGATATTTTCTCTGGTTTGAATAGAAACATAGCAATTAAAAATAATAGTATAAAAAGAACAGGTTGTTAGCCAAGCTCATAAATGGCAGTTCTTTTATTTACACATTTCATTTGACTGGATTTAATAGTGCACCTATAGATCGTCTGAATATAGATTGAAGTATTTTCAAAAGTATGTCTTGAATCTAGAAACATCCCCTCATAAAGTAGATAGACTATGGCTTTCTTAGATATAAGATCTCTAGTAGATGTGCTAAGGAATTTTGAAAGGTAGCTATCCTGATAAAGGTTGCTTAAAAGAGGAAACAAATGTAATTCTTTAAGTTCTTTCATGAGGATAACTTGAAAGAGCTAAAGTATTCTTAAATATTATTCTTAAAAGAGTTTTCTACAAATATTGTACTTACCTATGTGTTAACCATAGAAATAAAGAAGATATTTATTATCTGGTGGTTTTATGAGGATTATAATTTTTCATAGAAATTCATTTGCGATTATTTTCATAAAGCAATGAAATGTTCTTTTTTTTTATTTTTATTTTTTTAAAAAGCAAAGCCCGTGGTGGTTAATACAACCCCAGTGCGGATGTCAGTTCCACTTGTCCCAGCACAGGCTGTCAAACAAGTGAGTATCACATAACTTCATATCTCAGTCTCTCCCAAACAGACAATTTACTTTTAAAATTAAAAGCTCAGATCTGGGTTCAAGAGATTTATACTGAACTAAGCAGTTGTAAATTTTATTTTTGTGCTCATTGATTTGTGATCCCTTCTTTTTAGGTTGTTCCCAAACCTATTAATCCAACTTCACAGATAGTTACTACTAGCCAACCCCAGCAACGGCTTATTATGCCTGCCACACCACTGCCACAAATCCAGCCAAACCTCACAAACCTACCACCAGGCACTGTCCTGGCACCAGCTCCAGGAACAGGGAGTTTAGGTTATGCAGTGCTTCCAGCTCAGTATGTTACTCAGGTATGTGGAAAAAATTAAGTAAGTACATTTCAATAATTGGGTAAGATAAGTGGATGTAAAAAATCATGTTATCACATTCTACTCATAACTACTCTTAAAAGCACTAACTCAGTATTAAAATGGCTCTTTCCAAGATCTTGAAAAGTTAACCAATTAACTTTTGAGTTTATTTCAACATATTTTATGTTTTTTCCCAAATTGATTTTCAGTACTTAGAAATATGCCAGAACTGAGAGCAAGTAGGTATGAGGGAAAGATTATATAGATATAAGAGAAAATAAGTTGAAGTTAAAATCAGCAGAATTCAAAGGAATTTAGGAAAGACTTACTATAATAAAGCTCTCCCATGCATGAATATGATACCACTGTCTTGCTCTTGAAAAATAGTGAGATGGCATTGCCAAGTGACATATCTTTACTGATCCGTCCAAATCTCTCACCTAATCATCTTTAGAGTCAAATCCATGTATTGTCCAATTGGCTGACTTTGACTGGGGGTGCTACTTCCAGGAAACAGAAGTTTTCTTTGTCATGTAAGGATCAAGTATGTTAGCACAATGTTCTAATTAGTTGAATTGATTATAACTCAGATTATAAGAGAGTACTGATGAAAGTATTTTTGAGAATGTTATGGGGCTACTGATAAAAAATTAATGTTTAGTGTTTTTATCATGAACATCTGTTATACGTTTAAAAATCAGTGCAAATAGAAACTTAATTATACATGTAACTTACCTTTATTTAAAATTTCCTATAAATCTGACATACATACTCCTCTAGGAAATAATTTCCTACATTATACTCTGTAGTACTTTAAAATGTTCACATTGTTTTTCCTTTAGTATATTTTTGGGTCATTTGTAAGAAATTCTCCATTTTGTTTCGCCTGTTTTAGGAGGTGAATTTAATTTATGCTTCTTACTGCGATATATCTCATATCTGAGAGTATTGTCCATTTTTGCAAATATGGTGTAAAATTTCCTTTCTTTACATGTAGCTACAGCAGTCTTCATATGTATCTATAGCAAGCAACTCTAACTTTACTGGAACATCTGGTATCCAGACCCAGGCAAGGCTTCCATTCAATGGGTGAGTATTTTGAAAATATGTAAGTTAAATTGTTGAATCAGCTTAAAAGCAACATCAAACATTTAAAATACATCCTATTTGGTGGGTTTGTTTTGTTTTGTTTGCTCAAAGTCACAAGAACATGCTTCTAAAGTACTTTTTTTTTTTTTTTTAGTACTTTTTATTTTGAAGTAATTCAGACTTACAGAAAAGTACCAAACTAGTCAAAGAATTCCCAAATATTCTTTATTCTGATTCACCAGTTTTGTCACTTTTGTTTTATTTTGTCTGTTTTTTTTTTTTGAAGGCTGTAAATCAATTGTTATGTAGCATGCCCCTCAATTTTTTTTTTTCTGACATTTCCTACTGATTAGATGCAAGTTATTCATTTTGGCAGGATCTACAGTAGTGTTGGATTCTTCTCAGTTTATTACATTAAAGGCACATAATGTTAATTTTCCCATTATTCATAAAGTTAACTTACATCACTTGGTTAAAGTAATATCTGCCAGGTTTCTTAATTTTAAAATTATTATTTTTTTAATGAGTGAGTACTTTATGGGGAGATATTTTGAGGCTATGTAAATATCTTACACCTTGTCAAACTTTTATCATCTATGGTAGTTTATGCTTCAAAAGAGTTTTTTAATAGGTAATGTATCACCAAGTAGTGTTTGACTTGTTTTTTGTTGTTTTGTTGTTTTTTAAAAAATTTTCTAGGAACACTTTCTCACAGACCTTAGTGTTGTATACAAATCCCCTGGGAAACTTGTTAAACATGCCAATTTTTTTCAGTAGGTCTTGGGTGAAGTCTGAAATTCTGTAGTTCTTTTCTTTCTTTTCTCTTCTCTTCTCTCCCTCTCTATCTCCCCCTTTTTTTAAAAAAAAGTGTAAGTGTTATCTACAGTGTAAGAACAGTGTAGTTTTGGGTCTTTTTCCTTTTCCTTTTCTTGAGCGGTATAGATCATGATTTAAGAGTTCCTGAATGGTGTCTAGTTACTGTCTTAGTAAATATATTTTGAAATATAATATTGCTTTTTAAATTGTTATGCTAGGTCCTTGTTCTTTTTTTTTTTTTTAATTATTAATCTGTTTACTGCTTCTCAGGTAATACTGCAAAGGTAGCAATTCTTAATTACATCATAGAACTAGACCATGCCCCTCTCTCCTCACTACCTTTTATAATTGAATACCAAGAGCTTTGAGGTTTCAACAGTTTTGTTCTCTTAGAAGGGAAAGTATTTGTGGAGTGCCCTTTAGCAGTAATTGATAGCTTTTTAAAAAGTTCCATATAAATGTAAATCGAGCAACATAGTAAACTTTTACAAGATGGATACACTTGTTAAAGCTCTATTTTAGGACAGCTTTACAGATTGGAGGCTTTTCTAATTTTAAAGTTACCTTTAATCTTTTTTGTGTGCTTCTGTATAGCATAATCCCATCAGAGTCTGCCAGCCGGCCCAGGAAGCCCTGTAATTGTACAAAATCGCTATGTTTGAAATTGTAAGTGTTTTTGCTACTCTTTGTTCATTTGATAAAAGTGTTAACTAAAAATTCGTGACTTAAATTTCATAAATGTGTAATTTAAATAAACACACAAGTGGATTTTGAGCACATATCGTGTAAAATATATCCTTTCATTCATTTAGAAAAAAATAACTGTAGAGTTTTCATCATCTGTGAGGCAAAGGAGTCATAGTTAGGAATGAAGCAGCAGATGAGAAACCGTCTCTGACCTTAATAAGTTTGATCTTATTTATGACCTTTGTATTTGGTTTTCTTAAGTAAGGTGTTGCTCTGAACAGTTTAAAAATTATTGGGTGATTAATTTGCTTGTTAGTATTAAAGTAAGAGACTTGACATGAAACATTTAAATGAAAAGCATTGGGATTCATAGAGGGTTTAAAATTCAAAGAAGCATTACTGTAGTTCAAGCAAACAGGTTTTACTCATAGAATATAGCTATTGCTTTTCTTTAATGATTTTGACAGAACTTAATTTGGGAGGCACATAAAATTACACAGCTCTTGTGTTAACAGCTGTTACTAGTTGAACTAAGTTCCCTGGCCAAAATTCTAGCAGCTGGTAAATTTTGAGCTTTAGTACGTGGTTGACAATCAGTATATTTTAACTCTTGGAACTAGGTGGTTCTGAGCACATTTCTAAAATACTCTACAGTTTATATAATGCTATCAAGTATTAAATCAGATAGTTTCTAGTTTTGTTTGTATTAACTGTGAGTTTTTACCTTTCACTGATTCTTACATTCCAGATATTGTGATTGCTTTGCAAATGGTGAATTTTGCAACAACTGCAATTGTACTAATTGTTATAACAATTTGGAACATGAAAATGAAAGACAAAAAGCAATAAAGGTAATTTTTATTCTGTTTCACTTAACTGACAGAGTTTTCCTATTTTACCTGTTTTCTGAAGAACTTAATTGTTTTACTAAGAAAAAAATTAATTCCCTTTGCATTGTCTAAGTTTGGTTTATTGTGATTTAACTGTTGATATTTGATGTGTTTTGATAGGCATGTCTTGACAGAAATCCAGAAGCCTTTAAGCCTAAGATAGGGAAAGGAAAGGAGGGTGAATCAGATCGACGTCACAGCAAAGGATGTAATTGCAAACGATCCGGGTGTCTTAAAAACTACTGTGAATGCTATGAGGTGAGATGCCTGTTGGGGAAAAAAGTCCAACCATCTTTTTAATATTACTTCAGAGAGGACATACTATAAAAACCTACTTGAAAAATGGAAAATCACCTGCTGTTGCAGTTGGCTTGAGGGACCTTGTTTGGGCACGTAGCTTATCACTACGGCCTGGAGTTTCATTAGGTGATTTACCAGCTCATAGCTTCTTGGTTATATACCCAGAAGTACGCAAATCAGAGTACCAATTTATTGATTTTCAGTTTAAAAATTTACCGTCAAAATGGACTGGAAACTCTACAGCAGTGTTTCTCAATTGAAGGGCAGTACTACCCATCCTCTTCCATGGGTCTTTTGGAAATATATGTTAGTACTAATTGCCTATATTACAGGGGGCTGTCCCGTAATTGCCCAAAATGCCAGTAGTTCCTGTTGAGGAACACTGCTCTTTAGAAAACCAAATTATGTTAAGAGGTTTGTGGGAATACACTACAAACACACGTGATAACATGGATGAATCTTGAGAACCTTATGTTGAGTGAAGCAACCCAGGCATTGAAGGACAAATACTACATGACCTCAATGATATGAAATAAGCAACCTGCCTCAGAGAGCTAGAGACTGGAAAAGAGGCTTACAGGAAATCGGGGGGTGGAGAAAGGATGTGAGCCGACGTCTGCAGGGGTGGAATCTATGATGAGCTGGCGGTAAGTATGAGCACAAAGAAGGGACAAAATGGGGGCAAGGGGTTGCCTTTGGGTGGGGCTTTGTGGGTTTGAGGGGGGCTGGGGATGGGCGGAGGGGTAATATTGTCCAAAAATTGGGGGGAAGGAGGGGCAACATACGAACATAGGAGAGTGTCAGGTGTTCGTTGAGAGTAAAATGTTGAGAAAATCATATCAAAATATAATTAGGAGGGTTACCTGTTTAGGATGCTCAGGGGGGATGGTCTGATGCGGGACGGACTCTGGGGAATAGCTGAAGGCTCATTTTGCCGGGGTGGGTTGTACCATTGGGTAGAGACCCAAGAAGTGAGAGTTGGGGTGGACCCACATCCTGGGGAGGACTAATGCCATCAAATAGAGAGAACTGTATCTCTCGTGAGAAAGGGTGGCTCCCAGGGCATTAGGGCAGTTGAGAAAGTCAGGCCCTGAACACTGCTGCAAGTATCTCTGGACGTGGCTTCTCGGGAAATGGAGATTGGCTGGCGCTGTGGGCCCCAAGGGGAGGGGAAAATGGATGTGGAAGGGATGGAACCAAGGTAAATGTGGGGGCAGGAGAGAGTTTTGCGAGAGTATACGAGGATGAATATAAAACATGTAATATTACACCAAAAACATATAGGGGACGACAGACTAATAATGTAAACCATAATGCAAAACATAGGATAACTAAAAAATTTAGAAAACTGTACATCCTAAAGTATGGACCACATTGTAAGCACAGATGTCACCTTGTTTGAAAGCTATTGTTTCGGAATATGTACATCAATTTCAGGAAATATGATATGAATAAGTTAAAAGATTATCGCTGTGGAAGGGAAAAGGTTTTATGGTGGATCTGTGGGAGTACTGTATATTGTATATATGAATTACTGTGATCTAAGGCTCTTGTGAAGAGAAGCTCAATAATTAGAAAAAAGAAAAGAAAAGAAAAAGATAGGATGTAGAAATTTTTCCAAATCAATATGTACTCTAGATCTAACCTTTAAACTCATCGCTATATTCCATTTTACTAGTAAGGGAAACTGACATTATGTTGGGACTCACTTTACAGGAAGTTTTGGATCACAGAGTGGTTCAACAATGGCGGCAGAGGAATACTGATATGGGATGTTATTGACAGGCTATATATGGTTGACAGGGAGTTATACAGGGCATATGTCCAGGGTACATGGTAATGTTTAGATATACTCATAGTGGAAACAATTAAAAACAACAGCTGGGGGGGTACTGGGTTCCTGGCTGGGGGGTCTCTGTCACGGTCCCTGGGGGAGCAGCGGCAATCCCCCAGGTGCAACGGTAAGAACCAGGAAGGAATGAGGGCCCAACAGTGGGCTCCTGATACTAATGGCTATGCTTGTGAGCCTATACACCTGCAATAAGAACAAGGCCTAGAGTAGCACTGTGCCTGGGAGTTTCCTCCTGACAGCCTTCATGTTACTCAAATGTGGCCACTCTCGAAGCCAAATTCAGCATGTAGATGCAGTGCATTCCCCCCAGCGTGGGACAGACACCCGGGGTGAGCCTCCCTGGCACCGAGGGATCACTACCACATACCAGCTGAAGATGCAACTAGAAAATGACCTTGAATTAAAGGTTCAATGCGGATCAGCAGAATATCCCTGTCTACATATAATAGCATGACTTCAAAATGCTGTTTGACCTAATGTAAGGGGGAAATGGAAAGGAGAAATGAGTTTATAAGGCTACGAGTCTCTAAAAGAGTCTGGAGGTTGTCCGAAGGAATGCCCTTATGCACAACTGAGCAGAGTCTAAGAGACAGATAAAGTAGATACAACCCCAGGTATTGGTTCTTATGAGGGATAAAGAGACCCACGAGTTCTATGGTCATGGCAGATGGGGTTCACTGCCATGTCAGATGGCCCTTCTTTGGAGCTGGTGTTTCTGCGTGATGGAACTGGACTCAGAGGGGATCTCTCTTCACAAGACTTGCATGCTTCTTTACTGGAATAGTAGTTGGTGCTGGGGTTTGAGATATATTTGGGGGATTTGAATCTCTGGACTGACAATATGATGCCCGGGCCCAGAGCCTCAACAGACTTCAGCTCCTACACTCAGATTTATTGGACTTACCCCACTCAGCTAACATGGAGTTGAAGAAGGTCAACCACCACACCATGGAGCCTAGAGTGTCTACAACTGAAAGCAGGGGAGTGCATCCTGTATTCATGTGGAATCCAAGCCCCCACTTGACATAGATGTGCAATGGACACAACCAATCCAATGTCCACAGAGAAAATGTGGCATGGGCGTGGGAAGGGTGGTCACAGTGGCTGCTGGGTGCGGGGAATGGGAGGAAGAGATGAGATGTGGAGGCGTTTTCGGGACGTGGAGTTGTCCTGGGTGGTGCTTCACGGTCAATTAGGGGACATTGTAGATCCCCCCCAGGGCCCACTGGATGGAACGTGGGAGAGTGTGGGCTATGATGTGGACCATTGACTATGGGGTGCAGTGATGCTCAGAGATGTACTTACCAGGTGCAATGGATGTGTCATGATGATGGGAGAGAGTGTTGCTGTGGGGGGAGTGGGGGGTGGGGGCGGTGGGGTTGAGTGGGACCTCTAATTTTTTGAATGTAATATTTAAAAAAAAAAAAAAAGTTTGTGGGAAGCAAATATGGCTCAAAGCAGCTGGGCACCTGCCTTCCACATGGGAGGTCCTGGGTTCAGTTTCCAGTGCCTCCTAAAGAAGACGAGCAAGACAGCAAGCTGACACCATGGGCTGGCACAATGAGATGATGCAACAAGATGACGTAGTGAAGAGACACAATGAGAAACACAATTACAGACACAACAGTCAGGGACTGAAGGTGGCTCATGTAATTGGGCACCTCTCTTCCACATGGGAGGTCCTAGGTTCTGTTCCTGGTGCCTCCTAAAAAGAAGATGAGTACACAAGGAATGGACACAGAGAGAGACAGTGAGTGCAAACAACATGTTGGGGGTGGGAGAAATAAAATCTTTAAAAAAAAAAAGTTTGCTTTGTGAGCAGAAAAATAGAAAAGGAGGAATATGGAATATTGCTGAATGAGATTACTGGCCACTAGAAAGTGATTCCTTCCATTTTTACTATTTTACCATCCCACTCAACTGGTTATTTTTATTTATGGTTCAGGGCATCTTCTCAGAAGGATGCACTTGAAACTCAGCTTTGAAAGATGCCATGTAAATCATTCCCTCTTGCTTTGGACAAAGTATTATACAGTTTATTTTAAAAATAATAATCTAGTCATGCCTGAGAGACCTAGGTTACCATAAGTGGTTTCTTTTTTTAAAAAAGATTTATTTATTTATTTATTTCTCTCCCTCCCCCCCTACCCCAGTTGTCTGTTCTCTGTGTCTGTTTGCTGCGTGTTCTTCTTTGTCCGCTTCCGTTGTCAGTGGCATGGGAATCTGTGTTTCTTTTTGTTGCATCATCTTGTTGTGTCAGCTCTCCATGTATGCGGCACCATTCCTGGGCAGGCTGCACTTTTTTTCTTTCGCACAGAACTGAAGATACACAGTGGAATAACATCTTGTTAGTTCTAAAGTCTGTATGAGTTGGGAAGCGGACTTGGCCCAGTGGTTAGGGCATCTGTCTACCACATGGGAGGTCGGCGGTTGAAACCCCCGGCCTCCTTGACCTGTGTGGAGCTAGCCCATGCGCAGTGCTGATGCACGCAAGGAGTGCCCTGCCATGCAGGGGTGTACCCCGTGTAGGGGAGCCCCACGCGCAAGGAGTGTGCCCCGTAAGGAGAGCCGCCCAGCGCAAAAGAAAGTGCAGCCTGCCCAGGAATGGCGCCGCACACACGGAGAACTGACACAAGATGATGCAATAAAAAGAGACACAGATTCCCATGCCTCTGCCAACAACAGAAGCGGACAAAGAACACACAGCAAATAGACACAGAGAACAGACAACTGTGGCGGGGGGGAGGGGAGAGAAATAAATAAATCTTTAAAAAAAAAGGTCCGTATGAGTAAAGATTGCATATAACCGAGATTATTTTTGAAAGTCTGTAAAAATCTCTCAGTCCAGCAAACCAGTTTTTCATCCTGTGTTGGAATAGATGACTATGTCTTTTATATGAACAGCAGATTGAATAGTTGACTTGTGTTCTTTATATCTCTAACAAAGGATTCCTGATATGTAAAAATTAACATATAGACAGAAGTGTATTTTTTGTTTTTTGTTTTGTTTCTTGTAAACTATCAAATCAATTCCACAGATAGAAGGTGAAAATTGGTGTAAAGCTGGGTAAGAGGGGCAGTCCCACCCTGTCATGTGCATGGCACTGAACAGTCAATACATGCCAGGCATATGAAATTCAAACATAGGCAAAATAATCATTTGATTAAGCTGGGTAACAAATCTGTGAATTAGTAGAAATGGAAAGGGCAGTGGACTGGTTGAAAAGTGAGGAGAAAGAAGAAGCCTATAAGGAAAGCGAATTTCGCTCAACTGATAAAAGAGTGTCCACCTATACCACATGGGAGGTCCGCGGTTCAAACCCGGGGCCTCCTTGACCCGTGTGGAGCTGGCCCATGCACAGTGCTGATGCGCGCAAGGAGTGCCATGCCATGCACGGGTGTCCCACGTCGGGGAGACCCACATGCAAGGAGTGCGCCCTACAATGAGAGCCACCACACATGAAGACACGCAGCCTGCCCAGGAGTGGCGCTACACAGACGGAGCACTGATGCAGCAAGATGACTCAACAAAAAGAGACACAGATTCCCAGTGCTACAAACAAGAATGCAAATGGACACAGAGCAGACGGGGGGAAGAAAAATAAATTAAAAATCTTTAAGGAAATAAAAGGAAGAAGCCTATCATCATAAAATCCTTGACATTCAAAAGGCATAGAATATTGGAATAAACTAAACTCTGACTAGCAGTGGCTAATTTATGACTATGTATTACCTGTGATACTGTTTGAGGATTTTTGTTGAATTGTTTGTCTTTCGATGTCTTAGTCTTCAGTTGAATTGGCTCTTTGGTCCATTTGGTCTGCACCTGGACAACACATTCATATCTCCCTTTCATGCTCTTTTTGGACACACTGATTGGATGGGTGGCTGTTCCCATTATTGAAATGATTTTATTTTTCCTTATGACCACCCCTCCCTGCCCCCTCCTGCCTTTTTTTTTTTTTTTTGCCACTGAGGAAGTTGGATTACCAAAGCTAATTGGATGCATTGTCATTGTAATTTCCCCCACCCAAGCTCCTATTAAACATTATTAATACTTTTCTTAAAGATTCCTAAAACTGAATCTAAATTACTGATATGTTTTCTCCCTCCTGGTATCAGTAATTTTATCTCTTCTTCAGTTTGAGTTAGATTCCCAGACTGGCTCAGAGTAACCTAATTAACACAATTTATATCCATTTATTCCGGTGGTAAATGGAATTTATTGGAATATTGGAAAAAAGGAGCAGAATAAATGCATTTATAATTTTGCCCATTTATTTTCTTGATAGGTGTTAGAAAGGACTATAGTTTTGTTTATTTAAATTGATATGGGTTCATGAAGAAAAACTCAGCTGACAAAAGATGCCCAAATTCACTAGGAGTCAGGGAAATGTAAATTAAAGAACAATGAACTCTCCTCTCCCTTCCACCCACAGATTAGTAAATATTAAAAAGAGCTATAGTATACATTTGTTGGAGGGAATGTGGAAAAGTCTTCTTTTATACATTGATCAAGCTATGACACATCACAGCCTTTGGAAAAAGCAATGTGGCCACGTCTATTATAATAGGCTTATCTTTTGACCAGTGAGCCCAATTCTAGAAATCTATCCCATAGACTTAAAAGCATTAACATGTACAAAAGTTCTTTTTTATACATATTTGTGATAACCAAGAACTGGAAACAAAATGGATGCCCATCCATAGGGAGATAATTCCCAAATAAAGTGTGACACATCCATACCAGTTATTACCAGACATTAAATAAACTCAGATTATTGCCAGATGACTTGAAGGAATTGCATGATATATCATAGTGTGAGAAAATATGGAAAAGTGGGTATATAATAACCCATTTTTGTGAAACAAGCTAAGAGAATTAGGTCATTTGTAAGTTAATATGTGTGTATATGTAGGTCTATATGTTTTACATACATAACTTAACATTTAACATATTTTTACATGACAGGACATCCTGGTTTTATATGGGTTCTTGAAGCAGTTGGGGAATCTAGAAGAGGGACTGCAGGGAGGGAGGTATCTGTAATAAAAACAGCATCTATGAAATCTCTTATGTGAAATTGTACATGTGTTTCCATAAAGGGAGGTCACCAACATGTGGTTTGACATTGAATGACCTTTATTTTTTAAATATGTTAATCATTCATATTCTTTATAGAGAACATGGTTTCATATCAGGAGGACAATTTATATTCATAATGGAAGAAAAATTGACATGGAGGTGGCCAAACATAAACATTGTACAGCCACTCTCAGACTTAAGAACAACTAATATAACCCACATGAATAGTTAGCCTATGTAATTTTGGCAGCTGGTATTTCTATCTACTCTTAGATCAACTGCCCAGTTAAGTCTATCTGTTGATTTGATGGCAGAATGTACTTATAGTAATGTGTTTTTTTGGTTTGGATTTGGAAGCCTTTCTTTTGTGAATCTTTTAGGCGAAAATCATGTGTTCCTCAATATGTAAATGTATTGGCTGTAAGAATTTTGAAGAAAGCCCAGAAAGAAAAACATTGATGCACTTGGCAGATGCAGCCGAAGTAAGGGTACAACAACAAACAGCAGCAAAGACTAAGTTATCCTCTCAAATTTCGGACTTGCTTACTCGGCCAACACCAGCTTTGAATAGTGGAGGAGGAAAGTAAGTCGCTATTTTAATCTCTTTTATAGTATGACTGGAATATTCATTTTTGGGAAAGTTGTTTCTTTTTCTTTTTAACCAAAATGGAATTCATAGTTTTAGTTTTTGCAAACCTGATTTTTAAATTTTCTTCCCACCTTTAGTTACTTGTAAAGAAATTTAAAGGTAACAAAAATCTGAAAGCTTTTTTTTGTATGTTAAAGATTTTGATATGACCCCTACTGCAGGCAGCCAGAATCCTCAGTTACCTGCTCTTGTCAGAGTGGGCTTTAATTTCAAATTCCATTTATTCTGCCTTGTAGCTTATTTATGTTCTTTCTTTTTTTAACTGACAGTAGCTAATTATCCTGGATTTGCAGTTTATTTCTATCAATGATTGCTTGCTTACATGTTTTTGAGTTAGTCATTAGATTAGGTTGCCTGATTTAATCTCTCAAAGGTTTTAAGACTTGACTTGGCTACAATAGAGCAAGCCTCAGGATGAGTAGATGTGATGTAATACTCAGTAATTCAGGCCTTTATAAATGTAACTCTGTGATTATAGAACTATACTTGTGTGTTAGTCAGCTAAAGGGGTGCTGATGCAAAATACCAGAAATTGGTTGGTTTTTATAAAGGGTATTTATTTGGGGTAGGAGATTGCAGATACCATGCCATAAAGCCTAAATTACTTCCCTCACCAAAGTCTATTTTCACGTGTTGGAGCAAGATGGCTGCCAACGGCTGCGAGGGTTCAAGCTTCCTGGGTTCCTCCCTTCCAGGGTCTTGCTACTCTCTGGGTTCAGGGTTCCTCTCTTCCTGGGGCTCCAGCTTAAGGCTTCAGCATCAAACTCCAACATCAAAACTCTTAACATCAAAAACCCTTAACTCTGTCCTTTGCCATGCCTTTTATCTCTGAGTCCCCACCCTTTGATGGGTCGGGACTCAATGCCCTACTGGCACAAGAGGTTTATATAATTACTTAATCAAGTAAACCTATGAATTCAATATAATCTAATATACCCAGAGGAAGAGATGAGTTTACAAACATAATCCAGTATTTCTTTTTGAAATTCATTAATAATATCAAATGGCTACAACCTGGTTCCCCCATGTTTTGTGTGTGTGGTGGAAAAAATGCACATTTTAAAAAAAATTTTGCATTTTAACAAACACTAAGTAGGAATATGATAAAGTGCTTATTTTCAGTGTTGTTCAGGAAATAGTGCTTTAAGTTTCAAATGTCATTCATTCAGCAAATATTAATGGAGTACCTCTATGTGACAGGCACTGAGAAACAACAGTAAATAAGACTACTCATAGAGCTTACCTTCATAAGTTGGGAGGACTTTAGATACAGAAAGTTTATTCTACATGTAGAATTATATCTGTTATTCCAGAAAGCCCTTTCTAGGCAATAAGTCATGTATTTTATGTGAAATGCTACATTTCTTGAAAATATATTTTTAAAATATGCTCAATAATAAAACCAAATCTAATATTTTGAAGCTTCTCAGGATGTGAGGGTAATCATTGTGCAAATTGCGATACTTAATATGCTGATGAATCATGAAAGTGCCAATAGAGATTTCCAGATGAAAGAATGTCACATCTGCTTTTATTGCTATTCAACATCATCATCTTTCTCTCTCTCAAAAATCTTTTCAGATTGCCATTTACATTTGTAACTAAAGAAGTAGCTGAAGCCACCTGTAATTGCCTTCTTGCCCAGGCAGAGCAGGCGGACAAGAAAGGGAAATCAAAGGCAGCAGCTGAACGGATGATTCTTGAGGAATTTGGTCGATGTTTAATGAGCGTTATCAACTCTGCAGGAAAAGCAAAAAGTGACCCTTGTGCCATGAATTGCTAACTCTTGCACGCAAGACTGATAAATGGAACTATACAGAAAACTTAAGGTGCAGGGACACTTCATTTTCAGAAGATAGATTAACAATTACAATTTAACAATTCAGTCCTTGTTTTAAGAGATTTGAAATTATATTGAAAGAGAAGACATTTTAAATGAGGAAGTAGTACATTTTAAATCTTAATTAAGTCTGCTTGTGCCCCTTCTAAAATGATTTTTTCTTTATTAAGATTTTTAATTTGCTTGGGTTTCTTAAGAATTAGATGTTCTATCATTCTGATTCTATTGACAAAGACCATTTAAAATTATAATTTATAACATATGGTGTTGTATGACTTTGTTCCAGTAGAAGATGCCAAAGAAGCATTGGTATTACCAGTCATTCTTTGGTACTAGACCTAGAATATATAATAAGTAGACAGAATATCTTCATAAACAATTCTTTTGAAACATTCAAATGACATTTTGTGTTTAGAAAAAAACTATCTTTTTAAGAAAAAACCTTTTTTAGGTCATATTCTGCCTCTCTGGGAATGTCAGAAGGGGAAGTAATCCATAGGCACACTTTTTAAAAATATATTTTGTTTTTAAAAACATATGAAGTGTTTAAGGGACAGTAAACTAAATTTTAGAAGTGAGCAATGTGTTTCTATAATAAGGAGTCACTAACAGGTGCTCTAGGATATCTCCATTTTCTTTCATAGAGGTGGTATGTATTTGAAACAATAAATTGTCAGTCAAAGTGATTACTGGGTACTGTTTGAATGGAAACCTGCATCTGAATAGAAGCAAGCATTATTATAGTGATAACATGGAATCTCGCATAATTACCAACTATAAAATTTGACTTGGATGGAGAATTAAAGAATATTGAAGCTGGAAGAGATGAATTTAGGGAAAGATTTTTCACCTACAGAAATTGTTCCTTTTATAGACTTTTGAACTAAGAGGTTTCAAACCAATATGTGACTTGATTATTGAAGTGGGCCTCCTAACCAAGTTTTCAAAATTGTGAGATTTTTTTTATAAGGGAAGTGTAATATGGCATTTTTAACCAGTGCTTTGGTAAGCTGAATCTATGTGTGTTTTCATATAATTACTAAAATAACCTAAATCATTTTCGATAATTCAAAATTCAAAAGCTTTATGAATTTAAAAGCCTGTTGTAGATAGGACTCTTGATTTTAGGATGAGAAAAACCATGTTGGAATTCAGGCATTTTGTGGGGTACCTTAATCCTCACTAATTATTAGTATGATTATTACCTTTCCTAAGAGGAATCTATAGTTGTATGTATTGTGTGTATATATGTTCATATGAACACACAAGATGTAGGCAATAGAAATTAAGTAATCCAGAAGAGGATTCCGTTATTCATTAAAGTATCTACCTTTTGAAATATGGATTTACAAAATTATAGTGCAGTAACTTTAAATGTAGATAGTGCATTCTTAGCACCTCAATCTAGTATGTTTAATTAAAATTTGTATAAATGTAAATTAGTGTAAGAGGATAAAATAATATCTAATCAAGTTATTTTTCAAAAGATTGCAATACCCTTTTGGTCTAAACCTAAACTTCTTTGTTCATTTTGTACATACTCTGTGTTTAATTCTAATTGCACCTTTGTCATGTGTATTTATATACAGTGTGCAGAAAATGTGACATTTGGGTTACAATTGTAGATTATGTATGATGGCATTGCTTGAGAATGTTTTGCTTGTAAAAATTTGAAGGTGCAATCAAATGCTACTAGTTTTTCTGATTTTCAAGAAGCTAAAGTATTAAGCCTTTTTCCTTCCTGTGTAGTACCTACTAAACAACTTCTTTTTGTATTTAGGCAGTTGCGTCAAATTGCTGAACAAGGTTAATAGCCACATTAATTCAACAATTTTAAAAGACTATTTGGGGAGGGTTGGGTATATAATTTTTTAGCTCTCTTTACATCCCAAAGTAGAAAGATTAAATTTATATTTACTAGAGCTATTCAAAGAATACAGTTTTCTATATTGTAAAAACAGGACAGCAAAGTAAATCATAAGGAAAATAAACATTTATACTATTCTGTAAAAAAAAAAGTTTTGCATTTTTTTCTTTAGTTTAATAACACCACTTTTAACCATTGAGCATGCAAGAAGCCTTTTAAAATACTGATTTTCGAATAAATTTGACATTACTTCTGAAAGCACACAACAGAAAATATAATTTTGCCCAATCTCATTAACATAAATTGCTTTGAAGAACATGCTCTTTTTTTCACTGGTTTCTTTTAAGGACAGCAGCTCAATCCAGTCTTTTCTTTTAGTGTGTGATGTTCTTATAATAAGCACCTTCCTTGGTTTGCTTTCTTTCAAAAATGTAAAAGTAACTCGTAAGTCTTATCTGGACTATCTGGGAAATAGAACCCTAAGGTTACAGATAATGTAAAACAAGTAGAGCTAGTGACTTTGTGGGGTGATGGCACATACTGCTTTAGCTTTCCCATTATCACATTTTCTCACAATCTTATGTAAAATGTGAATTTAAAAATCCTCTACAGAAGTTTTCTATTTCATAATGTTATATAATAGAAAAAAAAAACGAAGAACATGGATAGTTACGTAAATGCAGCTTCAAACTAGGATAGCCAGCCCTACTTTTGATCATATTTGCATTCTTTAAGCATTCTCTATAGAATTCTGGAGTAACCACTCAAAACAGAAAAGCCAGTATGCTAACAAGTATTATTGGAGTTACTTCCTATTAATTACTTAAAGCTTGTTAGCATTTCTTTAATGTGTTATTATCTATTGTCTCTTGTTTTAATTCAGTTAATTGGTGGTCAAACGTGAGTTTTTAATGATCCAAGTAAATTTATAAGATGAAAGTTATTTTTTTAAAATGGCTTATTTTTTAAATTTTTAAAAAATTTCCTTTTAAATAGTTTTATGAATGCATTTAAGGCATTAGTTTTCATTCAAAGGCAATTAGAAAACAAATACATTCAGAGTTGTTTGTTGTCACAGAGGCTTTAAAGTAACTAATTTATTATATTAACAAATGAAATTTGACAATATACACAAAGGATAATAAAAAAATTATGACCAAGTGAGGTTTATCCTGGGAATTCAAAGTTGATTCAACATTCAAAAAAGTAATCAGTATAATTAGCTGTTTATTAATTGGAAAAGAAGAAAAACCATATAATCATTCAGAGATCCACAAAATAACTTTGTGATTACACTAAACGCCATGTACTTATTCGCTTTATAAGGGTGAATATTGTGCTTTGTGGATTTTTTTTTTTTCAAAAAAGATGCTGATAAAACTCAATACTCATTTATGATAATTAAAAAATGCATCAAAGTAGAACAGAAGAGATCCTCAGCTGTATAAAATATATCTACAGAAAGCCTACAGCTGCTTTTTCCCTAAGAGTGGGAAGAAGTCAAGAAAGGGTATCTTCTCTCACCATTCCTATTCAACAATGAATTGAAGGTCCTAAACAGTTAATAAGGCAAGAAAAAAAATAGAATTTTTTATTGGAAATGAATAAATACAACTATTTCTATTTATAGACAATGTAATTGTTCTGTAGGAAAACCAAATCTTTAAAAAGCTATTAGAATTAAGTGAGTTTTGCAAGGTCACTGCACAAAAAAAAATTGTCTTCATTTTAGCAATGAAGATTTAGAAACAAATTTTAAAATTACCATTTATGATAGCACCCAAAACCATGAAACCTAATAAAAACATGTACAAGATCTGTATGCTAAAAAGTGCAAAACATTTGATTAAAAAATATCAAAAAAGACCTTGAAAAAAAAGGAGGTATACCAGGTATACCATGTATACCATGAGATACCATGTAGAAGATTCAATATGAAGGGATCAGTTTCCCCAAATTCATGTGTAGAGTCAATGGAATATCAAACAAAATCCCAGAAATTGAGCTGATTTTAAATTTTTTATGGAAAAGTATAACAACTAGAATAGCAACAATAAAAAAAAAAGGTGTAAAAAGAACAAAGCTGGAGGACTCTTGCCTGATTTCAACACTTAATATAAAGCTAAAGAAGTGAAGATAGTATGGCATTGGTGAAACCACAGACCCATGGATCATAGAATAGTGTTCCCAGAAATAGACTCACATATATATGTGGTCAATTTTTGAACAAAGGTACTTAGGTAATTCAGTGGAGAAGGGCTAAACCTTTTAACAAATGGAGCTGGAGTATCCATATATAAAAATGTGAATCTGAATTCAGACCTCACACCTCACACCAAATTAAATGAAAATGGATCATCAACTAAACATAAAACCTTGAACTACAAAATCTCTAGAAAGGGAAGTGGATATGGATCAAGCAGTTGGGCACCAGTCTACTATATGGGAAGTACAGGGTTTGGTTTCTAGTACCTCCTAAACAAGATAAGCAAGACAGCAAGCTTATGTGGCAAGCTGATGCAACAAGATGACCCAATCAGGAAACACAATAAGACAAAATAAGCAGGGAGCAGAGGTGGCTCAAGCAATTGGGTGAGGTACCCATCAGCTCCCAGTGACAGCACGCAATGAACAGACATAGATGACAATGAGCATAAACAAGGGATGGGGTGGAAATAAACCTTAAAATAAAATACTCTAGAAAAAAAAATCCTAGTGCCCTTAAGTTTGGCAAAGATTTCTAAGATGAAACTAAACAGTATGAAACTATAAAATTGAAAAAACTGAAGTTCATCAAAATTAATGACGTCTACCTTTCAAAAGACACTATTAACTAAATGAGAAGACAAGCCACAGACTGGAAGAAAGTATTTGCAACACATTGGAAAATACTGGATACTTGAAGTATCCAGAATATATAAAGAACACTCAATAAAAACAGCCTTCCAAAATATGGGCAAAAGACTTAAAGGGATATTCCACATAAGAAAATAAACATAAATAAGCATAGGAAAATGTGCTCAGCATCATTAGCCACTAGAAAAATGCAAATATAAAGCCACCATTAGGTATCACTACCCATCTATTAGAATGACTAATTCAAAAGAAAATAATACTTAACGTAAGTGCTGCAAAGGAAGTGGAGCAAAAGGAATTTTCACATTTCTGGTCAACACAAAATGATGCAGTTGCTGCGGAAAGCTTGGCAGTTTGAAATAGTTATTTTTATACTTACCATTTGACCCCATGATATGGATATACCATGTTTTATTAATTCACCCGTTGACGGAAATATTGGCCTTTTCTGCTTTTTGGCTGTTAAAAATGCTGCTGCTATGAACTTCTTGTACAAGTTTCTGTGTGGACATATGCTTTCATTTCTCTTGAATATATAATATACCTACAAGTGGTGTTGCTGGGGCATATGGCAACTCTATATTTAAACTTTTGAGGAACTGACAGTTGTTTTCCAAGCCTCTGCACTATTATACATTTCCACCAGCAATGTATGAGGGTTTCAATTTCTCCATAATCTCAACTTATCTTTTTTACTAGTCATCCTAGAGGATGTTGTGAAGTGGCATCTCATGATTGTGATTTGCATTTCCTTGATGGCTAATGACATTCAACGTATTTTCATGTTTATTGGCCATTTTTGTCTTTGAGAAATGCCTATTCAGATCCTTTGCTCATTCTTTAATTGGGTTGTTTTGAGTTACAGGAATTCTTAGTATATTCTAGATTTAAGTCCCTTATCAGATAAATGAGTTGCAAAAAACCTTTCTCCCATTCTATAGGTGCTTTTTGCTTTTTTTGATGGTGTCCTTTGAATTACAAAGTTTTTCTGATGATATTCAATTTAAATACTTTTTCTTTGTTGTCTGTGCTTTTGGTGTCATAGCTAAGAAACCACTGCCTAATTCAAATCATGAAGATTTACTTGGTTTTAAGTTTTATAGTTTTAGCTCTGACATTTATGTTTTTGACCCACTTAGAGTTAGTTTTTTTGTATATGGTGTGAGGTAGGGGTCCAACTTCATCTTTTACAATGTGGATACCCAGTTGTCCCAGCATCATTTGTTGAAAAGTAGGAAAGTACATTTTTGGGGAGAATGTTCTCTTTGAAGAAAAAAAAAAAGACAAAGATGGGGGGTAGATATTATAACTGAAATACCTTAATCAAATAGGAATAATTTACAGAATTATTTCATTGTAAAGGATCAATTAAATCTATTATCAAATACAAGGCCTTCTCACAAGAGTAAGAGCAAGTAACTGTAATAAAGGCATTGATGGAAATACCCTTATTTTCAACATTTGTACACCCATTTTATCTAGCACTTAAAGGATTAATGCAAAACAATTTTTAAAAATACTGAATATCAGGATATTAGTCAAATATAACACCAAAGAACATTAGACACTATGGATATGAACCTAGTTTTAATATCAGTTACTAACTCTGGATTTATATAAGCAATAAATTAAAGTTTTACAAACAGGCTTCCTTTAAATAAGATTTATCCTGGCACATCTAAACTCATTCTGTTTGCAAACGACATAGAACACAATATTCAGATTTCTCAGGAATAGCTCTTGTATAAAATGTACAAAATGCAGTATATTACTGGCTACATTTCAAAACATAAGACTTTGAGGTAGACTAAACTGAAATATCTCAAAATATACTTTTAAAGGGAAATTCTGGTTAATAAATCTCAACTTTTACCTACTCATCTTTTAAAATTTTAAATTTTCCTAGTAAGTATACATTGTGAACATTCATTCAATGACAGTAGTACATTTTATATACACAGGTGAATAATGTACTCTTGCATCTTCTTTTATCCATTAAAATACTCTCATTTTGTGAAAGTATATATACCTATGTTTTTCTATTAATCTTTTCATATCTGAAGGTGAATGTAGAAAATTGTCCTTAGTATGTTTACAACTTCAGATTTAACTTTCTGAAAAAACATTACATAATTAAGAAAAAAATTTCATATCTATTGACTTAATTGATTTTCTCCAATTTATTCATCACGTGCAATGAAATTCCATTATTCATTCAACATTGCAAATGTTTTTTTTTTAGTCTCCCTGTGAACATCAATAGGTTTCAGAAATTGGAGTAAAAGTTCTTCCTATTCTTTGATGAACACTGGGCTTTTCCAACAGGAGTCAAGTGAATATTCAGCCTATTATATTATTCAAAAATATTTCAAAGGAAGTCCAGGAACAATGAATTGTGATAACGATGTCATGTATGTTCTTTCCAGACTGCATTCCCCAGCTTTGTTGCAGTGCAACGAACCATCTCATGGCTCATGTGCTGACCTTCACCTTGTCAAAGCTGAAGTGCTTCTACATTTTAGGGTAAATAGGGGTAACGAGATCTTTGTGGTATTTGATAATTTCCTTTAGTTTAATTTTCAAACCAGAACTTAACTTTCATATTTAAATAAAAATTATATTCAAGGTTTTATAGGTAGTCTGTCAAAATTCTTAAGAGCCATAAACCAAAGGTTTTTTGGGGGAAGTGTAGTCTATTTATAAAAGGAGCAGATGTTACGGTCCTTTCGGTTGTTATTCTCCCTTGTTTTTATAGCAGACTGAATAAGTTAAAAGCCTGTCCAGTCAGTCTTTTAATGGTGAATTTAAAGGTAGTACCTGTTAGCTAGTCTGCTTCTACTGACTTACTGCCTTCATTCTGGGTAACTGAAATGTGGCAAGCCATACCTAGGTACGAGCAGATTTTATGTGTAAACAGAAATTCTAGTAAGTCAGAACTGCAAACTTGTCCATTGTCCAGAATTGTCAATTTATAAAATAACTGAAAAAGTCATGGTGGCCTATTATGCTTAATAAAAATTTTAATATATTTGAGGTCTCATTTGAATGGATAGCCATTGTTACTGAATTTATTGGTTTTAGTAAAACCTGAACATTTGTAATCTTGTAGAGAAGACCAGTGTTTCCTTGATAAAGTTTTCATTTCAGTTCTTTCTGAATGGTGTTTTAAAGGGTTCTGGGCTACATCTTTAGCTCGGATATTTAAGAAACAGATTATTATATCTTTTAGCAACTTTACAAAGTGATTAATGACACATACTTCTCCATCAAAGAGATGCTCATCTAAATCTACAAAAAGATAAATATGCCCAGAAAGCTCATATAATATTTTCTGTTGAAGATACAAATCCATCTGTTTAGGAACTAGTTCATGAATTCCCATTCTTGAATGGGTTCTTACAACTCGCTCACAAATGTTTATAATCCGACATAGACTTTCTGAAGGGAAATGCAAACCATTTTTCTTTTTAACACATAACAGTGACCCAATTTTAAAGGCTTTGAGATCTGATGCATACAGTGCAGTGATACACTCCTCACAAGTTAAAAGGGCTGTTAACTTAGTAGCAATATAACCAGCATAATAGGTGAGATTTCGTCTATGATCTGACAGGTCTAGTAGTGCCTCACTTAGTGAGCAATTAGACCAGTCTTGACAGATTACTTCTTTGTGAAAAAGAGCTTTTATTATGCTACCACCATACTCATGCTGAATTGTCCAAAGGGCCAAGTCTGTCCTTCGTGCAATTGAAATGTCCAGGATACTTACTTCACTTAGAAAAGCTTTGTCTTGAAATCTGTATCTGGTCTCCAAATTATGGTAAGCTTTCTGGAATGCCATGCAGGTAGGGCTGGAACTGGATACTAATACCTGTCTAAGCATCTTGAGAAATAATTCCAGATGATCTTGGCTGAATTTGTAAGTCAAAAGATAGGGAAAAGGCATGACCTTTGGGAAGACATAATTTTGGTAAAGCCATTTTAAGCTCTCAGCATTAAGCAAAAATCCCAGAAATCCTAATTTTCGCTTACCTTTAATTATTTGATTATTGCTAGTGTCAGATAATGTAACAAAAATAGTCTTGGCCTCAATTAACACATGATTTATTTTATTGTAAGTTTCAGGCAATAGAGGTCCTTTAAGTCCCTTTCCGTAATAGTTCCTACTATTAAAAACGTCAAACAGGTTGTTAATTAAGCGTAAAAAATGAATGGTACCAATACAGTTTTGAAAAGGAGGCAAGCCTAATGACAGCAAACATTCTAATGCACTGGCTACACTCTCGCTGAAGAGTTGGGCAGCACAATTCATTTTCAGTACGTGATTTTTTAACTTTGGAAATTTACTTGAGATTCTTTCCGTACTTGATAATTCCTGTTCCTTTAGTGCTACTAACTCCACGAGGTGTTGCCAATGTGCTATGCCATTAATAAACTGAATGCTTTGAAAATATTGAAATGCATTTCTTATTAATCTAAGCAAGTGGCAAGAATCAAAAAAGTATGCAATCTGTTGACTAGAAGATGAAGGATGCTGAAATGTACACTTGACGTTGTCTCCATCAATACGTATCCCCAATGCTTTTGCCATTTGAACACTGTGAGCAGTAGCATCAGATGTAACAGCCAGAACTGTGATCCCTATGTCACTCAATTTGCCAATAGTCAGACGAAGCAGCTGAGCCTGTAAATATCCAGATGACCTATTTACAAAAAAATAACCAAGAGGTGTTCTCCAGTGACCAAAAATACCCACTGCCATTAACAAAATAGTTTCTGAGGCAAGCGGTGTTTCATCAGCATCAAGTTTACCAAGACCAAAGTCCATAAACCCTTGCAAACGGTGACTGCTGGGGTCCCACTGAAGTTGTTGCTTAAGAGAGATACCCTTTATTATCAGTGAACAATACTGATACAGCTGGTCTCCGTTCTCTACTCTTTGTTGAAGAAAGGAAAAAATGTGGCTGTTGAAACCTGGACTGGGTTTGCATTTGGATAACCAACTGGAAAATATAAAAAGTGTAAAATAGAAAATTCAAATGAAGAACTGAAAAGAGAAAATGCCTTAAAATGGTACTAATGTATCCTCAAATCCCTTTAGAAATAAAAACTGATAGAAGTACCTAAATTCTACATTTTCAAATGAACTTTCATATGGTTATAATAAGACAGTAAGATATAGAGAAACTTAGGAACACAAAGTAGTATTTTAAGATCTAAACATACAATTTTTAAAAAATTTCTCAATGTTTGAAAAGCAAGATGTGATCTCAAGAACCATATGACTGACTTCAATTACTTAAGAAAGTAATGCAAATCAACCACTCCCCAATTTGTTCTAAATGATGTGTTTATAATTCAGATCATAAGCCAGTCTTACCTGTAAACTCACTGACATAAGACTGCTGAGCAGGAAGGAACCTATGAGAACTATTAATACCTTTACCTCATTTTATAGATTAGGAAACTGAGACAGAGGGAGAGGTTAAGAGTTTTGGTTCATATTATGCTACTAGTTATGAAGAAATATAAAACCTAGCTTTTTGGTACCCTGTTCAGTGATTTTCTTCCAACCCTTACAGCCTTAAAATTATACTCTTAGAGGCATCTCTTTGCCACTATACACTACTATCTTAGGAGTTCTTTTATGGTATCACAGACTTCTCTAAATATTACAGGACAGGGTTTTCTGAATATTTTTGCAGCAACCTACAAGTTTTATAAACAAAACTCACCCTTACCATGTGCCAGTTACTTTCACATACATATGAAAAATGTTTATATAATTCAAAGATACACATATATACATATATGTATATAAACACATATTTCATGTCAATTATGACTCATTAAATTGATTTCATGATTCACTGATGGGTCACCATTTGCAGTTTGCTGTGCCCATAAGTAGCTTATAATCTATTTATGAGACAAATATAAGTGTATTTATCAATTGTTTATATTTTAAAACAGGGCAAAATAGTAAGACAATGAGAAAACAGTACAGTATGTCTCTACCAGGGTGCTACATATAGCCCACTAGTATACTGAAACCCCTTACAAGTGTGCCACCAATTTTTTATCAATTGTTTAAAATTTATTTTTCTGCATTAGGATTCTCAAATGAACACCAAAGAGGTTGTTTTGTACAAGCACTATAGAAGGAAACCACTTAATGCCTCTATGTAAGTTTTAAATGGGTTTAAGGTATTAAGGAAAAAGAAACCTAAAACTTAGTTTCAATTGATTTTTAAATGAAAATCTAAATGGTATCTTAATGACCAGAGCTATCAGAACAGTGCCTTGAATACTTGAATAGTAGTCAGAAAGATGTAGAACTGTTGATTTACTCTTAAAAGATTTTATAACTCAAAGTAGGTAAACTCAAAGCAAGTTTTTGAGTTAGATTGTAAAAAAACGATATTTTGGGGTTTTTTTTTTTCTTTTTGTTTTTAAGCCAAATAATAAAGAAAAGTGAAAAAAACAAAGTATTAATAAAAATCAGTTGATATTTCAGGGATATCCTTCCAGATCTAAGTATACATACCTAAATATAACTTTCAAACATTATACTGAGCCTTTTTTTTCACTTAATAGTAACATTATACACCTATTTTTTTAAAGGTTTGTTTTTATTTTTATTTATCCTCCTCCCCCCACAGCTTGCTTGCTGTCTTCTCTCTCTGTCCATTTGCTGTGCATTCTTCTGCTTGTCTCCCTTTGTTGTGTCATCCTGCTGTGCCAGCTCTCCGCGGGCATGGGCTATCAGCTCTCCGCGGTTCGGGTCGCCAGCTCTCCACGGGTGCGGGCCAGCTTGCCTTCACAAGCAGGCCCTGGGAAGTGAACCCAGGGCCTTCCATATGGTAGATGGGAGCTCAATCAACTGAGCCACAGCTGCTTCCCTGTACACCTATTTTTTACCTGTCCTTAAATTTTGACCTAGAGCAACATTTTGAATGTGTATATGGTATATGCCACAGTATAGTTAAACCATAATTAATTGAAGAACATCTAGGTTGTTTCCGATTTTTAAAAAACAATATAAATAGTGTACAAAATGTGTATGTATGCATATGTACACATCTACATATTCATGTCATTTCTAGTAGTAGAATGCAGAGGCAAAATTACTTATGCATTTACTGGGATAATGAACTCAACTTTAATAAGAAATTAAAAACAAATTTCAGACCTCAGGTGTACATAACTGAGTGGGTCAATTTAAAATTATTACATATTCCCAAACTGCCCTTCAGAAAGTTCATACTAAATTTCAATTTACATTTCTAACAATAAGATATTTTAACTAAGCAAGACCTAATAGCTTAGGGAATGATATAGGGAGTCAATTAGATGATTTAAAACTCTGCCTTGGAAAAATAATAGGCCTAAAGATTAATAATGCTAAGCAATAAACAGCCTAAAGCTAATTCTCTTCCCACTGCCTTTTCTTTTGCATCTCTCTCAGTTTCTGCTCATAAAAGGAGTGAATTACTTACACTGAATTCAAACAGAAATTTAGCAAGAAACCACTATGCCACACTTTCTATCTTTGAACATTGAGCTAAATGTATTATAATAAAGAAAACTGAAGATATTATGGCCTCATTTCAAAGGATTTGTGAAAACAAGATGCCTTAAAGACCCAAAGCACAGGCATCATAGAAAGCACAGCTCTGGGAAGGTTTTGGTCTTTAATAATTCAGGGAGAATTGAAAAAGGATCCAATTAAGATACAGAGAAAATTAAGAGAGGTGACTGATAGTCGCTGAAAATTAGAGAAAGGGGTGACAATTTAAAATAAGTGAGTGAGGTACCTATCTAAACTAAAGGTTTTTTTAAAATTTAGGTTTGGCCTAGTCCATCCTTGTCTAATTGTTTACCATTGAATCTGATGCTATATTTCCTGTCATTCACTTTTCTGGTTTCTGAGGTGCTGACTCTCACATTTTCTCTCCTCCCAAACTTCTAACGCCTCCCTCCCCAACTCTCAGCTAAAAACTTTATATCACTGAGAAAATAGAAGCAATCAGATATGAATTCATTTTGCCACCACCAAATCTGTTAACCTATTGAAGCTGTATCTCTGCCTTTCTTCCTGTTTTAATGGAGGACTTTTCTCCTGAAATTATTCTTTCTCTTGTGCATCATCAATTTTCTTTTCTCTGCTGGGTCATTCCCTGTCTGCATGCAAACATGCCTGAACACCTACCATTTCAAAAAACACCTTCCCTCAATCCAGGCTCCTATCCACCTACATACTTATTTTTTTGCTCCCCTTTACAGCAAAACTCTTCAAGAGAGTTCACAATTGTCATCTATGCTTCTGGCTCACCTCTCCCCCACTCCACTGCAACTGCTTTTTATCAAGATCATCAACGACCTCCATCTTGCAAAATCCAATGGTCAATTCTCTGTCCTCATCTTTTTTTTTTAATGATTTATTTATTTCTCTCCCCTCCCCCCCGCCCCACCCCAGTTGTCTGTTCTCTGTGTCTATTTGCTGCATCTTATTTCTTCGTCCGCTTCTGTTGTCAGCTGCACGGGAGCCTGTATCTCTTTTTGTTGTGTCATCTTGTTGTGTCAGTTCTCCGTGTGGGTGGCTCCATTCTTAGGCAGGCTGCACTTTCTTTCACGCTGGGCGGCTCTCCTTACAGGGCGCACTCCTTGCGCGTGGGGCTCCCCTACACAGGGGACACCTCTGCGTGGCATGGCACTCCTTGCGCGCATCATTACTGCGCATGGGCCAGCTCCACACGGGTCAAGGAGGCCTGGGGTTTGAACCGTGGCCCTCCCATGTGGTAGATGGACGCCCTAACCACTGGGCCAAGTCCGTTTCCCTCGGTCCTCATCTTACTTGATCTCCCAGTAGCATGTGACACAGCTGACTACTCCCACTTTGGAATGTTTTCTACACTTGGCTTCCATACCATCACAATGTTCTGGTTTCTCTTCTGCCTCACTGACTACTCCTGCTCAATAAATATTTATTGAATAAATAAATATTCAATACAATGGTTATACTGATCTAATACTTAAGCACAGCTGTGTTTAAAATGGAAAAATGAATGGAAATGTAATCAAATACTAATATATTTGACCAGCCAAATTTTTTAGGATAAAATCTAGGTAACATTAATATATTAGAATAATATGTTGTCATTTAAAGAGATAAGAGATCTTTTGTAATAGAAATGTCTACAATAAAAATTTTTAAAATTCACATTGTGTGAAAACCACACACACATACCACCCACATACATACTCTCTTCTCTTCAATTTTACTGATAGATGAATAGATTTTGTTTTTTAAAAGCTGGGAGGATGTATACCAAAACTGCTAACAGTGGTTATCTTGTGTGACTACGGTAAGGGAAGTATAAATTTTTAAACTTTCTACTACTTACATATTTACATACTGTCTGAATGTTTTATAACAAGCAATAATGTCATAGTAAAAGTTATAAAATGCAAGATGATGCGGAGAAAAGATCAGCATGAACTGGAATTGCCAAGGAAGATTTAATCTAAGAGCTGATGTGGAATTATGGGAAATGAAACTATGAAAAAAAGAAGAGAAGTCACACGGAATATTTTACAAAAATCTGGCAAGTAATGCTTTAAAAAAACAATGCTGGGAAACAGATGTGGCTCAACTAATAGGGCTCCCATCTACCATATAGGAGGTCCAGGGTTCGATGCCTGGGGCCTCCTGGTGAGGGCAAGCTGGCCCATGCAGAGTGCTGGCCCACACTGGAATGCCATCCCGCACAGGAGTGCTAGCCAATGCATAGAGCTGGCGCGGCAAGATGATGCAACAAGAGACACAGAAGAAAGAAAATAAGAAGAACAGGGAGTTGAGGTGGTGCAAGAGAGTAATTGCCTCTCTCCCACTCTGGAAGATCCCAGGAACAGTTCTCAGAGTCACCTGATGAGAATACAAGCAGACACAGAAGAACACACAATGAAAGGACACAGAGAGCAGACAACAGGAGGAATGGGGGGAGAAGTGGGAGGGAAATAAAGAATAAATCTTCAAAAAATAAAAATAAGAAAAATAAAAACGAGTGCTGTGGAGGGAGCGGATGTGGCTCAAGTGGTTGAGCTCCTGCCTCCCACCAGAGGTCCAGGGTTCAGGTTACGGTGCCTCCTGAAAAAACAAAGCTAAACAACAAGCAAAACAGACAAAAGAACCAACTCAGGGAAGCTGATGTGGCTTGGTGGTTGAGCACTGGTGTTCTGGGCTCCATCCCCAGCCTCTGGAACCTCAGGAAGAAACAAAAAACAATGCAGTGGAGTAACCTTGTCTTAAAAAAGTAGAGGAGGAGGAAATATGAAGTGTCCATATTTGCCATACAAAGGCTTTATAAGCTATAGCAGGATCAACTGCAGTGCTTACTAAAAATATGCAGATTTTGGGAAGCAGATGTGGCTCAAGTGACTAGGCTCCTATCTACCATATGAGGTACAAGGTTTGATTCCTAGGGCCTCCTGGCAAAGGCAAGCTGGCCTGAGTGGAGAGCTGGCCCACATGGAGTGCTGGCCCACAGGGAATGATGGCCTGAGTGGAGTGCTGGCCTGTGTGGCAAGCAGGCCCGAGTGGAGAGCTAGCGCAGCAAAATGATGCAACAAAAAGAGACACAGAGGAGAGACAATGAGAGATGCAGCAGACCAGGGAGCTGAGGTGGCACAAGAGATTGAGCACCTCTCTCCCACTCCAGAAGGTCCCAGGATCAGTTTCTGACGCTGCCTAAAGAGAAGACAAGCAGACACAGAAGAATACACAGCAGACAGGGAGCGCAACACAATGGGGGAGAGGGGGTAAATAAATAAATCTTTTTAAAAAAATATGCAGATTTCTGTGCTTTTCCTTATATCAATCTTATCAATCCAGAACTGTTCTAGATTTTCCAGGCTAGTCAGGATATTAAAAACTATTTAAATGTATTAATATTCCAATATTTCAGGATTCAAATTTTATCACCCAGACTCTCTCTAACATCTGGAAGATGCAAAATACTTGTCAGACTAGATGCCTTCATTTTTGTTGCTGAAAATACTGCTGTTGTAATTACATGCAAAAACCACTTAGAATTTTTTGAAAAGAGTAAATGAACCAATAAGTGAATATGACTATAAAAGCCTTAACATATAAAATGCAATAAAAGAACAAAATATTCCTTTTGTTCAGTATCTAAAAAGTAATTCACTTACGTTCTGAGGATGGAAGAATGAGGCAGCTTAAGAATCTTTCTCACATAATCATAGACTTTACTACCGCACAAATAGAGCGTACATGCAAATTGTTTCATTTCTGTGGAGTACTCAGCTGTTTCTCTCCAGTTATATAACTCCCATTTAAAATCTGTTGAAATAAATATTTTTTTTGTGATTAAAAACCATGTACAGTAACATTTTCAGGTATAGATCATAGTATTTGGATATAAAATGTACTGGGCACCAACATTCAATATAAATATACAGGAACTCCTTATATTTTTTAGTGTAACATTTTTTTCGTGATGTATGTCTTCAAAAAAATACAATTTACAAAAATGATGTGGTGGGGGGTGGGAAGTGGGGTATTTGGGAGCCTCTTTTTGTTTTTTTCTGTTTTTTAATGTAACATTCCTTGGTATCTATTAACTTTAATTTTTAAAAAATTTAAAAATTTAAATTAAAAATAATATATAAATATAATTCACATTCTAACAGAATTTATTCACAGGTTAATATCCTATCTTAGGGCCTCTTGGCCAATTTATTCTGTTCATTTTGGTTCATTTAACTTGAGAGGAAGAAAAGATTCAACTTGAACACTGTGTTTTACTATTCATTGGCACCTTTCGAGGGGGAAATGGAAGAAAATGAAATAACTAGATAAAATTAAGTCTGGATTATAAGGACATTTATTTGATTTTGTTCCCTGGTTACTATTTATTGGAGAATAAAAATTGGATACAAGAGATATTTCTTGGATAGGGTACTACTCTGCACAGATGATCTTGCCTACCATTGAGAGAAAAAACAATCCTCTGGTTCTGGTGGGACCCCTGTTTATTCTTATATTCCTCTCTTTGAGAAAAAAAAAAATTATCCTACTGTGGAGTTACCTACTTTTTCTGACATGCTTTTTTTCCTAAAAAATGTAAGTCCAAAATTTCTGCAGCTTTCATTAAAAAAAAATAAGTTGGCAATTCTTAATTTGCCCCTCTTCAAGTGTCCTGGTTCACAAAGACTACTAAAAAAGTCTTTAAAAATTCAGAGACCCATACAATTTCCAAACTCAAAGGGATTATGCAAATCATCTAGATCAACTCAATTGCAAAAAGATGTTTTAATAAATTATGGACCTGTTAGAAATTGTTTATAAAGAATCTGTAATTGGGGGAAACAGACATGGCTCAACTGATAGAGCATCCGCCTACTATATGGGAGGGTCCAGGGTTTGATACCCAGGGCCTCCTGACCTGTGTGGTGAGCTGGCCCATGCACAGAGTGCCGTGCCCCGTGGGTGAAGAGTGTGCCCTGGAAGAAGAGCTGCCCTACATGAATAAAGTGCAGCCTGCCCAGGAGTGGCACCACACACACAGAGAGCTGATGCAGCAACATGACATAACAAAAAAGAGATGCAGCTTCCCGGTACCACCAAGGGTGCAAGTGGACACAGAAGAACACACAATATTTTTAAAAAACAATAAAAATTAAAAAATTAAAATGAAAAAAAATGAATAAATTGAGTAGAATTTGAAAAAAAAGAAAGAAAAAAAACAGATGAATGGATAAATAAAACGTGGTATATACATACAATGGAAAAAAAATGTTAATGAGCTGAACTATGGAATTCAAGAGGAAACAAAGCACATGAGGTTAGTTGTAATGTATCAGGTTTTGTTTGCATATTTGCCTAAGTAGGGAGGAGAATCCTTTTGATCCTTAAGGGAAATGTGACTCACAAATATTTAAGAATCAATGAAATAAATGTGCCGTATAGGTAAAAAAAAAAAGAACACACAGCAAGTTGACACAGAGAGCAGACAACCGGGAAGGGGAGAAATAAATCTTTAAAAAAAAAAATTCTGTAATTGGGTAAGTGCTACAATACAACTAAAAAAAAGAAAAATACAATATTGCTTAACCTATTGTTTAACCTCAGTTTTATTTCTGAGTAGTGGAATCATGAGTTATTTAATCATTTATGTATTACTTTGCTTTTCCGGTAGTAAATATTTTACTTTTATAATTGGAAAACTGTAAAATATAAAAGGATTTTAGCTATTACTCTTCATTCTTTATGCTTAGGCTAAAAGCCATAAATATTTTCATGGGCAACAGCAAAGTAATTATTTAATGATTATTTCGGAAAAATAAAGAGCTATTTTATAAATATTACAAGTTATTGAGGGAAATACCTGAAAATTGTGCTCGTAGTAGATACTCTGTTTCTTCAGAAAGTAGTTTCTCTTCCACAAGTGCATCAATGAGTCTTAAGCCCTTTCTCTTCTTGATCAACCTGTAGTTTTTTACAGAAATAAGTCTTTTTTTGGATACTTGCAACATCTGTTGCACCTCAGCTAGTTTCTCTGCACCTATAATCAAAGGTGTCTTTAAACTATAGTTATGGTCCTCAGTAGCAACCTCTTGAGAATTATCTGGAAGTGGCTGTTTTAGGATTTTCTGTCTTGCTTTACCTTTAAGGTCTGCAGCTTGAAGAACCTATGAGAGAAATAATTAGGGTTACTTTAGAAATTGTTACACAATGGCTTTCCTATAAATATACTACCAAAGGTAAAACACTCACCTCATTGCTCTGAAGAGTTAGTTATGGAAGAAAAGGTCACATTTTTAAAATGGATAATCTATAGGACAATGTAAACAGGTTTTACTGCATCTATAAATATTAACATGTTGCTGAAAAGTTTCTGAAATGATTAAAATAACTAGATAAAGGTTGTGACAATTTAGGAAGGTTTCATGGAAGTGAGTTTTGAGTGATTCTCTTAAAGAGCAATAACATGACTTAATGGAGGGAACAGGGAAGTTATTTGTGCAAAAAGGAATTACAGTAGAAAGATGATGGGCTTTGGAATTAAAACTGACCTGGGTTTAAATCCCAGTTCCATCAGTTATTAGCTGTCACTTAACCATTATAATCCCTTGTCTCATCTGTAAAATGTGGAAAATAATAGTGTAAGGTTGTTTTGAGGATAAAATAAGATAATTTATGTAAGTTTCCAAGATTGTAATAGGTCTCAGTAAATGGTACTTATTACTGATTTTTTTACAAAAGCATGGAAGCAGGTCAATTAGTCACATACTTAGCAGCTAAGTATATGTGGTTTGAAAAGAGAATTTGGTACAGTTAGAAATGCAAAATTTAGTTAAGATTTTAATAGGAAGCCCTTAAAAATCATAATTATTTGTTTGGATCTGGCACCAACTACATACTTCTGAACAGAAGAATGACATAAAACAACACCAAAGAAAGGAGACCCCGAAAGAGAAGAGAAGTTTAGGTTAATGTCTGGATAAACAGTTGGATGACTACTATAGACTACAGAAAGTGACTGAGCCATGTCCAAAATTGTGGCTAAGGGGTGAAAGGATAAAATTAAAATAATAAAAACAAAGGAATGTAACACCATACTGATGATTGATTCATAGGAAATTTCTTATTTTCTGTATATTTCTTCAATAGCAATGCTAATAATTAGGTCCACTTTGGTAAGATCATTAACATTATTGGGTAGAGCTAAAAAAAAAAAGCGTAGATAATTTCAAAGTATTATGAAAGCCGCTTCAAACCTAACAAATACCTGAATTATAAGGCCATTTATATCACTAGTTGATTTTTCTCATTAATTAGGAACCTTGATGTATGTATGTAAGATAAACAATTGCTTTATATATCTTATTTGTTTAAAGGCTCCAAAGCATAATACTAATATTACATTTAGATTAAAAACACACACACAGGGAAGCGGATGTGGCTCAGCTGATAGAGCATCTGCCTACCATATGAGAGGTCTAGGGTTCAAACCCAGGGCCTCCTGACCCATGTGATGGGCTGGCCCACGCACGGTGCTGCCACATGCAAGGAGTGCCACGCCACGCAGGGGTGTCCCTGGCATAAGGGAGCCCCATGTGCAAAGAATGCGCGCTGAAAGGAGAGCCACCCCGCACAAAAAAAGCACAGCCCACCCAGGAGTGGTGTCACACACATGGAGAGCTGACACAGCAAGACGACACAACCAAGAGAGACAGATTCCCGGTGCCGCCAAGAATGCAAGTGGACACAGAAAAAACACAGAGAATGGACACAAGAGAGCAGACAACTGGGGGGCGGGGGGGGGATGGGGAAGAGAAATAAAATAAATCTTTAAAACACTCACACACACACACACACAATTTTTCTAAGCATTTGAAATCTATTAATGGATTTATTTTAAGACATTGGTTTTTTGTCTCTAAATTCTAACTATATAATGTGACTTATTTTAATTTGTAAAGGCTCTGTTAAATTTAGCTTTGTTTTCACCCAGATTTAAGTACCTTGTATAAAGAAACAGATGGCACAGCTCCTTTTTTCAGCTTTCTTCTTATTCCATATGACTCAAAGTCACTTTCTTGAAAATGTTTGGAACACAGTATCGCACCTGGTCCTGGGATCCAAATCTTTTTGCTTCTGGGGTCCACACGATTAACAGCCCTTATCCATTTTGCACGCTGTATGGTATCAGTTGGAAATCTAGAGCAATAATACTAAAGCTCTATTAACTTGAAAATATTATAATACTACATTACTATTTTGTATATAAACCCACTTCTTATTTAACTGTTATATAAACATAAAGCCCAGTCGAATTTTACTTATCTGATATAAATTTTCAAAGTTCTTTGACTGATTTGAAGCCACAAATTAAATATATAAATGATCAATTTGTATGGGAGCAATTCTCATTAAATGCCCCACCACATCCTGTCTTCACTGTCTACACTTAACAGAATCTGCTCAAAATAACCAGTTAAAGAACATGTGTAGTCTTTTCCTTTCCTGTTGTCATTTTAAAACATGTCCACGAATTCTTTGATATGCTTTTCTTCAACTGATGGAACCTAATTCCCCTCCCTTTAAGTGTGGGCTAAACTTGTGAATTCTTCTAAGGAATAGAAAAAAAAGTGGAATTAACAACATGCAACAAGAAGCTAGACTATAAAAGGCATGGAGTCTTCCCCCTTGATCTCTCTATTGAATGGCCATGTCAAGCAGTCCTATGGTGAGGCCCACTTGTCCAGGATTTGAGTCCTCTAGCCAAAGGCCATGTCAATAAGATTTTTTTGAAAGCAGATCTTCCAGCCCTATTCAAGACTTCACATGTCTTCAGCCCTGGCCAACATTTTGACTACAACCTTATGAGATACCCTGAACCATCCTACTAAGCCTCTCCTGAATTCCTAACCCTCAGAAATTGTAAGATAAATTAATTTTGAGGTAATCTGTTATGTAGCAATAGGTAACGATACATTTCCTATACTCTATTTACCTATAATCTTTTTTGAAGGCACCACTTTTTCCTAGCCTTGAATGCAAAAATTACCTTGTATTTTGTTTTTCAACTCCAACCAAATTATTGTTGAAACAGGTGAGGGAAAAAAACTCATGAAATTAATATAATGAAAGTTATAAAACTGCTCTTTCTGTATTATCCTCTTTATCTTGGGAGAAAGATCTAGAATAGTTGTATGCCTTTTATATATTTAATTCAGGCTTTAAAACCTAGTTGTGGGAAGTGGATGTGGCTCATCCAGTTGGGCACCTGCCTACCACCTAGGAGGTCCCAGATTCAGGTCATGGTGCCTCTTAAAAGAAGACAAACAGATGCCACCCCCTGCTGCAAAACAAGCTAGATGCTGTCTCTACCACAACGAACAGATGCCACAAGCCAGCAGACACCGCAGGCCACAGGGAATGGATGTGGCTCAGACTGTCGGGCTCTCGCCTCTCATGTAGGAGGTCCCAGGTTCAGTTCTCAGTGCCTCCTGGAGAAGGTGAGCAAACAATGAGCAGACAGACAAGAGAACCACTTGGGGGAGAGGGAGATAAAAAAGTAAATAAATCTTACAAAAACAAAACCTAGTTGTGAGGAACTGAGACTGGTGAGAATTTTAATTTCTTTGCTAATTGTTAGAGAAACAAGATAACAGTAAGGTAATAATTCTGTAATACTCTCTCAATAACCTAGAGAAAGAACACTGAATTGGCAAACCTATATTCAAACATCAATTACCTATATAGTATTAGATATGTCTCAATCTTTGCGCCTCCTGACAGAGCGGCAGTTAAGACTGCATGAGGATACAAATGCACTCAAAAGCACTTTGTAAACTGTAAAGCACTATCCAAAGTTTGTTCTATCCCAGGAACAACTAATTCCACTTCCTGATCTTTCATTTTGTCCCATGAAGATGATGCTACATGATTATAAATAGAGAATGGACAGGGTTTGTTTTCCCAATAAAGGTGAGAGAGATCTATCTCTCTTCACTGGGTTCTTTTCTTAACTAATGGCACATGTTTGTGAGAAAGCTTTTCCACAGATTGGGTGTAGTTTCTAACCATGCAAAGGACCATCAAAAGTTGGCTTGTCTGGCTGGGCACTTGCTTCCCACATGGGAGGTCCTGGGTTCATTTCCCATGCCTCCTAATGAAGACGGGCAGGCAACGAGCAGACAGTCCAACAAGTTATTTTACTAGTCTGATCCTCTAATGCAACGCTTCCCAACTATTATGTCTTGTGAGTTCAACTATTGCTCACCTTAGCCAATGGGGTAGCTGGAACTCTTGAAGTATGTGATTCCATCTATGCCCAAAAGAGGTTCATCAGTTCGCCTCAAAGTACTAAACAAATATCTTCTATGCATAAAATGTCATGGAAAAGGTTGGGAAATACTGCAGTCTAACAGATGTAACTGGAGTTCTAGATAAAATTAAGTTGATAATAACTGATACAACTTTTAAAGCATTTACCTTGTGCTGTATACATATTTTAAAGACTTTGTTTTAGTCTTAGAAAAAGTCTGCAAGGTGGGCTTTTATCCTCTTACAGAAGATGAAACCAAGTCCACAGCCAAGTAAATAACCAACAGAAAATAGTTTAAAATGCAAGTCACATCTCCCTAGTCTAAAGCCATCTCTGGCAGGAGAAAAATCCCAAACCAATCATCATCTCATACATACAACAGTGAATTGGTTTACACTGTACTAGAATACATTTTCTTTCTCTTGTTGCTTATGCCTTTTTACATGCCTGGCGGGAATTTGCCTTCGGCTCTCCGTACATTAAATATTTTCCAGAAAAGTGGTTACCAAACCCATTCTGCAGTGGTTACCTCTTGAGAAAGAAAGAATTATGGGGGGAGGCCTTAACCTTGCCTATGAATTCTGTTCTAAAGAAAAAAAAATGGAATAAGCAAAATAGCAAAATAGTAACATCTACTTAATCCTAGCAGTGCAGACATAGGCATTTGTTATATATTATTTTCTGCCTGTTAGTGTGTTTGAAACATTTCACAACTTAAGTTTTAAAAACAGAACTTACTACAACAATTAAGACAAAAAAAACCTCTTCCAAATTATCACAAATATATTTCTGTGGTTATGAAATGAATTAAGTTTCTTAATGTCGTTAGTGACACTAATGAAAATAGAATGAATTAAAGGGCTACTTCAGTTTGAACTTGTCAGTCCCACCTCACATTAGCCATTCATGCTTTTGAAAGGGCACAAATGTCCTCCCCAGCAACAGTTTCCACACATTGAAGTAATTTGTGATTTATTCTTTTTATCAGATCCCCTTGCCTATCCCCTTGCAATTTCTTTCATAACTCTGATGATGAATGGTGTTGGGGGTTATTGGGGAAGGCTTCAGAGACGATAACAGAGGTACAGTTGAAGTATGCATGCAGATGGGGGTCACTCAAAGCAGATGAAGAAACAAAGACGTATAAAATAACCACTTTGATATTACTGGCTTATAAAACATTGAAAAAGATAAATTTGGAGGCTTGAGAGAGATGGAATCAAGCAACATGACAAGTAGCAGTCTTTTAGAGAAGGAAGCCCGTACACTTTGTAAAAGTGATTAAAGTACTTCTAAGAACATGGATATTTAAAATGTTAAAATTTTAAATTACTTATTTACTGTTAAGATGTAACCTCCTCTGTCACCCCAGAACCAGCAAACCCTTCAAACACAGGATTGGGGCTGAGGCTAGCAAACAAACTGAGGACTAGGGTGAGAGTAACAGAGACATTATGGAGAAGCAAATAATGCATTGAACTAAATGGACATGAAAAGGAACCAGAAACAGAGGAGAGGAAGATGGGTGTTATGTATGTGGCAACTGAAAAGGGAGTAGAGAAGTAGTAGGGAATGGTCACAAAAATGTTGGAGAGGTGGCTAGGGGCCAGATCAAAGGATCCTGTATGTTAATAAACTTCAGATTCATCTTTTAGGTCAGTGGCTACCAAAGTGGCCTGCAGGCATTCCACAGGAAAGCATCTACTGAGATTTGAAGAGAATATTGGAACCTATTTTTTTTTTTTAATTTTGTCCCATCTTTTTTTTAAGACGGGATTGAACCTAGTACCCCATACATGGGAAAAAGGCACTCAAACCCCTGAGCTATACCCGCTCCCTGCCCCATCCTTTTTGATTTTCTATTTTATAGCATGTACCTGTATAATACTGCATATATATATTATACATTATATATATAAAATTTATAAGTTACTACATATATATAATGGGGCATATACTCAAATTTTTTAATGGAGAGATCTAGAATCATTGCTTTAGGCAATGGTAATTTGACTAATTCTCTTTCCCTTATTACCTTGGTGCTGAGTCCTAATTTCAGATCTATATTACCTTCTTGCTAGGACTAACGCGCTAGTACTCTTAACTCTTTTCCTGTCTCTTCTGTCCCTACCTTCCTTTTCATCTTTCTAGGTGTCAGGAAGACAAAGATGATTCCTTGAACATATTCATATATAGACATATGTTACTTTAATTCAGCACACAGGTACATGTACACAAAAAGAAAGATTAATTCAGATTAGGGGAGGGTGTATGAAGAAAGGCTTCACAGAATAGCTTCAACTCTTTTAGGCATTGAGGAGTCCCAAATGATTATTATCTTTGCTTCAGGGAAAGAGCATGAAAAACTTTGCACTTTAGAGGAATCACTTCCAAGACGCCGGAAAATGTGAAAAAGGGCTAGAAGAATCATAAGCAAACCATTCCAATAATCATCACTTTTTTTAAAAAAATTAAGCAGCGGGTCTTACTTTGGGCCTCAATATATAAAAAAAATAAAAGCAATAAATGTGTTCTTCCCTATTTGAGGAACCTATGAAGGACAGCAAAAATTGAGAAAAAAATTTTAACAAGGATAGACAGGGGGAGAAAGTGTGTGTTAATGAGACCAACCAATGGTAGACTTTAAAGTAGTCAACAAGATTAAAAGATAAAAACAAGTAGATTAAAAACACTAGACTTTGCAAGATCACTGGTGACCTTTGGTCACGGCTGGAGCAGTGGTGGCAGATACCTAGCTACAGTAGATTGAAAAGGCAACAGGAGTTAAGAAATACGTGTATACATATGTTTGAGGAGAGTTTTTTGAGGAGACTTATTAAAAAAAAAAAAACAAACCCAGAGGAGAGGGGAAAAGAAAATTTTCACAGTTTTGGAGGAGGAATCAGTCCTATTTAAAAAAAAAAACAAAAACGGCTACAAAAGGCTTACCAAACAGTCCAAACTCCTTAATCTGGCAGTTAATTTTTTCATAATGTGTCTCCAAGATACCTTCCACTCCTCTACATATCCGTTCTTTCCATCTCTTTACATTTTTCTATAGTATTCCTCCAAGGTAAGTGCTATCCTCTCATTCTCATTTCGACCCTCCTCTCCTGCAAACCTAACCATGGTTTCAAACCCAATTCAAACACCACCCATCTCATAAAACTGCTTTCATAAAAGTGCTTTCTTCTACCTCATAAAAAGTGCTTTCTTTATTTTAACTGCCTACATTTCATATTACTTTTTGAAGTACATCTGTCTTTGTCTGTGAAGGTGTTCCCCCACTTTTACTTCCCATTGCCGCCTTGGGCACTGATATGAATGAACTATACTAGCCTGGATCACAAATATGAGTTTAAATTAGTCTGACATTCTGTCCCACTCTTGAACCAAATGAAACTCCTTGCCATGATCAGAAGCAGCCAGAATCGGGCTAGCACTGTACAGCTCGGCTAAGATTACTGAATAACCCGCAATGTCAGAGAGCTCTGGCAAGAACTCTATGCCCACAAGCAAGCCGCACTCGGATGTGAAAGCATGCTTCCAACGGTTCTAACTGCCCTCCCTTCCTCGTCTCCTCACTTTCAGTAAGACCACCGAGAGAAAGTAAGAGTCCCTTCATTTTCCGAAAGTAATTCTTGTTAAAAGCCATTGGACAAACTGAGGGCAATGTGAAAGAACTAGCAATTTAGAGGCAAACACTACGGCTGAGAAACGATGAGATAACTTTAGCTCCCGAACGTCCCCATAGAGCACGTCGCGCCGCGTCACTTGACGTCGACGGCGCGACGTTGTGCCCAGTCCCGCCCCACCCTGGCCTACTCCCTGGCCACGCGCTGCTGGGAGTTAAAGACTGTTCGAAGGTTGCTCTCACACGCACTGGTGGAAGGAGAGGCCACGCTCCCGGCTCAGCACGGTGTCCCGGGTGCTACAGCCCACTGCAGAGCAACTTCGGGTCATCTTGCTATGTAGGGCTCCACTTTCGAGGTTCTAGCGACAGTATGGACCACGATAAATTTAGTTCCGCCTGTTGACTCAGCGGCTACGACCTTTATTTATCCAGTAAGGCGGGCTCTTGAAGCACAGGCCTTCTACACTTCCTCTCCGTGCACGCAGCGCCTGATACTTTGGCCAATCACAGGCTACGTCGTGTCGCCGCAGCCAATCGGAAAGGCCAGGGACGTTAAGACGAGCACTTGGCCGCTCCTCCTTCCTTGTTCGAGGGTGGCTGGTGGGGTTTGTTGTAACCCGCTGGTCTTTATCTTGTTTTCACCCACTCTGGCTCAATCCGGCGCCATCGCCTTTGTTTTGAGGCCGAAGCTAAGAATGCGAAGCAGAGTGTCAAGACAGATATTGAGGCGAATCCAGGGCATATCAGTTTCTGGCTGCGATTTCTGAAACTGGAGAATTTGAGGGGAGGAATGGAACTTAACGTGGAGGGATAAACGTGGTGCCCTAGAAATATTGAAGATAAAATCGGGCCAGAAAATAAAAGATTTACTAAGAGGAGTCTGAGATCTAATAAGAGCATACGTCGACTCCCATAATTCAACGAAACGTTTTCTGCAAGACACCTTGCCGCAATGGAAGAGGGGCCAAGGTAAGGCCCTTGGGGTCCTCGGGGAAGCTCACGGTCTGGTGGGAACTCCTCAATAGCAGTGATGTGAAGGGTGGAAGAAAAGGGCAAGAAAGTGGTGGTGGTGGGGGAGCAGGGGTGAGGCTTCATGGATAACTTCGGAAGTAGTGAGAAGATCCTAGAACAAACCTTAGTTCTTTACATTTGAGGTGTGAGGAGCTTTAATTGAAGAAAACTAGGCCAAGTAGAGCATAGTTTCTATTTTCTTTCAGGAGTGTCTCCTGTGTGTAAGGTGGGAGGCTCCTTAGAGAAAACGGATAAGCACTTAAAACTTTTTCAGTTCCTTCAAATCTAACAGGATTGCTTCTTTTCTCCAGCAGTATTTTTGTTTCCTTTGTCCAGATGCCATCCAAAAAGATTTATATCAAGATTAGTAGTCAACATCTCCTTCCAGTATTCTGTGTTCATATCTTATATGGGTGAAATTAGAAGAGCTTTTCTTTGTGTAGTTTTCCTAAAAGTCACATGACCTAAGAATAGTCTCTGAATTTTGGAAATATTGGTCCCTGGGGGATACGCAGGGAAAATGGTTACTTGGCTGTTAAGGTGTGCAGAGGCTAGGAAGGTGGATTTAAATCACGGTCAGTTGATTGGACTATTCGAGCCTGAATAAGGTTAAATAGAAATAACAATTTCCAATTATCTTTAAGGAAAAACATGGATTACCTTTTTTTGGCAACAGCTTTAAAAAGTTGTAATTTTCAAACCCTGTACAATTCACCCATTTAACATTTAATGGTCTTTAGTGTATTCACAAAGTTGTGCAACCGTCACCACAATCAATTTTGGAACATTGTCATCACCCCTAAAAGAAATCCTCTACCCAGTCACTCTCCCTGTCCCTGTCTCCCCAGCCCCTGGCAATTACTGATCTGTTTTTTGTTTTTTTTTTTCATTTCTCCTGGGTGTGTCCTAGGGGTGGAATGTGATAACTATTTAACCTTTTAAGGAACTGATAAACTGTTTTCGGAAGTGGCTGCACTATCTTGCATTCCCACCAGTAGTGTACGAGGGTTCCAATTTCTCTAAGTTCTTGAAAACATTGGTTAATTTGATCTTTTTGATTAGAGCCATCTTAGGGGTAGGAAGTGATAACTTAATTGTGATGGTTACCTTATTTTTAAGGAACCCACTAGAAGGAATGTACTCCATGAGTGCAGAGATAGTGTTTAAGGTGAATTTGTCTTTTTAGTCCTTGGCACACATATAGATACATGTTTTTCTCCTATAATGTTAAACATATGTTCCTAAAACCCTCAGGTTCAGCAGAATAGTGCACTGAAAAAAGCAGGGTTAATGGGGAAATAGGGTTTGGGTAGACTACTTAAAATCTATGGAATTTGGTAGAGCACTAAAACAAGAAACAGAGATTAGTACTTGGGGGTGTTGGTCTATCCTTTCTTTGCCCCCCAGGTTGGCTTAAAATTAAGACTGCCATAGTGGGTATTAAAAGAGCAAGGCTGGCTGGTATTTATATACTAAAGGTGAAAATGGAGCGCTGGGCTTATGGTGCTATTGTCAGAATGGGTTCAGAGGCAGTATAACTTGAGAGCCCAATGGGGCTTTCAAGGGAGTCCCAAGGTGCAGGCACTCATTTTTCATTTTCTTGAGATATAGTGGATGGAGTAGCGTCTCAGGTGAGGGATTTTTACCTTTTTGTTTAATTTGATTCCAGTTATTGTGGCTAGCCTAAGAAAGATGAACCTATGTGGCCTTAACGTAATGTTATTGGCAGCACATGAATTACTGAAAACTGCTTATAGCAGAACAAATTAAATGTAGACCTATTAAATGAAAACAACCAACTCCACAGAAGCCACAAAGGGTCACACTACCTAGGTATTCTTAGTGTACTTCTGGATAGGGAGGAATGTAAAGCCTTATAGATGGAACCATTTTTTGAGTTGTGTTTATGTATGTTTACATTTGTTGTATAAGTTTTATATGGCCTCATGTTATTATTCACTTTGTTTTTTTACTGGTGGCACTGAGGTTCTCAGTTTGCTTTCTCCAGTAACTTCATATCCAGTGATTAAACCTTTTCACTGCTGTTCACATAATGAACTGCTGTGATTATTGAATACTTAAATGAGGATATGTAAAGCTGTATTAAAGATGTTACTTGCAAAAGGCATTTGCCATGGCGCAAAATAACTTAAAAGAAAATGTCTCTTTTCAGGAATATATTCTTGGAGATGTTTGAAAAAGATATCTGGGTCTTGAAGATAATTACTTGAAATATGCTGAGGAGGTAGTATATCTTTCTGTTTTAAATGTATTAAGTATGCCTGGAACAGTAGCCGTGAGTTGGAAATGCAGCATTGTCCAAGTGAAAAGTGGATGTATATAAAGACTGGTGAAATCTAATTTCCTATTGTATGTATGTGCATTAACCTTCCACGTGGGAGGCAATAGCTTGAACAAATACTACATGCCAGGCACTGTGCTAAACATTTAAGAGTGCATATGTATATATGTATATGTGTACATGTAATATGTTTCTATAAGTGTATTAATACAGACATTTTAAACTATTTCTTACAAAAATCCTATGAAAGCAGGTAAAGATTTTTGCTTTCTAGGACTGGTGTCTTGATTGTTGAGCAGTTCCCTGTGTCAGATTCTTGGCTAGTTCTACTAGACCCTTTAATTTGATGTCCTGATGTAATGAAATGTATTTCCAGTAACTGAGTCATTCTTGCTGAATTTTTTATCCTTTGAACACTTTTTTGCTTCAAAAGGCCTTGGAGTTTTGGGTTTTTTTTAACCACCCTCTCCTTCCCCCCCATCCCCACCCCACCCCCCCCCCGCGGCTTTTTTTTTTTTTTGCCTGCCATCTGCTCTCTGTGTCCATTCGCTGCACGTTCTTTTGCAGTTTTCTTTTTTTGCTTGTCTCCCTTTTTGTTGCGTTACCTTGCTGAGTTGGCTTTTTGGGGTGCCCAACTGATAAGCCATGGCTGCTTCCCGGCCTTGGAGTTTTATAGTTTTTGAGGTCCAAATTCAAAGACAGCCCTGAACCAGATCCTTTTCCAAAAATTTAAAACCTTTTCAGCTAATTCATAAGTTGTACATTTTACTTTTTGGATATGAATTGTCACCTCTATTAGTTATTTATTGCCACATAACACATGATCCCAAAATTTAGTGGCATAAAATAACAAACTTACTATCTCACAGTTCCTCTGCTTCAGAGTCGGGGAGCCAGGCTAGGTGGTTCTAGCTCTTACAAAGTTACTTTGATCTGAAGGTTTGACTAGGGGGTATGAGCTTTCATACTCATTTAGCTGTTAGCTGAGATTTCACTTCTTTGCCATGCAAATCTCTTCATAGGCTGCCTGAGTGTCCTTGTAACTTGGCACCTGGCTCCCCTCAGAGTGAATGATCCCTAATAGGCCCTGATAAGTCTTTTATAACCTTGTCTTAGAAATGGCATATCATCACTTTCACTGTTTCTTTTGGTCATAGGACCAACCCTGGTCCAGTGTAGAAGGGGAAATCTACAAGAGTATGAATACCAGGAGCTGGGGCTCATTGGGGCCATCTTGGAGGCTGGCTACCCCACCTTAATTGAATACTTTTTGAAAACTGATTTTATTGAATCAAGGGATTTAATGTTTGACTCTCAAGTAAATTAGGAGTATGAGAACATACACATCCAAATAAATGCTCTTTTCTAAGATACATGATTTCTTGTTAATATACAAATACTACATATGTGATATCACATAAAATACTTGTGAATTCCTTTTGGAAAGTTCCTAGAGAGTTTATGTGGAAGCTCATTTAGTGACAGAATACTCTACCTTGAGAGTATATTTTTTAATTAGACTCTACCCTTCTCCAATTTCCTCCTAAGTGTAAGTGGTCAGGGTTGCTGAATGGAACTAGACTATAGCATAGGTAGTTATTCATTTTACCTTTGAGTAGAGTAAAAATACAGATATGTAATATCTTTGGAAGCACTTTAACTTTTTTCTGCCAAAGCTTGATTTTATCCAATATATTGAGAATATTTTGCTAAATATCTCCCCACCTTCTTAATCAGGATTTTACACATTTGCCGGGGCGGGGCTGGGACTTCATATCTGTGGGGAGTGGTACTCAACCACTGAAGCCACATTGCTCCCCTGAGTTGTTGTTTTGTTTTGTTTTTTTATTTATTTGCTTGTGTTTTTGTTGTTGTTGTTTTTATGAGGCACCAGAAACTGAAACTTGAGACCTCCCGTGTGGGTAGCAGGCACTCAACTGCTTGAACCATATCCATTCCCCACAAGTTTCTGATGATTCACAGTTGTCATTTACAGATGATTCAGCAGCTAAATAAATTGGCACTATAGAAACCTCTTGACAATCGTATTTTTTTTTCACCTATTCTGAAAGCCAGCTAGTATACTTTCCTGTCTTCCTGTTAGATTACAGAGATAGATGTTACAGATTCCTTTTTTTTTCTGTTGCAGCTACTACTGCTCTGTCACAGGGCTTCCTGCTTCTTTTTTCCTTCCACAGTCCTCCCACCACCACCCCATCCCACTACCACTACCACATGGGTTTCTGCTGTTCATGAGTAAAATACAGACCTCAAACAATCAGAATGCCTACCTGACAGGATGCTAATTAGTACCTGAGATCTGTAATATTTTAAGTCTTTTTCTCTTCATCACTGCTCAAAAGTTCTTCATTAGCAGAAACTCACACACCCTTTTCCTTTAAAGTTTTAGTGCTTCTGATAGTTCGAACCCTCTTATCAAATAACAAGGGCATTACATACAAAGCAAAACAGCTAGTTTTGAAATATATTAAGGTATAGTTGTATCAAGCTTAATGACTGGGAAGAAGATACTTCCAAGTTAGAATAGTTTATGCCAAGTAAATATAATAATATACTTGAAATAATCTTTGTTTTTTTCCCAATCATAGTAAACTAGAGGTTTTGTCTGTTAAGTGTCCAATGATTAAACCTTTTCCACTGCTGTTCACATCATGATTTGTTGTGATTAATGTATGTGGATGAGGACATGATAGAAAAAAGTCAAGTTTTTATATGATGTGGTTTCTGTACATTGATTTGCCTGTCTAAATGTTTTTCCTACTAGGAATAAAATTGAAGGGTGTTGTTCTTAGAAAACATCCATTTGTCAATTTTATCTGACCAAGAATTTGAAGATTATATAACAAGGTAAGGAGCTTATATTGTATTACTTTTGTTTTTTAGAGAAGTTTAAATTTACAGAAAAATCATGCAGAAAAGAGTTCCCATGTAAGTTTGTTTTCGCAGATTTGACCAAAACATTGACATGTATTTTTAGCATAGTGTGGATACTGTGCTATGGATTTTGAAATTTTTTCCTTAATCTTAACAAAGACAGTATAATATGATTTCAGAGATATAATTTTCTAAATCAATAGATTTGATTGAAAATAGGGAAGGTAGCTTTGTGCAGTGGCAGTATCGCAGCCAATGAGGTTTATCCGAGGCTCAATTATTGCTAAAATAGGCAAGGAGTGGGGAAATAATGATGCAGTCCTTTCAGTTCCTGAAACTTTTAGAGATCATATGTTCCAGTGTTTAGATTTGCTGAACTATTGGTTATTCCATAAATAATTGTTGGCTATCCTTATGGATCACCATCCTATACCTTGAGCTTTGTTCAAGAGTAGATAGGAAGTTGGCAGGAAGCTGATAATCACAAATCTAGTTCCAGTTCTGTCATTGATTAGATGTTTTATCTTTGGGTGTTTCAAATTTGAGGGATGTATGTATACACCCTGTGTAAAATTGGAGAATATTCTTGTAAACTCACTGTTGACTTAAGCTAATTTCCTATTTCTAAAATTTATACAAACACAAAAATTGACAAACTTTTTGTAGCCCATACTCAAAAAGATTTATAAAATAAATCATTCAAAAACAATAAAATTGGAATAATATTAATGAGATGAATGCTGCTGTTTTGTGGAAATATAAACATGGTACTGGTTACTGTAGAATAAGTTGTGTACACTTACCATCTTGTGCCTTGTGATGGTTGTTTTGTCTAGGATTTTATTTGCTGACTTTTGTGCTACTGTGAAAATCACAAGATTATTGAAATGGAATAAGGGGAGGGTCTAAATTCTCAAATAATATGTTTTTGAAGTACTGTAAATCCTAATTTGAAGAAATTTGGATTATGTTACCTCCAAACATTCTTCTAGATTCAGTAATTCAGAGCCTTGCAACTGGCATGCCAAGGAGAATGCTTCAGTTTTGATTTGATCAAGGACTAGACTTGGCTAGTAGTTAAATTGGATTAAAACCTGATGATTTTGAGAACTCCAATACAAGTTTTTTTTGTTTTTTTATATACAGGTGGTCCTTGCTCTTCATGGTTCCAGTATTCATGAGTATCAGTAACCACAGTTAAATAGCAGCAGTCTGCCAAATACTCAGTTATACAGTACTGTGAATACTTGTATAAAGTACAAACTTTGCTGCTCATGCAAATAAATCATTGCAAATAACAGACGTACATCATGATCTGTGATGAAATCACAGTAATTCCTTAAATCTGCTGGTGATTGGGCACTGAGCATCTGTTATCCAGTTCATGTTCAGACAATAAAATTGTAGTTTTGTGGCTTTGTTTCCCAGTGATAAGCCCATGTGTTATTTTACCAAAAAATGGATGATAGAGGGAATTGATTAACAAAGATGATGGGGCAGTGAAGAAACTAAGTGATAATGCTGGAAGTGAAACTGGATGTGATTAGAAGATTTGATAATAGTGACTGCAAATCAAAGATAGGAAGAGACCTAGACCTGCGTGAAGCTGTGATATGAACTATATTAAACAAGTCTGATAAATATAAAAACAAGATTAAGTAGCTTTAACATTTTAGCTTAAATTGCACTAGGAACAGGAAGCTGTTCATGGTTTGAAATGGAGCATTTACTTCTACTTTGGATTGAAGACTAATGAAATCAAAATCAGTTTGGCTAGCTTTCAGACCTAAGTGTTGAAATTAATGGCTATGGTGAAAGAAAATGGTAATTACAAGAAGACTGAAAAAGAACATTATACTGCCAGTAAAGGCTGGTTTCATTGCTTCAGAAGTCAGCATGAATTGATGTTAAGCTATCTGGTGAAGCTGCTGGTTTAGATAAGGATGCTGTGAAATTTGCCCTCAGATTCCAAGGATTACAGGCAGTCTTCACTTTGCACAGCAGTGCAGGACTGCAAAAAAAGTCTGCAGGATTAGAATGGAATGGAAATGGGTTTATAGACCATATAGCTGACCATGGGAATATTGACACTACTCCTGTTCAAGAGACTGTGTAGATGTGCAGCCAGAGGAATTTTATGAAGGTGAACTTACAGACATAAATGAGGAAAGTGGTTATGACATAAAAGATGAAAATGTCTTGGAAGTGATCTGTCAAAAACCTTTACATTACAGGAACTCTTGGAGATATTTCATGACATTGAAAGTGCAAAGGATAAAATTTTGGAAGTTGATCCAAACATAGAAAGGAGCATAACAATTTGCCAAGGTGTAGAAAGGTGGTAATTCTATATAATGTTATTTGATGGTAAGAAAAGCACTGCTTAAACTACTTGATAAAATTTTTAAATTGTGTTAGGACATTTACTTAAAAACAAATTTTAGTTCATATTAATAAATTCAATTTATCCAAAGTGTACAATCAACGGTATTTGGTATAATCACATAGTTGTGCATTTATCACTTGAATAATTAGCATTTTCATTATTTCAGTAATCATAAAAAACACATACAAGAAAATTATTTACCTCAATCTCTGTTCCCCTGCTGTATATAGCTGCTATTTCTGGCTGTTGCACAATTATTAAACAGTTTCTGATCAATTTTTTATAAAGAAATAAAATTTTAATTCTCAATGCTTCTAATCCTTTAAATTCAATGTCCTAAATAAATATTTTACTTTTTTTTACATTTATAACAAATAGCAAGCAAATTTTTAATGTTTTGACAAAATTTTAAAGGTCACAGAAGAATCATAAATTTACAGATTCAGTTTGCATGGTCAAAACAAGTACAGCCTACACTTAAAAACAACCTAGAGAACCTTCATGTAATCAAATACAAATAAATCATGTCTAGAAACAGCTATTATCCCTACAGTAATTGGTAAATTGACATCTATTTTTCATACTGCCTTTGTATGCTACTAGCTCAACGTTTCTAAATAAAAATTTGTAATATTTGGACTTTTGTTAGTCCATTCCAACAAATGGAATATTACCCATTTGTTGGCAAAACCCTATCATAGAGTGGTTTTGGAAAATGTTCTGTAGAGGACCATATGGTAAATAATAGTATACATGGCTTTCAGCTTTGCCTTGTACCAGGAAAGCAGCCATAGACAATATATAATCCACGGATTGTGACTGCTCCAATAAAACTTAATGGATATGTAAATTTGAATTTAATTTTCATGCCCCAAAATATAGGTCACTGACCTTTACCTGTAGGGACAGTGGGAGGGGGGTGTTTGTAGTTTGCTGGCTCCTACAATAGAAACATGGAGTTGAACTGTAAGATTGTATTAAATGTTACTATAGAATATAACCACTGATTTTTCGGAGAGAGTTCTAATAAACCCCACCTCCAGGTAACAGCCGAAAGTGTGGGATGGGACAATCGAGGAGGGAGGGAGTTCCACATTTTCTCTTGGCTCAAAATGATGGTCAAGAATTTTTTATGGCACCTCTTTTAGAACAGCCTAGGAGTTAGCCACTGTAAGCTAGTAATCTGCTTGTACTCTAGTCTATTTCAGTCCTATAGGTAGTAATTGCTTTTTAAGTTGAATGGCACATTACATATAAGACTGAAAGGGTGTTGGGAAGAGTGCTTTAAGTACAAAAACGTTCCTTCTCTAGTACTTAACGTAGGATTGTTTGCCATATTTTACTTATCTGGGTACAAGGAAGAGACAAACTACTCAGGACGGCTGCTATTAAAGTCTTTAGAAAAAAGGCAGTTTTGAATGAAAGTGTAATGGGAAGAAATATATCTAGAAAATCCTGGGTTGGATCTAGGTTCTGCTATAACTTTCCTGTGGCGGTTTCGCTGTAAAATAACCTCTCCTGAAGTAGCTCAGGAAAAAGCAACACATAAAACGCATCTATGCCAGACTAGCGAAAGCTAGTAAAGTACCAGTAGCCAATGGCGAATGTAAGTGGATCTGAAAGAATACGAACTGGAATACCGTCACCCCGTCTGTGCTTTGGAGTAACATCGGTTGCTACTTCGGCATTCCTACATACTTAAGACTTTCAGGGAAAAGTAAATCTATGTCTACAACTTCCGGGTATGGCCATACCGTTTGGTTTTAAATCCTTTCAAAACACAATACGGTAGAACTAAGCAATTTTAAGTAACAAGCCACAAATCAATTATTCCAATTGCCCTTGAAGTCCTATCCTCAGGTCTGCTAGTGTAGGGAGCGTTGCAGGGTTTGCTTACGCCTCACAGAACTAGTGCTACGTGGCGTTCTTGCACCCGCGGTCATTATCGGTTTGAAGCAACACCTAGCAGGATCTTTCCTTTTCCGGTGGTCCTGCCCCAGCACATCTGCACTCCGCGCGCGCCCCCACAAAAACTTGCCGAGCGTTGAGGTCACCGCGACCAAGGCCGCAGAGTCAACCCGACTCCGTGGTCTGTCTCCGCTCCCGGAAGTGCTGTGGCAGGCAGCGCGTCGGGGTGGGTGGGGCGCGGCGTCACTCCCGGAAGCGCCGGCCGGTCGGGCGGGGCTGCGGCTGCCACGTTGGAACGGAACGTGGAGGTGGCCCCGGACCGGGGAGGAGGGGCGGCGACGAATTCTGGGAGAGTCCGACGAGCGCCGCGGTAACGCTGGAACTGGTCGCAGAGGGTCGCCGCCAGGTGAGTCCGCCTCTAACCTCTTTTCGCGGGTCTCCGGGCCGCGCGGGGTAGAGTCCGAGCCCAAAGCCGGTACGCGGGCCTCGGTCCCTACCGGCCCCCGCCGCCCTGAGGCCCGGTCTCTCGGGCAGAGCGCCCTCGGTCTTCGTTTCGGCCCTGTCCGACTGCGCCTGGCTTCTGAGCAGCTTCAGGCATCATTCCCTTCCGCAATCCGCTGACGTTTCCACAAAGGACCGGGAGCTCCCCTGAACCTTACGCCAAGATGTCCTGCCGGGGAGTCCCAGCCGGGGCGGTTACTGGGGAGACCTTCGGACCCTTTTGCACAAAGAAGTGCAGGACTCAAGAACCCGGGAAGGAAGCAAACCTCAGGATTACTTTGGTCGGCTTTAGTTTATTTAGGGATTTTTGTTTGTAATTGAGCTGTTGACAGATTTAAAGGTCTGTATGTTTGAACTGAAGGCTGCTTTCGTTTAAGCAGGATCGGATCATTTTAAGGGCAGTCGCAGCCATTACTTTGACGGGAGTCTCATAAAATATTGCATGTTTTTGCTATTAAGGTGATAGTAAGAGGTTTAATCATGCACTGGTTGTAAAAGAAATCAGAACATTGCCTTTCCTTGTGGACATTATAAACTTTTTTTGTGAGCTCAGAGAACTGATTTTACATAGGTTTTGCGTAAGTTGCCATGCTTTGATGTTCTGTGACAAACTGTTCATCGTAAACCATCTTTTTAAACTACAGAAAACAGAAATTTAGTTGTCTTTGTCAGCAACTGTAACTATTTAATCGGCAATTAGAGGCTGGTTTTTGTATCATGTTACCCTACGTTTTCTGTACATACAGATTTTTCTTGAGTTGGCCAAAGCAGACTCCTTGTTTCAGTGGTTCTTTTCTTCAGTGCGCCTTCTTTCTCCTCATCCCTTAATTACAGCTATGGAAAAGGTTTGTAGGCTCTTAAGAACTTTTGGAAAGTTTTGTGAATTTCTGTTATAGGAGATTTGGGATGGATTTAGAATTATACTGCTTAATTTTATAAAAGCAGGTTCTTTTCTGAAAGTCAGAATTGTAAGAACAGAAAGAAATTTATAAACTGTAAAGAGCAATATTCTTAAGCTTTTGGCAGTCCACTCCTTTTTGAGAATCTGGTAAGAGCAATTGGATATCTTCCTAGAAAAACACATACACATAACAATTTCCTGTGTAACTCCATGGGGTTCAGAAGTCCAAAGTTAAAAACTCTTGTAAGGTTATATTATTAAATTGATTTTAAAAATTTTTTCCAGAAATGTTGTCATTCTTAGGTAGGTTAATTTCAGCTCAAAAAGTTTTATTTGTTAGACTGCACTAATTAGGACACTATTTTAGCTCAGTGACCAAGATAGTTGTTGTCTTCTTTGATTTGATTTTAGATTACTGGGATGAGGGCCTAGAGTATTAGTACTACTAAATAAGTCCTCTAGAATAAATGCTCCCATTCATAATGAGATATTCTGCTAACAACAAGATGGATTTTTATGATTCAAAAGTTCTGATTTTATTACCTCTTCTAGCGGTATGGTTCAGCTGTATACATAGCCCTGAAGGTTGGTATTTTTCAAAAATAATAGTCAGATTTTAGTATTCCTTAAATAAAATTAGCATTTTTTAAGAAGTTTCATTGCATGCAGTTACGGTGGAGAGAAACTTCGATGAAAAAATAAGTGTTCTAGTCTGGAACATAAATATTCGTCAACAAATGTATTCAAGATTGACTGAGATAGTTTAAATTGTGGCTCTTGTAATAGCTGACATTTATGGGAATTTATTTACTATGTGACAGGCACTGTTTTAAGCACTCCTTGTCTACTACCTCTTTTAATTCTCACAATCTACTGTAATTATCCTTATTTTCCTGATTGGAGAGCCAAGAAACACTTAAAGTTACATGTCCAAAGTCAGAGCTGGGACATTGTGGAGCTGGGATTTAAACTGAGGGTGTCTGTCTCCAGCCCATGCTCTTAACTGCTGTGTTGTGGAGACTGTCTCGTAGATGGATTGTGAGAACAAACTGCTGTCCTCACATTTTTTTCTTTGTATATTTTCTTACTGATTATGAAATAAGCCTGCATGGTATAAATTTTAATCACATATGATATTGAAAAAAATCACTCAAAGCTTTTAAAGCAATTCTCACTTAAGAAGTACACATGGTTTAATCGAAACCCTTTTCATATTTTCAAGAAAATTAGAATCAAAGGAACAATCTCTTCTGAAAGAAAAAATACTCATGCATTCAGGTGAAGCTGTATTTCCATTGTATTCTCAGTGGTTTGAGAATGATTGCATTAAGTAAATTATACTACACTTGTTTAATTATATTCACACCACACAAGGTAGGGCTAGGCCATTGTTACAGTGATTTTTATTTTATCTTATTTTTTTAAAAAACAAATGTGATCAGTTTAGGTTAATAAGTGGGCTGCTTCTGGTGGAACTTTGAGTAAGAAGGCCAAGAATTAGACTTTTATAAAGGTTTTGAATTCCCCCTTAACCATTTTATATTCTTGTGAATTTGTCTCTCTCTTCCAGTAAATGTTACACATTAACTATGCATTCAATTTTTAGGTAACCCTTTTTGTACCTCTGCACTTAGAGAAACTGTTAATCTGTTCAGTTTTATATATATATATCTTATTAATTTTAGAAATTATTCCGAAGGCATTTTATAAAGCCTTTTTTCCCAGCAATAATTTTCCCTATTTTTTAAAAATTAAGAATTCTTTAATTAAATATTTTACCTGAAACTGGTCTAACTTCTCAGCCTGTTTGTATTCTCCTAAATATAAGCATTCACAATCAATCAAGCAAAATTTTCTGCCTACTTCACCTTGTGCTAAGTAGTTTTGAGTCCAAAAAGGTAACAGATGTAATGTCTGATTAAAAAAAAAGATACTGTTTTCTAGTTAGTGAGACAAGATGGCTTATAAAACAGTTGGTAGAAAAGGCAACTGAAAGATAATGTAAACTATATGCTTAAAGAAAGTTCTAAATTGCTCCATTAAAATGGGATAAGACACTTTATTATCAGATGCTTAAAATGTGGTACAGACAAATACAAGCAGTTAAGAGATTATTTAGATCAATGTGGCTTGGATCATTGGGACAATTTTGATGAAGAAGCTGGGACTCAAACTGATGATTAAAGACTAGGTATGACAGTTTGCTGAAAGGAAGAAGAGAGAGTTTTATGTTAATGAAATAGGCCTCTTTTTCACTTCATGAACAATTGGCCTTGTTTGTCTTTTTTTTTTAGGAGGTACCAGGGATTACACCCAGGACCTTATACTTGGGAAGCAGGTGCTCAACTACAGAGTTACATCTTCCCCCTGTTTTTGTTTTTTAGGAATAATCTTAAGTAACCAGAGATGAAGTTTTCTTAATCTCATGGTAGTAATAATTTTTAAAAATAGTTACTATATTAACATATTTATGAAACTGTGTGCTAGGTACTCTGTTGGCCCTCTATAAAATATATTATCACATTTAAACCTCAGCATTCCATGATGTCACTTTTATCCTCAATTTGCAAATGTAGAAACTGGGGATCCGAGAGGTATCCACAGTATCGTAGCTAATAAGTAACAGAGCCAATATTCAAATCAAGGATTGACTTCAGAGGTCATATTTTATAACCTTCCAGTCAGTCCCTCTTTGCCTAACCTTGTACAATTTCTAGAATATAGTTCCTCTTCTCTTAATTTCATCATGCATGGATGTTACATTGCAATTAATTATTTCCTCTAAATGTAAGTATTTTTTCTATGATTAAAAACTAGAAGGGAAGCTGATGTGGCTCAGTGATTGAGTGCAGGCTTCCGCATAAGAGGTCCTGGGTTCAATACCCAGCTCTGGTGCCTAAAAAAAAAAAAAAAAAATTCTGGGGATGTGACTCAAGCAGTTTGAGTGCCTTCTTCCCACATGGGAGGTCTCAGGGTCAGTCCCGGGTGCCTCCTAGGAACAGATAGACAAACAACAAGCAGACAAACAAAAGGGCCAACTCAGGGGAGCTGATGTGATTGAGCACTGGCTTCCCACATACAAGGTCCCAGGCTCATTCCCCATTAAAAACAAAACAAAACAAAACCCCAAATACTTGAACTTACTGGAACCAGACTTCTGTATTTAAATCTTGACTTTGCCTCCTGCTAGTCTGTACAGATATTTGGACCTTTCTGTGCTTTAATTTTATCTTCTGTTAAATGTTTTTCAAGTGGCGGCTGTAGACAGTTTTGAACATATAAGAACTCAGCATATTGCTAGTCTAAGGCCCTATTCAGGAAGCAGTTAAAGGATGAACTTTATCCTCTAGAGATGACTAGGAAAGCAAAATTACTGTTGGAGAACATTGAATATTTAACTACATACTAAGACTAAAAAAAAAAAAAGCGGGAATAAGAGAGAAAGAATATAATATAAATGTTAAATGTTCTGATAATGTAGGAATTGATTATTCAACTCATATAAATTAAGGGAAGTGGGGAGTAGAAAGTTGGAGGTAGAATAAGTTTGTGGATGGCCTCATCTTTAAATGGGAGTCAAAGGACATCATTTAATGCTGATGAATCAATTAGTAAAAGTAGGAGCATATTTAAGTATACAAAGGTAAGCAGTGAGAAAGATAATGCTAGTGATTATAATTGTGTATGTCAGAGGGGCAGTAAGATTTTACAAACTAATTTTATTAGTGCTCAGAATAGGGAGTCAGTAGTTATACTGTAAAGAAATAGAAAACTAAGGTTATTAAAATTATTTAAAATTATGGTAACAAAAATAGAACTATAACCACACACTAGAACAAAAATATAGATCTTAATGATCAGAATTATAAATACACATACTAACAAGAGAACATCAGTGAACCATTTTTCTAAAAACCATAAAACCAAACAGCGAAATATGATAGCCCAAAGACCAAGCATATCTGTCACATGAAGGAATTGTAAGTAGCTTTTGCTAACCTATTAAGATTTTCAAATTAGATTACTAAGCAAAATCTGATTCTATGCTATTTGCAAGACAGACACTACGCATTGCTTAGAGAAATCTGTGCAGTGCTCAGAGAAATCTATGCAGTACTCAGAGAAAATTTAAAGTCTTAAATATTTCAACGAATAAAGGAGATAGAATAAAAATGAGTGAGGGAAGTGAATTTGGCTCAACGGATAGAGCATCCGCCTACCATGGATAGGAACATCCACCTACCACATGGGAGGTCCAGGGTTCAAACCCAGGGCCTCCTGACCATGTGATGAGCTGGCCCACGCACAGTGCTGATGCACGCAAGGAGTGCTGTGCCACGCAGGAGTGTCTCCTGCATAGGGGAGCACCACATGCAAGGAGTGTGCCTCGTAAGGAGAGCTGCCCAGTGCAAAAAAAAGTGCAGCCTGCCCAGGAATGGCGCCGCACACACAGAGAGCTGACGCAGCAAGATGGCGCAACAAAAAAAGACACAGATTCCCAGTGCCACTGACAAGAATATAAGCGGACACAGAAGAACACACAGCGAATGGACACAGAGAGCAGACAAGGTTGGGGGCGGGTAGTGAGGGCAGAGAAGGGGAGAGAAATTTAAAAAAAGAAAATCTTAAAAAAAAAATTGAGTCCAGCATTTAATTTAAAAGTTAGAAAGAACTAAATAAGCTGAAAGAAGGTAAAGGCAGGAATTAATAAAAATAAAAGCAGAAATTAATGAATTTAAAAATAAAACGAGTAGAACTAATAAGCCCAAAAGATGATTCTTTGAAGAAGAAAAATCAGTAAAACAGATAAGCCACTAGATAAGGGACAAATCTATAACAGAAAAAAATTAGAAGACTCATGAGTTTGTCTACACAAATAAATTAGAAAGGGTTATCAAAGGAAAATATTTACCAAAAATATTGTAAAAAAGACAGAGATAATTTAAACAAATGAATTTCCATAGCAGAAATAGGGAAAATTATCAAAGGAGCAACTGCCCCAATAAAATATCAGGCCCAAATGTTTCACAGAAGAATCTTATTAAATCCTTAAAGAACCAGTAATTCCAGGGCTGCTATTGAAACTGTTCCAGAGCATACAAAAAGAAGGTAAACTCCCATATGTTTTTATGAAGCAACTAAAATATTAATATCAAAACCTTACAAAGATTGCTCAAAAGAAAAAAACTGTACACTCATTCTCATGACTGTAGAAGCAAAAGTCTTCTAAATAAACATAATCTAGAAGCGCATTAGTAGAAAACAGATCATGATCAAAAGGAGTTTGTTCCAAAATGAAAAGATTATTTAATATTAGGAAATCTATTCATATAATTTGGATATTTGATGGATCTAAGGAGAAAAATCAAATGGTCATCTCCAGTAGCCAGATGAAAAGCATTTGACAGAATTCAAAATCCTGTTCTTCTAAATAGCAGTAACTGATGGATATTTCCTTAATATTGCATCCATTTACATCTATACATATGTGTAATGTATATCTCAAACCCCAAAATAATGCTTAATGGGGATACCCTAGGCATTCCAACTAAAGAAAGAAACAAGAACAAGCAATCTTACTGATCATTTGCATTTAATATGGTACTACAAATACTAGCAGACTTAGATGAAATAGAAACTAGAGGAAAAAGAATTTGAAATATGGAGATAACTCACCCTTGACACAGATGTTATGAGTGTATTTATGACAAACCCAACAGAATTTACTGAAAAACTACTCCAAAAAAAGACTTCATTGAAGTAGGAAGATACAAAATTAATATAAAATGATATTGTTAGCATTCATATATTAATAGATAACAAGAAGACAATCAGTATAATGGAAAAAAAGACCGTATTTTCAAACACACAAAATGATAAAGTAAGCAAACACAATATCACAAAAAAGTTTAAAAGATACAAAAGAAGCCAAATCGAAAGACAACATGACCTTGATAGGAAGATTCAACATTGTGGCAATTCTCTGTAAGTTGATTTATGATTTGGATGCAGATTCAATAAAAATACTAACATTCCTCTTTTTTTCTGGGATTAACAAGATGATTTTGAAGTTCATATAGTAAAATAAATAGTAACTGCAAGGAAGACTGAAAAAAAAAAACAATGGAAAGGAGTTATTAAAATCATCACTCATGTATGGCTTCAGTATTTAAAACAGTGCAGTATCTAGAATGTAAAGAGACAAACATAAGAAATCGAGTAGTATATTCAGTAATAAGCCTAAATGCATACAAAAATTTAATATATGATAAAGGTGATATCTAAAATGTGTAGGAGAAAGATAGGCTTTTTAATTAATAGCTTTAAAGCAACAACAACAAAACATAAACTTTGAATTTAAACATTGTGCATATACCCCAAGCAGGTCAAAATTTAAATGTAAAGAATAAACCATTACGATTCATAGTAGTGAATTTCTTTAGTTTCCCATACTGTTTTCTCTGAAAATCAAATCCTTTTCTGCACAATGAAGTAAAAAACAAAAAAGTGCGAATATTAAAGTAGCAAATTGTTTTAAATCTTTAAAATACAGTTTGAAAAAGAAAGAACCATGGTGTGTATGTGTGTTTAAACTTTCAGGTGTGTTTACAAAATATGAATATACTCTGTCAAAGAAAGAAAATAATAGCACTCCTCACAGAATTGTCGTCAGTTTTAAAAAGAGATTGAAGTAGGAAAAGGGGAAAGTATCTAAAAGAGTACCTCAGTTTCTGCAAGTATAAAATTGGTATAACTTACTCCTAACATCTTCATATCTGATAGGTTTATTGTGATGATTAAATGAAACAATACATGGAGAGTGCTTAGAAGCACTTTAATAAGCTCTGAATAAATGTTACTATTAAATCACCAAAAAAAATGAATAAATCATTAATGAATCATAAAAAAATTACGGGTGAATTTCTATATAATGTTGGCATGGAGAAGGCCTTTCTAACTCATCAAAATTCAGAAGCAGTTTTTTAAAATGACTGATATATTTGGACAAATAAAAATAAAAATCTTCTGAAAGGTAAAAAAAAATATATAAGCAAAGTCGAAAGATAATCTGGGAAAAATATTTGCCACTCATATCACAGACAAAAGGTTAATCATCCTAAAAATACAGAATTTGTAGAAATTTGTAGAAAAAGTCCAATAATCTAACAGAAAAATGTACAAATGATATAAATAGACACGAATAGATGGATGACAGTAATTGAAGTAGGGATGACTCATATAAAAAATGATCATCATTTATAGTATGAAAAATGCAAATTTTAACTATACAGAGCTAACATTTTTTACCTATCATATTGATAAAAATCTAAAATTATGACAGCATACTGATGAGGCTTGGGACAGGAAGTAATCATTTATTACTTTTAGTGTGAATAGATGCAGTTGCTATGGAGGACAATTTGTCAATATCCATCTAAATTAAAATTGCATTTATCCTTCGATCTAGCAGTTCTACTTCTGGTATGAAAAAACGTGTACATAAGGGCCATTCATTTCAACATTGTTTATAAAAATAGCAAAACATGAAAAACAACTCAGGTGTTATAGCAGGGATACTGTAAATTATGGTACATCTTTACAATGTCATAAAAAGCAACAAAGAAGGTGCAGAACAGTGCTCCATTATGCTAAATGGAAAAATAAGACTATACATTTTAAAAAAACTTAGGAAAGGACAAAGAAACTAATAAATATGGTTCCATTTTATAAACAGAAGAAACTGTTTGGAAGCAGGGATAAGCACAAGACAACTATATATGCTTTTATGTTGTTTGCGTTTTGAAGCCATTCGAATGTATTGTCTATATTAAATTAACAAAGATTTTTTTTAAGAAATCTATAGCACAATGCCACTTGAATTTTCCCCCAAAGTAATTTTAATGGTAGCTTGAAGTGACCAGTTACCTAAAAACTTCTGCTTTATTTTAAAAATCTGTGGATTTAGTATTTTCTCTTTAGAAAGTCTGTTTTAATTTAAAATTTGCTCTTAACTTTTGTGTAAAACTGGTCCAAAAAAGATGCACTTTGTTTATTGTGTGGCTTCTTTTACCCCTGCTCCACTGTTACCCATTCCTATTTAAAAAGCAGATTGTAAAGCAAAGTTAATTACTCATACATCTACCTTGTATTCTTTTGTGGGATGTTTTCCAGGGTGATTTTCAGTTTAAAGGCTACAATCTGTAAACAATTAGAATAGCCTTACATATTTGTCTAAAAATAATTTATATGTTTCTCTTATTTTTAATATTGAACATTTCTAACAGTTAACACCTAAACCAATTTGATTCATTGGTGTTTGGGCATTCGTAATAATATAGTGGTTTGTTCAGTGTTTTTCTGTGTAAAATATGTTTATATGTTCTATGTTACATGTTCAATATGTTCTATGTAAAATCTCTTTCACAGGATGAAGTTAAAGGAAGTAGATCGAACTGCCATGCAGGCATGGAGCCCTGCCCAAAACCATCCTATTTACCTGGCTACAGGCAAGTTCAAAGAGAGCAAATAGTATGAAGAACATTTTCTCTTCTATATGTGGTGTATTTGTACTTGCCCTTTAGCTCCAGCTTCATCTCCTGGAAAGCATCTCCTTCCCTAGCAAAATAACCACCATCCTACCTATCTATTATATTCCCATAGCACTCTGTGCATCATAGTGTTGATCATGATATATTACATATGTAGTGTCTTCCCCACCCCAGAGGGATTATTCTGTGTTCGCCTTTATTTCTTCAGTATTAAGCACACTGTTTTACATGTGAAAGACAGCTAGTAAATATCAGTTTAATGAAGAGCAGTTTTGATGCTAGTACTTTCAAGTTACAAGAGTTGATTATATCATTTATATGACCATAAGAAAATACAGTAAATCATGGGACTGTTTTTACAGAGAACCTTTAAAAAACATATAACAGATATAAAAATAATCTGCACTACCCCCCTTACAAACATTATCTCTCAGCCCTGTTTAATTGTACCAGAATCTCATTGCTATTGTCATTTAAGCATCTGCTCTATGATATACATTCTGAGATTTAAGCTGCTAATGTACCATTCATGAGAAAGATAATTGAAAAACATACTTTTCTATTTTGTATAGTTTTCTCTGAGTCTTTTGTTTTTGCACGTGTAGTTACCATAAATGTATTTTCTGTAGGAACATCTGCTCAGCAATTGGATGCAACATTTAGTACTAGTGCTTCCCTTGAAATATTTGAATTAGATCTTTCTGATCCATCCTTGGATATGAAATCTTGTGCCACTTTCTCTTCTTCTCACAGGTATGCAGTTTACCTCTAAGTTCACATGATTATGTAATTATGTGTTGTTGTAGTTGATACTTAGCAGTTTTTCTGCTCACCACCATCTATCTCATTACATTCCTCCATGTCACCTTCATATTGTGTCTCCGTACGAGACCATGATATTTTATTCTCCACCTGTAGAAGTACTTGTCATAACAGACATTATTTTTTAAAAATATTTGTTTGTTTATTTGTTTACTTTTTGAGAGACTGGGAATTGAACCTGGGACCTCATGCGGGACGCCAGTGCTCACCACTGAGCCACATTGGCTCCCCTGAGTTGGCTCCCTCAAACACTTTTCCGCTGTCAGATACATTATTTTTCTTGGAAAATTTCAGACTCTTAGCATCTTTACTATTTAACAGTCTACTTGTGTGTTTCTATAGTGAAATAGAGTTCCTTTATTTTTCTGGAGAAGCTTGATTTTACAAGTGAACTAAAGGTGGCTTAGGAAGATTATGTAACTTGTCCAGGTTCTCATGGTTTCAAATGGTAAAAGCATTTTCTAGTCCATATATATATATATAAAACATAAAATTTGCCATTTTAACAATTTTTAAGTATACAATTCAGTGGCATGAATTACTTTTGTAATGTTGTGCTATCATTACTACCTTCTATTAATACTTTTTCATCACCCAAAAAGTTGTATTACTTAACTACTGCTAAGTGATAATTCCTCATTCCCCTTCCTCTAAGCCCGTAGTCACCTCTAGTCTGCCTTCTGTGTCTATGAATTTCTAAATACTTTTAGATACTTCATTGAAAAATAATTGTACAATGTTTGTCCTTTGTATCTGGCTGTTTCACTTAGCAGGTGCTTTTGAGGTTTATTCATGTTGTAGCATGTATCAGAACTTTATTCCTGGGAAGCGGACTTGGCCCAGTGGTTGGGGCATCCACCTACCACATGGGAGGTCCGTGGTTCAAACCCCGGGCCTCCTTGACCCGTATGGAGTTGGCCAACGCGCAGTGCTGATGCATGCAAGGAGTGCTGTGCCATGCAGGGGTGTCCCCCGCGTAGGGGAGCCCCATGCTCAAGGAGTGCACCCCATAAGGAGAGCCGCCCAGCGTGAAACTAAAGTGCAGCCTGCCTAGGGATGGTGCCGCATACACGGAGAGCTGCTGCAGCAAGATGACTCAACAAAAAGAGACACAGATTCCCGTGCCGCTGACAACAACAGAAGCGGACAAAGAAGAACAAGCAGCAAATAGACATAGAGAAAAGACAACTGGGGCGGGGAGGAAAGGGAGAGAAATAAATTAAAAAAAAAAAAAAAAGAACTTTATTCCTTTTTATGGCTGAATAGTGTTCCATTATATGGACATTTTATTTATCCATTCATTTGCTGATGGGCATTTGGGTTCTTTCTATCTTTTGGCCATTGTGAAAAAGGCTGTGAACATTGGTGTACCAGTAAGCCGATGTCTTTGGACACACAAATCAAATATACTTTGTCACAATATATAACTGTTACATATGGAAGATCTCAGATTTGGTTCCCAGTACCTCCTGAAAAAGCAAAACAAACGAGAAAACCAACTCAGTGAAGCCGATGTTGCCCAATGGTTGAGTGCTGGCTTCCCACATATTAGGTCCCAGGTTCATTCCCTGACCCCCAGTACCTAAAATATATATACATACATAACTGCTACAAAAGTTCGTACTTTCTAAAGATGAATAGACAAATTCAAAATCAAATATGCCCCCCAAAAAAGTCAAATATTCTGGTGTAAATATAAATAAATACTAAAATACTGTTTTACCTAAGCCATGCACAGTTAGCAGGAAGAGACAGGAAGTACTGTTTTTGGAGTATTTATGAAAGCATAAAGGATTGATGTTTAATTTCATATTGTTTTCTCTGACGTAAAAAATTAGTTATTTTAGTCATTTTATCTTAAAGGTACCACAAGTTGATTTGGGGGCCTCATAAGATGGATTCCAAAGGAAATGTCTCTGGAGTTCTGATTGCAGGTGGTGAAAATGGAAATATTATTCTCTATGAGCCTTCTAAAATTTTAACTGGAGACAAAGAAGTTGTGATTGCCCAGAATGACAAACATACTGGCCCAGTGAGAGCCTTGGATGTGAATATTTTCCAGGTTAGATTTTTCTTAAAATATATGGTATTCTACTTTTAAATATGTGTATGAATACACTATACCTCAGTCTTGGAAATGAAAGCTGAAGGTATGTTCTGTGCAGGTTGATGAATTAGTGGTACTAGAAGAATGTTGAGTTCAGAGCTGGTCGAGGATGAATATACTAACTCCATGGAGGGGATAAGGCCAGTAGGTTTAATTGTAGAAGCCCAGATGTGCTCTACCATCAGATTGGTTTTTTTCTTTTTAAACATTAGGAGCCCCATAGGTTGGAAGCCTTGCCTTTTAAAAGTTTGTGCTAGTCTAACATTTCTGTTACCCAGCTGATGCTATGGTATCTGTGTTAATCCACTCTTAATATTTTTTTGAGAAATTCTGTGTTTATGACAAAAAGATTACTATTCTCTCAAATAATTAGAAACATTTAGTGCAAATATAACACAGATTTTATGAGTGGGCAGTTAAGATTCTTTAATTACCCTCTGTTGCCATCATAAACATTACTAATAAAGATCTTGAGTTAATAGGATATTTAACTGTAACCACCATAAAATGGATATTATAGTAAGAAACTTTTAGGTGATTATTTTTCTTGGCTGATGAAAAGATAGAATTTAGAAATACTGAAACTCAAACTTCCTCTCTTCTACAGTTTGTGATATCTTCTCTTTTGATTAGTTAGTTCCTGTGTTAATTGGATTTAACATCTATTTTTGGTAAAAGTGCCTGGCCTTACAGGTGGCTGCTACCATAGAATTCTTCTCTTTTCATAATTATATGCAGGTTGATTAGAGAAGAATTTATGAGAATGAAAGTTAATATATGATGATCATTATTTTACTCTAATTTGTTCTAAAATTTCAGGGGTTTTTGACCCAAAAGGTATACAACAGAGATAACCTAGAAATATTGCCACCAGGAACAAGGTTGAGTGTAAAAGAAATAGAAGTATATAAAGATTTAACACAAAGATTTTACTAATCCTATCTTGTCTAGCCCAGGAGATATCCTGTGAAAGATACATTTTGGTTTATGATTCAGCTATCTGTTTTAAAGTGATAACTGGGGACCTTTTATTGTTTCCCACAATCAAATCCCTTTCCAGAGATGAAAAACCACAAATTATAATGCTCACAGAGAAATGGACTTGGCCCAGTGGTTAGGGTGTTTGTCTACCACATGAGAGGTCCGCGATTCAAACCCCGGGCCTCATTGACCCGTGTGCAGCTGGCCCATGTGCATTGCTGATGTGCGCAAGGAGTGCCGTGCCACAAAGGGGTGTCCCCCCGTAGGGGAGCCTCATGCGCAATGAGTGCGCCCCATAAGGAGAGCCGCCCAGCGCGAAAGAAAGTGCAGCCTGCCCAGGAATGGCACCACACACACAGAGAGCTGACACAACAAGATGACACAACAAAGAGACACAGATTCCCGTGCCGCTGACAACAAAAGTGGACAAAGAAATAAGACGCAGTAAAATAGACACAGAGAACAGACAACCGGGTTGGGGGGGTGGAGAGAAATGAATAATAAAAAAATTAATTGATTAAAAAATAATAATGCTCACGTAGTTGCATACTTTTTAAAAGAATTTATCTACGTAATTGTTATTTTAAAAATATTTTATATTTTAATTCTAAAAATATTTTATATTTTAATTAGTTCAGCAAAATTTTTGGTAAAAAAATTTTATAACATTCTTAAAAACTGTTGAAATTTGCATAAGAATTGTGGATAATTATTTAGGAATGTTGATTTCATGTATGTATATTGTGCTTTCTTAATAAAATGGAAAAATTTTATGAGGTAAAACTGAAAGACCTTTCTGGCTCTGAACTGAATGATTTTGAGTTCTTAATTATTCATAAATGATATTTAGTTATTTCTTATTGCAGACTAATCTGGTAGCATCTGGTGCTAATGAATCAGAAATCTACATATGGGATCTAAACAATTTTGCAACTCCAATGACACCAGGAGCCAAAACACAGGTATTAGATTGATTTTGATTAAAAAATCTGAAGAAAAACTAACCGAGTATTCTTCTAAGTGTTTTTATTTCAATTTTAAGTTTTTTTTTTACTTAAAACGTGTATATTTAAAATAATTGTTTAGAATTCATTTATTTTTTTTCAGTATAGTAAATTATTAACAAGCATGTTTCTTCAAAACATTACTGAGTCCTTTATTCAACAGCAAATATTTATTCAGAACCTACCACCACCAGATACTGTTCTATGTACTGCAGTGAACAAAATGGACCAAAATTAGTAGTTTTCATAGATATAATTAATTTTGTACATACTGATAACTACTCAGTATTTTTTATTATATCTAAACTTAGAATAAAAATCATAAAGTCAAAAGGAAAGCTTAAAATAGAGAAGTGGTGTTAATTGTTTATTACTTATAGCCTCCAGAAGATATCAGCTGCATTGCATGGAATAGACAAGTTCAGCATATTTTAGCATCAGCAAGTCCCAGTGGCCGGGCCACTGTGTGGGATCTTCGAAAAAATGAACCCATCATCAAAGTCAGTGATCATAGTAACAGAGTAAGTATATGACTGATTGGTGACAAACTTGTTTGCATTTCTGGTATAGGTATTCCTATATTGTTTGGCACAGTTGGCAACAAAATGTCTGTAAAGCTGTAACCTGGCCTCTCGTTGAGTGTCACATTGGAATGAAAGATTTTTGCCCGGGGCAAAATTTTAAAAATTCCCAATAACCTTGTTGGATATTATTAATGATGACAAGGTTAGTTAATTAAGGGGCTTAATCTATGATAAACTGATTATTTTGCTGTACTAGCTGTTTCAAAGGATTATAGCAACTTTTTAATTCAGCCTTACCTTCTAGAATGTACAGATTTTTCCTGCTAGGGATTTTATGACTGAACTTATAGTTTCAAAACTCCTGACTTCAACACTTTCTCTGATTTAGGTATTGCCCAGTAAGCAGTGCTTATAACACATTAAGTTCTCAACCTTAAAAATTCCATGATATTCTGTCCTTAGGTACAATAAAAAATTTAGACAATTTAGGGCCTTGTTTTTCATTAAATTTTTAGTTTAATGTTCTTCAAAATGAGTTTGCCTAAATTAGATAATACATACATAAGTTTAAAACTACAATAATAACAAAAAAATATTTTGAGAGAGTGACATCATAAACATGGCAATGTAAGACATCCCTTGGAAAAGTCTCCCCTCAAAATCAGTTAATAAAAGGATAAATTCCGCTTGCTTGGAACTCTGGAGTTAAAAGACTGCACAAATGCTGAATTGAAGAAAAAGTAAAAAAAACAAAATCAGGTAGAAGAAGTATGTAAATACTGGAATTGCCAATCTGGACTCCTGCCCCGCTGACTGTGTCCTGTGCGGCTTAAGAGTCACACACGGGCAGCGTGGCCCAGGACCTTCCTACTATGGGTGCATACTATAGAGCCAGGAACAGGGACCCACATCCACAGAGACCCAGGGTGAAACACCAGTGGCAGAGGAATACTGCATACAAAGCACCCTCAGGGGAAAAAAAAGAGAGTGCCTCAAAACTGGAAGAGCTGCACATAATAGTTCTCTGTTTGCTGGACCACCTAAATGCAAAATGGTCCTTTCTGCGTTGATTCCATATGGCTCTGAGGTGTATGGTGCTCTAATGGGGAAGAAACTGGAGGCAGAAAAGCCTCAGGGGGGAGGAAAGAAAAGGAAAAATGAACTGCTATAACACAGGAAACGGCCCAGAACTGAAAAGTATAAGGAAAGAGGGACATTGGGTAAGGAAGAGAAATTAAACAAACCATAGGAGCTGTGGATAAAATTCTGCACAAAAACAGAACAGATCAGAATTCCCAGGGAAAGAATAGAGGAAAGGAAGCTTTTTCCTGGAAACAGTTGCAACCAGAGGACAATCTTAAAAATTATATCACATATCCAAGGCAAAAAATCAGGTGTGGAAGGACTGAGAAAATATGAGCAGTTAAACACAAGCAATTCTAAAGGTCCAAATTAAATTGACCAAGCATCCAAGAGGAGACTTAACATAAAGGCAATCATCAGTAAAACCTAGGGAAAAGGGAGAAACTGATCTTCAGAGTTTAAAACATCAAAATAATCAGATACCACATAACAGCAAAAAATTACAAGCCATACTAAGAAACAGGAAGATAAGGCTCAGTTCAAGGAAAAAATTAAAATTTAAGAGGAGACATACAGTTTAGAACAACTAATCAAAGAAGTTCAACAAATCTACTAAATCAGGAAGTGAAAGAAAATATAGATAGAAATAAACTAATTGTGAATATAGAACTAAAGGGTATTAAGACAATATGTGCACAAAAATAAGATTTTGGAAGTTTATTAAAAAATAGGGATGAAAGACACAATAATGGAGATTAAAAATACACTAGAGGCATAGAACAGCAGACTTGAATGAACAGAAGAAAGATCAGTGAACTAGAAGACAGTACAATAAAAATCATACAGACAGAAGAACAGATAGAGAAAAGGATAGAAAAAATTGAGCAGTGTCTTAGAGACTTAAGTGACAGTCTGACACATACAAGCACATGCATCAAGGGAATACCAGAAGGAACAAAGAAGGGAAAAGAGGCAGAAGGAATGAAGAGAGAATTCTGAAAGCAGCTTTCGTCACATACAAGGGATCCTCAATAAGACTAAGTGTGAATTTCTCATCAGAAGCCATAGAGGCAATGAGGCAGTGGTAAGATATATGAAAACCAAACTGCAAGCCAAGAATTCTTTATCCCACAAAACTATGCTTCAAAAATGAGGAAGAGGTTAAAATATTCACAGATAAACAGAAGTTGAGACCATTTGTGAACAAAAGGCCTGCCTTACAAGAATTGCTAAAAGGATTTCTTTAGTTTGAAAGGAAAAGACAGGAGAGAGTGGCTTAGAGTAGTATAAAGAAGTGAAGATCTTTAATAAAGGTAACTAAATGGGTAAAAGCAAAACCCAGTAGTACTTTATCCTCAATATATAACTCTACTCTTTTTTTTTTCCTACTCTTTAATTCCTGTAGAGTCAGAATACAATTGAACAAGAAAAAGTTGTATTTCCTGATAATGACCATGTAAAATATAAACAGTTAAAAACTGTGGAACAAAACAATATAAAGAAAGGAAACAAAGGAATTTAGGGACAGAGACTTTGTATGCTATTGAAATTAAGTTGGTATCTTTTCAGACATAGATTGTACAATAAAAGCCTAGGATAACCACACAGAGTATGTTAAAAATACACAGAAACAGCCATTATTTAAAAAACAGAAAACAATAAGTGCTAGAGAGGATGTAGAGAAATAAGAAACTGCTTCACTGTTGGTGGGAGTGTAAAACGGTGCAGCCTCTGTGGAAGACAGTTTGGCCATTTCTCAGGAAGCTAAATATAGAACTGCCATATGATCCAGCAATTCCTCTACTAGGAATATATCCAGGAGAACTGAAAAACTATGACACGAGCAGACATCTGCACACCAATGTTCATAGCGGCATTGTTCACAATTGCCAAAAGATGGAAACAACCCAAGTGTCCATCCACCAATGAATGGATAAACAAAATGTGGTATATACGTATGATGGAATACTATGCTGCAATAAGAAGAAATGAAATAGGGACATATGTGGTAACATGGATGAGTCTTGAAGACATTATACTAAGTGAAGTAAGCCAGATGCAAAAGGACAAATATTGCATGTCTCATTAATATGAACTAAATACAAATAATAAACACATGGAATTAAAACCTAGAGTATAGGTTATAAGGAGATAAGAGGAAGGTTGAGAAGAACTGTGGATACTTGATGTTTGTAGAAGTTTTAATTAACTTGACTGTAACAGTGTGGAGATGGATAGAGTTGATAGTAACACATTATAGTGAGTAACAGCTGGTTTATAAATGGGATTGTGACTGAAAAAGGTAGTCTGGGGAAGTAAATGTCAGTAGAAAGAAAGCCAAAGAATAATCTAGGGACTGAATAACACAATGAACCCAGAGGTGGTTGAGAATTGTGGTTAAGGGTACAAATGCAAGAGAGTCCTTCTGTGAGCTAGAGCAGATGTACATCACTATTGCAGGGTCATGGGATTATGGAGAAACATGGGAAAACTACAATTGGTCTGACCTATAGATTGTGGTTAACAGCAATACTATAATATTCTAGCATTCATGCCGAGCTATACTGTGTTGATAATGGAGGGTGTATGGGAAAAGTATGCCAAATGTATGCTATGGACCATGATTGGTGGTAATAGTCTGATGATATTGTCTCATAATATGTAACAAATGTTCCACCTGTGTGTGGAGTTGTATGGGAAATCTGCACATCTGTATGATTGTTTTGCAAGTTCACAATATCTGTAACAAAAATACATAAAAAAAAAAGTATGGGTTGGGGGAAAAATACACTAAATGTAAGATAAGGAATATAGCTGATAGTAATATTTTGACAGTGCTCTAGCATAGTTTGTAACAAATGTTTCACACCAATGCAAAGAGTTGGTGGAAGGGTGATGTATGAGACCCCTGTGTGATGTTATGTATGTTTATTTTGTAAGTTCGCAATCTTTACTATACACACTTATTGTGTGTTCATGTATGAATGATATACTTCAATAAAAATTAAAAAAGAAAATATACAGAAACAGAAATGAGAACATGATCAATCAGATAAAAAAAGATCTACCATACAGGAAAGGAGGCTGCAATTAAGGAAAAGAGACAAAAAAGAAAAGGCATTTAAAAACTAAAGGACAAAATGGCTGAAGTAAGTACTGCCTTTACAGTAATAAAACTGAATGTTAATGTTTAAACTCCCCAATGAAAAGACACAGATTGACAGAATGGATAAAAAAGTATCATCCAATTATGAGTTGTTTATAAGAGACTAACCTTACTCCTAAGGATACAAATATGTTGAAAGGATGGAAAATATAATCCATGCAAATTGTAACCGTAAGAGAGCTGTGGTATCTGTGCTAATATTGGACAAAATAAACCTTAAGTCAAAAGCTTTTACAAGAGACAAGGACACTATATATTAATAAAAGGGTCAGTACACCAAAAAAAAGTAACAAGCATAAATATCTATGCAACTAGCCACAATACCCCAAAATACATGAGGCAAACACTGGCAAAACTGAAGGGAGAAACACCTCTACAATAATCTGTTCATCAACAGATAGAACAGACAGAAGATCATAAGATCAATAATGAAACAGAGAACTTGAATAATACGATAAATGAACTAGACCTAACAGTCATATACAGGGAAACGGACTTTGGCCCAGTGGTTAGGGCGTCCGCCTACCACATGGGAGGTCCGCGGTTCAAGCCCTGGGCCTCCTTGACCTGTGTGGAGCTGGCCCATGCGCAGTGCTGATGCGCGCAAGGAGTGCCGTGCTACACAGGGGTGTCCCCCGCGTAGGGGAGCCCCACACGCAAGGAGTGCACCCATAGGGAGAGCCGCCCAGCGCGAAGGAGGGAGCAGCCTGCCCAGGAATGGCGCCGCCCACACTTCCCGTGCCGCTGACAACAGAAGCGGACAAAGAAACAAGACGCAGCAAAAAGACACAGAAAACAGACAACCGGGGGAGGGGAGGGGAATTAAATAAATAAAAATAAATCTTAAAAAAACAAAAACAAAAAAAAAACAGTCATATACAAAACATTGCACCCCAGAACAGCAGCATATACGCTTTTCTCAAGTGCGCATGACTCATTCTCCACAATAGACCATATGTTGGCTCACAAAACAAGTTTCTAATTTAAAAAGATTAAAAATATACAAAGCCTCTTCTCTGATCACAGTGAAGGAAGCTGAAAATAACAGAGAGCTGGAAAATTCACACATATATGGATGTTAAATAACACATTCTTAAACAGTGGATCAAAGAAGATATTATAAAGGAAATCAATAAATGTCTTGACGTATAAAAATGAGAACACACAATGTATCAAAACTTAAGCATGCAGCCAAGGCAGTGTTGAGAGGGTAATTTATAACCCTCAATGCTTGCTTTAAAAAAAAAAAGCTAAAATCAAAGACCTTAACTGCATACTTGAAGCAACTAGGAAAAACAGACTGACTAAACCCAAAGCAAATAGAAAGGAAGAGGTAAAGTTTACAGCAGAAATAAATGAAATAGAAAATAAACAACAGAGAATACTAACAAAACCAAAAGTTTTTTTTTAAAGATTAGTCTTTAGCTACACAGAAAAAAAGAGAATGCAAATAAAATCAGAAGTGAAAGGGTGACATTAATACTGACCCCACAGAAATAAAAAATGAACAACAGTATGCTAAAAAATTAGGCAGCCTTGATGAAATGGACAAATCCTAGAAAAACACACAAAAAAACTCCACACTGACTCTAAAAGAAATAGAAGATCTCAACAGACAAGTAAAGTGATTGAATCAGTCATTCTAAACCTTCCATCAAAGAAAAGTACAGGACCAGATGGCTTCATAGGTGAATTCTTCCAAACATTCCCAGAAGAATTAATACCAATTTTGCTTAAACTGTTCTAAAAAATTGAAGAGGAAGGAATACTACCTAACTCCTAAGGCCAACATCACCCTAATAACAAAACTTGTAAAAATCATACAAGAAAAGGAAATTACAGACCAGTTCCTCTTATGAATATAGATATAAAAATCCTCCCCCAAATACTAGCAAATCAAATCCAAGAGCACATTAGAAGAATTATACACTGTGATCATTTCATCATGAAAACAAAAAGACAGCCTACTCAATGGGAGAAAATATTTGGAAGCCACATGTTCATTAAGGATTTAATATCCTGAATATATAAAGGTACTATACAACTCAAAAATATAAAAAAATGGGCAAAAGACTTTAATGGACGTTTCTCCACAGTAGATACACACATGGCTAAAAAGCACATGAAAAGATGCTCAACATCATTAGCTATTAGCTATTAGAGAAATGCAAATCAAAACCACAATTGATAGTGCCCACTAGAATGGCTACTATTAAAAATAAAAGAAACAGAAAATTACAGGTGTTAGGATGTGGGAAATAGAAACACTCATTCATTGCTGGTAGGAATGTAAAATGATACAGCCGCTATGGAAGACAGTTTGGCATTTCCTCAGAAAGCTGAGTATAAAATTACCATATGACCTGGCAATCCTACTAGGTATATATCCAAAAGAATGGAAAACAGGGACTTGTACAGATATTTGTTCAGAAGCAATCCAAATGTTCATCAAAATGTTGTATAAATATACAGTGGAATATTATTCAACATTAAATAGGAATGAAATTCTTCTTCACATGACAACAAGGATAAACTTTGAAGACATTATGTTGAGTTAAATAAGCCAGGCACAAAAGGACAAATAATGTATGCTCTCACTGATAAATAAATTAGAATAAGGAAACTAATAGAGTCAGAATCTAGAATATAGGTTACTAGGGACCAGGATGGGGTAGGGAATAGGAAGTTAATGGTTAAATTTTACAGAGTTTGGGTTGATTGTAAAGTTTTGGTAATGAATGTTGGTGATTATAGCACAACATTGTGAATGTGATTAACAACATTGAAATATATATGTGAACGTTGTTAAAAGGGGAAAGTTTAGGTTGTCATATATATGTTTTACTAGTAGAAAAATTAAAAACATTGATTATGCAACACAGTGAATTCTGTTGTAAATGATGGACTATAGTTCATACTGCAGTTATAAAAATGTCCTTTCTTGAATTATAACAAATGTACCGCAGAAATGCAAGGTGTTTACTCTGTATTTTATGGATTATATTTTTGTAAACCTGTAACTTTTCTAGAAATAATAAAAAAGAGAAAGGAACAATGGGAATAATAAAAAAGAGTAAGGAACAATGGGAAAGGGGAACTATTTGACAAATATTTCTTTAAGGTATTGTTTTGCAAATGAATGAGGAGTTTTTAAACAAAATTTCAATGAAATAAAGCATACAAACATTCCACTTTTCCTCTGGAACATTCAGTAAGATCTGAACATTCAGGTAATTGTCCCAATATTGTTAATTCATCCATGTCAAAATTTAAATTGCGGTTGCTGCTTTAGACATTTTGCCTTGGCTTTCCTGATAAAGTAGTGGGAGGGTGTTTGTATTTCTTAATTATGTCTTTCATCTCTTTTCTTTTTCCTGAAAAAATTATATTTTAAATTTCTGTAGAAGCTTTTCCCTAATTACAATTTTAGGAAAAACTTATTTTTGATGTAGAATTCTTCTGACCTACAGTGGTTTTGTATGTATCAAATAGTTGGAAAAATGAAAACAGTGAAACATCATCTAAGACTGTTTAGTAAAATTTAATAGTTCTAGTTCAATTTTTTTTTAATGAACTGGTCCTGAGCTCTTAGGTTTTTTACGTTTTTGTTAATGAAGGCATAGACCTCAGTTTTTCTTTTGGCTTTTCATAATGTGATTTGATTGATACAATGTGAGCTCTATCTGCAGATGCATTGCTCTGGTTTGGCATGGCATCCTGATGTTGCTACTCAGATGGTCCTTGCCTCTGAAGATGACAGGTTACCAGTGATCCAGATGTGGGATCTTCGATTTGCATCCTCTCCACTTCGTGTCCTGGAAAACCATGCCAGGTATTTTGTGGCTGTTCCAGGGAACTTGATTTTTTAATTTTTTGAACTCTATTTATTTTTCTACTTTAAATTATCAGATAAGCTTGTTTGGTTGTTTTGTTTTGCTTTTAAATTTTAGGAAATCTGTGTCTTATAAAGCTAGCGTAAATGTTTTTATGTTACATTTTATTTTAAGTAATATTTAGTCATTTGCTTTTCCATACCAAAAAATGGTTGCTAAATCATACCATAACAGTGTGAAAATGTGTTAAAGATTTTTCCACTATTTATTGCAAGTAATTAATGAATCAAAATTTTAGTATACCACAATACTCTAGGCCAACCCCTGAAATTATAAAATTTGCTCTTTTAGGGTCTTTATACTTAAGAAAATGAGTCTTCCATAACATTTGATGTCAAGCAACAATTGAACAGTTTATTTCTAAGTTTTAAATCTTCATAAGAAAGCAAGCATTTATGAGAAACTTGATGATTTCTTCTGCTTTCAATATGAATGTATGTGTGGTTGCTCTGTAAAGAAATGGGAATGTTCTCATGATAGTTTCTGTACCATTAAATGTAATTGCGAATTTCTTGTCATTGATACTCAGTAATCCAGAGAATTTATGCATATTTGTTCCATATTTTAAAACAAGAAATAATTCCCTTGTAAGGTTATAATATTTGCTAAGTACTTTCAGCCTTTTTTCTTTTTTTCCTGCTTAGGGGACATAGAAACTAAAGCTTTAAATCTTGTTTTTGTTGTTGTTTTTGTTGTTGTTCTTGTTGTTGTTCTTGTTGTTTTGCCCCTCTGTAGTGGGGTTGCACGCACACTAGGAAGTCTTATAGAGTTTTATGGTTTGTGGCTTCTCCTTGACCTTCTTTTAAAAAGGGAAATAGTCCAACTGAAATGTAATATTACTAAATAGTGATAAATATGTTTCCATCATGTTTTAGTAAAGAAAGGATGGTTTTGAGAAGTTTAATATTTTTTCTCATGTACATACTTAATGAGTATTTGTTGAATGTATGAATAAAACTTTAACAAGAAAAAAATCAGTATTCAATAATAAGGATTTATTGAAAGAGAAACTGCTCTAGCAGGGAGATCTGAAATTCAAGAGTCTCAAAATGGTTAGCAAGTTACATTGGCTTATAAAGACAATTAGGGGATTTCCAAAGGGGGAGTTACAATAATTGGTTGACATTTAGATTCCTTAATGAGGAGCAGTGTTAAGCATGCCTAAGGTCACTAATCACATGATCTTGCTGACTTCCAACCCAAACAATTTGATCCCAGAGGCCCTGCTCTTAACACTTCACTTAGCTGCCAATTTTAGGAGTGGTTTTGATTTAACAAGGCATACCAACCTCTCTAGTTCTCAGTTTTCTCCCTAATAAATGAGAGTTGATTATATGTTGTTTTTCTTAAGGTCCTTTCCAACTCTACAGTTTTGTGATTTTTTTTTTAAGTACCTAGAGAAAACCTAAATGTTCTTTAAGATGTGATGTGAAATGTCATACGGGCTTCAGATATATTTGACACACTTTGAAATTCTTGCCATGTATGATCTTTAATTGGATTCTGAATTTGAATGGGGGAATGGCATTTATAAAGGATATTACTGATGCAGTTGGGGAAATTTGAATATGACCTAAATGACATACAAATGATACATATTTTCAGTATGTAATCATCTTGTGGTTATAGGGGAATGTTCTTATCCTGAAAGATGTGTGTAGGAGTGAACTGTCATGGTATCTGCAATTAGCTTTCAAATGATTAAAAAATATATGTATGTATATATATATATATATATATGGAGAGAGGGAAAAAAGAATAAACCAATGTGGCAAAATCAGTAAATCTAGTTGAGGAGTATATAAGGTATACATCATAGTCTCCTTGCAATTTTTACAAAGGTTTGAAATTTTTAAAAATAAGAAGTTGGAAACAAAAGGGGTTCTTAACCCAAATTGGATCCTTTTCTCATACTGTGTGTTCTTGTTTCTGAGAAGATTTAGATGGTAAGAAGTATCATCAAATGAAAAACTGTTTTGGTGGGAGTGGGGGGTATCACTAAATTTGCTCGTGAACAGTAAGACATCTTTATTTTAGAAACTTTAAAAGGTTAAAAAAAAGGTGCATCTTAACATCAAGAGCTATTGTAATGTTTTCAGGCGAATGGAAAGGTAGTAATTTGTGAGTTTTGTTGTGTTTTAGTAAATACCCAAACTCAGTTCTCTATTCTAGTTTCTAGTATTTATTTTTCATGGTATGATACTGTTAATTTTCCACTTATCACTGTTAATTCTCTTATTTTTAAAAACCACAGTCATAAACAGAAAAGATGAAATGTTACAGTGATTTTCTCTAGATAGTGAGACACAGGAGATTTTTACTTTGTGCTAATCTGGACTTTGAAAATCTTTTAGTAAAAATGGTACTTTTGTAATATTGGGAGTAAAAAAGTCAAAAGTTACTAAAACAAACTAAAAGAATTTAAAATCAGATCTTTGCTATATAGATCTTGTTTTAGTTTGCCAAAAGTTGATAATGCAAAGTACCAGAAATGGGTTTGGCATTTAAAAAAAAATTAATTTGAGATATATCACTCATACATAAACATACATAAACAATAAGTATATAATAACAGTTGTGAACTAACAAAACAAACATATATAACATCATACAGGACTCTCATACCTCACCCTACCACCAATAACTTGCATTGTTGTTAAACCTTTTTAACTAATGATGAAAGAGCATGGTCAAAATATTACTACTAACCAAAGTATTTTTCCCCCAACCAACCCTATTATTATTATCTTTATATCAGTTATATATGAACATACATAAACAAGTGTATGGTAATTGTTGTGAACTTACAAAGCAAACATGCATACCATCATACAGGGGTCCCATGTATCAACCCTCCACCAACACCTTGCATTGTCTTTGAGTCATTTGTTAACAAATTATGAAAGAATATTGTCAAAATCTTACTACTAATCATAGTCCTTGTCTTATATTTGGTGTGTTTTTCCCCCATCCCACCCTATTATTATTTTCTAAATATATTTTTTATGACAGAAGTTGTAACCTTATAAAACAATCATGCACATGTGCAGAATTCCCAAACAACACCCCTCCATCAACACACCACACTGTGGTGGAACATTTGCTACAGATAAGATATTATCATCTGATTGTCCATAGTGTACATTTGGCTCACATTTTCCATACTGCCTCATTATCAATACAGTACATCTTTCACATACATGCAAGAATATTATATTATTACTGCTAACCACAGTCCATAGGTCACTCTAGCTGTATTTTTCCCATGTTTCTCCCCATTCCTAACACCCTGCAGTAGTGATAGACATTTGCTCTAGCTCACAAAGGACATTCTTGCATCTGTACCATCAACCACAGTTCTCATCCACCTCTTGGTTTTCCATGCTATTCAGTTCCTAGATTATTCTCTAGCATTCTGTCATTTGGCATTTACATACCTAGACTGCCACTTTCAGCCACATCCCCATTTATAAACTAGCTGTTACTATGTGTTACCATCCACTCTATACATTTCAACACTTTTACAGTAAAGCTAATTAAAACTTCTACACACATTAAACATCAGTAGTCCATCTCAGTCCTCCTCCTATCTCCTTTAAGAATCTATCACCTACCACCTGGTCTTGAAGATGTTTTTCTACAGTTTCTTCTAGAAGTTTTATAGTTCTTGCTTTTAGTTTTAGGTTTTTGATCCATTTTGAGTTAATCTTTAGATAAGGTGTAAGTTGGGGTCCTCCTTCCTTCTTTTGGCTATGGATATCCAATTCTTTCAGCACCATTTGTTGAATGTACTGTTCTGCCCGAGCTGTGTGGGTTTGACAGGCTAGTCAAAAATCACTTGACCATTTATGTGAGGGTCTGTTTCTGAACCATCAGTTTGGTTCCATTGGTCTTTGTGTCTGTGTTTATGCCAGTACCATGCTGTTTTTTACCACTACAGCTAGGTAATATGATTTAAAGTCTGGCGATGAGAGTTTGCTTTTCCTTTTTAAATGTTTCTACCTATTCAGGACCCCTTACCCTTCCAAATAAATTTGATGATTGTATTTTCAGGTTTTTTTATAATGCTGGTGGAATTTTTATTGGGATTGCATTGACTCTTTATATCAGTTTGAATAGAATTGCCATCTTAATGATATTTAGTCTTCCAATCCATGAGCATGGAATGTTCTTCCAGTTATTTAGACCTTTTTTTATTTCTTTAACATTGAGTTGTAGTTTTCTGAATACAAGTGCTTTACATCTGTATTAGTCAGCCAAAGGGGTGCTGATGCAAAATACCAGAAATCTGCTGGGAATTATAAAGGGTATTTATCTGGGGCAGGAGCTTACAGTTACCAGGCCATAAAGCTTAAGTTATTTCCCTCACCAAAGTCTATTTCTGCATGTTGGAGCAAGATGGCTGCTGATGTCTGTGAGGATTCAGTCTTTCTGGGTTCCTCTGGGCTCAGCTCCTTTCTTTCCTCCACGAGGTCAGCTGTAGACTATCAAGCGAATGGCTCTGTCTCTTTTCCTGGGGCTCCAGCTTAAGACTTCAGCATCAAACTCCAACATCAAAACTCCAGCATCAGAAATCCTTAACTCTGTTCTTTGCCATGCCTTTTATCTGTGAGTTCCCACCCACCAAAGGCTGGTGACTCAATGCCCTGATCATAACTCAGTCATGTCCAGGTACAGATCAAATTACAAACATAATCCAGTATCTGTTTTTGGAATTCATAACCATATCAAACTGCTACAACATCATTGGTTAAGTTTATTGCTATTTGAGTTATATCTGTCATTTTATTTTCACCACTCTCTTGACACTTTTAGTTACTTTTATTGATATAATCTTCATTTCTAGACTTTCCTCCAGGCCCTTCTCTCCTGTCTTTTCTTTTCAGGCTCTAACACACCCTTTAATGTTTCCTGAAAATCTGGTCTCTTGCTTAGAAATTCTCTCAATTTCTGTTTATCTGTGAATATTCTAATTTTGCCCTCATTTTTGAAAGACAGTCTTGCTGGATTATTGGCTGAAAGTTTTTCTCTTGTAGTATCTTAAATATATCAGACCACAATCTTCTTGCCTCCATCGTTTCTGGTGAGAAATCACATTATCTTTCTGGGTAACCCTTATATATTATGCATGGCTTTTCTCTTGCTGCTCTTGGAAATCTTTATCTTTGGTATTTGACATTCTGATGAGTATGCGTCTTGGAGTTGGTCTTCTTGGAATTTTTCAGATGGAAGTGTTGCGCTTCTTGGGCATGGATATCTATGTCCTTCAATAGGGTTAGGAAATTTTCTACCATTATTTCTTCAAATATTCCTTCTGCCCCTTTTCCCTTTTCTTCTTCTTCTGGGACACCCATGGCACATATGTTTGCATGCTGTCATTTAGTTCCCTGAGACCTTGTTCAATTTTTTCCATTCTTCATCTGTTCTTTTGTATTTCTCTTTCAGAGGCCATTTCTTCAAGCTTACCAATCCTTGCTTCTGCCTCCTAATATCTGTTATTATATGATTCCAGTTTTTTAAAAAATTTCATTTATTGCACCTTTCATTCCCATAGGATCAGTATTTTTCTGTGTATGCTTTCAAATTCTTCTTTGTACTTATCCAGTGTCATCTTAATATCCTTAATCTTTTTAGCCATCTCATTGAGTTTATTAAGGAGATTTGTTTGAACATCTATGATTAGTTGTTTGAACTCCTTTATGTCACCTGCAGGCTTATCTTGTTCCCTTAATTGGACCATAGCTTCCTCTTTCTTGGTGTGGATTGTAATTTTTTGTTGGTGTCTTGACTCTGGCTTACTTGAATATTTATTCTGGGTGCAGCTTTTCTCTTTAGTTATAGCTGCCTGCCCTTTCTGCCTTGCTGGTTGTGCAGTAGGAGCCAAGGATGTAATTGGTGCTATAAGCTGTGGTGCCAAAGATGTAATTGGTGCTCAAACTACCCTTATTGCCCCAGAGACTGTTGAAGCTTCTCCCATCTTTCTCCTTTGCCAGGGGTAGGGACAGAGTCACAGCTGTGTGAAATAATCCAAGTCATGCAGGCCTAGACTATAGTTGCCCAGAGAAGCTGAAGAAGCATCACATCCCTTTCTCCCTTGCCTGGGGCAGGAATGGAACTGCAGTTGTGGGCAGGAATCTATGCCGTGCAGGTCCTAGATGACTGCAGTTGCCTCAGTAGACTTCCAGTTTTCAGTCTGTGCCAGCCAAAGATGCCTGCAGTTGCCTGGATAGTTTGGTTCAGGGACTGCCAGCCTCCTTCCTGCCAGATGTGGGGCTGAAGCCCAGTCTAGGGCTGCAGGCCAATCTGGGTGAAAGAAACCCTTTCCTACTATCACTGTGATTTTCAATCTGTTAGGCTTCCCCTCAGGCTGGGGGCAGAGTCAGAATGGCAGCTGACCTCTTTCTGACTTGGACAGATTCACACCTCAGCTGCTCCCAGCGTTATATCTTAGCCAGCCAAGTCTACCAGTCAGTAGCCGAAATCGGCAGCCAACTTTTTCTTTCTCCCCTGTTTTTGGGAAATGAAGCTTCCAATTCCAGCCACAGAATAGCTTCCGGGGCAGCTTTTGCCACGAGAGTAGGATAATCACCAGCCTCTGCGGCTTGGCTGGTAATTTCCCAGAGAGGCTGGCGCAGGCCCCACAGTGTCCTCCTTGTTGAAGGTGGCACTGGGGCCTAAGCTAGAGCTGCAGTCTGACGTGGATGGAAAGAATCTGTTCCCTACCAGCATTGTGATTTTCAGTCTGCGCTACTTTTCCTTGTACCAGGTGCAGAGTTAAGATGGCGGCTCTTGGCCTCTTTCTGACTTGGACAGGCTCAAACTTCAGCTATTCTCAGGATTATGCTTTAGCACGCTGAATTTACTCATCAGTAGCTGAAGTTGGTGCCCAACTGTCTCTTCCTCCCCTATTTTTGGGAAGCAGAGCTTTCAATTCCAGCTGCTGCCTCCAGTGGAGGATGGGCACCAGCCTCCATGGCTTGGAGTACTCTACTTATGAGTCTTGTCTGCAGACGGGCAGTCTCCTCCTTCCATTCTGTCAAGGATGTTGCACTATGCCCTTCTGGCCTCCTGGAGCCTCCAAACAGGTGCTTCAGCTAGCTCCAGATAGCTCTGGGTGTTTACTAACAACCCTGTAGCAGGAGCTGAGTCTAGGAGCTCCTTACTCTGCCGCCATCTTGCTGGTTTTGGGGGTTGGCTTTTATAAAATGGATTTATTTGGAGTGGAAGCTTATAGTTCCAAGGCCTGTGACATACCGATATTGAGACACCATAAGAGGTGCTTTCTCACCAAAGTAAGTTACTATTGATTCTGTTGTCTGGGCACATGGCAAAGCAAGATGACCACCGATTCCTGCCCATGTCTCAGCCTTCCCTTCCAGACTCACTGTCTCCTCTTGAGCTGCTCCCTCTGTCCACCCTCTTGGGGTCTTCCTGCTTAAGCAACTCCTCTAATCCTCCCTCAAATGGCAGGATAAAAAATGATAGCTTCCTTTTCCTGTGTCTGTCTTTTGTGTCTCATTTGTATTAGCAGGAAGGCAGAGACTCAACCTGAGTCACTCCTGACAGGGCCCTCAGCCAAATTTAATGCAGTTAAAGGGTATCACACCCACAGGAATAGATTAGTTTAAAAACATAATCTTTCTCTTTTTGGGATTCATAAAATAATATCAAACTACTGCCTACTACTTTTTGAGAGAAATGTTAAAATTATTCTTCTAATGGGGAAACTGCTTATGAAAGGATTATTTATTATAAAACTAGAAAATGTAAAGAAAAAGAAGAAAATATGAAATGGTCACATTTCCCACCCATACATTTTATTATGCTTACCTAGTTTATTTACATATACATAACCCTATCTATTTAAATAATGTAATTTATATGACATGATTATATCTGTATGTTTTCTACAGTTGCATAATTCATAAATCTAGTTAGATAAATTTTTCATTAGTTGTGACTTGCATGTGATAGTAAGAAATAAAGTTCTAGAAATAATTTTTAATATTTGTGCAGTTTCCCAGAAAAGATGATCTATAACTTATTATAATAATAATTATTATAAATAATAATTTTATTATACTAATATATTTTTTTAAAGATTTATTTATTTATTTCTCTTCCCTTCCCCCCCACCCCGGCTTTCTGCTCTCTATGTCCATCCGCTGTGTCTTCTTTTTTTTTTAAAGATTTATTTATTTATTTAATTTCCCCCCCTCCCCTGGTTGTCTGTTCTTGGTGTCTATTTGCTGCGTCTTGTTTCTTTGTCCGCTTCTGTTGTCGTCAGCGGCACGGGAAGTGTGGGCGGCGCCATTCCTGGGCAGGCTGCTCTTTCTTTTCACGCTGGGCGGCTTTTCCTCACGGGCACACTCCTTGCGCGTGGGGCTACCCCACACGGGGGACACCCTTGCGTGGCACGGCACTCCTTGCGCGCATCAGCACTGCGCATGGCCAGCTCCACACGGGTCAAGGAGGCCCGGGGTTTGAACCGCGGACCTCCCATATGGTAGACGGACGCCCTAACCACTGGGCCAAAGTCCGTTTCCCGCTGCGTCTTCTTTATCTTCTTCCTGATGTCGCCAGTGGCACGGGAATCTGTGTTTCCCTTCACTGCGTCATCTTGTTGCGTCAGCTCTCCGTGTGTGCGGTGCCACTCCTGGGCAGGCTGCACTTTGTTTCGCGCTGGGCGGCTCTCCCTATGAGGCACACTCCTTGTGCGTGGGGCTCCCCCACCCCCGCGTGGCACGGCACTCCCCGTGCTCATCAGCAACGTGCGTGGGCCAGCTCCACAAGGGTCAAGGAGGCCCGGGGTTTGAACCGCGGACCTCCTATGTGGCAGACGGACGCCCTAACCACTGGGCCAAGTCCGCTGCCTATATAATATTATAAGTCCATGTTGTTGGACATATATAATTTCATTTTTGCTGTCATACTGTTCACACTATGACCGTTCTACATCTTTGCAATGATGAGAGAGCATACAAATTACTGAATTACCTTTCAGAAGGATTGTATTAAATTATACTTTGTCAGTAGTATGTGAGATAAAAAAATTAATTTGAAATATGGTTTTCTGAAGGTTAAAATTTTTTTATTCCTTTGTGTTTTTTAAAGGGGGATTTTGGCCATTGCTTGGAGTATGGCAGATCCTGAATTGCTGCTGAGCTGTGGAAAAGATGCTAAGATCCTCTGTTCCAACCCAAACACAGGAGAGGTATAGGGAAGAAATGTTTCTAAATCTTACAGTCATTCTAATATCTTATTTCTAGTTAAATAAATAATTTTTCATATATATTCTTTAGTGTATTCTTGTAATTAAGGATTTGAAAGTTGATGGAAATATATATGAAATATTAGGTTACAGAGATTTTATCTCGAACATTATCTAAGCTCAGCTATGTCAACCAGAAAAATTAGTCATATTTTAAATTACTGTTTCCACATTTCCAATACAGTGAGTTTACTTGACTCAGAAATACTTAGTTTGATTTATTTTGCATGTGTTGTATGAGCTAAAGACCATGATAACAGAAATAAAAATTCCTTAGAGGATTTGAAATAGTAGATCGAAGTGAACAGAAGAAAGCATCAGTGAACCTTGGAGATAAGACAGATTTAAATTATGCAGGTAGAGGAGCAGAAAGAAAAAAGAATGAAAAATGTGAACATAGCCTAAGAGATCTGTGGGACACCATCAAGCATACCAGTATGTGCATCATGGAGAAAAGAGAGAAAGGTGCGGAAGGAATATTCAAAGAAGTAATGCTAGAAAACTTCGTGTATTTAATGAAAGGCATGAATATATACATTTTGAGCATCCCAACAAACTCCAAACAGGATAAACTCAAAGAAAACATTGCCTATACATATTGCAGTCAAACTGCTGAATACCAGGGACAAGGGAAGAGTTCTTAAAGCTGCAAGCAGTGTGTTATGTCCAAGGGATCCTCAGGTGCTGACTTCTGATAAGAAATCAGAAAGGCAAGAAGACAGCAAGATGGAATATTTAAAGTGAAAAGTGGCAATTTAAAGAAAATAATTGTCAGCCAAGAATTTTATATCCAGTGTGGCCATCTTTTGAAAAGGAGAATGAGATTTAGATATTCCCAGGTAAACAAAAGTTGTGCAGGTTCGTTACTGCTAGACCTGCCATATAAGCAGCTCTTCATTGGAAGTGAAAGGACACTAGAGAATAGATCAAAGCAGCATAAAGAAATAAAGACCTCTGGTATAGGTAACTGTGATAGTTCTGAAGTTCTTTTGTGAATCCCAGAAAAGATTATGCTTTTCCCATTCTTATGGGTGTGAGATCCTTTGATTTCATTAAATTCAGTTAAGGGACCTTTGATTAGATCACTTGATTAGATTGCTTTAGGGTTTTTGATTGAACTCTGTCAGTGAGGCATGACCCAGGTTGCATCTCCACCCTTTTGCTGAGCCCTATATAAATGGAGACAGAGAGCTGGGACACACGAAAAAGGAGCTCTGTCATTTTCACCCAGCCAGATGAGAGAAAGGACTTCACGTTTGCCTGCAACTACAGAAAGACAGAGATGCCCCAAGAGGAGATGAGGCCCAGGGAGAGATGCCTGATCACCCACAGCTGAGCTCCAAGAGAAAGTAGAGAGAGACTCATAGACCCACCAACTTATCTTACCATGTGGTATCTGACTTTTGGTAGAAAGCATCTTCAATGATGCCTTGATTTGGATATTTTCACGACCTCAGAACCACAAAATTTTACCCTACTAAAATTTCCATTATGAAAACCAACCCATTTCTGGTATTTTTGCATTGACAATATTTGGCAAACTAAGGCTATAACCATATGGGTAATTATAAATGCCAGTACTATTGTATTTTTACTATGTAACTCCACTTACTACTCCTTAGGGATTCTAAAAGGGAAATGCATAAACGGTAATGATAAATCTATGGGTTTGGACACACAATATATAAAAGATTTAATTTATAATATGGCAGGAAGATGGGGGTGGTTGTGTATGTTATTGAAGTTATCAAATCAAATATTGTTATAGATTTAGGATTTTAAATTTAAGCCCATTGTAGCCACAAAGAAAATATCTGAAAAAATATACCAGAAGGAAATGAGAGCGGACTCAGTGATTCACTACAAAAAATCAAATAAATTTGAAAGTAGGTAATAATGGTGGAAAGGTATAAGACTCACAAAGACAAAGTATCAAAATGCAGAAGTAAGTCCTGCATTATTAGTACTTACTATAAATGTAAATGAATTAAACTCCCAATCAAAGGCATAGATTGCAGAATGGATTAAAAACAGCACGGCCTAACTACATGCTGTTTAAAGAGACTAACCTTCAGGCAGCTGACTTGGCCCAGTGGTTAGGGCGTCGGTCTACCGCATGGGAGGTCCGCGGTTCAAACCCCGGGCCTCCTTGACCCATGTGCAGCTGGCCCATGCACAGTGCTGATGCGCGCAAGGAGTGCCCTGCAATGCAGGGGTGTCCCCGCGTAGGGGAGCCCCATGCGCAAGGAGTGTGCCCTGCAAGGAGAGCCACCCAGCACAAAAGAAGATGCAGCCTGCCCAGGAATGGTGCCGCACACAGCGAGAGCTGACACAGCAAGGTGACGCAACAAAAGAGACACAGATTCCCGTGCTGCTCACAGCAACAAAAGTGGACAAAGAAGATGCAGCAAATAGACACAGAGAACAGAGAACCAGGGTGGGAGGGGGAAGGGGAGAGAAATAAATAAATAAATAAATCTTAAAAAAAAAAAAAGAGAGACTAACCTTCAATTAAAGAAAAGGATGGAAAAAATATTCCATGCAAATTGTAATCAGAGGGAGCATGGAGGGATCATGCATAGCTCAATGGTTGCGCACCTTCTTCCCATGTACAAGGTCCTGGTTTCAATTCCTTGTACTAACCATTAAAAGGGACAAACAAGGTCACTATATGCTGGTTAAGGGGTCAACTAAACAAAAAGATATAAAAATTATATATAAATTTTTAATAAAAATTTTTTAAAATGCCATAGCCCCTAGATATATGAAAGAAATTTTGACAGATTTGAAGGAAGAAATAAATGGTTCTGCATTAATATTAGGAGACTTAAATATACCTCTTTCAAAAATGGATCTAGACAGAAAATTCAGTAAGGTTTTGAACACTTGAATAATACTATAAACCAACTAGACTAACAGATATATGTAGAACACTTCACTCAACAACAACAGAATACACATTCTTGTGTAGTGTACATGGATCATTCTCCATGATAGACCCTTCGTTAAATCATGAAGTCTCAATAAAATAAAAAAATATTGAAATCATACAGTGTTTCTTCCTGACTACAGTGGAATGAGGCTAGAAACCAGCAACAGAAGGAAAACTGGAAAATTCACAAAAACGTGGAAATTAAACAAGTCCTCTTAACCAGTGAACCAAAGAAGAAATTGTATAGGAAATGAGGAAATATCTTGAGGCAAGTGAAAAACGAAAAGACAGTATAAATTATAGGATGCAAAAGGCACTGCCGAGGGAAATTTATATCTCTAAATGCTTACATTAAACACAAAAATATCTCAAATCAGAGACTTAACCTACAGCTAGAGGATCTAGAAAAAAGAGAGCAAACAAACCAAAAGAAGGAAAGATATAACAAAGATAAGAGCAGAGAGATACAAAATAAAGGGGAAAAAAGCAACAGTAGAATCAGTGAAACCAAAAGTTGGTTCTTTAATAATGTCAATAAAGTCTCCAGACCTTTAGTAAGAATGACAAGGGAAGGAGGAGGAGGATGACAAATAATTAAATATAAAATGAAAGGGGAAACATTACTGACTCCACAAAAGTAAAAAGGATTGTAAGAGGATACTATGGACAATTGTATGCCACAAATTAGATAACATGTTTGAAATGGACAAATTCTTAGAAACATACAAACTACCTACATTGACTCAAGAAGAAATAGAAGATCTCAACATACTAGTAACAAATGAAAAAAAAAATTGATCAGTCATCAAAAACATGGCTTCACTGGTGAATTTTAGCAAGAACTCCAAGAGGAATTAATATCAGTCTTGCCAAATACTTTGAAAATATTGAAGAGGAGGAATATCCCTAAGATATTCATTGAGGCTAGCTTCACCCAAAGCCAGATAAAGATATCACAAGAAAATAAAATTACAAACCAAATTTCTTAATACATATACCTGCAGATATCCTCAATAAAATACCAGCAAACCAAATCCAACAGCACATTAAAATAATTATACACCATGATGAAGTAGAATTTATCTGAGGAATGCAAGGGTGGTTCAACATATGAAAATCAGTTAATGTAGTACACCACATTAATAGAACGAAGGTGGGGGCAGCCCACATAATCTCAGTTGCTTCAGAAAAGGCATTTGACAAAATCCAGCACCTCTACTTAATAAAAACACTTAGAAAACTAGGAACAGAAGGAAGCATCTGTTTTAGTTTGCTAAAAGTTCTGGAAGCTATGTACTAGAAATGAGTTGACTTTTACAATGGAATTTATTAAATTTATTAGTAAAAAGGTTACAGTCCTGAGGCCATGAAAGTGTCCAAATCAAGGCATAGTAGACATGCTTTCCCACTAAATTGTAGCTGCAGATGCTCAGGCACATGGCAGAGTCCGCTAATCTGTCACCTCTTTTTTAGGCCTTGTTACTTTCAGCCTCAGGCTGCTCCGTCTGTGGCTTTTCTTTTTCTCGGATTTGGTGGTTTCAATTTCTGGAGGCTTTTGTCTCTCTCTGCAACCTTCTTTCTGTGTCTGCAGCTTTTTATTCCTTCCATTTGTATAGGATTCTGGTAAGAGGATTAAGACCCACCTTGGGTTATACCCTCGCCTACTGAAATGATCTAATCAAAAGGAAGATCCCTTAACTGCATCTAATTGAAAGGTCCTAGTTACAGTAGGTTTACATGCACAGTAATGGATTAGCTTTAAGAATAGGATTTTCTGGGATTTATCCAGCTTCAAACTGTCACAACATCCTTAAGGGGTGTATATTTAAAATCCACTGTGCTAACATCATATTCAGTGTTGAAAGACTTAAAACTTTTCCCATAAGAACAGGAACAGAACAAGGATGCACACTAACACCACTGTTAACTTCTTACTGGATTTTCTAGCCAGACCAATTAGGTAAGAAAAAGAAATAAAAAGCATACAAATTAGAAAGGAAGAAGTTATTCCTTTCTGTTTGCAGATAACATGATCCTCTATGTAGAAAAGCCTGATAAATCCACAGGGAAGCTACTAAAGCTAATAAATTCATCAGAGTAGCATAGTACAAGATCAACATGCAAAAAGTCAGTGATGTTCCTATACAGTAGTAATGAAGAGCCCAAGGAGGAAATCAATTTTTAAAATTCTATTTGCAATAGCAACTAAAAGAATAAAACTTCTAGGAGTAAATTTAACTAAGGATGTACAGGACTTGTACATGGAAAACAATGAAACATTGCTGAAAGAAGTTAAAGGCTTAAAGCAATGGAAAGACATTCCATGTTCACGGACTGGAAGGTTGTTATGATGTCAGTTCTACCTGAAGTGATATATATATTTGTATTAGTCAGCTAGAGGGGTGTTTATTCTTATGTTTTTTAAATCTTTGTTTTGTTTTTCCTGGCTAAAAGAAAATGTTTAATTTAGCTGTACCAGTTGGCGACATTATTCATGTATTTTGGTGATAAAATTTCTATATCCTTTTCTTCTTTTGTTTAGGTGTTATATGAACTTCCCACCAATACACAGTGGTGCTTTGATATTCAGTGGTGTCCCCGAAATCCTGCAGTTTTATCAGCTGCTTCCTTTGATGGACGTATCAGTATTTATTCCATTATGGGAGGGAGCACAGATGGTTTAAGGCAGAAACAAGTTGACAAGGTAATGGAAAGTAGCAAGGTTTTTTATAATAACACCTGAAAAACATAATTGTATTTTGTAATTATTTTGAAAATGACTTTACTGATCAACAATGCTTATTAATTGGATAATTATAAAATTATTTGGATATAACTTGAAAAAAAAGTATAGTCTTGTAAAGTTACGTATCTCGTGGGTTTTTTTTTTAAGCTTTCATCATCTTTTGGGAATCTTGATCCCTTTGGCACAGGACAACCTCTTCCTCCATTACAAATTCCACAGCAGACTGCTCAGCATAGTATAGTGCTGCCTCTGAAGAAGCCACCCAAGTGGATCCGAAGGCCTGTTGGTGCTTCCTTTTCAGTATGTGAATTTTGTTTTTGTGGTTTATGGGTACAGAGGACTTTTCATAGTAAAGTGTTATGGGATCAAATAGAAGAATTTTGAGTTTGACATATCTTTGTGGGTTTTCCATCATTCAAAGTGGTTTTTATTTTTTATTTTTTTTTAGGAAAAGTGTGGTCTACCCCCCTTTTTTAAAAACATGTCTTCTTTGTCCTCCCTTCCTTCCTCCCTCCCTCCCTTTTTCTTAGTGGGCAGAGGGAGACTCTCCCTCCCCACTCCTTCCCTTTCTTCTAACTTTTTATTATGGAAGATTGTAAACATAACAGAGTAGAGCAAATAGCAGATAATAAACACACCCATGTATCTATTATCCAGCTTCAACAATTATCACCATTTTCTGTTACTTTCCCTCCAACTCCCTCAGTCTTCATAATATTGTAAATCCTTCAACATATGTCTATTATAATCAAGGTCTTCATTGTTGTCTTTTTAAAAATATAACTACCGCTGTTATCATATGTGATAAAATTACCAGCACTTCCTCAATATATCTAATACCTAATCTTTTGTCATTTTTTCCTGATGGTAAGGCCATATGCAGATCAAGAGAGGATCGGAGAAATTTTCAAAGATTTGTTATCCTTAAAGTTCCTTGGGGAGAGGGCAGCATGCAATATAGAGCCACACAGGGAAAATGTCAGGGTCACAAGGCAGGAAGATCAAGTGGAACTGAGAAAGTATCTTTTTTTGTGGTTTCTGTGGAAGTATAAAAGGGTGGGCAGGGACACACAAATGTGGGATTAGCTGGATGTTTGAAAGTGGTGCCGCTGCAGCTGGGGTCAGAATTATCTATAGGTAACAGATTTATAGGTGGGGCTTGGCCACCTGGAGGTGCCTATAAATGTTATAGAATTAATTTACAGAAGCTGGAAAGTAGTTAATATAGTCACAAAAACTTCTTTTGTTCCTTTAGTTGATATTCCTCTTAAGTCTCTTTTAATCTCTAATAATCTCCTCATTCTTCTCCATCCCCATACCATATGTATATTGAATAAATTGGGCTGTTAGGTAAATTTCTTGATTTGGATGATGGTATCCCCATGATATTGTTTGATACGTTCTTTCCTTGGTGGTTTTTTTTGGGTGCTTTTCGGTGTACTGTTTCTTACAAGCTGATAGAGCTAGAGACTTGATCAGATTCAATTAATAGAGGGAATAGACATTCAGAATCAGAAGGCAAGTGTGCGTATATGAAAAGCCCAAGTTTAGCAATGACTCAAGATGGAGCTTAGAAAATTCTGACCAGCCCTGTAGATCAGAAAAAAGAAATAAAATGTCTTTTGCTAAATATTTTTAGTTCACTGTGGTTTTTAAAAAAATCTTGTGTGGACAGAGTAGGTACAGCTCTATCATTGAACTCCTGCTTTGTGTGCACATGGTCCAGGGTTCAATCCCTGGTCCTTCCTGGGGGAAAAAAAAAATCTTGTGTGGGACAGGCCATTTGTCCAGTGCTGAATCACTTTTCCTTTGCAACCTACAGATACTTCATTAGTAGCAATAGTAATAGCTAAAATGTATTTGTTATTTACTATGTGCCGGGCACTAGTCTAAGTATTTTGCATATATTAACTCCTTTAATTCTCAACAGCTGCCTTATAAAATAGCTACTACAGGGATGTGAAGAGTGGGGCAAATGGGAATCTCCTATATTTTTTAATGTGACATTTTGTGTGATCTATGTATCTTTTAAAAATAAATAAAAATATATTTTTTAAATAGCTACTACAGTTATTCCCATTTTACAGACGAAGAAAGAGAAGTGCAGAGAAGCTTAAGTAACTTATCTGATGTTAGTTATAAAGCTTTAAGCTACTCCATAATTATACCTATCTAATGAAATAAAATGTACATAATAATTATAGTGATTCATTTGGTAGTAATGCTTATAACTTAGATAGTAACCTGGTCATTTTTTCACTTCCACCCTGTTTATCATAACAGAAGTATGCACACCATATAATTCTATATCATCACCTTTCCCCACACTGTGAAAGAATCACCTTCTCTGCAGATACTGTTATTTGAGTTATTGCTATCATTCTTCTGGTACCAGGATCAAAACTCTTCTTTTGGCCTCCTGTTGTATTCCTCAGGCCCAGCACTGATCTCTGTAAATATCTTGACTTTATTTCTTCCTTTTGCATTGCTACTACTCTGCCCAATTCTTTATCTTTTCACACCAGAGTTTTGAAATAGCATGGTTCCATGTCTACTGCTTGTTTTTTCCCTCTCCAATCTATACTCCAAATTAATTTTCCTATAATAGTCGTTTGATGTTGTCACTCACAGTAATCCTCTTTGAATTTAATTAATCTTCTCATTCCTCTTATCTGGTCTTCTCTACTATTCTCAACACTCCTACCTTTGAATCTTTACCTTTGCTTTCCTGGCCACTTTTTCCGATTCCTAACTATATAGGAATCTATATCCATATCCTTTCCTATAAAATTAAAGCATTTTTATTATAAAATTATACTTCCATCTGGAGAAAAAAAATTTCAAACTGTATAGAAAGCCTCCCCCACCCCCCACCCCTACTTGTAAGCAACTTGAGTACGGAAATTGTCTAGTTTACAGGTATGTCCCCATTACCTAGAACAGAAGACATTCATGGTGTATTTGTTGTTGGGCTGAAAAATGGATGTCATCCTCTTTCATTTACCCATCTTTACTTACTAGTATTAGGTTAGTAGAAGAACAATAAATTCCTTTCTTCTCCATATGCATTTAGAACTGAGTACGTTGTATGGACAATCAAAATCAATTTTAGTACTGCTTAAAGCTGGATTGGAGGCTGTTGTTATGGGCCTCATACAAAATTAGAATATAGCTTCCATGAGAACTGGGCCTTTGTTTTGCCTCTGTATCTCCAGCCTGTAATTCAATAAATGTTTTTTGAACTTCATCCCAGTATTAGACAGTTTTTCCAGGAAGGTCTAGGTACTATAGGGCTTTTCTTGAAGGGGAAGGCAACTTACCCACATGGGCTAGAGCTTAATATAGGAAGATGAATGCAAAGAAGCCTTAAGGATCCTGATTCGGTCATCTTCCATTTGTTCCCTGAAAAAACAGTAGTTAAATCAGTCCTTTCCCAGGAGATCGTGAAGGTCAGAATGAGGCTAGAAATATTCTTCCCCTGCCCTTCCCTTTTATAGAGTGAAATGAAAATTTCTTCCTCTTTTGTGCTGTATGGAAACATGAGGGATTGGGTATCAGTGTCCGCCTCCAGTATCTTTAGGTTACCATTTTTGAAGCACTGGGATTTTTAGTTATTTTTCTGGTTACTTTTATATTTTTAATAGTTTACCTAAACATCCATGTCTTTTTTTTATTTTTAGGATTTTATTTTTTTTTAATTTATTTCTCTCCCCTTGCCCCCCCCACCCCCAGTTGTCTGCTTTCTGTGTCCATTCGCTGTGTGTTCTTCTGTGTCCACTTGTATTCTTGTCAGCAAGCAGCACTAGGAGTCTGTGTCTCTTTTGTTGCGTCATCTTGCTGCATCAGCTGTCCATGTGTGCGGCCCCACTCCTGGGCAGGCTGCACTTTTTTTGTTTGGGGCGGCTCTCCTTACAGGGCTCATTCCTTGTGCACGGGGCTCCCCTACACAGGTACAGCACTCACTGCACGCATCAGCACTGTGCATGGGCCAACTTCACCACATGGGTCAGGAGGCCCTGGGTTTGAACCTTGGACCTCATATGTGATAGGCAGATGCGCTATCCATTGAGCCAGATCCACTTTCCAACATCCATGTCTTGATACACCAATTTCATATAGTATTAATTGAAACTTATTATACAGTGTTAGTACATTTATACTTCCTTTACCCTTTCTTCCAGTTTTTGTAAATTATATTATTTTTATATACGTATAGTTTTAAAAATATATTGATATATGTTCAGTAGCAATATTTAAATCTTCAGTGCTTTGTTTTGGTTGATTTTACAAACTGATAATAAATAGTATTTGCAATTAGGTAGTATTACTATAGAACCTAGTAAAATGAATAAACCTCATCATCCTTTTGAAACCCAGTTTAGGTCTTACTTTTGGATGCAGTTTTCCCTAACTTCCCTAAACTAAGTGGTTTTGCTCTTATGTGAAGTTCCATACTATGTGTGGTCCTATCTGCACCTCATTTAGCACTTACATGTGCCTGTTATATTTAGAATTATTTTCATGTTCAGTTACTTAAGCAGATAGTGTTTTGTATTTTCTTATATCTATTTGTATTTCTTAGGTATTCCAGATTAATCTCCTGGAATGACGTTAAACACCTTGAACATATTAGACATTTAATAAAATAAGTTTGTGTAAAGCCCATAATCTTTATACAAAATATCACAGAGTATGAAAAACCAAATTTGGCCCTCTGTTTCCTTCTATCCCTAAATTTATTTTATATGAATGCAATAATCTGATATTAACAGTCTACTTGCTATATGCAGGCAAGTGTAGTAGGTACTGCAGGAGATAAAAGAATAGAGCGGCACAAAACCTACCCTGAAATAACTTAGAGCCTGTAAACTGAAGATGAGACAAGTACAGTGAGCTAATAGTTGAATTTTTAAAAAAAAGATGTATAATGTGTTGAGGACATCTGGCAAAGCTTCATGGAGAAAGTGCCATTTACTTGGACCTTGGAAAATAAGTAGCATTGGAAAGTAGCAAGTAGATATGAAATTGTGGAGCACCGTAAATAGTAAATTTCATGGAGAAGATGGATTGTATGAAGAGAGCTAATGATAACTGAAGGTTGGGGTCAGATTGTGGAGTGTGGGAACCACAAGGATCAGCTAAATTTTTCAAACTGTTATATGTTTAGTCCACAGTTCTATCATTTGGCAGATTTACAGTAAGCTTATTCTTTGCCACATCCTTGTGGTTCAAACTGATTTTGTTCATTTGCTTGTTCTTTTGTAGTTTGGAGGCAAACTGGTTACCTTTGAGAATGTCAAAATGCTGTCTCAGCAGAGTGCTGAGCAGCAGCAGCATCACCACGTGTTCATTAGTCAAGTTGTAACTGAAAAGGAATTCCTCAGCAGGTCTGACCAACTTCAACAGGTCGTGGATTCCCAAGGATTTATCCATTACTGTCAGAAAAAAATTGATGCTTCTCAGACTGAGTTTGAGAAGAATGTGTGGTCCTTTTTGAAGGTAAATTTGGTATTTAAAACTTGTATTTCATTATTTGAACATATCCCATTATATTTTAAATTTGTCTTCTAATTAAAGAAACCATTGGAAGAGTGTGATTTCAGAAATGATGAAATTTATGTTTATATTCTAACTTTTCATGCCACTTCTCTGATTTGAAAAACTTAAAATCAAGTACTTTTTTAATAAGTAAAAAACAATTTAACATTTATTTAGGTGGGGAAAATGTAACATTCAGTGGACCTATTTTAAAGTTAGAACAGAGTGTAATATAATAACAGCAGAAAATATTTAATTTCTGTGATAGATCAAGGTAAGTAGAATGGGAAGAGGCATGGAGGGAATGGGTGGAGGCATTTTTCATCCTGCCTTTAAGAAGAGTAGAGCAAAACAAAACATTTTAACGAGTTGGATTTACGACAGTAGAATAATAAATAAAATTTCATGGTTGGTCATTTTGCATTCACTAAATGTCTATTTCCTGGTACTGAATTTCCCAAAGAAAAGAGATCTTGAATATACTACTGGTACATTCTAAAATTTCTTGTTATACTTTCCAATTAAGTGTTAATTTTGGGAAGGAATTTCAGGTCCTTGTTCCATAGTGTGAGTTTGCTTTCATACATCCCCTGCATGTGAGTTAGTTTGTATTTTCACAACTTCTCTAATGAAAAAAAGAAAAAGGAAAACAATAACATTTAAAATAAAAATGACTGTTCTTTGAGTTCTTTCTCATAGTGAAGTTTCTCACTGATATAGTAGACTTCAGGTATTTTTAATGATCCTGTTAGGGATTTGATCAATTATTATAAAAATTAGGCCTTGAAATGCAGGGTTTTTTTCCAAAAAATATATCTTTTTTTTTTTAAAGATTTGTTTATTTATTTAATTTCCCCCCTCCCCCGGTTGTCTGTTCTCTGTGTCTATTTGCTGCATCTTGTTTCTTTGTCCGCTTCTGTTGTCAGCGGCACGGGAAGTGTGGGCGGCGCCATTCCTGGGCAGGCTGCACTTTCTTTCGCGCTGGGCGGCTCTCCTTACGGGGCGCGCTCCTTGTGCGTGGGGCTCCCCTACACGGGGACACTCCTGCGTGGCAGGGCACTCCTTGCGCGCATCAGCACTGTGCATGGGCCAGCTCCACACAGGTCAAGGAGGCCCAGGGTTTGAACTGCGGACCTTCCATGTGGTAGACAGACGCCTTAACCACTGGGCCAAGTCCGTTTCCTTTTATCTTTTTTAAAAGGTAAACTTTGAGGATGATTCCCGTGGAAAATACCTGGAACTTCTGGGATACAGAAAAGAAGAACTAGCCAAGAAGGTAAACTTTTGGGAAAGTAAAATGGCTTTGCTTATGCAAATAAAACAATTTTGCGGCATATGTGTTCATGAATAAAATTCTGTTCTTATTTATCTGAAATCAATCAGTAAATGTTGAATAAGAATGTGTGCCTTGTTGCCAGAGATTTGAATATATATTATTATGTGATACTCCATGTTATACCTGGATTGAGAAGCTGCCAGGGGTTCCTTTAATGCAAACTTGATTTTAAAGAATTATGTCAGGGAAAATTGGACCTTGAAAGGTGAGATACTTGAGCTTCAACCATTGGAAGTAATACTGAGATTTTCATAGGGTTGTGCAATTTATGACCCTGGAGGGGAAAGAGAGAGGGAGACTTTTAAAGGCCATCCCAGGTAGTCCTTAAAGCTCTGACAGGTTTTCACCATAGCTGTGTTTCTGCCTTTAGCCCACAAATCCCAAACTGTGTGTTGAGGTGTCTTGGGTGCCATGGAACTTACTAGAGAACAGATTTTTTGAGAGAGAGCTACATCTGTCAAACACTACATGAACTACTACTGTTAAGTTGTCCAGATTAACTACTTAATAAGCAGAACTGTGGGCTATATTGGATACAGGCATACCTTGGAGATGTTGCAGGTTTGGTTCCAGACCACCACAGTAAAGTAAATATCACAGTAAAGCAAGTCACATGAATTTTTTGTTTCCCAGTGCATATAAAAGTTATGTTTACACAGTACTATGTCTATTAGGTGTGCAATAGCATTATGTCTTAAAAAAAAAAACAACACAACATACATACCTTAATTAAAAAATACTTTATTGCTAAAAAGTGTTAACTTTTTTTTTTAAGTTAGGCCAGTAAAAATAATTTGTTAGGGAAATAGTGGAAAGAACAGCTTGCTGAAAAATGGGAGAGAGAGACAGAAATACACACCAAGATTTAGTACAGGCCTCTCTAGCCAGAGGGAGCAGCTCTGCTTCGTGTGATTATCTTTTAAACTGTTAATTATTCCATCCCCTTGCTAATAATGAAAAGGAGATGGGCCCCAGTGGTTATTGGTTACCCCACCTGTGGTGGGAGTCAGTGGTGAGGCCTGTTTGGAATACTCAGGGCCAAGGGAAGGCCCCAGAAAGAGAAACTGGGACCTCAAGGTTAAACTCAAGGTCCTAGAGAGGTCTTGCAGCCATGTTGTCTGCTGGCCATATTGTCTGTCAGCCATGTTGTGGGTCATCTTCTCCTCCATTACTCTGTATTAACATGCCTCAACTCCCCCATCAAAGAGTTCATGTCCATATTCTTAAGGGGATGCTGAGGGGCTGTGATCATTCTTCTGTAGTTACTTCCTGCTGCTGGTTAGGGCAGTAGTCCCTACCTGGCAGGGTGTAAACCTCTGGCTATTCTATATCGCAGTTGAGGGAAGACACTGTAAGGGTCTAACACTGTGGTTGGAACTGGCTGAAATACCTGCATGACTTAATATCTTGTTTTGGAAGGCACTAACCATCATCTTACCTTCAGCAAGTTGTAATCTTTTTTGCTAGTGGAGGGTCTTGCCTTAATGTTGCCTTAATGCTGACTGATTAGGGTGATTGTTAATTGAAGGTTGGGTGGCACTGTCAATTTCTTAGGAAAAAAATGAAATTTGCTGCATTGATTGATTCTTCCTTTCACAAAAGTTTTCTCTGTAGCATTCTATGCTGATTGATAGCATTTTACCCATAGTAGAATTTCTTTCAAAATTAGAGTCAGTTCTCTCAAACCATACCACTACTTTATCAACAAAGTTGATATAATAGTCTAAATTCTTTGTTGTCATATCAACATTGTTCACAACATCTTTACCAAAAGTAGCTTTCATCTCAGGAAACTCCTTTCTTTGTTCATCCATAGGAAACAACTCCTCATCTGTTAAAACTTTTTTTTTTTTACTTTTTTTAAAAGCTTTTAAAAAGCTATTTCACTGTTCAAGTTTTATCATGACATTACAGCAATCCAGTCACATCTGTAGCCTGTACTTCTAATTCCAGTTTTCTTGCTGTTTCTGCCACATCCACAGTCATTTCCTCCACTGAAGTTTTGAACCCCTCCAAGTTATCCATGAGGATTGGAATCAACTTCTTCGAAATTCCTGTGACTGTTGCTATTTTGGCCTCCTTCCATGAATCACAATGTTTTTAATGGCATCTAGAATGGTGAATCCTTTCCAGAAGGTTTTAATTGACTTTGCCCAAATCCATTAGAGGAATCTCTGCCAATGGCAGCTTTAGCCTTATGAAACACATAATTTAAATAATAAGATTCAAAGGCAAAATTACTCCTTGATCCATGGGCTGCAGAATGGATGTTGTGTTAGTAGGTTAGAAAACAACACTAACCTCATTGTACATCAAGCTCCATTAGAGCTCTTGGGTGGCCAAGTGCATTGTTGATGAACAGTAATATTTTCAAAGAAATCTTTTTTGCTGAGCAGTAGGTCTTAATAGTGGGCTTAAAATATTCATTCAATCATGTTATAATCAGATGTACTGTCGTCCTGTTGTTTCATTTATAGAGCACAGCCTGAGTAGATTTAGCATCATTCTTAAGGTCCCTAGGATTTTCAGAATGGTAATTGAGCATTAGCTTCAACTTCAAGTCATCATCTGCATTAGCCCCTAATAAAAGAGTTACCCTGTCCTTTGAAGCTTTGAAGCCAGGTATTGACTTCTCTCTAGCATGAAAGTCTGAAGTAGCATCTTCTTCCAATAGAAGGCTGTTTTTTCTACATTGCAAATCTGTTTTTTAGTATAGTCGCCTTCATCAGTGATCTTAGCTGCATCTTCTGGATAACCTGCTACAGCTTCTACATCAGCACTTTCTGCTTCACCTTTCACTTTTATGTTATGGAGTCGGCTTCTTTCCTTAAACATCATAAACCAACTCCTGCTAGCTCCAGACTTCTGCAGCTTCCTTACCTCTTTCACTTTCATAGAATTGAAGAGGGCTATAGAGTCTTACTCTACATTAGGCTTTGGCTTAAGGGAATATTGTGGCTGGTTTGATTGTCTATCCAGACCATTAAAACTTTCTTCATATCAGCAAAAAAGGTTGTTTCACTTTCTACCCTTTTGGGTGTTTATTGGAGCAGCACTTTTAATTTTCTTTAAGAACTTTTCCTTTGTGTTCACAGCTTGCCTGACAAGAGGCTTGGCTTTTGACCTGTGTTGACTTGTGACATCTCCTCCTCACAATGCTTAACTATTTCTAGCTTTTGATTTAAAGAGACATGCAACTCTTTCTTAACTTGAACTTAGAGGCCATTGTAGGTTGTTAAGTGGTCTCATTTCAATATTGTTGTGTTTCAGGGTATAGGAAGTTTTCTGTCTTACATGAGTGTAGCTCATGGCTCCCCAAAACAGTTTCAACAGGAACATCAAACATTACTGATCAGATTACTGTAACAGAAATAATAAAACAAAAAAGTTTGAAATACTGCAAGAATGTATCTCAGAGACACAAAGTGAGCACATGCTTTTGGAAAAATGGCACCAATAGACTTGCCTGACACAGGGTTACCACAAACCATCAATTTGCTTAAAAACCTAAAAAACAACAACAAAAAACACATTATCTATGAAGCACAGAAAGTGAAGTGCAGTAAAATGAGGTATGCTTATATTTCTTTTGATCTAAGGGACCTTGAAAAAATCACTGAGTTACTAAGAACACCAAGAATGTTTTAGAACCTCTGTTTTATGTAATTCTCTGAAGTATTAATACAGGCAGGCATTGACATTAGGATTTTCATTTTAAAAAGTTAAAGATAGTAGGTACCATAAAATATTTGAAGATGTTTGTCCCTTTGAAGCTTAAAACTGGAATGGAGTATAGAAATATAACTTCTGAAAGAAAAGAAAAGCATAGAAAAATGTAAACTGAATTGGGAACATTGGTCTTAGCTTAGTTGGTCTAGCTAACAAGTGTTGTCCTTAACTAGTAGATATTTTGAAGCAGGGGCTGTTTATTGTGCTGAACCTGAATAAACAAAAGTCTAAGTGATTTGCCTAATAGTTTAACTTAATAAAAATAAAAAGTCCCCTTTAAAAATGATAACTCATTCCAGTTTTATAGTTTTCTTCTCAGAGGGGATTCTATGATTGTTATTCCACAAATGTTCACATCAACATCAACAATGGCACTAAATATATCCTGACTTGGAATGCCTTGAAAGAAATATTTTAGGTTCTTTTACTGTATAATTTGTGTTACCCCATCCTCATTCTTTGAAAATGACTAAAGTTTTCTATAGTGTTGCAGAGTCCTTGTACAGGTTGGATACTGCATATTCTATAGACAATACCATGCACACTAAAGGTTAGTGCCCCTTCGAAGTCAGATAGTTACTCCCTCAGACTTTTACATTTAGTTTTACTATCAGTCTAAACTTCTTTAATGCTATAGCACTTTTAGGTTTGCAAGCGAGTAATACGAAAGTTTTACTGAATATCTGATAGCAAATAAATGAGGAAACAGAAAATAGAGTCTGATTGTTAAAATACTTCTAATAGCACTTCTTTCCATAATGAGTATCTGAAGAAATATTTTTAAAATTAATTATAGTTACTGTGTTTAAAACAAAGTAGAAGGAAGCATGCTTGTTTTTGAGGTTAGTTTTGTGATTGAACAGCAGAGTGGGATAACATCTCAGCAGAGCAATAGAACTTCATGCAAATGGGACTAGAACTATAGAGAACCAGTTCTGCACAAATATTATTCTAGCCCTGATCTGAACTTTTGTGGATTTTTGCCAGTGAGAATGGAGTAAGAGGTGAACATTTGCTGTATGTATTGAAATAGAATTCCATTTAGTAGGTGAGTTGTTATTTTTATTTCAGATTGCTTTGGCCTTGAGCAAAGTGGATGGACCTAATGTGGTAAGAAGGCCTTTAACTATATCCACATTCTAAAATTTTTGTTTAGACCATAACATATAAGAAAATGTAATTTAAGAAATGTGTTTTTTTTAATTGCCTCATGGTGTAAAAATACATGATGGCTCTGTATTTTTAAAAGTTAATAATTGTTATTTTAAAATAGTGTAAGTTTAGCTGGTGTAGAGCCTTCCTTTCTCTTGAAGTATTTGAATTTTGCCAAAAAAAGAAATATTAAATTAATGATTGCTCAGATAAAGTAAAGATCTTTGTTTCTGAGGGACATTTGGTAAGGAGAGAAAGTAATGGTGTTGGCAGCAGTTGCTCTTTGCTTTTCTTCTAGTGATGGTACTAAAATAAAATTGATCAGTGCTCCTTGTTATGATTAAACTAGTTCTGAATGTTGTTGGTTGGGTCTTTTGTCTTCCTTGTTCACTGAATAACCTTTTAATGCTACGTTCTTCAACTTCCTCTGTAATTGTTTTGTGCACCAAAGGCTCTTAAAGACTCTGACCAAGTAGCACAGAGTGATGGGGAGGAGAGCTGTGCTGCTGAAGAGCAGCTCTTGGGAGAGGTACTTATTTTTTTCACTTGTAATTATATTGGACACGTGGTATTTATGTATCTCACAATTGCTTAACATTGAAATACAGAAAATTTTTTGTACTCCTTGTTCTAAAATACAGTGGGAGTATATCATTTTCTTAGAGATGTTTAGGGTAAGAATCTATTTACCTAGACTGACATAAGCATCATCTCTGAACTCTTCAGTTCTTTGACCTAGCTTCTGGATTATGCTTTAAAATTAACAGTTCATGTGAGATTGAGTTACTTGGTCAAATGAATATATCACAGTGATGAACCAAAAAGAGATTTTTGTTCAGAAATCCACATTGCATTGCATGTAGAGGTATTGTTTTTTCCTTGGCACATTAATATTTAGGACCCAGTATCAGTGGCATAGCCTTCTGAATTAGTCCTGAACTTCAAGTCCAAGAATACTATACCAAACTGGCTTGTTATAAATGTGTCCTGAGTTCTGTTTGACTTTTTTGTAAATGATTAAACAGTCCTTGAATAAAGAATTGTATCATTAATTTTTTTTCCTTTTAATTTTATTTTTAACCACTAATATATATTTCTATAATTTACTTTTCTTGCTTATTGTATTTCATCTTGGAAAATAATAAATTCTTGTTTCTCATTTTACTTTTGACTTTTTCATTGTTCTTTATGGTATGGTGATAGCCTGCCTGTGTGGAATGTATCTTATAATCTTTTACTAAGTTATAAAAATAATTCATAAAAAAGCTCATCAGTAAATTTAGACTATTACAAGATAATTATAAAAAACATTTCCTGAGAAATAGATTTGATGCATTTATTTAACAAGGGAATTAAAAGGTTAAAGTCTGACTAAAAATTTGAACTAATTTTAGAAATACCTAGAAAGAATTGTAGAATACATTAAATAAATATTATTACATGCACTTATGTACAACTAGATTAAATGTGTTATCAAATAAAGGACTGTTGAAATACGCTCATTAAGTTAATAGGTAAGAGTAATACCTGTTTAACAAAACAGTAGTCATCATTGGTTACTTTCAGAGTACTTGAAAAAATTGTACTTGAGATTAAATCTTCACTTTTAATAGTATTATTTGTTTCTCTAACACAGTAACTTATATATAGAAATCACTCAATGCATAATAAGTTGTGCATTTTTGGCCTTATGCTTATGTATATTTCACATATCATAAAAAAGGTTTATTAATTGTTTTTAGAAAGCAAATTTGAAGAATAGTGAGTTTAAAGAAAGAAAAGTATTATAAGTTTGTTAGTGAATATAATCAGATCACCAACTCTGATAGGTCATTCCTTGATGTGTCAGTTTTTAATATTGTCACTTTTTCTACTTGAGTTTAATTCCTAAATGCTTTTCTTTAATTGGGGAAAAGGAATTAGGGTTATAGTTACTCTTCTGTAATAGCTGATATTAATTATTTAAGCATTATTTATAAATGATGCTATGCTATGTTCTACCTAAAATGCCCCTAAGCTTGAATACTAGGAGCTTACATTCAGATGTATAGGTAACACAGGCACAGAGGGATAGATATTTTATCTTACACAGAGAACTTTATTTTTCTTTAAAAATGTCACTCTGATTTCTTTGATAAATATATTTTTGTCTTCTTTTGAATTATGCGTAGAAGAGAATACGTGCCAGCAAAGTGCATCGTCTTTCTTTTCTTTTAAAGAAAAATAATATTGGCTTTCTATTTAATTATTCCTACAAGTAGTTTCAGAAATTTATAATAGAACTGTACATATTTTTACCAAATCATCTTGCTGCTCCAGATGTGACTAATTTGAGAAAACACAAAATTTATAGTTAAATTTGAGTGCATTCATAGTCTGTTTATATTGCTTTTTTTAAATTTAGAGAATATTAGTTTCTGTAAGCAAACCCATGTAGATAAGACCTTACATATTTCATGCAGTGCATTACCCCTATACAAATGGGAGAAAATTGTTTAATGTTTCTAGACCAATATGGCTGTTAATTTCTGTACAGTGCCAACTGGGATACTTTTTCCAAAGTTGACAGCACAACTAAACATTTAGATTATATATATATATTAGATATATATATATATTAGATTATATATATAATATATATATATATAATATATATATATATATATAAAGACCAATAGCAGTAAATTATGCATCAATAACAGCAGCAGGTTTTCCAGGTTCGGAAGTCATCTGAACAAAATCTAGAGACATCAAGCACACTCCATTAAAACTCAATCACAATGTTACAAAAATAGTAAGCTGTCAGAATAAATATAAAACTCCTCTATTCAGCACCTATTATCTTCAGTTCTTTACCAACAAGCCTACAAACGCTATAACCATATCCAAAGAACATAAGGGAGCAAAGAAACCACATCTAATGTATTAGTATATTGCTTTTCTACTAAGGAAACCTTTTTTTTCATGACTGATTCAATGAAAACAAAAAGACTTTAAACCTAGTACATAGGAATTTTAGCTGTGTAGAAGCCAGGCTGTTTTAAAATCTAAATGTAGCATGATTTAAAAATGTATATATTGCATGTTTGTGGTCAGTCTTAATTGAGGTATCTAAGAACACAAAGATTTTTCAGTTTAAATAACTTCTACCATTAATGGATAGAAAAATTTCTTAACGTTGTTTCTGATGATCTTAGATTTTATGATTTATGTATAACAGGAATTAATACTTACGAAAGTCATATATCTTAGTGAAAACTTGGCTCTGAGAACTTTTCTGCAATAACTTGGCATGCCATCTAGTCAATAGGTGGATAATCATACATAAATTTTGTTTTGCCAATAAATTATTTCATAGTTTTATTCTGGTAAATCGCTGCCCTTTCTATCTCCTTAGAGCTTTAAAGAGGAAAAACAAGAATCTGAATTTCTACCCTCAGCTGGAGGAACATTTAATATTTCCATCAGTGGGGGTAAGTATATATTGGTTTTGATTTCTAATTTTTTAAAAATTATTTGAAAGCATAATAAATAGTCCCTTAGCTTAAGTTAGAAATGTTTTGTCACAGGTGATAGAAGGTTGAAAAAGAAGAGGTCAGTTATAATTTAGTGTATGTAATCAGTGCCTTGGAGGGGTGGTGCGTTTGACACCTAAGTGATAGTAACTGTGTAATGATCCAGTTTATGCAATCTGGAAAATGTGTTTTTTACTTGTATCTCAGCATAGTTCCATAAATCTATTCCATAAAGGGTAAGTTTGTATTAGAAATTATTCCATCACTAATATTCAGAAATCAGCAGTGTTGTTCGTGGTGTGAGTGTGTGTAAAAATTAATGTTTGTAATTTTTTAAAAAACACAAAACCTTAACTCAGGTGTATTATTTCCTTGTTGCAGATATTGATGGTTTAATCACTCAGGCTTTGCTGACTGGCAATTTTGAGAGTGCCGTTGACCTTTGCTTACATGATAATCGCATGGCTGATGCCATTATATTGGCCATAGCAGGTGGACAAGAACTCTTGGCTCGAACTCAGAAAAAATACTTTGCAAAATCCCAAAGCAAAATTACCAGGGTATGTTGTTTTTAAAATAAGCAATAACACATTTAGTTTTCTGATTATAAAATCACTAATATTCTTACAGAAAATTGAAATATAAAAAACAGTAAAAATAAAAACCTACCCATAATTCATGACCCAGCAGTAGTTTTGTTCTTTGTGATTGTAATAATTAAAAAATATTTTTTGTATTCTTAGAAATAAACTTTTGTAGAAAGTTTAGAACATAGAAAATTTTAAAGATAAAAATACCCCTGAATCTGCCATCTGATATTCTTTCATATATTTTATGAATTTTTTAGGACACTCAGGATCATATATGTGTGTGGTTTTCTTTCTTGATAATTGTTACTTACACTGTAAAATATTCCCACATCACTAAAAATCCTTATAAAAATTTTTAAATGCTGTAATATTCTTTAGTAAGGATGTATTATTTACCTTATTTTTCAATGTTAAGATAGATTCCAGTATTTTCCTAATATAGCTAACACAGTGATAAATGAACCTCCTTGTGCCTAAAAATTTGTGCAAATTTCTAAATGTTTAATTAGGCTGTTGTCCTGGTGGAGGAATTTCTGGGGCAGATAATTTGAACATTTTTACTGCTCCTGATTGATATTATTAAATTACTTCCATTAAAGTTTTATCAGTGTTCACTCCGAGTAGCACTAGTTCCTGCCAGCTCCCCAGCCTCATCTTATGTCACTCCCTTGCGTTTTACATTTTAGCCACACTGGCTGCCGTTCAGTGCTTCACATACTCAATGTTTCTTTCTGCCTCAAGACATTATATCTAGTGTTCCCTTGGCTTGGAATGCTTTTTTCTTCTTGATGAAGTTAATTCCTACTTTTCTTTCCTATCACATCTCAAATGTCTACTTGCTCAGGAAAGATTTTCTTTTATTTTTTTGCACCATGTGGATAATAGTTTACTCTGTACTTCACACTCACCCCCAGTACATTCAGTGGGTTATGACAGGATATGTAATGTCCAGCATCTGACCCTGCAATATCATTTAGGATAACTCCAAAGTGTCAAAAATGCCCCTTCATCACATCTCTTCTTCCCACTTCCTGCCCTCAGCAACTACTGTGGCCACATTCTTCCTGTCAGTGATACAATTTCTTCTATTACTAGTCAAATTAAGTTTCATAATAGAATATCAGTAAGTCCACCCTAATTCATATTTTATTCCTCCATTCTGTGGGCCCTGGGATGGTGATGTCCACTCCACGTCTTTATTGAGAGGGGGCTTAGATTCCACATGGATGATGGATACAATTCTCCTGCTTGCAGTTGTAGGCACTCTCAGTTCCCCGGTATGATGATTGACCATCTTCACCTCCCTGTTAGCTGACCTATGTAAGTCCAATGAACCAGAGAGTAGGAATTGCAACTCTTCTGAGGCTCAGGGCCCGGCTGACACATGGCCAGTCCAGAGATTCATGTCTCCTGAGTATATACCAATGCTAGCACCAACCAAATGTTCAGTAAAAGTGGCAGAAGAGGCATGTATAGAAAGGTTACATCTGAGTCCAACTCCATTACAGTCAAGGACACAAATTCCAAAGTAGGTCCCACTGACATAGTACTGAGCTCCAGAGCTATCTGCCATGACCATATCCCTGTGGGTCTCCTTAGCCCTCAGGAGAACCAGTACCTGGTGTTGTATCCATTTTGACTGTTTCTGGGGTCCTCCTGAAGAGTGCATGAGCATGATCCCTCTGATGACCTGACTTTTTTGAAGACTCTTAGCCATATAAACTCATTTGTCTCTGCCATTTCCCCCTTTTATTCAAGGTCAAAAAGCAGTTTTTAAGAGATGATCCTACATGTAGGCTGAGATATTCTGCTGGTCTGAGTTGACCCTTTTATTCAAGGTCTTTTTCTATTTATATCACTAGCTGGTGCTTGGTAGTAATATCTTGGTGCCAGGGAGGCTCATCCCTGGGAGTCATGTCCCATGGGGGAGGGTTTTCTTTTTCTTTTTTTTTTTTAGATTTATTTTATTTATTTCTCTCCCCTCCCCCCCCCACCCCGCCAGTTGTCTGTTCTCTGCGTCCATTTTGCTGCTCTTTTTGTTGTTCTTTTTGTCCACTTCTGTTGTTGTCAGTGGCACGGGAATCTGTGTTTCTTTTTTTGTTGCGTCATTTTGCTTCGTCAGCTCTCTGTGTGGGCGGCGCCATTCTTTCACGCTGGGTGGCTCTCCTTACAGGGTGCACTCCTTGCGCGTGGGATTCCCCTACGTGGGGAACACCCCTGCGTGGCACAGCACTCCTTGCGTGCATCAGCACTGCGCGTGGGCCAGCTCCACACGGGTCAAGGAGGCCCGGGGTTTGAACCGCGGACCTCCCATGTGGTAGACAGATGCCCTATCCACAGGGCCAAGTCCGCTTTCCAGGGAAGGTTTTTTTGATCCATCAAGTCAGGTCACATATTTCTGTTAAATGTTCTGATGGCACGCTTTTCCTTCTCAGCACTAAATTATGTTTGTATAATTTTTTTTTTGAGGAAAAGTAATACCATCTGTTATGTCACTTGATTCAAGGATAAAGTTCCTTTTGCTGTTGCTATAGTCTTCATGAAATACTACAAATAGTAGGTCTGAAAGATATTATTGATTAGTCACAGTTAATTTTTATTCATATACAAAAGTCATTTAATTCTCCCTTTGTTTTCTTTCCTTTCCTAAGCTTATCACTGCAGTGGTGATGAAGAACTGGAAAGAGATTGTTGAATCTTGTGACCTTAAAAATTGGAGAGAAGCTTTAGCTGCGGTATTAACTTATGCTAAACCAGATGAATTTTCAGCCCTTTGTGGTAAGAAAATTAGCTCTATATTTAACTGTTACATATATAGCATGGTATATTTTAAATTAATAGCAAATTTTGTAATAAATTTTTGTTAAGTTCTTGTAGACTAATCACATGTAAGGAAAAGCTATCATGAGAATTTTTTTCCTCGGATTTATTAAATACTTTTCCATTCCTACTTAATTTTTTTTTAGAATAATGTTTAAAGATACGGTTTCAGACAGCCAGAATAGAATTTTGCCCCTACACTTACTAGCTATATATTGCCTAGGAAAAATTACTTTCTAAGCCTCATTTTACTCATCTGTAAAATGGGGCATAATCCTTAATGTTAATTAATGAAGAAACCTGAGCCTAGTTCCACTCCAATTATTCATTAGCACCCTGATGTAATAAAAGTACTAGAATTTCTGCAGTTTCGGGGGCCACAAGGCCACTGACAACCTTTGCTTACACAAATAACCTTTTCTCTTTGGGAAAAAAAGGGGGAGCATAAATAGCTTTCATTTACTTATATGTTAGCTATGATAAAAATAATAATCATAACATTTGAGTAGAGACTACCATTAAAAGCCATCACTGAACTGATTGCTAAAGATTAAATATTTATTATTTGCAAGAAAGGGAATTTTTTTTTGGGGGGGGAGGCGGTTTTTTTGTTGTTTGGCTTGTTTGTTTGTTTGTTTTGAGCTACTAGGGCTTGAACCCAGGCCCTCGAATGCGGGAAGCCGGCTCTCAATCACTGAGTCACATCGGCTCTCCTGAGTAGGTTTTTTCGTGTTTGTTTTTTGTTTTTGTTTTGAGGGGGCATCAGGGACCAAACCTGGGGCCCCTTCATGTGGGAAGCAGGTATTCAACTGCTTGAGCCATATCCACTCACCAAGAAAGGGAGTTTTAAGGCTGCCTGTATGAGAACAGATAACCATTTGCTTGCCTGAAAGTATTACAAGGATATGAAAATTGTAAGATAATAATTGTACTACAAATAATTTACACTAGACCTAGCTGCCATCCATGAGTTTAATCCAAGTATGTCATATTTCAGTTTGCTGTTTACAAAAGCATCTGATTGGTAGAATGGAATTAAATGTTCATTAAGGTTTTTCCTTACATGTTGTTACCATTATTGTTCTAATATAATTATATTGGAAATATAGTAATTATATTAGAATATTAGTTAATGGAAATCACATAGAATCTTGTGAAATAGTTTATTATATATGATTTGTCACCTACTTCCATTTATTTAGCAAATATTTCTGAGCGTTTACAATATATGGCAGAGTGATTTTATTTTTCCCTGTTACTCATTGGTTGTGAAATTTAACTTCTACTTCTGAAAATATTATTCTGCTCATCACTTATATATAGATTGTTTTGAGTATAATCTTATTTTGTTTTCCTCTTGATCTCTAGATCTTTTGGGAGCTAGGCTTGAAAGTGAAGGTGATAACCTCCTGCAGACTCAGGCATGTCTCTGCTATATTTGTGCAGGGAATGTAGAGAAACTGGTTGCATGTTGGACTAAAGCTCAAGATGGAAGCAACCCCTTGTCCCTTCAGGTTAGTTTCTTTGACACAAAAGGGCTTAATTTTTAGTGTTGCCTTTTACCCTACTTAATAACAAGTTATGTTCTAGAAGTTGTTTAGCTGGATATTTATATGTATTTATTGCTATAGTTGGAGGATCAAAGTTAGAAATGATGGGATAGTAAAATGGGGATATAGTTTGTTGGGGGAGGTGGTTGCAAGAGTACTGAAAACAGTCCTAGGTCTATCTCTTTGCCCTTCTGCTTCTCTTGTTGCCTCCAGTGACTCTGCCTGCATTAGGGCAAAGGAAGACGTAATGTGGGGTAAGGAATAGGAAGCGTCCCATCCCCAGTACTGAGAGAGAATCTGCATGAGTAAAAGAAAATGAAAGGAAAAAGTAAATGGAATTTCATTTAGCGCCAATACTTACTCAAGAGAAGAAGCAGAATATGTGGAGACTACTCTCAGGCACTAAGTGACTGTATATTTAGATTTTTTTCCCCCTTAACATTTAATCAGCAAAGCCTCATAATATTTCAGTATAATTTTTTCTCTCTGGAAAGTGATTTTCTCAGTAAAGTTATTGCTTTAAAGTCCACTCTATTAAAACTGAAAATTGAGTGCTTCTGAAGAAAAAAACACTAGTTTCACAGTTCTGTATTTGTGTACGTGTGAAGAGTAGACAGGTAGGATATTCTTCTGCCATCTCCCTGAAGCACAGCTCCTGTTTGTTGAGAGAATTGATATGGAAGAACAGCACGAGAAATTTCAGGTTATAATAATAGGCTCATTTGTAGGTCATGTGCCCCTGTGGATCAGTAGTAATATTTTTGTAGTATAGACAATGTAATATTTTCACTCACCTGTACCTGCTGGAACCCAGTTGTTGCCATTAGACATCTTCCTGTCACTTGGTTCAAATGCATATTTGCCTGTTTTAGGTCACAGGACAGGTATCTGGCAGTTTAAGGATATCTAGGATAGGATAAGGTTGTAACCTATGCTTTATCGATGAGTAAGAGACCCTCTCCCTCCTTACTTGTTTTTTAACTATGTAAATGGTGGCCACTGTACTTTTAATAGGTTTTAAAAGTTTTAGTAACTCTTCTCTTTATCTTTTCCTGCTTTCTGTCTTACACACATGGTTTCTGTATCTTTTTACTCTCACTTCTTTTTTCATTTAGGATCTAATTGAGAAAGTTATTATCCTGCGAAAAGCTATACAACTTACCCAGACCACAGACGCTAATACTGTAGGGGTTCTTTTAGCTGAGAAGATGAGTCAGTATGCAAATTTATTGGCAGCCCAGGGAAGTATTGCTGCAGCCTTGGCTTTTCTTCCTGAAAACACCAACCAGGTAATTAGAATTGACGATTTTTCTTCTTTCTTTTACTTTATGAGTAATTGTGAGTCCAGTACATAGCACTCAGTTTTAGGCAAAAACATTGCTAGTATATGGAATGTTTTAGAGCAGTTGCATTTCTATCACTTTACTGTAGGCGAATGTTACTGAAGTGTTCTCAAGGATCATTTTAGCTATACTCAAACTGCATTGGAAGTCCAGTGTGGTAGATCCCTGCATATAAAGTGCATAGTATTTTAGGAAAATAAATGGTAAAAAAGTAAGTTTTTTGTTTCTTAAACCAAATGCAGAGTCTGTATTTAAGGTTCTTTATAGGAATAATTTATGTAAAGCTATAAATATTCATGCTTAATTGAACAAATGTATGTTTGTTGCATGGTGTGATTTTTAAATTTCTGTTTGTGCCAGCCCAGATATCAGCAAAGTGCATCCTTTATGCTATTTCGAATTGCTAGTGTCTTTGTCAAGTTTATTTTTTAAATTGTTCAAGGCAGAAGGAACTACATTACATTCCTAATTTATTGTATTTACTTGGTGTACAATGAAACTCAGGCCTTTTCATTTCAATTCAGTTCAACAAATGGCTGGTATACAGTCATGAATACACGTTATATAGAGATGAGCACAACTGCCAAAATCCTTGCCCTCAGGGAGCTTTTGGACTCAGAATGACAATAGACAACTAAACATGGGAATTCCAAAAGTGTGATAAGTACTGTGATAGAGGTAGTGGTGCTATGGGAGCACAAAAGTGGGGAACCTAACCCTAATGTCATATATGTGGGAATTAGGGTAAGATTTGAAGAACGAGTAAGATATTTTTATCTGGTCATTGTAGATTGTGTCTGATAAGAGCTTGACTTTTTAAAAATCTCTATATATTTTTTAAGATTTATTTACTTTATGTATTTATTTTATTTTATTTTTTTGTGGTGTCTGAGATTTTTGCTGCTTTATTTATTTTTAAGATTTATTATTTATTTCTCTCCCCTTATCCCCACCCCTGCCAGTTGTCTGCTCTCTGTGTCCATTTGCTGTGTGTTCTTCTTGTATACTTGTCAGTGACACCAGGAATCTGCGTCTCTTTTTGTTGCGTCATCTTGCTGCATCACCTCTCCATGTGTGTGGTGCCACCCTGGGCAGGATGCACTTTTTTCACACTGGGCGGCTCTCCTTACGGGGTGCACTCCTTGTGTGTAGGGCTCCCCTATGCGGGGGACACCCCTGTGTGGCAGGGCACTGCTTGTGCGCATCAGCACTGCACGTGGACCAGCTCCACACAGGTCAGGAGGCCCTGGGTTTGAACCCTAGACCTCCCATGTAGTAGGCGGACGCTCTATCCGTTGAGCCAAATCCGCTTCCCTGTATTTATTTTAAATTACCCCACACTCCCCAGTTGTTCTCTCCTCTGCCTGCTCATTGTTTGCTTACCTTCTCCAGGAGGCCCTAGGAACCAAATCTGTGACCTCCCACATGGGAGGCAAGTGCCCAACAGCCTGAGCTACATCCCCCCCACGGACAGCAGTGTCTGCTGGCTTGTGACATCTACTTATTTAGGCATACGCTCATTGTGGCGGGGTGTGGTGTGTGGCTCATTGCCACTGGGTGAGACAGCTAACTGGTTGAGACAGGTGTGGGCACCTAGCTCATTGCATTGGGTGTGGGCATTTACTTGTCTTCTTTAGGAGGCACTGGGACCCAAATCTGGAACCTCCCACGTAGTAGGTGTGCGCCCACCTGGTTGAGCCACTTTTGCTTCCCATGATGGAGCTTGATTTTGAGCCTTACAGATATTTTCTTATTTCTGTATTTTTGTCATTAGCTTTATTCTGTTTTTGAAGGACTTTTCTTGTCAGTTGTTTTTAGTGTTTTGTCTGTTCTAGAGAATTGTCAATAAATTAATTTTTTTAATAAAACCTATCTACATACATGCTCCAGGACTATGAAGGTATAATTCTCTAGTTGGTTTTATATAAACTTTGTTGGTTAAGTCCAGCTCATATCTTCCTAAATTGTTAATAAGGATATTGTATAGCTTAAAAACAGTCTTTTTTTTTTTTATGGTGGCTTTAGCATAATCATTTTGTTAGATTTTTTATTTAATAAAACTTTGTTATTATATTGAGATATAAGACCCTTAATACCATAGTCTAAGACTTTAAGACTTTCTAACCCTTATAACCACATAGATTTTTCTGTGCATTGCACTTCAGGCTTTTCTCTGGACTTTTAAAGAACCGTGTTTTTGCAAAAAGTGTAATTTTGATGTCACTTTTTCAGTTTCTCCCAATAAACCTTTGACATTCTCTGGGGAATATGTTGTGATACTTTTTAAATATTATTATAGCATATATTCTCTATCAAGGCAGTAAAGTATACCTAAAAAGTTTAAATGCCTGTCTGAACTTTTTAATTTATTGAAGTATATCACTCATACATAAACATACATAAACAATAAGTGTATAGTAATAGTTGTGAACTTAAAAAACATACATGCATAACATCATGCAGGACTCTCATACCTTACCCTACCACCAATAGCTTGCATTATTGTTAAACATTTTTAACTAATGATTAGAGAGTATTGTCAAAATATTACTACTAACCAAAGTATTTTCCCACAACCAACCATATTATTATTTTTATATCATTTATATACGAACATACATAAACAGTAAATGTATAGTAAATGCTGCAAACTTACAAAACAAACATGCATAACATATTACAGGGGTCCCATACATCAACCCTCCACCAACACCTTGCATTGTCTTGAGATGTTTGTTACAAATTATTAAAGAATATTGTCAAAATCTTATTAATTATAGTCCTTATCTTACATTTGGTGTATTTTTTCCCCCAAACCACCCTATTATTATTTTTCAAATATATTTTTATGACAGAAGTTGTAAGCTTATAAAACAATCATGCACATTTGCAGAATTCCCAAACAACACCCCTCTATCAATACACCACACTGTAGTGGAACATTTGTTACAGATAATATCATCTGATTGTTACCATGTCCATAGTGTACATTTGGCACGCATTTTCCATACTGCCACATTATCAACACAGTACATCTTTGGCATAGATGCAAGAATATTATATTATTACTGCCAGCCACAGTTCATAGGTCGCTCCAGTTGTATTTTTCCCATGCTTCTTCACGTTCCCACCACCCTGCAATAGTGATGTACATTTGTTCAAGAGTGTTAAAGGACACTCTTGTATCTGTACCATCAACCACAATTCTCATCCACCTCTTGGTTTACCGTGCTATTCGGTTCCTAGATTATTCTCTAGCATTCTGTCAATTGGGATTTCTATACCTAGACTACTATTTTCAGCCACATCCCCATTTATAAACTAACTGCGACTACTGTGTGTTGCCATCTACTCTATAAATTTCCACACTTTTACAGTAAAGCTAATTAAAACTTCTACACACATTAAACATCAGTAGTCCATCTCAGTCCTCCTCTTATCTCCTTTAAGAATCCACCACCTACCACCAGGGCTTGAAGATATTTTCCTACAATTTCTTCTAGAAGCTTTACGGTTCTTTTATATTTAGGTTTTTTTTTTCATTTTGAGTTAATTTTTGGATAAGGTATGAGATAGGGGTCCTCTTTCCTTCTTTTGGCTGTGGATATCCAATTCTTTCAGCACCATTTGTTGAATGCACTGTTCTGCCCGAGCTGTGTGGTTTTGACAGGCTAGTCAAAAATCACTTGACCATTATGTGAGGGTCTGTTTCTGAACCATCAGTTTGGTTCCATTGGTCTTTGTGTCTGTGTTTATGCCAGTACTATGCTGTTTTTATCACTCTAGCTAGGTAATATGATTTAAAGTCTGGAGATGAGAGTTTGTTTTTCCTTTTTAAATGTTTCTGCCTATCAGGACCCCTTACCCTTCTAAATAAGTTTGATCGTTGTTTTCTCAATTAAAAAAAAATGCTGGTGGATTTTTTATTGGGATTGCATTGAATCTTTTTTTTTTTAAGATTTTTTAAAAAAATTTCTTTCGCCTTCCCCGCCCCCAGTTTTCTGCTCTCTGTGTCCATTTGCCGTGTGTTCTTCTGTGACCACTTCTATCCTTATCAGCAGCACCAGGAATCTGTGTTTCTTTTTGTTGTGTCATCTTGTTGTATCAGCTCTCTGTGTGTGCAGCGCCATTCTTGGGCAGGCTGTACTTTCTTTTGCACTGGGCGGCTCTCCTTAACAGGGCGCACTCCTTGCATGTGGGGTTCCCCTACGCGGGGGACACCCCTGCGTGGCACGGCACTCCTTGCGCGCATCAGCACTGCGCATGGGCCAGCTCCACAGGGGTCAGGGAGGCCCAGGGTTTGAACCGTGGACCTCCCATGTGGTAGGCGGACGCCCTATCCATTGGGCCAAGTCTGCTTCCCTGCATTGAATCTTTATATCAATTTGAGTACAATTGACATCTTAATGATATTCTTCCAATCCATGAGCATGGAATGTTCTTCCAGTTATTTAGGCCTTTTTAAATTTCTTTTCTAACATTGAGTTGCAGTTTTCTGAGTACAAGTGCTTTACATCATTGGTTAAGTTTATTCTTGACTATTTGAGTTTTATCTGTAGTATTTTATTCTCATCAATCTTGATACTTTGTTATTTTTATTGATATAATCTTCATTTCTAGACTTTCTTCCAAGCCTCTCTCTCCTGTTTTATCTTTTCAGGCTCCAGCATACCCTTTAGTATTTCCTGAAAATCTGGTCTCTTGGTTAGAAACTCTCTCAGTTTCTGTTTATCTGTGAATATTCTAAACTCACCCTTATTTTTTAAGACAATTTGGCAGATATGATTCTTGGCTGGAAGTTTTTCTCTTGCAGTATCTTTAATATATCATACCACTGTCTTTTGCCTCCATGGTTTCTGGTGGGAAATCAGCATTTAATCTTATTTAGTATTCCTTATATGTTTTGCATGGCTTTTCTCTTGCTGCTCTCAGAATTCTCTCTTTGTCTTTGGCATTTGACATTTTGATTAGTATGTGTCTCAGAGTTGGCTGTTTGAATTTTTTCTCAAGGGAGTACGTTGTGCTTCTTTGACATGGATACTATGTCCTTCAATAGGGTTGGGAAATTTTCTGCCATTGTTTCTTCAAATATTCCTTCTTCCTCTTTCCCCTTCTCTTTTCCTTCTGGGACACTCATGACTCATATGTTTGCACACCTTTTGCTATCATTTAGTTCCCTGAGACCTTGTTCAATTTTTTCCATCTTCATCTGTTCTTTTGTATGTTCACTTTCAGAGGCCATTTCTTCAAACTCACCAATCCTTTCTTCTGCCTCCTCATATCTGCTATTATATGATTCCAATTTTTTAAAAAATTTCATTTATTGTGACTTTCATTCCCCTAAGATCTGCTATTTTTCTATGTATGCTTTCAAATTCTTCTTTGTACTCATCCAGTGTCATCTTAATATCCTTAATCTCTTTAGCCATCTCATTGAATTTATTGAGGAGATTGTTTAAACATCTATGATTAGTTGTCTCAACTCCTTTATGTCATCTGGAGGCTTATCTTGTTCCTTTAATTGGGCCATAGCTTCCTCTTTCTTGGTGTGGATTGTAATTTTTTATTGGTGACTTGACATCTGGCTTAATAAAATATTTATTCTGGGTGCAGTTTTCTCTTTAGTTAGGGCTTCCTGCCCTTTCTCCCTTGCTGGTTGTGCAGTAGGAGCCAAGAATGTAGTTCATACTATAAGCTGTGGAGGCTCAAGTTGGCCTCATTGCCCCAGGGACCAGTGAAGCTTCTCCCAACATTCTCCTTTGCCAGGGGCAGGACAGAGTCACAGCTGTGTGGAATAATCCAAGTCATGCAAGCCTAGACTGTAGTTGCCCAGAGAGACTGATGAAGCTTCATGCCCCTTTTTCCCCTGCCTGGGGCAGGGATGAAGCTGCAGGTGTTGGCAGCAATCTACGCAGTGCGGGTCCAAGATGATCGCACTTACCCTGGTAGACTTAGAATTATTCAGTCTGTGCTAGCCGAATGTACCTGCAGTTACCTGGATATGCTGGTGCAGCGCACCCCAGCCTCCTCCTGCCAGAGGCCAGGCTGAAGCCTAAGCTAGGGCTGCAGGCTGATCTGGGTGAAAGAAACCAGTTCCTACTGTCACTGATTTTCAGTCTACCAGGTATCCCATCATGCTGGGGATGGAGTCAAAATGGTGGCTACTGGCCTCTTTCCTACCTGTATAGGGTCAAACTTTAGCTGTTTTGGGGATTATACTTTAGCCTGCCGAATTTACTCATTAGCAGCTGAAGTTGTGCCCAGCTGTCTCTTCCTCCCCTGTTTTAGGGAAGTGGAGTTTTCAGTTCCAGCCATGGAACTGCTCCCAAGGTGGCTTGTACCTCCAGTGGAGGATGGGCACTGGCCTCTGTGGCATGGAGTGCTGTACTTAACGAATCTTCTCTGCAGATGAGCAGTTTCCTACTTCCATTCCTTCAAGAATGTTTCAGGATGCTCTTCTGGTCTCCTGGAGCACCAAACAGGTGCTTCAGCTAGCTCCAGATAGCTTTGGGTATATACTAACTACCCTGTAGCAGGAGCTGACTCTAGGAGTTCCTTACTCCACCACCATCTTGCTGGGTTTTCCTTTGAACATCTAATGAATTTGTAGGATTGAATAATTTTTAAAGATACGAACATCAATTCATAGTGAAACAGTTTAACACATTGCTTTGGTTGCTGCTGTTTGATGCCTAGAACATGTGTATGGTCAACTTTTACTTACTGTAGTTATAAATTATTATAAAACTGTGTAAGTGACAATGAGTTGGACATCTTACTCTAATATATTTTAAACATCTCTTTTATTAAATTTTATCTCTCTTTCTAGATCACCATTTTCTTCCATCACTATCTTTAGCAGTTGCTTCTATTTTAAGTGCCTTTTTTTGCCATACAAGAAAACTACTTTTGTGTTTTGGGAGCATTACTCAACCACAAGAAAACAACTGAAGAGCAGTAGTGATGAGTGACTGCCAAATGACATTGATATTGGATACTAACCGTGTGGTTGGCATAATCCAAATCCCGGCCTCAGTTAAATTACAAATTACTGTAGGTCACGGTCTTTGAGGTCAGCCTTGAATATTAGAAACCATGAATACCAAATCCACATGCCAGGACTCTTGCATAATACATATACATGAACAAAAAGTTGTGTTTTTTTAAGATTTTTTTTTTTTTAATTTCTCTTCCCCACCCCCTGCCAGTTGTCTGCTCTCTGTGTCCATTCACTGTGTGTTTTTTCTGTGACCGCTCCTATCCTTATCAGTGGCACTGGGAATTTGTGTTTCTTTTTGTTGCATCATCTTGTTGTGTCAGCTCTCTGTGTATGTGGCGCCATTCCTGGGCAGGCTGCTCCTTCTTTCGCACTGGGTGGCTCCTTCTTACGGGGCGCACTCCCTGTGCGTGGGGCTCCCCTACATGGGGGACACCCCTGCGTGGCAGGGCACTTCCCGCCTGCATCAGCACTGCTCATGGGCCAGCTCCACACAGGTCGAGGAGACCCAGGGTTTGAACTGAAGACCTCCCATGTGGTAGGCAGACACCCTGTCCACTGGGCCAAGTCTGCCTCCCAGGAGTTTCTTGAATGATCAGTTTACTTTAAGAAAATCAACATCCTGTCATATAGTTAGGAGAACTGTAACAATTTGCTTTGTTTTCTTCCATTTCTTCTTTATAGCCAAATATCATGCAGCTTCGCGACAGACTTTGTAGAGCACAAGGACAACCTGTAACAGGACAGGAAACACCTAAAATTCCTTACGAAAGACAGCAGCTGCCCAAGAGCAGGCCTGGACCAACTGTTGGCCATACACAGATGTCAAGAGTTCCGACTCAACAATATTATCCCCATGTGAGTGACATGGTTCAGATGAAGTGGTAACATTCATGTATTTCTATTTAAATTGATGGTTTTTTAGTTTGTTGGGCAAGAGATCTTCTCTTGTGTGGTAAAACTAGAGTGCGAAGTGTTTTAGTAGTTGTACTTTCTAGGCTTTTTATTTTATTAGAGAAATTGTGGGTTACAGAATGGTTATACATAAATTACAGGATTCCCTTATATCATCCTATTATTAACATCTTGCATTAGTATGGAACATTTGTTACAACTGATGAAAACACATTTTTATAATTGTGCTATTAACTATAGTCCATCATTTAACACGTTTAGGTTTCATTGTGATGTGCAGTTACATGCACTTTTAAAAATTCATTTTTATTCTAGTACCATGTATACAACCTAAAATTTCTCCATTACTTTGTAGATTCTTGAAAGTAATATTTATTCTCTCCCTTTTGAAATTTTCCCTTTAATGTGGTCAAGCAAATTATATCTTGGATATAAATTAATTTTAAACTAAGGAGATTTCTTCTTATTTCTGCGTTACTTAAATTTCCCTTACATGTGTACATCTAACATCTATTATGTACTTGAAACTTCTACTATTTGGTTCATCTGCTGGGCTGTAAGTAAAGTAGCAGTAACAACCTTGTGGGTGATTTGGTTAATTTTATGAAATATTTTTAGAGATTAGTATTTTTTTAGTATTTTTTTCTGAATCATTGGTCTAGGTTTACTGTGTCTTCTGTCTCAGCACAATAAAAGGTATCCAGAAAACTTTTATCTTGCATGGGAAATGAAATCATGGATTCTCCAGGCCAACCTTTGCTGTTTCCCTCTAGTTCAGTACATCATGTTTCTCCATTCAAATATGTGATTGTATTAGCCTTTTCCATATGAAAGAATTCTTATTTAAATTTTTTTCAAAGTTAAAAAAAAAAGAAAAGGTATCCAGAGACTAAACATTTCTTTTAACCAACTTCAATGTTAGAGTAATAGTAAATGACCTAAGGTTTATGGAATTATAGGCCATAGGGAATATAAAAAATGCAGGTCATAGCAAGAAGAAATAAAGAGGATATTGATACTTATTGTATCAATGTTAACAGATATTTTCTTTAGTCTTTTTAAATTCTTAGTTTCTGCCATGGTTTTGTAAGATAATTTTGTAAGTGTCTTTGGAGGAAATTGGAGAGTTTTCCTCTGAGCTAATAGTACCTTTAGACTTCTTTTAAAACCATGATTTAAAAAAAAAAAAAAACATTTTCCCAGTTATAAAAGTACATATATTTATTGTACATAACTAAGAAAATATAAACAAATAGAAGAAAAAGAAAATTACCACCCAGAAATACTTGTTAGCATTTTATCATGTGCTCTTCTCAGTTTTTATCCCTATATATATATAAAATCTTCAAAATATTTTGTGTTGGTTTTTATCTTTATGGATTCAGAGCTTTGAAAATTAAGACCCTTTTTAAAAATCAAATTTAGTGAATTGTGTGTGTAAGTGCCTGCCCCTATTGGAGAAATTAGTGCAGTATCTTTCAGTGTATTAAATTACCAAAAGTTTAGTAACATAAAATATGGTCTCTTATTGTCTTTTACTACTTCATTTTTTCATAAATGGTAAATAGTCCTGATTGATAACAAAGTTAGCAGGTACTTTGCTTATTTTAAAATGGAACAAATTGCTGATGGGATTGACAGATTTTTCACAATTAGTTGTAACAAAAATAAATATAGAATTATGAAAACCAAAAAAATCAGTTCATGCCCTTTTGTCTATTGTACTTTTAATTAGTCTTAATCAGCACAGATTATATTTATTCATAACTTAATTATCTAGAGTACTCTCTGATTTTTTTCACTCATTTGAGAAATACTTATTAAAAGCATTCTGCTAGTACCTGGCAATTTTCTCAGTTTTGGGGGTACATTGATGAACAAAACAGACTAAATTACCCATCATGGAGCTTATGCTAGACTTAAGTCTATGACGTAGGTTGGGCAGGTAGCATCACGGATAGGAATATTGATAAGCAGAGGGGTCAAGTGACCAACCAGAGCTTTAAGACATGAGCTTGAATACCTCAGTGTTGTGTTGCTGGTTAATGACCAAGTTGGGGCTGCATTACACCACAGTGTTTTCAAGGTACTTGAGCAAGGCATTCTCTACATTGAAAGAAGAGAATATTTAGTCTTCCTGTGCTTGGGTTTTAGCTGTCTTTCTGGAAAAGGTAAAAATTTTAAAAGGTTTTTCTTCTTGGACTTACTAATCTCATAAACAAAAGAAAACATAGCTGAATCATACATTAAGTGGAGATTTTCTTGATTAAAGTTTATGATACACTAAATGAATGAGGGCAATGGCTTGTGGTTTTAAAACTGTGTTTAAGAAGCTGACAAAGAAGATGACACAGCAAATAAACACAGAGAACAGACAACAGGAGTGGGTGGCGGAAGGGGAGAAAAATCAATCAATCAGTCAATCTTTAAAAAAACCAAAAAATTAAAAAAACTGTGTTTACATGGGGAGCTGGTGTAGCTCAGTGGTTGAACATCAGCTTCCTACATAAAAGGTCCTGGGTTCAATCCCTGGTACCTGGGAAAAGAAAAAAACAAAACAAAAAAAAACTTTACAGAAAGGGAGAGAGGTGAAAAGGAAACCAGATTAGTAGGAGTTTTGCCCCCATTTCAACCAATGCAGCTTTGCTTTTATCTGCTTTATATATTGAAACTTCTATAAATATTTACTTGACAAAAATCTTTTTGTAAAAATTGAAAACCACTTGACTCCAGGGTAAGCCATATGGTGTAGTCTAGAAAACACTGGCCAGGGAAGCAAGATTCTGGATTCAGTCGTAGTTCCATCACCAACAAGTTGTATGGTCCTTGGCAAGCCCCTTCATTTCCATGGGCCTTGATTTTCTCAGTGATAAAAGGTGGAGATTTGATTAGATGGATCTTTAATACCCTTTCAACTTCAGTATATCAGATTGTGTGTGTTTAAGCCTCATATGGGACTAATATGATTTTTGTGGCTGTAGTGAAACCCAGACAAGGTAGCTTATAAATGTTTACAGACCTAACTGTAGCATGAATACTATTAATGGTTTTTAAAAAATCACTTTTTTACTCAATTATCCTTTTTTCTGGAATGTCTTCTTTCCTTCCCTTCTTATGGTACCTAGCTTTCTCCCCTTATTCTTGCCACTTGAATGGCATTGTTCTTGTACTTTGATTTAGGTTTTCATAATTGATTTTTCTCCTGCCTCCCTCCCCTGCTTTTGTGTTTATGTGTGTGTGTGCATGTTTTCTTTTGAAATTCCGTCTATTCTCTATGCAATCACCTGACTAATGTGTGCCTTCTTGTCGCTATTTTTTGCTTTACATCTGACTATTAATACTTTTTAGATTGTTTTTCTTTCCTTCTTTTAAACGTTTTCATTTTTTATTTTCTGTGATTGGTATTTCTTTGTTCGATTCAGGTTAGAATTGCCCCTACTGTCACTACCTGGAGTAACAAAACTCCTACTGCCCTTCCCAGCCATCTACCTGCAGCCTCTCCCTCTGACACACAGGTATATCATTCATTATTCCTTTTGGAGCATACTTCTGCTCATTTAAAAATATATAGATATATATTCTCTAACCTCCTTTTCCTCAAACTCCCTTCCCTCCATCTTTCTGCCTGCTTATTGCATTTTCATATTTTTAGGCTGCAAGAAGCAGTTTTTAGCACAATTAACTTACTTCCTTATCCCTCTCTCCTTTTGTGGTTCTGAGTTGACTATAGCTTAAAAAAATCAACCAAATTTCGAACAATGGTTTAAAATCTGATTTCCCTAAAGTTTTTCTTTTCTTTTCCTTTTTTTTTTTTTTCCCCAAGCATTTCTGAAAGTGAAGAGAAGAAAAACTTCCCTTTATAGCATTTATACTTAATTTCTAGAATGTGAAGTAGTGGATGGAATTTTTTAGAGGTGGAAAATCCTGGTTCTTACCATGAATATCATTGAAACTCTTTTATGAGATGTTAGCATCCATTGCCAATCATTGCAATTTTTGCTTTGAACCTAATCTTTAAATCACTCAAAATGTCTTGCTCAGAAAATGTGGTGTCGTACAGAACATAGTGTGTGCAGAGCACAGTATTTCTTCTGCAATAAAGTATTTTTAGAAAAATAAACGTAAGAATTCCATTTAGGAAATTATAACTCCATCTGGTAAGGTTCCTGATTGCAAATTAATCCTCCTTTTTACCATATTCTTATTTCCTAGGGAGAAAATCCTCCACCTCCAGGTTTCATAATGCATGGAAATGTTAATCCAAATGCTGCCACTCAGCTTCCCACATCTCCAGGTCATATGCACACCCAGGTACCACCTTATCCACAGCCGCAGCGTAAGTAGTGTGACCCCGAAGTCCTTTCAAAGCATCACATCTAATGTAGTAACCATTTGCTTGGAAGCTCCAAAGCCATAGTCAAATTTCTGAAAAGTAAAGAAAAGAAGAACCATTCTATATAGGACTGCTGAGTTCTTGCCATAATGAAACATGGTTTTCCAAAGAGGCAACCTGAATCAACTTTCCAGGAAGCAGCACCTGTCTGTTCAGAACAATTGGTTCTTGTTCTTGGGCCATTGTTAAATGGACCTGTTAAATGTCACATGATTTTAGAATAAAATTTTCAAAATTATTTGGAAAGTAAAAAAAAAATTACCACTATTTTAAAATTTAAATGAAGAGTAATGAATATATGTATCATATATGAGGAAAATGACATGACCAAACCATTAATACAGAAACTACAGGCCACTACTCACTAAGAGCTAATTCTAACTAACATGTTCTTTGCTAAAATGGATATTCTTATTTAACATGAATACAAATATGGTACAACCTTTCACTGAGATGTTCAGTGTGAAAGTGCTGTCTTCAGAAGTACTGATAGGAAACTGGTACAGTTCTACTAGCTTCACTTTAGAAATTCATACCTGCCCTGGTCACACAGAATGTGATGGTATTAAGACCTCCTAATGTGGGTTCAGGTCTTTGCATTAAAAATTTACGTTGCTGCCTGAGTGTTTACTAACCAACTACATCATTATGTGAAATATAATAATTGTTTTGTTAGATATGATAGAGAGTTGACTCTTAATCTGGAACTGTGCTCAAACTCAATTTGAATAGCTGGCAGTTCTACTAGATGTTGAAAAAAGATATTTGCTTGACTTGCAGTTGTTATGTACAGGTGTTCTTGAGCTGCCACCAGTCTCCATGAAACTTGTACTATTTCTGGAGTACTTTGGCTGTATAATGCTACATGGTTCTATCTAGTGGCTAGTCAATGTCACTGCAGTCTTTTGACAGGAATAGGCAGTCTCAAAAAAGGGTCAGAGTTACAGTTCTTAGGTCTGAAGACTCAAAAGATTTCTATAGCCAGTAGCAGTCTATGGGTGGCACTTTTCAAATATTAGACCTAATGACTTTAAGTATGTTTTAAGGCCACTAAACTATTAAAAACGTAACATTATAAGTGTTAGTTTTGATTATAACATTGTTAGAAAAATGATGAAAATAACTTCTGTTAGGATGAAATAACTTTTTGATTTTTTGTTGCTATCTGAGTAAACTTGTAACTAATTAAGATTTCTGTTTCTTCTCCTTGGTGTAGCTTATCAACCAGCCCAGCAGTATTCATTTGGAACAGGGGGGTCAGCAATGTATCAACCTCAGCAAGCTGTCATTCCTCCTGCTTCAAATGCTTACCCTAACACCCCTTATGTATCTTCTGCTTCTTCCTACTCTGAGCACTCTCAGCTATATGCAGCACAGCACCAGGCCTCTCTACCTACCTCCAGCCCTGCTACTTCTTTCCCTCCTCCGCCTTCCTCTGGAGCATCCTTCCAGCATGGCGGACCAGGAGCTCCACCATTGTCTTCAGCTTTTGCACTGCCTGGAACAACAGGTACACTGCCTGATGCCAGTGAGCTGCCTGCATCCCAAAGAACAGGTCTGCGCTTGAAAGGGATTTGTTTTGCCTCCCTCCTTTATTTTTTCATGAATGGTGGGTGGATAGAGGGGAATTATTTCTAACTGTGGTAAGCTGGATAATGTGAGGTGTTGATTGGGTTTTTTAACTAATTCTAAAAGTATTTCTAAAAGTGTGAGCCTCCCATAGCGAACTTTAGTTGCTAAATTAAGAATGCTTTAGAGCTTCAAAAGATTACTAATATAGCATCTACCATTGCACTTAAAATGCCTTGATTAGAAATTAATTGGCAAAATAAGTGATGGTTGGGACTGGATTTAATTGATACTAATTTCTTAAGCAAAGATATGCTCTTGTTCTTATTAAGAAGTTTTCAACTCTTAAAACTATTTGTGTCTTAAACTTAATCATAGAAATTAAACAGTGGAAGGTCTTAATGGGGTTGTACAAATTTTATATTTACATTTATTTGTAAGGGTGTGGAGTGATCTCAATATGCTTGGCTAAGAAAAAATGCACCTCTGAAAAAGAGAGCCTGTAAAACAGCAAGAAAGTCAGTGTACAGTAATACAGTGATTCTTCATTAGGGTTATAATGCCTTTTAGGGCAGTTTGGAAATTTCTAGGAATAAATATTTTTGTCTCTAGTGTAATTATGCCTGAACATTTCTAATTAAAATAATTTTATATGTAACTTATTTTTGTGTACATTTTCTAAAACTTTTTATTTTTCTTTTATATTATGGTTAAAGCATTATATTAATTTTTTATGGATAGGTTATATTATCTGATTTTCATTTCAGGATAGTAAATGAGACCTCAAATATGTGCTATGTAAAGGGAACAAAAAATCGGATAGAGTTGAAAACAATTAGCATAATAGTTGTTAAGAATGCAGGTTTTGGAATTAGACTGCTCAGGTTTGTATCCCAGCTCTGCTACTTCCTAACTGTGTGACCTCAAGTAAGTTACTTGACTACTTTAAGCCTCAGTTTCTTCATAAAATAATAGTATTTTCTACCTCATAAGCTTTTTAAAAGAATTAAAAACATTAATATAGTAAAAACATTGAGAGAGCATGGCTGCCATATAGTAAGCACTTTTTAAAAAATATTAGCTGTAATTATAGAAAACCTTGCTCAAAACTAGAAATCTGTGCATTTTATTTTTGAAAATAGTTTCCATTTCACATTATAACAGATGACTTTGATTGGGGGGTGGGGGCAAAAAGATTAGGTGATAACTGCTTTGATCCTAATACTAAACTGATAGCCTACTGTTGTTCCTGGGAATCCAGTATGTATTTTACTCTTTTTATATGCTAAGCAGTAGTTTTAATTACTGAAAACACCTATTATAAATGGGGGGGTTTATTGAGGAAGTATTCTTTTCTAGTAATATGACTTAATAAATGTGGATGTAAAATATGTTTAAACATTACTACTTTTGAAGTTTTATTAACAGTTACACCCAGAATTACACACACATCCTCTCCCTACTTCTCCAGTATTTAATATTAAATACCAAAGTACTAAAAATTACACATGCACACACACATACACTGCACAAATAAAATTTCAATAATAAACTACAAATAGTTGAATAATTTGTTATATTGGAGAGGAGAGAGAATTCTTTTGTTTTGTTCCCAAGATTACTTTTTAAACCTAGATGAGTGAAGACAGTTTTCATTCTGTAGTTAGGTAATAATTAGTGTTCTTGAGTGAAAGAAGTAGCATAGGTTTAGGTAAATCCCCACTTAAAAAGTGGTATAGGGAAAATAGGAAAAGCCATAAACATTTATTGAGCAGCTATACGTTTGGACATGTACTAGCACTTGGCATATATTTTCTTAAGTCTCATACCTGAGAAATAGGAAAAATTATTTTTTAAAAAAAACTGCAGATGAAGAAACTGAGTTTCCCAGAAGTTATGTAATGTTCTCAGGAATACACAGTAATGGTAGTGTCCAGTTTGAGATATAAACCCAGGTTTCTCAGTCTTCAAAGCCTGTGTTCATTGTTCTGTACAAAGCAGTCTAGTACTGGTGTAGGTAATAGAAATAACTATCCATGATAGAATTAGAAAAATCATCTAGCAACACTGTTATAGGCACTTACTACTTAAAATCTAAATTAAATGGGTATTTTTTTTCTTCTTAAGCAAAACGTTTTAGAGATTGTGTGCATTTAGCCATAAGATAAAGGCTTTGCTTTTTTATACAAGGTAACAGTATTTTCTAACCCAGCTGAGAGGTGACTAATAAAAGAAGCCAAACTGAACACTTTTTTTTAGTATTTGTCATGCACTAAGCCTAGCTGCTTTGTACCTCTTGCTTGTTGACACTTCTCTATCTTATTATTAACAATTACATGTCTACTATGTTTTATATTTGGATCTTTAAAAATTTTTGCTTAGGTTATGTAAGTAATTGTTACTGGAAATTTTATTTTTTTTCTAGTGTATTTTAAATTATTCTCTACAGGACTTGGAAATTCCATTCATCCAGTGGATAATTCCTGATAGACATTGCTCATTTTTCAAGCCATCTGTTAGTGAACCACAAAATTATGTGCCCAGAGCTTAGAGAAAATAGTATTGCAATCAGTAAAATATTCACTCATTGAATTATTGGTGAATACCAGCCGAGTGGATGGTAGGGAGGCAGAAAAGGACAGTGTATTTAGTCCAGCCTTGTTATAAGTTGGAACATAAAATTTGTATGTGGGCCAAATTTTGGAGAGTCTTAAGTGCCAGGGCAAAAAGTTCCTACTTAATGAGCAAGAAGAAATGTTCCAGCAAAGGATTTTGAACTGGTTAGTGGTGTGGTCAAAGTGGTACTTGAGGGAGAGTAATCTGGAGTTGGCCTTACAAGATTAATTGCAGGCAGCATGGCAGAATAGGATAAGTAGGATACTGCCAGTCATGTTATTTTTTTTTCCCGGTTTAATAGTGCTTGACTCTAAAGGAAAACACTTTCAAATATGAAAACCCTAAAATTTTACTGAAAAAAATTTTCTGATACAATGATCTTCACACTATCATGATGCCTTTTGAACATTATAACTTAATCAGTGGAAATTTGTCTTTAGATATACAACCTTGTGCTTCCTCACATAGAGTCTTGAAGGGGCATAATATTGTACATTTTCATGAAGCAGTGTTTGGAAAAAAGTTTTTAATTTCTATAAACATTCCTTAGTCCAATTATAGGACCTGGTTTTAACATTTCAAAAAATGAAAGTAAGCATGGGCCTCCCTTTTCTTTGGAGACTTACATTTTATCTTGTATCATTGGAAAAACTTTGAAAATTCAAGTCTTTCTGTATTTTAATTTTGTAATTTGGGGACTTCTTTTTTTAATATGACATTCTGGGCTGTAGGAGAAAGGGGGGGTGGTATATGGTAGACAGAGATGCTCTAATTTCTCCATCTCAAATTATCTTCTAGTCAGCAGTCTTTATGCCTTTAATACTAACACCTTTTCTCTGAGTCGACTGAAAACTCTCTTAGCTAGTCGTCCCTTGATTCTACCATTGTGCTCCTGCAAAAGTACCTAAGAAAATTCCATAAGAAGTGGGCTTTGAGTTAGGATGGTGTGCAATTCCACTCCTGCCTGTGAAACTAGCAGTACCCTCTACCTTCCCCAAAGATTGTTTGGCAGTCTTGTCTCTACAATAAGGTGGATAACAATCAACAGTTTCCAGTGACATACTATTTTTTAAATTAATTTTCCTTCTGATTTATATTAATTTTTCACTAGAGGAGTATATTTGAAAGAACCAAAAGAATATAAAGGAAAAAAATGAAATAACCTGTAATTCTGCCACCCTAATGTAACTAGTATAAATTTAGGTTTGTTTCTTTCATATGTATTTACACACACACACACACATATACAAACATACATTTGAGTATGTATGCATTTTTAAAGAACTGGAATCATACATCTCAATCCCTCTACCTTTCCCCATCCCTACAAAACCACTAATCTAATTTTATCTTTGTCAGTTGACTTATATTTACATTTTATATAAATGGAACCATACAATATGTAGTGCTTTGTGTCTGCTTTCTTTCACTTAGCATAAAAATAATGTTTTTTGTTGTTTAATATTAGCATCTTATAGTTTTAACATACATTAGTACAGTTTCAAAGAAAAATGGCCTTATATTTGCAGTTTTACCCATAGTCATCTTTCACATGCAATTTTACTATACTGTACAGTCCCATGTTACATTTTTTAGCTTTCCTTTTAGTAATATAGATGACCTTAGAATTTTCCTTTAAACCACTCTCCTATCCATAAAATAGTGCTGCTAGTTACAAACATTATGTTGTGCTTTAACCTTTTCTATTCATTTCCAAAGATTAACACACGTACTTCTTACCAATTATGCACAAGTTAACCCTAAGCTTTCCATTCTCTAACCTCATTCTATTTTCTGGTGACCTTTATTCAAATTATTAACCCCATGAGATTAGATCACACAATATATTTAGTTCATAGTAGTGCAATTATTTAGTATTTGTCCTTTTGCTTCATTCAACATAATGTCCTCCAGGTTCATTCATGTTGTCGTATGCTTCATGACTTCATTTCTTCTTACTGCTACATAATATTCCATCATGTGTATGCACCACTGTTTGTTTATTCATTCTTGAGTTCATGGACACTTGGGTTTCCATCTTTTGGCAGTCATGAATAATGCTGCTGCTAATGTGCAGGTATCTGTTCGTGCCACTGCTCTCAGTTCTTCTGGGTGTATAACACTTTGGGTCATGTGGCAGATCTATTAAGAAGATTTCTTTAGGAACTGCCAAACCATCCACCAACAGTGAATAAGTGTTCCTATCTCTCCACATCCTCTAACACTTTTGGTTCTCTGTTGTTTTAATAGTGGCCATTCTTAACAGTCTGAAACAGTAGCTCATTGTAGCTTTGATTTGCATTTCTCTAATCAACAGAGATGTTGAACATTTTTTCATGTTTTTTTTTTTCTTGTACCATTTCTCTTCAGAGAAATTCAAGTCTTTCACCCATTTTTTAATCAGGTTGTTTGTCTTTTTATTGTAGAGTTGTAGCATCTCTTTATATATCATGGATATTAAATCCTTATCAGATATGTGATTTCCAAATACTTTCTCCTATTGAATCAGCTGCCTTTTCACCCTTTTGACAAAGTCCTATGAGGGGCAAAAGTGTTTAATCTTGAGGAGGTCCCATTTATCCATTTTTTCTTTTGTTTCTCGTACTTTGAGTGTAAGGTCGAAGAAACTACCACAAGTTCTTTAAGATGTTTCCCTACATTTTCTTCTAGTAGTTTCATGGTCCTGGTTTTTATATTTAGGTCTTTGATCCATTTTGAGTAGATTCTTGTATAGGAAGTGAATTAGGGTCCTCTTTCATCCTTCTGGGTATGGATTCCCAATTCTCCCAGCACCATTTGTTGAAGAGACTGTTTTGTCCCATAATATGGCTTTGGTAGGTTTGTCAAAAACCAGTTGGCCATAGAGGTGAGGGTTTATTTCTGGACTCTAAATTCTATTCCACAGATTGATGTGTGTGTCTTTATGCCAATACCATGCTGTTTTGACTTGTAGCTTTGTAATATGTTTCAGGCCCTGAAAAAGAAGACACCTCACTCTTCTTTTTAGAATGCTTTTGGCTATTTGGGTGCACTTTCCCTTCCAAATGAATTTGGCAATTGCCTTTTCTATTTCTGTAAAGTAGGCTGTTGGAATTTTTATTAATATTGCATTGAATCTATAAATCAGTTTGGATAGGATTGCCATTTTCCAGTCCATGAACATGGAATGTCTTTTGATTTGTTTAGTTTTCATTGATTTGTTTTAGCATTGTTTTGTAGTTTTCTGCATATAGGTCCTGTAATTTGGTTAAATTGATTCCTAGGTATTTGTGTCTTTTGGTTGCTATTGTAAATGGAATATTTCCCCCTGATTTTCTTTTTTTTTTTTTTTTTAGACTTATTTTATTTTTTTCTCTCCCCTCCCCCCCTCCCCCCCCCAGTTGTCTGCTCTCTCTGTCTATTCACAGTGTGTTCTTCTGTCCGCTTGCATTCTTGTCATGTGGCACCAGGAAACTGTGTCGCTTTTGTTGTTGTTGTTGCATCATCTTGCATCAGCTCTCCATGTGTGTGGCACCACTCCTGGGCAGCACTCCTTGCGCATGGCACAGCACTCCTTACACGCAGCAGCACTGTGCATGGGCCTGCTCACCACATGGGTCAGGAGGCCCTAGGTATTGAACCCTGGACCCTCCATATGGTAGGCAGATGCTCTATCAGTTGAGCCATGTCTGCTTTCCCTGATTTCCTTCTGACACTGTTCCATACTAGTGTACAGAAACATTACTGACATTTGTGTGTTGATCTAGTATAACCTGCCACATTGCTAAACTGTTTTATTAGCTCAGGTAGCTTTGTTGTAGACATTTCAGAAGTTTCTAAATATGGGATCCCGTCATCTACAAATAGTGGAAGTTTTACTTCCTTTTTTCCCATTTGGATGCTTTTTATTTATTTATTTTTTCTTGTCCAGTTGCTCTAGCTAGAACATCTAGCACAATGTTGAATAACAGTGGTAACAGTGGACATTCTTGTCTTGTTCCCAATCTTAGAGGGAAAGCTTTCAACCTTTCCCCATTGAGTATGATGTTGGCTGTGGGCTTTTTATATATTCCCTTTTATCATACTGAGGAATTTTCCTTTTATTCCTATCTTTGTAAGTGGTTTTATCAAGAAAGGAAATTTTATCAAGAAATTTCAAATGCCTTTTCTGCATCGATCAAAAAGATCATGTGGGTTTTTTTTCCCTTCAATTTAGTTAATGTGGTATATTACATTAATTGATTTTCTTATGTTGAAGCACCCTTGCATACCAGGAATAAATCCCACTTTGTTGTGATGTATAAGTCTTTTAATAATGCTGTTGGACTCAACTTGCAAGTATTTTGTTGAGAATTTTTGCATCTATGTTCATTAGAGAGATTGTACTAAAATTTTCTTTTCTTTTAGTGACCCTATCTGGCTTTGGTATTAGGGTGATGTTGGCTTCATAAAATGTATCCTCTTCAATTTTTTGGAAGAGTTTAAACAGTATTTGGTTTTAATTCTTCTCAAAATATTTGGTAGAATTCACCTGTAAAGCTGTCTAGTCCTGGACTTTTCTCTGTTAGGAGATTTTTGATGATTGACATATTCAGTTCTTTAAAGGTGATTGGTTTCTTAAGTTCTTATATTTCTTTTAACGCCAGTGTAAGCTGCTTGTGCATTTCTAGGAATTTGTCCATTTCATCTATGTTGTCTAGTTTGTTGATATACAGTTTCTCATAATATCCTCTTATGATCCTTTTTATTTCTGTGGGGTCAGTTGTAACTTCCCCCCTTTTATTTCTGATTTTATTTGCATCTTCTCTCTTTTTTTCTTTGTTAGTCTAGCTAGGGGTTTGTCAATTTTATTCATCTTCTCAAAGAACCAGCTTTTGGTTTTATTATTTTCTCTTTGTTGTTGTTGTTCTCAGTTTTATTTATTTCTGCTCTAATCTTTATTATTTCTTTCCTTCTACTTGCTTTGGCTTTGGTTGCTGTTTTTCTAGTTTCCCCAGTTGTTCAGTTAGATCTTTGATTTTAGCATTTTCTTCTTATTTAGTATAGCTGTATAGAGCTATAAATTTCCCTCTCAAAACTGCCTTCACTATATCCCATGTTTTGATAAGTCGTGTTCTCATTTTCATTCATCTCAATATATTTTATTGATTTCACTTACAGTTTCTTCTTTGATCCACTGATTATTTAGAAGTTTGTTGCTTAGTCGCCACACATTTGTGAATTTACCTCTTTTCTGTCCATTATTGATTTCCAGTTTCATTCCATTATGATTTGAGAGGTGTTTTGTATAATTTCTGTCTTTTTGTATTTATTGAGATCTGCCTTGTGACCTAATATGTGATCTGTCCTAGAGAAAGATCCATGAGCACTTGAGAAGAATGTATAACCAGCCCACTGAGTTTGGGTGCAATGTTCTGTTAGGTGTAGCTCATTTATCATATTGTTCATTTGGTGATCTGTCTAAATGTTCTATCTAAGAACGTGAGTGGTGTGTTGAAGTCTCCAGCTATTATTGTAGAGATGTCCATTTTTCCCTTCAGTTTTTCCAGAGTTTGCACATGTATTTAGGGACACCCTGGTTTGGTGCATAGATATTTATGACTGTTATTTCTTCCTGGTGGATTTTCCCTTTTATTAATATATAATGGCTTTCTGTATCTCTTGTGACTTTTTTATATTTAAATTCTGTTTTGTCAAATATTAGTATAGTGACCTCTGCTCTTTTTTGTTAACTGTTTGCATGGAGTATCTTTTTTTAATCTTTAGCTTTCACACAATTTGTATTCCTGGTCTAAGGTTAGTCTCTTGGAGTCAGCATGTGGATGACTCATGTCTTTTTATCCATTCTGTCAGTCTATTCCTTTTTTTTGGAGAGTTTAATTTATTCACATTCAATGATATTACTGTAAATGCATTATTTACTTCTACCATTTTCTTCTTCGGTTTTCATGTATCATATCTTATTTTCATCTTTTTACTCTTTTGGTTATCCTTTCTACTATTCTTGTTTCCTATACTCTCCTACAAGTCTGTCTTTCCTGTGTTTTCCTTTCAGGCTCTAAGGCTCCCTGTAGTATTTCCCGCAGAGGTGGATTCTTTTTTATGGGCTCTCTTAGTTTCTGTTTGTTTGTGAATATTTTGAACTCACCTTCATAAATGAAGGACTGTTTCGCTCAATAAAGAATTCTTGGCTGGCAGTTTTTCTCTTTCATATCCTAATTGTATTTTACCACTGTCCTCTTGTCTCCATGGTTTCTGATAGAAATACACACTTTAGTCTTACTGGGCATCCCTTGTATATGATGGTTTTCTCCTTCACTACTCATAATTTTCTCTTTATTTTTGACGTTTGACATTCTAAGTAGTATGTGTCTTGGAGTAGGTCTATTCACATTTATTTTGTTGGGGGTTTGCTGTGCTTCTTGGGCATCTAAGTTCACTTTTGTTGGGAAATTTTCAGTCATTATTTCCTCAGATATTCTTCCCCTCTTCCCTTGTGTTCTCCTTCTGGAACTCCCACGATGTGTATGTTGTTGCACTTCATGTTATTATTCAACTCCCTAAGCCCCCACTCAATTTTTTCCATTTTTTTCTCTCTCTTCTTTGCTTTGTTCAGTTTCAGCTGTTCTGTCTTCTCTATCACTTATTCTTTCTTCTTATCATTACTAGTCTGCTGTTGTATGCTTCAAAATCAGGGGCTCTTAACCTTTTTTTTTTTTTTTTGCCAGTCAGGTGAAAACCACATACCTCTTCTCAGAATGAAGCAGCAGTTAGTTTTATGACACTCAGCTAGCATCAGGTCTAACAACTCCTGTAATTTTGACGTATGGATGAGCAAAAGCGATTTTTCTAGATATGCAACAACTGTAAAGTAATTTGGAATGAATATTATTGTAACTTATTGCATACATTCATAAGTGAAGGAAATGCTAGATTTCTGCTAGAGGGCCAAGAAAAGAAAAGATAATAAGTTGATTTTTTTTTTCAATTCAAACTCATAGACCCCATGGAATCTTTCCGTGGACTCCTGGTTAAGAACCCCTGCTCTAATGTGGGTTTTTTTGTTTGTTTGTTTTTTTGTTTGCTTGGCTTTTGTTTGTTTTTTGAGGTACCAGGGGTCAGGGAATGAACCTGGGACCTGCTATGTGGGAAGCCAGAGCTCAACTACTGAGCCACATCGGCTTCCCTGAGTTGGTTTTTTCATTCATTTTGCTTATTGTTTGCTTTTGTCCTTTCAGGAGGCACCAGGAATCAAATCTTTTCTAAATATTTATTTTATTTATTTGTCCCCTATCCCTTGTTGTTTACTCGCTGTCTGCTCTCTGTGCCTTTTTGTTCTGTGCTGTGTCTGCTCGTGTTTTTTTTTAGGAGGTACTGGAAACCAAACCAGGTACTCAGTTGCTTGAGCCACCTCCATTTCCTGCTTGTTGTGTCTCTCACTGTGTTTCCTTGTTGTGTCATATTGTTTCATTAGCTCACCATATTCTCTTGCTGTCTTGCTCGTCTTCTGACAAGCTGAACCTAGGACCTCCCATGTGGTAGGTGGGTGTTCAACTGAACCTAGGACCTCCTGCGTGGTAGGTGGGTGCTCAACTGCTTGAGTCACATCCACTTTCCACTGCTGTTCTTCAGTTCTTGGTTCAGTCTGTTCTAGGTATTTATGATCGTCCCTGTTAGTTGTTCGAATCTGGGCCCTGGACCCAATAATGGCTTTCAAACCTGAATCTAAGGGCCTTGAGAAGAGAGACTGTAAAGGCTCTTACACTTGTTTACTTTTAATTTCCTTGTATATACTTCCTTGGTTCACCAGAAGATGGTGCTCTTTGGTAGTCCTCTCTGGTCACTGTGTGTGTGTTGCAACACAGACTGGAGGATCTGGCCTGGAGGCTAACAGCCTTGTAATTCAAACTTTCTCAGAGGCAGTTTTCCAACCTTTGCTGACAGGCCCTTCCCTTTTCCTGCATAGGAAATAATTTCGCTCCCCTCTGCATCCTCAACAACCAGTCCCCACATAAAGACATTTGCTTGTGTTTGGGGCCATATTGTATGAGAAACATCTATCTGAACATTAGAGTCAAACTCAACAGAGTAAGAATCTTATGAGTTTCTTTCTCCTGCCACACAAATTTCTCTATCGCAAGTGTTTCTTGAGTTGAGCCCAAACTGAATTGACCTCACTATTTCAATTACTATTTCTCTGGGTTCCTCCCTCCCCAAGTGAAGATAGTTGAATTCATGTAAGTTACATGTGCATATGATGCACCTACACTGCATGCTTTTGCTTTAAGTCTGAGCCTAGTGTGACCCTAAATATCTGACAATCTTAAAATTAGCTCGTTAGTTTTTAGCCTTCTTTCTTTGCCACCACTGCTAGAAACTTAATACTTTTAAGAGAAGTAATGATTTCTGGGGAACATGCACTTAATTGTTCTGCAAATCCATATACTCTTACAGAAATGAACATATGAGATGGTTATATATTTGTAGGGCCTGTTCTCATTTTTACTCATATTTATGATATGACCCCAGAAACTACAGTTGCAACAGAATGCAGGCTATTGGGGCCTCCTGAATGCATCAGTGAAAAGTGACACCACCCTATGAAGATTTTCTAACATTTTAACAAATGCAGTACAGTATACAGATTCCATTTCTCTTTAAATCCATACTACTTAAAGATGTTTTTGGAATAGTATCAGTGACATCACCTGAGAGCTAACTGGAAATACAGAATCTCAGGCCCTATCCCAATAAATACTGCATTGGAATCTGATAGTCAAGTGATTCGATTACATAGCTTTAAATACTAAAATGTATAGCATATTCAGAAACATTATACTATCAATGTATTTCTAGGCTTCATTGGTCAAATAGTAGAAAAACAGTTCATGCAAACAATGAGGGAAATATTGTTATTTTAAATAGAAAAGGATAAAATTTTCTTTTTAAAAAGCTAGGTACAGTAAGAGAAAATAAGGTTTAAGAGTTAATTGGATCAGACACAACTTAAATCAATTCACTTTACCCAAAACTGATTACTTTCTTAATTATATAAAGGATTTTCACATGACTTGGTTAAAAAGTAAGTTTTATTCATTTATAAAATTAATTTGCTCTTTTTGGTGGTTGAGGGAGGAAACAGAAATAATTAGAAAATGAGAAGTAGTGTTTAGAATGTCTTTGTGGGATAATACAATTTAAGTGACTTTTACGTTTTATCTACAGAAATTCAGTCTATCCAAGACCAGGCACCTATGCTGGAAAGTGAATTGGGTATAAAATATACTTTTGGAAATCTTTGAATCATTGGATACAATCAATGAATGCACATTCACAATGATGCATGTGAACTTCAAAACTGATGATATTCTAACTTTGATTATTATCATTTTTCAATGACTTTATTAATTTGATCAAATCTTAGAACTGATTGAATTTATATGATACAAATAGCCTAACATCATAAAAGTCCTCCATTTTATATAGATATATAGATGACTAAAGCAAGATTTTCTTAGATAAGGGTTTAAAACAACTGTTTTCAGGGTTATCTGCCATGATTGTTGCCCCATTGAAAGAAATAAAATTTGGACTTCTTTAAAAGACTAAACAGAGAGGAATGAGAGTTGAAGGATTAGTCTATGTATGACCAGACGTTTAAGAATTTGTTAAACAGATAGCATGTTGTGTAATATTTTGCAATTAACTTTTGAATGCTTTGAGCCTCATTTGGCATTCTATCTCTTAGTAGACTTGTAGAGAATTAATTCTGTTTTTTAAATCAAAAAGTCAGTTCTAGTTTTAAAACCACCATGACTATGATGGTTAAGAGAAGATCCTATTGTTGTTTTTTAAGTTACTATGACCAATGTACGAATCATAGGTTCTCTGGTTTTGTAAGCGGTTTTCTTGTGATTTAATTTTGTGGTATCCTATCCTATTTCTAGCATGTTTTATTCCCTTTTTCTTTAAAGATATTGGCATTAAAGCACTTAAATAGTTGTGCTGCTTGTGTCCATTTCTCACTTTGAGATGACATTTGTGTGTTTAAGAGAAAGGAAATTTACTTAAAGTTGACAGAAGTTTAGTTTTATATTTTGTGTGTATATTTGTGGCATTTAAAAAAAAAATTATAACACCGATATTTGAATGCTTATTTACTTTATAAGTGATTCCCAAAGCAAAAATCACTGGTGTTGTATAGTGGGACTCTGTTTTTTTGTTGTTTTTTTTTAAACAGTGTTTCTGCCATGTTTGGCATTTTAGGTGATTTTATGCAGAATTGCTCTTTAGGGAAATAGGAGATGGCTGCTCTGGAATCTTTTTTTGTATGTTTTATATCTCAGAAGACTTTTTCTTTAGCAGATTTTGGTGATTTTTTTTTTCTTTATTAGAAGAGATTTATAAACTTATCTTGGAAGATTATATATCAGTATAGGTATAAAAGTTTCATTATCCTTAAATATAGCACAGTTTTTTTCCTTTAAATAGAAATAATGTCAAGATATCTTGCTTGAGGTCTTGTGACTTTAAAGGTAGTGAGTTTGAGAATCCAGGACTATGTAGAGATACCCACAGCTCAGCTTGATAAAGCCTTTGTGGTAGTTACTTTATTGTAAGGCAAAATTTGAAGGCATATGATAGGTACAATTCAGTTTTCTTCATTTCAGGATTCTAAAGGGAAAATGTCCTAATTCTATTATCTGTTTTAGGTCGTCAGAATGGTTGGAATGATCCTCCAGCTTTGAACAGAGTACCCAAGAAGAAGAAGGTACCATCTAATTGCCTATAGATGTTCTGCTAATCACGTAGCCCCTTGAAGCACACCACACTGCACTCATTTGATGAAAAGAAAAAGTGTTATTTCAACACTTATCTTGTAATTCATGAAAGGAATATAAAGAAAATAGAAAACACTATCATTAAAACCTTGGTGTGATGATGGTAATGTGAATTAAAGTCCTTTTAGAAGGGAAGATGTAAAATCCCAACAGGCCTCTTTCAAAAAGTAGGAAAAAATTTCAGGTTTTTCAAATATTTTTGTAGTAACTATTTTGGTCTTTGAATTCTATCATTAATCATGAATTTAGTATATTAAATACATATTTTGGACTTTTTGTCTATTACAAAATAACCTTGTTATCTGAGCTTTGTTTTTGTTTTTTCTTTTTAAGATTTTTTTTTTTTTATTTCTCTTCCCTTCTCCCTTGCCCCCCCCCCCAACCTTGTCTGCTTGTATTCTTGTCAGTGGCACCAGGAATCTGTGTCTCTTTTTTGTTGCATCATCTTGCTGCGTCAGCTCTCCTTGTGTGCGACCACTCCTGGGCAGGTTGCGCTTTTTTAACGTGGGGCGGTTCTCCTTACGGGGCGCACTCCTTGCGCGTGGGGCTCCCCTATGTGGGGGATACCCCTGCGTGGCAGGGCACTCCTTGCACGCATCAATACTGTGCGTGGGCCAGTTCACCCCACAGGTCAGGAGGCCCTGGGTTTGAACCCTGGCCCTCCCATGTGGTAGGCAGATGCTCTGTCCATTCAGCCAAATCCGCTTCCCTATCTGAGCATTTTTAAATGTTATTAACTATTGAAAGCTTTAAGAGCATAAAATGAGATTCTTTTATTTTACTCCCCAAGCCATTTTCTACTTTTTTTACTCTGGGTTTCCACCTTGCCCTACATATAGTAATTAGAGCCTGTGACCTAAGTTTGGGAGATACAGAAGAAGCCAGGAAACCCAAAATTTATGTTAGTAATAACCAGAAACTTGATCAACTACTTTTAGTGTGATTGAATTAACAAGTTAATATCTACTTAGGAAAAGGGTGAAAGGGTATAACATCCTGAGCATATTAAAAACACACACACAAATACATTTGATGGATATGATCCCAATATTGCTAGATGACTTCTCCAGACTTGCACATCCTTTTTCAAAAACACCATAGTTTTGGCCGCGTGTTATGTGAGAAAGTATGAGAAGGCAAGGGGAGACTGAAGAAGTCCAGGATTGAGCTCCTCACTCTTCTTAGCCACATTACCTATACTCGTATATGTTTTACTCAAGAATTCTACAAAAGAATTTCATTTGCAATAAGGATTCTGCTAATATAAAATATTTTCTTTAGCCATGAATATAGTCTGACTCCCTTTTTTAAAGCTGAGGAAATGTTGCTATACTTTTTATTCTTACTCTTGGTGTTTTTCATTTCCATCTTGTAAAGGTGCCTGAAAACTTTATGCCTCCTGTTCCCATCACATCGCCAATTATGAACCCTCTGGGTGACCCCCAATCACAGATGCTGCAGCAGCAACCTTCAGCTCCAGTACAGTTGTCAAGCCAAGCTTCATTCTCACAGCCACATCTCCCAGGTGGCCAGCCCTTCCATGGCATACAGCAACCTCTTGGTCAACCAGGCATACCACCATCTTTTGCAAAGCCCAATATTGAAGGTGCCCCAGGGGCTCCTACTGGAAATACCATCCAGGTAACAGTAAATCTGTTGAAGTGGAACCGGAGGGAGATGACTCTATTTTAATACATTTCCTTTAATGTGTTAACATTTATGATTATTAACATTTATGATTATTATCCTTTATTAATGGACAGCTAAATAAATTTTGTTTCAATTTAGGCAACCTAAATTAAAAATGGTAACCCTTTGTTGAAGATTGGCCATGCATTTTTTTTTTTCAATCACATGGCCACATAGAAACTCTGGAAAAGAGGGTTATATTTGTATTGTATATGTTTACTTTTTTGGGAATTGCAGTATTTCACTTGATTAATCATTAACCACAACTTCAGATCAATCTAATCATTTCTCCATCCTAAATTGCTATGCAGAAGCTGTTTGCAAACGTTTTTCCCTTTAAAATGTAAAATAGAAATCTAACAAGTTTTATTATTTCATTTATATGTGTAAGCGCAAATAATACAGTCTTATCATTGTATGGAGATAAAGATATTTTACTTGCTCCTCACACAGAAATGGCTAGTTGGCAAGATCCTAGGAGATAAAAATGTAATACACTATTAGTCAGGGTTTTTTAGGGAAACAACTGAGAGGAGATATGTGTAAATAGTATGAGATTTTATAAAATTGTCTCATGCAACCATGGGGATGCACAAATCCAAATTCCATACGATAGGCTGCAAACTAGGGACTCCAATCAAGGTCCTTATTGAGTTCCCCAGGAGACACTGACTATCTGAAGTAGAGAAGGAAATTCTCTCTCTGAATGCTGAAATCACTTCTCACTTCAAGGCTTTCATCTAATTAGAAGAGACATCGCTCATTGCTGACAAGAATCTCTTCATCTATGCAATCAACTCACTGATGATTAAAGTCCATGAGATGTCCTTGTATTACTGTTAAGCCCAGTGCTTGCTTGACCAAACAACTGGGCACCGAGTTGACACATTAGCCTAACAATCACAAATACCTTTCCATATAACTGACTTAGAAAAGAATAAATAATCGTGATGTATTCACAAAGAGTTTATGTCAAAGTTCACCATAAGAAGATGAAACAGACTCTTGGCTAGGTGGAAAACTAGTCCTACTGTCTGTTTTTATCTTTGACTCCTTGAAGTCAAATTTGTAAAGAGTATATCTTTATCTAAAGAGTGTGCCTTGCTGTAAGGAGACAGTTACGCATAAAGAACTTTTCAATATTAAAAGTTGCTTTAGGAAAACAAGTATTTTGGTAGATGGGAGGACTTGCTTTTTTCTGCAAGAATATAAATAATAAAGAATATGTGTTTTTCTGGGGGTTTTTTTGGTTGTTGTTTTTTTTTTAGTGATTACAAGTCTTTGTTATTTGGGGAAGCTACCTATCCATTTACTTTTGTTTAGAACTGGAGCTCATGCTGTACTAATATAGACCAGAACCTCAGTTACCATTGAAAGGCAGAGCTGCATAGGTGTATGTTTTTAGCCAGATCTTATATCCGCGAAATCATTTCTATGCCCTTTTCCCTTCCTCTCTTTTTCAGATCTATCACCAAATGTTTCTGATACTTTAAAATATCTCTTGAATCCCTTCTCCTCTTCATTTCCACTCTGGTCTGTGCTACCTTCTCTGTAATCTTCACCAGTACAGGATCCTACTAACTGGTCTGCCAATATCTACTTTGATCCATCTCTAATCCACTCTTTGCTTAACATATTAAAGCTTCTCATTGTTCTCAAGATAAAGACCTAAACTAAAAACTTAATATTGCCTGGAAGGCCTTAGCCCATACTCCTTGCTCTCTCAGTTCCAGCCTTTCTGACCTCTTTTAAGTCCCCTTGTATCTTGATCCTTTCCACATGCTTTTCCTTCTGTCTGGAATGCTTTTCCTCCTCCACTTAGCCAATTAATTCTTCTTTATCCTTCAGATGTAATTTCCTCATAAGAGTCCTCGCTTGCCTTCAGTCAGAGCTCAGTGATATTGTCTCTTGGTTTCACTAAGTGTTAACTTATATTTGCTCTTTTAATACATTTATGACATATAACTTTTTGTCACTTCCATTAGCCTGTAAACTCCCTAAGGGCTGAGCTCATTGCTGCATTGGCTTACCATTATATATCCAATTGCCCAATATCTTTTTAATGAATAAACAAATAAGTTGATAAAACGTAAATGTTCCTCCTTTGTTCTTCCATTTATACACTCAGCAAGATCATGGGTTCTTCTTTCTTAACCTTTGGCTAAATGTTGCCATTTTGGTAATAGCCCAGTAAACAAGCTCTAGAGTACACCGAAGAACAGCAGAGTCCAAGGTAAACAAAAATGAGCCAACAAACAGAACAAGCAGCCACTGTAACCAGCTGGCTCTATATTCCAATGCCTTGTTCTTTTCATTTCCTGCTGGCACAGGTTTACTTTCTGTCAGATATATACAATAATTATCAATTCCCTAATTAATCAATTACTTTATATCCAATCCTGTTTATGAAAACTCAAGTTGTAGGAGTGCCTGTATCTTCTACTCAATTTTAGGACTTCATTTTTACTTATCCCAAGTGATTTCATGCATTAAAATTTCATTTGATTTTGTATAGGAGTTTGGTTTCTGTTTATCACATAGATTCAGGGCTTTGTGTATAGACAGCTTCTAATCCTTTCTGACCCTTTTCTGATATCATTTCTTGCAGCATGTGCAGTCTTTGCCAACAGAGAAAATTACCAAGAAACCTATTCCAGATGAGCACCTCATTCTAAAGACTACATTTGAGGATCTTATTCAGCGCTGCCTCTCCTCAGCTACAGATCCAGTATGTATTTTTTCTCATATTTTGATTGAGAATAATCCTTTGTAAAGCTCTTCTATAATTATTGCTTGATGTCCTCTAAGATATATTTGTTTTAAAAGTCTACAAATGTAATAAAGCTCATGCTTATGTAGTTTGCTTTACATGTATAAATACATTTCATTGATTTTTACTTAAAAATTTATTTAATCCTCACAACAACCCCATGGTATATAGATTTGCCATCTTTATTTTATGATAAGGAAGTTAAGGGGAAAAGTAGTTAAGTGATACCCAAAGTCAAAGCCAGGATTCAAATCTGGACAGTCTGGTTCTAGAATCCATGCTGTTACACTATGCTGTTCTGTCTCTCATCAGTACACCTCATGGTTGGCATATAAATACAACATAATAGTGGTTTGCAAGAAACTTAGATACTGGTTTTTTTCTTAGCTCACATTGAAACTTTTAAAAGTAGCTAGAGCATCTTATATGTAATTTTAAAAAGCTCTTAAAATTAAATATCGTAGATTTTGGAGATACATTCATAGTTTAAAAAACCACTGATTTTACTAAGTGAGGATACCTGGTATCAGCAACAACAAAAAATTCTACAAAGCCAGTCTTGTTTTTGATGAAATTTTAATTTCTGCCAAGAAACATTGAATTTATTTATTTAGCCACTGGCCACTGGTCTGCTTACCAAAAAGTTTTCTTGATTGTTTTGTTTCATCAAACATTGGATTTTAATATTTACAACAATCATGCTAGTCTTTTGGAAAGTAATTCTAGATACTGAAAGTGTCAGGAAACTAGAGGCAGAGAGAGTTGACCACATAAACCTTAACACCTGGCATTTTGAGACTGATGGGAATGAGAGCAAATGAATCTATTACCCAGAGATACATTGTCCCTTATGCACACCCCTAACTGGACAGACCATTGCCATTCTGAAAGGGAGGCGTCCTAATAAGAATGTGGCATAACTCCAGTCCTTGTTCAGACATAAGTCATTATAGAGAGGCTGGGAGGACATATAGTGCATGGCCCAGCCCAAAAAATTTTTGTTGCGTTTAACTTATTGTGGGTCACCATACCATAATTCCCAAGAAATTCTGGCTATCCAGAATTCCTGGGCAGAAGGGAACCATATACATGACAAAATTCCTGTAATTCTTCTAACAAATTGGGGAAGAAATTCTAATACTCTGCCCAGCTGCCCTTTCTCCTTTGGGGTCGGGCTTCTGCTGGTAGATAGATGCGATTAGCATTGTGTTAGTTCTCCACCACAAAATCCCATTTTAATCAGTAGTGGGAATAGTTTTTATTGCTTAACTTTATTCTTATTTTCACTTTTGTTATGCCCAAAAAGCACAAAGTAATTTTCCAGCACAGCTTAATATATAGCTATTCCATGGCCTCATCTCTTCCTCTTCTCTCCAGACACACTGACGTTTCTTTCTCACACACACACTACAGGCACTTCAGCATCAGGGACTTTGTGCTTGGTGCTTCTTCTACCTAGAGCACTTCTCCTACATCTCTGTATTGCTGACGCCTATAGCTTTTCCATATCTCTGCTTAAATGCCACTGTAGCCATCATTCCTTTCTTTACCACTCTGTATAAAACAGCCATTCCCAATACTCCTAGCCCCTTAACCCTGTTGACTTTTCTTCAGCGCACTTAGCACCATCTGGCAAACAATATATTTACTTATTTAGTTTCTTCTTCCATCAGTTAGAATGTTGAATGTCCCCCACACCTTGCAGGTAGTAGGCACTCAATAAATACGGGAAAACTAGTGTCACTTCTCAGGCTATTGTGTAATGATTGCTAAGTTAATCATACAATTTTTAAAAATTTACCTTTAGTTTTGGAATAGTTTCCTCTCACTACACTAAAATAGGAAAAAATTTTAAATCCTAAATTTTAGGAACTCATTTTACTACTTATCTTAAGTAGCCAGAATATAATTTTATTTTTTCCTTTGTCCTTTAAAGGTTTAGAAAGAAGTAAGATTAAACATGTCAAATGAACTATGTACATAAATAGTATTTTCGAAAAATTAAAACAAGATTCCACAGTTCATTCAGATGTTGCTTTCTAGCATATTCTATAAAACTGTACTTAGAACTTTTCTGTAACAAACTGTGCTGTACTGAAGTTTTGCTGCATCTAAATGGTTCTTGCTGCTGCTTGTGGAATAGCACAATTGCACACACACATAGCCCTTGTCAAGTGAGTTTGCATCAACATAAATCCAGCACTGGAAGGAAGATGCTCATCCCCCTCTTAATAGATTACTAATCTCTGCTCTAATAATCCATTTCAAGTTTCTTTATCATAGTTACCTCCATTTCTTTATAAAATGAAGCTGTTCAACATCTTTAGTGTAAGGTAGTAAAATGAGATAAGGCAAATTGTTTAGATAAAAATTAATGTTCATCCTAGAGGAGAAAAAATGAGAAGAAAAAATGGGAAATAGAAGATCACACAGCAAATGGACACAGCAAAAACAGCAGGGTGGGGGGAGGGAGGAAATAAATTTAAAAAATAAAATGTATGTTTAAAAAAATTAATGTCCAAATACAATATTTGTTTTCCTTTCCTGCAGCAAACCAAAAGGAAGCTAGATGATGTCAGCAAACGTTTGGAGTTTCTGTATGATAAACTTAGGGAACAGACAGTAAGTTTTGCGGGGAAAAGGATTTATGATAATCATTGTTTCCTAGAACAAGTATCTCATATCTCATCAGCATTCCCATTTAGATGCTTGGGGGGAAATTTGTCATGACAGTTGTCGAATAGGTTCTGCTGTAATGTGTGTGAGAGAGATTTTAAACCCTTTTCATAACAGAGAATAGAAATAAATACAAACTGGCCTTTATTAGCCCTAAAGTAACTGACTTTTCCCTCTTTGTTTCATATGTCACTTTAATTTAGAAATCAGAGATTGGGAAGATACTCTGTATTCCAGAGACTATCTTTCTCATAATCTAAGACTCCTGATCCTTTTCTTCCAGAGCAGCTACAAATGTAGCCACAAGATAAACAGGTTAATGTTCTATAACTATGAAGATAGCCAGCAGTAGAGAGTGCATCCAGTGTCTGTTCTCTTGTCCCTACCTCTCCATTCCTTTCTAGAATTGTTTTGTTTTATTAATAAAAGGACTAGGATAAGAGAGAGAAAAAAGAACCAGAACTTTCTTTTTATATATTTTTGGTTTCAGCATTCCCCTTACCCATTCCTTTTACCCTAGTTCTATGAGATAAAAATAATCATTTCTCTCATGAGAACCAGACCAAAGAAAGTTGATGTAACAGTGGAAGTGGTGTGGTCCTTGGACTGGTCCAAAATAAAGTCCTCTTGCAAAAATGTGGGCATATATTCCAAGTACTGAAATGGGAAAAAAAGAAAAAAAGCTACTACAGGTTTTGTGGTTTTAAGAGATGGCAGTGAGGATTATTAAAAAAAGAGGAGAGAATTGGTGAGTTGAGTTCATGATGAGGCCTGTTGTGCTACTAAAGCTCAGGGTTTCTACTGTAGAGAATGTTTTAGAAAAAATTGATTTTCCTTACTTTGAGGCATCATTAAGTAACAATCTTTAACCTCTTTCATGTACTTAGGAAAAATTTTAAAAGGTATAAGGTTATATCTAAAATAATTGAGGAATTAAAGCTCTTAAGTGAAGAGAAGCATTTGTGTTTCAGCTTATGGTAAGGAAATCCAGCTTGATTTCTATAAGAAAATATCTGGCTTATTATACATGTATAAATCATAAATAATTTCCTTACACAAATTATTTTGTCATGGTTATATTTTACAAGTTAAGTGTTGCTTGGTTCTTCTTTCTAGAAGGGTTACGTGGTTTGTACATTTTCTGTTATGTTTATTTCAAGCCCTTTTTAAATAACTGGGTTTAATATTTGTAAAGGATTTTATGGAAAAGTCTCCCTTAATATAATTCTTTCTCTTGGTTCCACCTTTGTTTCAGCTTTCACCAACAATCATCAGTGGTTTACACAGCATTGCAAGGAGCATTGAAACTAGAAACTATCCAGAAGGATTGAACATCCATACCCACATAGTTAGCACCAGCAACTTCAGTGAGACTTCTGCTTTCATGCCAGTTCTCAAAGTTGTTCTCACCCAGGCCAATAAGCTGGGTGTCTAAAAGGAGAACTTCACTCCCAACCAATATTGCCATTTTTCCAAAGAAACATGTTTTAAAAATTATTGGACCAAGTACCAGTCCTCATTAGCATGTTTCCATAGCAGCCAGTCAAAAGCATTTACACTATTTCTGCTGATATGCTCACTTTAGAACTTTTTATAATCCTGGTGCTTTCTCTTGTTTATTCTTATGTTGCCTATGATGCATTTCCTATTCTACAAATAGTTTATTTCCTGAATACATAGTATGGTTTCCTGAAGTATTCTGATAAAATGAGGTTTTTAAAACCTCACTATACTTTTTGGAAAGAGCATCTGGTTATGCATACAGCAGAACTAAAATTTTTTTCATGTCTTCCCCACTCCTTCCATGTCAATCAGATTAAAGTGTGTAATCCTACTGTATGTGTATGTGGTCTTTTTTTTAAACAGCTGCTCACAGTTTAATTCCTATTTTGGGGGTTTGAAGCTTCACCCTGGTCCTGAACAATTAACCAAGCGTAAAGACTGCTACATTGATTTTAGCAATATTAATGAAAACTGGGATCCTTGGCTTTAAACATCTATAGGAAAAGACTGAGCATTTTCATTCTGTTAGTAAATGTTTTAATATTGTTTTAAGATTGTCTTCATTTTATAGTAAGAAATATGTTCGCCTATTTTTTTTAAATCGTGTGCATATTTGTGTGTGCATGCCCCTCTCTGTTTTGTCTTTCCATTGCTGTGGTGGCAACATCCCAAATACAATTACTTATAAATGTGTAGGGGAAGTTCATCAAACGCTAAAGATCTCACAGGTAGCATCGTAAGTTTTTCAGTAGATAAGGATAAGAAACATAGTCTGCCCATAGAAAAGCTTAACCATTTGGTCTTACAGATAAATGCCCCAGATCTTTCAACCAATCTAAGATACAGAAGAAAAGCAATCAAATTAACTTTATTTTTCTACTTTTTCTGGTACTCTGTTTGTTTCATTTACATTTCCATAGCATCTGTATCTGTTCTACTCAGTGCTTTGGTAACCACGCTAACCTTAATAGGCTTTTGTTGCATGGTGAGCATATAAGCCTGATTGGGGTGACCCTATACCATATGTTGAAGTTCCAGTTGTTTGCCTTACTCTCCCCGGGAAGTATGGGAAGTGTGGGCTTTAGGATAGTTGAAGTGGATCTTTAAAAAGATGGTAATAAAATCAAACAAAAGGAAATAGATTTAACTATGGTGAATGTTTTTTTGCACTCTGGATTAATGTTTCCAGAGATCTGCTGAAGTATTTATTTTGCAAACAAAGCAAATATTATGTCTGAAACACCTAAAATGACTTTGCACAAACACCATTACTCAATAATGTCTGAGATTTTTATTTTAATGGAACTGTGCATTCCCTGTTGAATTTGCATTTGGTATTTAGACTACAAGCCTCTATGTTAGGTAGGCCTGAATCAGCTTTTCTTGCTAGTGCCTTATAAATTCCCACTTTCTTGATCTTTCTAAACCCACCTTTTGTGTACCCATGGGCTATATTGTGCGAATGGGAAGGAGGTGGCTTCAGAACATTGTGAGAAAACCTTTTCATTTCAAAAATATACAAGAACTTCTTGGATTTTTAGTTCTTATGTGCTAAGTTAAACCTAATGAAACTTATGTCTCAAACACATTTTTTTACCATTATCTCTTTAAAAGCTATTACATCTCCTGACTCTAGAGAGTGGCATCCTAGCATTGTTATTAACTTTGTTTCTTAAGTGAACATTTATAAAGTGCTTTATGCAATTCAGTGGAGACTTACAAGTAGGCAGTATGAAATGAAGCAGTAGGGAGTCTATACTAGCTACAGAACAGATTCACAGTTCCAGACCTTTCCTTCTGAAGGCTCGAGAGTAGGGAGAGTATAATATATAATTTAAGGGAACTATCAGTGGTCTAAATAAGGACCATTAACTATGATTTGGTAAAGGCAAAAAAATCATTTTCTCTTGTATTCCGTCCAATAAAGGACCTACCCACTTTTGAACTAGAAGGTGTGGTAGAATTAAATACAGAACATTTCAATAGTAAGGAAAGATAGCAGCCATCTAAAAGTGACCTAAACATAATTTTCTCTTCTCTGAATACATATCTCAAAATAACCAATGACTTTCTGACCACCTTTTTTTTTCCCTTAAGGGGTCTTTGGTAGAGAACAAACCAGTTTTAAACTTCAGTCCAGCCTGTAAAGAGTTCTCTTCTGCTAGGTAATATGTGGACACTGGTTTAAAGGATCTGATGTTTACTTGAGCTTGGTACTGAAATAGGCATTTAAGATTTCTTAATCCTGACATCAGCCCAAGTAGCTGAATTACTAATTCCACTTACCCAGGTCTCAGCCTAGTGAGCCCATCTTTAAATTTTATTCCTCTGCCCCCAAGATGGCTCCCTTGTCTATCTTCATCTTCCTAAGGAGGCATTGGGAAGTGAACCCAGGACCGCCCATTTGGGAGGCAAGTGCCCTACCGCTTGAGCCTACTTGCATGTTGGCTTTTTTGAGGGGGCAGATTCCCTTCGCATGATGGGAAAAATAGCCCCTGACAGTCCAAAACCTACATCTTCGTTGTGATATATCAAGGGAAGACACATTTTCTCACTCTCTTCACAAAGACAACTGAAGTCTGTACCTACCCTATGTGAGCAGAGCAAATGCTTCTCCACAGGAAAGAGTTCAGTTTAGAGAAGAGGAAGGAAGAAAAGAGTAGGCCCAAACAGCCAAATGTCCCCTGTAGATATGACCTCAGGGAAGAGTCATATTACCAAGGTTTTGGCCTTTGGGGGATGCCTTGAGTGTTAGCAGTAAGATGCTACTAGGGTGTCTGCTTTATCCCAACTGCTAGAAATTGTGTCCTCATAAGGATCATGTAGAAGAGCAACAAGCTGAGGGTCAAGGAATTGGATTCTAGTGCATTTGCTGCCACTTAATGGTAGTCTATTCATGTTACCTCTTTCTGCCTCCATCTTCCCATCTGTAAAATAAGGGAGTAGGATTAGATCACCTATTTCATTTCCAGCTCTTGTGGTCTATCCTCTATCTGCCACAGTGTCTGTGTATTACCTGTAAGTCTTCAAATAGAATAAAAAATAAATTTGGATAAGCACCAAAGCTTTGAAGAAAAATGACAGAAACAACTCAGGTCTAGTTACATTTGGATACCTTTTTCCCTCATTTTGTACAGTTTATTTGATTTCTAATCTAGCAAAATCAATGCAGCACTTTCCTTAGTTGGAAATAAATAGTTTGTAAAGAGGTGGCTTGGGGCAAATATATTTGCTTGGCCTTGAGGTCCTTAACTAATGAGTTCTTCTCAATAATGACATATTTCCATGAAATTAACCTTCTGCACACCTGTTCCTGTTCCCCGTGTCAAAAATAAAAAAAGAGATTTGAGTGATAACATAGGATACAATGAACTGGTTTTTCCTCTGTTGCTGCAAATCTGGGTCACCTGTTTGACATTCCTGAACTCTATTTACAATTACCTCTCCCAGCTAGAGAAGAACAGGGGCCTTTGCCTTTTAAGAGCAGTCTGTGCTAATTGACACAGCGGTAAAGAAAACAGGTCATTGAGATAGAAACAATAACGGTAGCTAACATGGAGAAATAAGAGCTTCTCTGTGTTTATCCAAGTTTCTCTGTTTTATTTGTCCTTGGAGGCCAAAATAACTATCCTAAAAGAAAATGGGATAGGTGTTTTTGGGGAGGAGGGAAACTAGGGAGTTGAGAGTTTGTGGGTGAAAATCTCATCAACACTGTCTTCTGTCACAGTAAGAGGGATGGTTAATTTATTCAAAGAGCTGGGATTTGGGAGTCAGAAGAGAGAACGAGGATTTTGGTTACATTTGTGGGCTTTGTTTCTAGCCACATGTTAGTTGATGGTGGATATGGACAGATATAAACAAATGTTAAAATGCTATGACTGTTTCTCTAAAAGGATGATTCTTCCATATTACTTACAGATGTAGAATGCATTTATTTCAATGATTGCCTAATTACTGCCTCTCTCTGCCACTGGACTGTAAATTCCTTGAGCACAGAGCCATGTACTCATGTCAGTGGAGCTTAGCTGAGTGGTTGGCTCCTAGAGGAGACATGATAAATATATATTGAGTGAAAGAATGTGAATTGATTCATTCAAGATAATTTGGAAAGATGCAAAGAGCAGCATATTGCTAACAGAAAAATAGATTTGCATTGGTTTCAGTCTTTCTATAGACTCTCTGTCTTACAGATCAGGAAAATGGCTTTCATATTTGGTCATCTCCAATATCTCCTGCTGCCAAATTGCAACTCACTTGTAAGAATGTCTGGAAAATATGAGAAGGGTCTTAAGCAATAAGGCTGGGGTTTTTGCTAAAAGGAAACCCCTCACTTCACATTCAACCCAAAAGAAGCGTTCATTTCAAACAGGGTTTTGTTTTGTTTTGTTTTTAGGTACCAGGGGCCAGGGATTGAACCTAGGACCTTGTATGTGGGAAGCCAGTGCCACTTTGGTTTCCCTGAATTGGTTTTTTCATTTGTTTTGCTTGTTGTTTTTGTTTTATTTCAGGAGGCACTGGGAACCAAACCCAGACCTCTCGTGTGGGAGGTGGCCACTCAACCACTTGAGCCACATCCGCTCCTTAGAGCAGGAATTCTTAACTGGGGTTCCGTGGAAAGATTTTAGGGGATCCATGAGCTTGAATTTAAAAATACCAACTTATTATCCTCATTTTCTCTGACCTCTAACAAATCTAGTATTCCCTTCACTTATGAATGTATGCAATAAATAAATACAGTAGTATTCATTTCACATGACTGACAGAGGAGTCTGTGGATAAAAAAGATTAAGAACCCCTGTTTTAAAGGAACATGTCTTTGTCCACTGCCATAAAATCTCAATAGAAAAATTGTTCCAGTCCATTTGGTACAGAAAGGGGATGCCAACCCTCCGGTGACTAGAAGCTCAGAAAACTAAGATAGATGGTATTATCTCCATTTTGCACATGAAAAAACTGAAGTTGGAGATTATTAAGTAAACTGCATAAAGAGGAATCCCAGGATAGGTCCACCGTAGTCCAACCAATGAGCTTACATACTCCTCCTCCCTAACTTATCTCTCATTTGTGAGCTAACTTATGTTTCCTAGTCTAGGCACTTCTCAGGAAAGTTCTTCCATGTATATTATCTCATTTAAATCTGACAGTTACAGTGTAAGGTATTTAATTCCTATGTTACCTAGGATGAAAGTGAAGAACCAGGAGACTCATTGTTCCCATCACAAAGTACTCAGACTTGTAAATACTTTTGTCATGACTTTTTTTTTATCTTAATCTAGGTATTGACATGCCTCCTTTGCCAGGCTCACTTTCACCTTTGAGCCTTTTCTTATGCAACTTTCCAACTGGAGGTCATCCTTTCTGGGCCTTGTCACTTCCACCTCCTCCATGAAGCCCTCCTGACCATGTCAGACCACATGACTCACTGACCATCTCTCACACTCATTTTGTGTAGCTCTTATTACTGTTTAACATTTTCTATTGTTCTCTTTCTGTCCTCTTTATCAGAAGCAACATCTCTAAAGTACATACTGCTAACCAGAATCTAGACATTCTTGCCATGGTCGTTTTCTCCTACCTCTCAGAGTGCTCTTTTATAGTTTGTATTTATAATATTGTATCTTTTCATTGACCTTTGAGAACTGTTATTTGTCCATCTTCAGAAAGTCTCTCCCACCCCTTGAGTTCTGGCTCACAACATTCTCCAGCTAAATCTGGATGCCACCCTGCATGATTTCATCCCCATGTGTAGCTGCTGTCTGGTATACGTCAGTCTCTCCGTCCCTTGACCTCATCTGCAGTGATTGCCACCTCCAGTATAACCTCGTGGCCTTACCCTGAATCTGACCAGCAGAAACTTCACTATTTTAGGTGTTAACACCAAAATCCCACTCTTGCAAGACATTGGTCATTACTTCCTTTATTGTCATTTCCTAACAAATCTCCTCTTCAACTTCAGAAATCTATGCCTTTGATCCTTCTACTGGCTGCATGGTCTTAGCTTCCTTCTGATAACATTTTCTTTCCCTTCCCCGGCCTGGACTCCACACAAACTTCTCTCTTACCAGCATTCTCAATTTCCTGTCTCCCTTTTCCTTCACCAAATATATCCTACAGATCTCCATCCTTTCACTCAACATCAGACTGCTGAGTGAAGCTACATAACCATAACTAAGCAGACTGATGCCATTACAAGCTTGTGGACTCCATTCTTAGACCCTTAATTTGGCTTGAAAACTTTTCAATTTTTTTTTATTGTTTTTTGTTGTTTTTTTTTTGTTTTTTGTTTTTTGTTTTTTTTTGGTCAGCTTCCTCTCTTATCCTGCTTAAGAGCTTTCGGAGCCTTCACCATTCTCCATCTCCCTATCAAATTCCCACTTTGCTTATCCAGCAGATGATCTGATCTTCCCTTTAGAGCGAACAGGCCATCATGATGTCCACCCTCTCTTACCAACCCACTCTATAAACCGTATCTGCCCTCATCCTCACTTCCTTCCAGTCTCCAGTTCCTATTGTTTGAAGTTAATCCTACCATCTGATTACCTGATCCCATCCTGTCCAACCCTCTGCCCATCAAGCATCTCCTTTCTCATTTCCGACCATTCACCTTCTTTCATTATCTTTTCCCCAGCCAATAAATATGTTCAAATTCCTCTCATTTGTATACACACATACACACACACCACATATCCCCTTAACTTTGCCTCTCTCCTTCTCTTCCCTGCCAAGCTTCGTGAAAGATTAATTTATGTATGTATTCTATGCTTGTCTCCTCTTCCTTGTCCTTTAACTCACATGTGTAAAACATCTGTTTCCATCTCTTACTGAAAAGGCCTCAGCAAAACTCACCCTAGTAAGCATGGGCTCTTCATCTCCCCTTTTTCCTGGCCTATCTGGAACATTTGATATTGTGGATCCTGTTGCCCCACACTCTGATGATTGTCCTACGTCTCTGATTTTTCCTTCTCAGTCTACGCTGGCTTCTCTTTCTCATAAATAGTGGTTCACTAGAATTCTATCCTGAGCCCTTTTCTCGTCTTACCTTAGTGGGCAACTACTTCCATTGCCATGGATTTTACTGTATTTAACTTTGACTGAACTGTTATCTCCAGCCTAGACCTTTGTTGATCTCCAAGCCTATATAGCAAAAGCTTCCCCAAGAGTTTCACTTGGATATCCAAAACCAGACCTACTTTTTTTCTTTAATAATTTGCTCCTATTTCCTTAGTGTCTATCTCAAAACTGATGATTATGATGATAATGATAATTAGTGTTTGTGATTAAATGTTCTTAAATTTTGGGGGAGTTAAAACACATTTTAATATAAAAACAAATGATTGGTATTTTATACATTTCATTTTCAAAAAATCTAGAACAAGGGATCACTTCAAATTTCCACAATATTATTCAACATTACAAATTGAAAAAAAACTATTTAGAAAACATCTGGGAAATCACACTATCCGACTAAAACACACTACAAAATTCAGAAAATGGCATCATTATAGATGGGCACTCCGCAGCTCTCTTGCAAAAAAGTGGCTGAGAAGGGGCAAAATCCTACCCAAGTGGGCTGTTTTGGGAACTCACAGAGCAAGAGGTTTCAAGGCTTTGATCTGGAGGGAACTAGACAAAGAGATAGAGAGCCCAAGAGAAAACTGCGAGTTTCTCTCCCCTGTGGCTGGAAATGGTAGGCAGCTAAGCCCCACCTTTAAGGCAGATAATCTCTGTGGACCCCCTGACTCTCACCAGCCAGTGAGTGGGAAGAAGCATTCTCTGGGAAGAGGAGGGTTTCCTTTCCATGGGTTTAGACACCTGAGCCCCCTTTCAAATGGGAAGGACACAAGCCAGCACCGAGGTGGCCCTGGGGAGGGTGGGACAGAAATCTGCTCAGGCAGCCCATCATACCCATCCACCCTGGGAGAGTGGACCTTGGGAACAGAGGGGAAGGAAACAGGCAACTAATTAGCCTGGCAGCTGCAAACTATTAAAATTTCAACTCCCCTAAGGGAAACAGGCTGTAGGAAGAGCTCAATAAGCTTTCAAAAGCCTATTTAGGGTTCCCTGGAAGGAAGAGGAGTCTGGAAGAGGGTCAAAAGTGTTTTCTTTGTGGTGAGTTTGGTTAACTGAAGCCCCTCTGAATCTTGGAAGGGACCCCAACCTGACCAGGAGAGGGGAGGGGGGATCTGCTTAGACAGGATGTCATACCCAGCCACCCTGGGAGAGAAAACAATTAGAATAGAGAGAAGACAGGGACCAAAAGGCACTTAATCAGCAGGACTCTGGCAAACTGCTAAGATTCTAACCTGCCGGAGGGAAAGTGCGTGGATAGTTTTCTAAAAGGCTAACAGACCTAAGGAGAAAGTTCAGCTCAGTGGAGGAATTCCCCCTTGAATATATGAGGTCCCTAGTTTGAGTCCCAGTTCTTCTTAGAGAAGTGATCTACCAGGGTATCAGACATCCAGCTGTTACTTTAAGACAGGAACTTATAGACATTCTTTTTATATTAGCTTTTCGTGGATCTCTTATTTTCTTTAAAAAGTTTCCTTTTTAGGGAAGTGGACGTGGCTCAACTGATAAAGCATCCACCTACCATATACGAGGTCCAGGGTTCGATACCCAGCGCTTCCTGAGCCGTGTGATAAGCTGACCCACGCGCAGTACTGCCACGTGTAAGGAATGTCACATGCAGGGGCGCCCCCACAGAGGGATGCCCCACATGCAAGAAGTGCGACCCACAAGGAGAGCTGCCCCATGTGAAAAAAATGCAGCCCATCCAGGAGTGGTGCTGCACACACGGAGAGCTGACACAGCAAGATGACGCAACAAAAAAGAGACGCAGTTTCCCAGTGCTGCCAGATAATGCAAGCAGACGCAGAAGAACACACAGTGAATGGACAGGGAGAGAAATAAATAAATCTTTTTAAAAAGTTTCCTTTTTAAAATTTAACTTAGTTTACTCACTAAAACCTGATTCAAAATCTGCAGAAGGCAGGCTGCAGGGTGATTGATTTGGGAACACTGGCAGCCTGAGAAACTCCTTAGAGGCCTAAAAGGGAAGGCTATTTTCCCTTGTTCTGTTTTTTTGTTTTTCTTTTCATTTTTTTTTCTTTCTTCTCTTTTTTTTAAAATGAGGTGCTGCTGTCTTGTTTCTTGTTTGTTTCATTTCCCCTTTGTTTCCCTTTTTTTCATTTACCAACTTTGTCTACCTACACTATTTCTGTTCTTTCCTTCATCTTCCTATCTTCTGTTTTCTGTTGTTGTTCTTTCATTCCACCTCTTTTTGTTTGGTATTCAATTTTTCCTGTTTTTATTTCTCCTTTATTCTTGTTTTCCTTCTTTTTTACTTTTTTAGTTTTTCTTTTCTCTTTCCTTTTCATCACTCCAGCCTTTTAATTCAGTCTATATATTTTCCTCTATTCTGTTTCTCATTTCTTTGTTTCTATTCCACTTTTTAATTCTTATTCCTCTGCACTTCTTACTCAAGTTAATTACTAATTTTCCTAGGTTTTATATGGTTCTTCTTCTACCTTTTACTATTATTATTACTGTTATCCTTTTTCTCTTCTTACCTCTTTTCCTTTCTCTGGTCCTAATTTTTTTTTCTCAATGGAACATACACAACAGCAAGGAAATAGAATAAGAGGAATGAAGTGTCAAAGTGAAAACTTACCGCACACACAAAAACAACAAGAAAATAAAACTCTAGAGTAGAAAGAAGCAGCTAATCAATTGAGTAACCCATCAAGATGAACTGATGCCTAGACACCAATAAAAAATTACAATCCATACTAAGAAACAGGAAGACACAGCCCAGACCAATGAACAAACTAAAAAACAAGAGGAGATGCAGAACATGGAACAACTAATCAGAGATGTCCAAACAAATATCATGAATCAACTTAATGAAGTGAAGAAAGAGATTAAGGGTATTGGGAAGGCACTGAGAGAGCACATTGAAGAAATTGTAAAGATACATAAAAAGATTACAGATATGATGGTGATGAATGGCACAATCCAAGAAATCAAAAGTACACTGGAAGCAAATAACAGCAGACTTGAACAGGCAGAGGAAAGAATCAGTCATGTGGAAGACAGTACAGCTGAAATAAAACAGATAGTAGAACAGATAAATAAAAAGATAGAAAAAATCCCGCAGGGACTTAGGGATTTGAATGACAACATGGAATGCACAAATATACGCATTATAGGCATCCCAGAAGGAGAAGAGAAGGGAAAGGGGGCAGAAAGAGTGTTGGAGGAAATAATGGTTGAAAATTTCCCAGCACTATTGAGAGACATGGACGTACATGTTCAAGAAGTGCAATGAACCCCAAAGAGTATAAATCCTAACAGGCCTACTCCAAGATATATACTTGTCAAATTGTCCAATGCTGAAGAGAGAGAATACTGAAACAGCAAGAGAAAAGAGATCCATCACATACAAAAGAAGCTTGATAAGATGAAGTGCTGATTTCTCATCTGAAACCAGGGAGGCAAAAAGGCAGTGATATGACATAATTAAGGTGTTAAAAGAAAAAACCTCCAGCCAAGAGTTCTTTATCCAGCAAAGCTGGGATTCAAAAATGAGGGAGAGTTCAAAATATTCACAGATAAACAGAGATTAAGAAAGTTTGTCAATAAGAAACCTGCCCTTCAAGAAATACTAAAGGGAGTTCTGCAAGTAGAAAGGAAAAAACAGGAGAGAGAGAATTGGAGGAGAGTGTAAGAACAACTAAAAAGATAAAAAAGAGAAATAAAAACAACATATGGCATGCATAAAAAAACCAACATATGACTAATGTTAGTAATTCCTTGACAGTAATAACATTGAATGTTAATGGATTAAACTCTCCAGTCAAGAGACACAGATTGGCAGAATGGATAAGGAAATATGAGCGATTTACATGCTGTCTACAAAAAACTTGCCTTACACCCAGGGACTCAAGAAGGCTGAAAGTGAATGGTTGGAAAACAGTTTTACATGCAAACAATAAAAAAGGGTGGGATGGGAAGCAAACATGGCTCAAGCAATTGCGCTCCTGTCTACCATATAGGATGTCTCGAGTTCAGTTCCTGGGGCCTGCTGGTGAAGGTGAGATGGCCCATGAGGTAAGCTGGTCCACAAGAATGGATGCAACGAGATGATGCAACAAAAAAGAGACACGGAGGAAAGAATGAGAGACACAGCAAAACCAGGAGCTGAGGTGGCCCAAGCATTGAGTGCCTCTCTCCAATGTCAGAAGGTCCCAGGATCACTTACCAGTGCCTCCTAAAAAGAAGATGAGAAGACAAGCAGACACAGAAGAATGTGTGGTGAATGGACACAGTGAGCAGACAGCAAATGCAAGTGACAAGTGGGGGGAGATGATAAATAAAAATCTAAAAAAAACAGAGAGGATGGGAATAGCTACACTAATATTGGACAAAATAGACTTTAAATGCAAAACTATTGCAAGAGACAAAGAAGGCCACTATATACTAATAAAAGGGATAATCTGTCAAGAAGAAAGAACAATCATGCATTTATGTGCCTAACCAGGACACCTCAAAATATGTGAGACAAATACTGGAAAAATTAAGTGGAGAAATAGATGCCTCTACAATTATAATGGGTGACTTTAATACACCATTATCACCATTAGACAGAATGTTTTGACAGAGAATCAATAAAGAAACAAAGACCTTGAATAATACATTTGAGGATCTGGACCTAATAGACATATACAGAACATGACACTCAAATGCAGCAGGATACACATTCTTCTCAAGTGCATATGGCTCATTCTCCAGGGATAGACCATATACTAGACCATAGAACAACTCTCAAGGAATTCAGAAAGATTGAGATTTTACAAAGTAATTTCTCTGATCACAATGAAATGAAACTAGAAATCAGTAAGGGGCAGAGAAGCAGATTAAGCACAAAGATACAGAAATTAAAAAATACACTCTTGGCTAATCAGTAGGTCAAGGAGTATACTGCAAAAGAAATCAATAACTACCTTGAAATGAATGGAAATGACAACAAAATGTATCAAAGCCTGAGATGCAGCAAAAATCGTACTGAGGGGGAAATTCATAGCCATAAATGCCTATAATAATAAAAAAAGAAGAGCTAAAATCAAAGACCTAGCCAGACACCTGGAGGAATTAGAAAAAGAATAACAAACTAACCCCAAAGGAAAGAAGGAAATAACAAAGATTAGAGCAGAGCTAAATGAAATTGAAAATAAGAAGCCTTAGAAAAAATAAACAAAACCAAAAGCTGGTTCTTTGAGAAGATTAATAAAATTGACAAACCCTTAGGTAGACTAACAAAGAAAAAAATAGAGAAGATGCAAATATATAAAAGAAAAAACGAGGACCCCACTGAAATAGAGTATCATAAAAGGACACTTTGAAAAATTCTATATCAATAAGATGGATAATTTAGAGGAAATCGACAAATTCTGAGAAACACACAAGCAGCCTATATTGACAAAAGAAAAAAATTAATGAACTAAACAGACCAATCACAAATAACAAGATAGAATTAGTTGTCAAAAATGTCCCAACTAAGAAGAGCCCAGGACCAGAAGTCTTCACAGGTGAATTCTGCCAAACATTCCAGAAAGAACTAACACCAATCCTGCTTAAACTCTTCCAAAAAACAGAAGTGGAGGGAACAATGCCTAACTCATTCTATGATGCCAACATCACCCTAATACCAAAGCCAAACAAAGGCACCATGAGAAAGGAAAACTATAGACCAATCTCCTAATGAACCTAGATGCTAAAATCCTGAACAAAATACTTGCTAATTGTATTCAACAACACATTAAAAGAATTATACACCATGACCAAGTGGGTTTCATCTCTGGTATGCAAGGATGGTTCAACATAAGGAAATCGATCAATGTAATAAATCACATAAACAGATTAAAGGATTAAAAAAAAAATCACATGATCATCTCTATAGACATAGAAAAAGCTTTCAACAAAATACAGCACCCTTTCCTGATAAAAGCACTTCAAAAGTAGCAAAGCAACTAGAAAAAAGACCTTGACCAAAAGGGGGAAAATGGAAAGACAAATGAGTTTATATGGCTAAGAGACTTCAAAGTGAGTTGGGAGGTCATTCCAGAGGCTATACTTATACACATCTCAGCCGGATCTCTTTGACTGCCAAAGTAGATACTACCCCAAATAGCAGGACTCCTGAGGGCTCTGGAGACATCTAGACACTATAGTCAGGGCAGATAGCTCAGGAGTTTGGTGTCTTGCCAGTGGGCCCCACTTTGGAATTTATGCTCCCCAGAGTGACAGTGTTGGACTCAGTTGCAGTTTCCCTACACATGGCTCTTCTGTCCTTCAATTTGAACCTATAACTAGCACTAGGGTTGGTAGGTGTATGTCCAAGAGACTTAAATCTTTGGACTGGGCCCTGAATCTCATTGGAATTGCAACACCTATTTTCCAGTTCATTCTTCTCACCCAGGATGACTAACATGGACGTGATGATGGCCAACCACCATACTAAGGAACCGAGAAAGTCTACAACTACAAGCAAGAGAGTCCCACCCATCAGCCCTTTGGGATCACAGACCTCTCTCAATTAGAGGTGGAGTAGACATCACCATCCCAGAATCCTCAGGATTGGAGAATGAACTATGGACTAAAGTAGACTTACTAGTATTTTACTATAAACTTATTGTGTTTCTAGCAATGGAAGAAATCATACCATTGATGTGGTGGCAGTAGCCACTGGAGGTTCTGAGGGCAGGGAGAGGGAAAAACAGGAGTAACACGGGGGTATTTCTGGGACTTGGGAATTGTCCTGAATGACATTGCAACAACAGAAACAGGCCATTATAAATCTTGTAGTAACCTACAGAATTGTGTGGGAGAGACTGTAAACTACAATGTAAACTTTAATCCATGCTTCGTGGCAATGCTCCAAAATGTGTTCATCAATCACAGTGAATGTACCTCATTAATGAAGGATGTTGTTAATGTGGGAAAATGTGGGAGGTGTAGGGAGCAGGGCATATGGGAATCCCCTTTGTTTTTTATTAACATTTATGTAATCTAAGTGTCTTTTAAAATATCTATATATTTTTTTAAAAAAAGGAAGAGAAAACATCTGAATTTTCTTCCAGATGAAGTTGACTTGCACTTGATTGTAGAATTCAAGATTTCTCAGATGAAAATACAGAGTCAAAAGCAGTGGATAAAACTTAACAAATTGCTTGTCCTTGTTCAACTGTTACACTGATAAACCCATACACTGTATTCTTCTTTTCTTGCATCTGTGGTTTTCAGAGCAAATAAGCTTTTTCCTGCCTCCAGACTATCATCCTATCATACCATCCAGATGATTAAATATAAAGCATGCCTATGCAGAACATCATACTTATCTGATGATGCTTTTATACCATACTTAGAAACTCCCATGATAAATTCTTCCTCCAGAGGAAGAAAAGAAAAGTGGGTGTAGCTCAGTGGTTCAGGGCCTGCTTTGCATGTACCAGGTGCTGGGTTTAGTCCCCAGTACCTAAAAAAATAAAAAATAAATAAATAAATAAGCCATTTCCCGTCTTGCTGGGTGTGATGGTTAGACTAATATGTCAACTCGGCCAGGTAACGGTGCCCAGGTATTTGGCCAAGCAAGCACTGGGCTAACTGTAATACAAGGGCATTTATGGACTTTAGTCACCATTGACTTTACTGCGGTGGTAAATCATAGACAGCTGATTACAATTACATCAGTCAGGGAGATCGCCATCAGCAATGAGTGACGCTTTATCCAATCTGTTGAATGTCTTAAAACAGGAAGTGATTCCAGCATTGAGTGAGAATTTCCCAGCTCGTCTTTGGACAGCCAATGTCTCCCAGAAACTCATCAAGGACCTTCATTGGACTATTATTGGAGCCCCTGGTTGCAGCCTGCCTGCAGAACCTGCACTTGTGCATCCCCACAGTTGCATGAGAGACTCTGATAAGATCTCTTCTTTCTATTGACAGATATCTCTTCTTGATTTTTAGTCAGGTTCTAGAGAACCCTAATACACTGGGCAATATCTATATAATTTATCAGGTCTAGTGGCCCTTCAAGATTTTTTCCCTTAGAGACTTTCAGTTTCTCAATGGCAACAACACATTTCATTTTAAAAATTCTGCACAGGTATCTGAATTATTGTTGCTTTGTCCTGAGTTTTTTTGTAGAACCTGTATTGAGGCTGGCTACAGTCTGGATGGTAAAAATTCCCCAAGGGTGGAATCTACAGACCTGCTCTTTCCACCCCCACCCTCCCAGCTCCTCCCACTCCCCCATTTTAGGAGGTAGAGGGGATCGAACCTGGGACCTTGGGTGTGGGAAGCAGAGGCTCAACATCTTGAGCCACATCTGCTCCCCAAGAGTTGCTCTTAGTAGTGATTTCATTACTTTGGGAACTGCTACTACTATGTCATTTTTTGCCTTTTCTAAACATTTTTTACAGTAGCTTGATCCAAAAAAGCTCCCTATAGAACAGAATGCTATTTTATTGTCTTTCAAAGCGCCACAGACAGCTGTCTACCCAGATAGTTTCCCTTCTTTCTGACATGATCAATTCCTTTAGGAAAAACAGTGTATTTCACAGCCCGTACTCAGCTCTGGAGTCGTTTTTGGTTGGGATCAGAGAGGGACCGCAGGAGCAGCCGGCTCTTCAGTTCTAATTCCAGTGCCAATTTTTTGGTGCTCCTATGAATATTAATTTTAATTGTCACAAGAGTACTATAAGATAGCTCTTGTTATTATCCTCATTTTACAAAACAGGAAACTTTGACACGAAGAGATTTAGAATCTCAGTGAGTGACATTGTCTTGTTACCCAAATACCCAAGCCAGAGACCCAAAAAGAATCTTATATTCCTTCTTCCTTTTCTGTGATGTTAAATCAATTCTCAAATCCTGTTGGTTCTTCCATTTCAGTTTTGCTGGCTTCATCCCTTCCTCTCCTTTACCTCTTTCTCTGGACTCTATGTCTTTGCCTAACTTCAGATCCTCACCATCTCTCAGCCACACTATTACAATAATCTCCTAACTGGTCTTCTTGCCTCAATCTTACCTCTTCCTACTCCCAACAATTCAATTATCCTCCACTTTTCTGCTAAACTGCTCTTCCTGAACTGCAAATCTGATCTTGTTATTATACATAAAGCCTTTCAGTGAGCCTCTCATCTACCTCACAGCTTCTTCTGCAGGGGACCCAAGTATGCTAAATCCCATGGGCTGCCCACTCCATGACATTTCAGTTTCATCTCTCCCCACTGTTTCCAGACATTCCAAACACCTCCCTGAATGCCATGCACAAAAGCTTTTTGCTTATGAGTTTTCTCTGCCACTTCTTTCTTTGAGTAAACTACTGCTCATCCTTTGAAACTGCACTGTCTAATATGGTAGCCACCAGCCACATGAGGCTACTGAACACTTGCTACGTGGCAAGTGTGAATTAAAATGTACTATGCTGTAAGAATACATTGGATATCAGATATACTATTTAAAAAGGGTAAAATGTCTTATTAATTTTATAATGATTAAACATTGAAATGACAATATTTTTATATATTATGAAAAATAAATTATTAGAATTCTATTTCTTTTTACTTTTAAAAATATATATGGCTAATAGAGAATTTAAAATTACACAAGTGACTTGAATTTGTGGCTTACATTACATTTCTATTAGGTGGTACTACCTCAAAACCTTGCCCAGAACTAAAGCCAAATCTTTCATGACAATCACAGCCAATCTATCCCAGGAGGACCCAGTGCCAGGACCACATCTTGTTCACAAACACAGAGTTGTAGAACTGAGGTATGCTTCTGGGAGATGAGAATCAGTTTGACCTCACCACCTGCTGCTGGGGTAGGATGACTGGAAATCGCTGTGGGTCACAGATGCTGAACATCATCCTCAAGGCACCATTTATTAGTCCTCCCAACACTCACACAGAAGACTGGCCACCCATTATTGGAGGAGACAGAGTGATCGCATGACTATATGAGGTTCCAAAATTCCTCCCGATTCCCTGGCATGTGTGTGGGGAGATATAAATCTGCCCAGGGCTGAGATATGGTGTACTCAGGATCACCATGGATGTTTTCCTGCAGAAGGTCCTCTGTTGGCTTAACCATGATAAGAACTGATCTGAAGACCTCTGTGTCTAGACAAGGAAATGAAAAATATTGACTTTAATTTATCAATGTATTGATATGTTTAATAATCTTACATATACTATATTAAAGGCAATGGACTGAGTTAAAAAACAAACAAAACTCACCCAGTAATCTCACACACACACACACACACACACACACACCCCAAAGAAAATTAAGAACTCCCTCCTTTGTGCTTTCACTTTGACTTGCGCATACCACTTTTATGGTTCTTAGCACATTTTTGATAATTATTTGTTTGGCAAGATAAAGGTTACTGTTCCCCTTGTCCTCATCACTGGGTAAGATGAATACCCATCCACTTCTGGGATACTGACCCAGAAGCCAAGAAAATACATACACTAAGATCTTTGGCAAGTTAGAGAAAAGAGACAATGACCCTAACGGCATAATATGTTACAGGAACAGTCAATATTAACAAGAATATATCTTGTAGATATTTCACTCTGGGGCTGAACTTGGAGGGGCCATTTTCCTTCAGCCCCTCCTTTTACAGGCATGATCTGACAGATCTAAACTATCACCACCCCAACACGAAAAAATATCCCCTCTTCCATCATGGAGACAATTAGCTGGAATGGCTCGTCCCACCCAGCCTGACAAGTTAGAGAGAAGAGAGAAAGATGTTCAAAATAGAGTAGCTTTTCTAGTAGATAAGGTGCTCAGGGGAACAATTAAAGAGCTATTTTACTTCTGTACCTGGACTCCTTTTATGTACACTTGATACCTGATAAAAATATTATTTTCTGGTAAGGGACTGAAACTTCCTGCCTTTCCAAACCTTTAAGGCCATAGCCAAGAGGTTACATTTGTTTGATTGGTCTTCCCTCCTAGATGTGGAACAGGGATCACATCTTATACTCTCTTGTATCCACAGTACTCACCAGTCCTGACACACAACAGGTGCCCAATAAATGCCAAACAAATGACTGACCAGTTGGAGTGAGGGTGGGTTGATACTTTACACTAATAGAGAGGCTTCTGGCCAAACAAGTAGTCCACTCCAGGGAGAAAGGTCAGGCTGGGCCACAGAGCCACAGAGTGTACAAAAGTCTGGTGGGAGTAGGGAGCAGACTGAGCATGTGAAGGAAAAATGGTTCATTATAAAGCCTGAGTTGAGTTAGTTGGTGAAATTCATATTCTCCATTTCATGTTCTATTGTCTAACTAGCCATCACACAACGCAGACATCTATCAGGTCCCCAGACAAATTTTCTTTTATTCTATAATTTCAGCTCCATCTAGAGCACCACCATAATACCAGCTCAGGGCCCTGACTTCACAAGTCACATCCTTGCTTCTGTTTTAAGGAGGACATTGTTTTATCTGGTCCATTGGACTGGCTCAGGTCAGGTAGCAATAAAATGCTGGTATATGGTCCTTTAATTCAGAAGAGTCTTTGGAATTTTTTTCCTCTCCTAGAATCCTGGAAAATGAATTAACAGTGGTTAATTAAAAAATCAGTGTCTTTTGTTAACATAATGTCAGCACTTCAAATTCACAGTCATGGAATTTGCAAGCTGGAAGGAACAGTAGACATTACTTTTGTTTCTCAGGTAAAGAAATTTGTGCCTAGAGAGCTGATATGGGTCACAGTAAGTTAGGACCTGAACCCAGGGATCCATTTCCTTCTGCTGCTCACCTGCAGGTGCAGCCATACCCCACCAGTCCAGGACGTGTCCAACCCACACCTCTCTGCATTTTCTGTGGAACTGGGGCCAGATGATCGGCTTTTAAGTCATCTGGGATAGAAGGGGAGAAAAGTGATAGACACAGATTTCTCATACATTTGTTTTCTTTGGAATATGTTAAGTGATTTTTTAAAAAGCCTGATTCTTAATGGTGCTGACTTTAAGGTTGTTGCATGAACTCAGGTGCTAAGGGGCAGTTCAGAAGCATGCTGGCTAACTGAGAATTCACCATAACCAGAGCTGCCGATTGATGGCCTGGTGGTGAGCTGGGTCTGGCTATTAGCCCCAAATCATTTAAGTATCTCCCAACAGGAACCGATTGGGCCTGAAGGAGGGGATCGTCCACAACAGCCTTATTAAGAGTTGAATTGCTCCCTTCCATTCCTCAACTGGCCCAGAGAGCCTTACGGACAGGCAGGAACAGGGACTTCTAATTCCCGTTTCTTATCTGGCCCTAACTTGGCTTGTGACTCTGGGCAAGTATTTCAACTTCTCCAACAAGGGTGGCCTATGATTTGGAAAGCAAAAAAAAAAAAAAAACACAGGAAAAAATAACTTCTCAAAAGGGATAGTCTGGGATAGTTTAGAGACTGGAGAAAAAAAATTACCCGGCTCACGTGCTGTGAGCTGCCCGGCTGGTTCCCTGGCCCGGGAGTCACGTCCCACTCACCCCCTGGGCGAAGGCTGCCAACTCCTGCCCGAGGGCTCCCGGGTCTGGTCCTGGGGAGTCGGGGCCGCGGAGGCCCAGGGGCGCCTTTCTCTTTAAGAGCCCCACAGGCCATCCTGATTGGCTGTAGCTATGCAGGTCTTTCTTCTCTGGCGCCCTCGGAGTGCGCCCTCCCCCGTCGCTTTCTCTGCTCTCTTTCCCCAGTCTCCCTCCACCCTCCTCGGCTCTCCCTCGGGCTCCTCGCGCTCGCCCCCTCTTCCTCGCAGCCGAGTTCAGCCCCAGCAGCGGCATGGGTGAAACGCCAGCAACAGATGCCGGGCGCCAAGACAGAGCATCCTTAGGCCATGCTGAAAGCCTGGAGAAGAGAGAAGGGAGCCAACAGAAGGGCTGGGAAGGCGGGGATGGGAGGTGCAGGGAATCCCCCCTACAAGGCAGAAGCCCCCGCCCCCACCGGAGAGCTCCGCGCACAGAGTCTGTTGCTGTTACCGCCGGGACGGACCTTCCCCGAGCCATGCCGGGCCCAGCAGTCGACGGGGAGAAGGTCCCCGTCTGCGACGCCAAGAAGGACATCTGTGCCGGAGTCGAAGCCTCAGAGGGTGGCGGTGGCCAGGAAAGGCCAGGCGGGCGCGGGCAGCGGCAGAACATCGTTTGGAGGAACGTCGTCATGATGAGCCTGCTCCACTTGGGGGCCGTGTACTCCCTGGTGCTTATCCCCAAAGCCAAGCTGCTCACTCTGCTCTGGGGTAAGTCCCGCCGGCGCCCCCTGCGCCCCGGGTACGGCGGCGGAGCCGGCCTGGGGCGCACGAGCTAGTCGGTCGCATCTCCACTGCCCACTGCCCGCGGTGCGGAGCTCTCCCCGCATCTCCCCTCTCGCCCGCCCGACCCCCTTGGAATCCAGTTCTCGGCCCTTTGGGGACGGGAAGAGATTTGTGTCCAGGTATTTTAAACTTCTACCTCCCTCGTCGTCTGCTTGAGTAAGCGCTTTTGCCCGGCTCCGGAGGGAGAGCCGGGAGGGAGTCGGTGTCCTGCGGCGCCACGGGTGTGCGCAGAGGCGCGCGAAGGGAGATGCGGGGCACGGTCTAAACCCGGCTCCGAGGGAGGGAAGGAGGACAGACAAGATGGTTGTGTTGCCAGTGCGGGTCCCGGGGGCCTTTCAGCTTCTCCGTCTCCTCCGAGGACCACCGGCCGTGCAGCCGAACTAAGGACAGGAAAGGGAGTGGAGGGGGAATAAGAGACCCGGCACAGGATAGCGTCTTGGTGGTCGCACACGAAATGGAAGAAACCAGTCCCTTTCCTGCTTCCTCAAGGCCCCTGACCCTTCCCTCTCCACTCCCCAACCCCACCCCGGATCGTGCTATTCTTTGCCTAGTGGCAGTACTCCGGTCCTAGAAGTTTCTCAGCCAGAAAACCGAGCCCACAGTCCGAGCGCTCTGCCCCAGCACAAAGCTCCCCCTGTGGCGTGCAGAGCCACCTCCAGGCCCCTGTCCTCCTCTGGCCTGCGCGGGTCTGATTCTCGTACCTGTGGCTCCCGTGCCACCCTGTTTCCTTGCACCCGCACCCCTACTGGCAGGAGCGGGAGCCTAGGAACTGACTACCCCACGAGGACCCCCGGCGCGCCGAGCGCCCCTGCGTGACCTGGTCGCTGATCTCTGAACCACTTCGCAGCTCCCTGTCACCATAACTGTTTTTACCCTCGGTCACTGTAGCAGCAGTAGCCAGGATAAAAGGCTCAGGCATGGGTATTCTGGACTGAGAATTTGACGAGGTAATCCAAGAAGCCCTCTCAGCTCCCGTTTCTGAGATCTCTAAGAAACAGGACTAAAGAAGCACAACCTACTTTTATTTCTAGAGGGGAAGAGGAAAGAAGAAAATGGAAAAGATCTCTTTCTACAAAGCTCCTTATTGACAAAACGCCGGCTTCAAATACCTAGGTATTATAGATAATGGGGCCGCTTGGACTCCGAGCCTTCCTTGGAAACCCGTGAGGTCCCTGCTCTTGGAAGCAAACACCTTGAGAACATGGGGGTCACTTAGAGGGGTGTGGCTGAGGGAGGGAAAGCACAGATGAGGGATAATGAAGGAAGGAGGGGTCTTTGGGAGTTCCTGCAGCCTTTAAAAGTCTTCCCAAAGTTCCTGAAACTCCCTGCCTCTTGCCTTATTGCCCAGGACCTCCAGGGAACTCCATTCTCCTCCAGCTCTTGGGGGCAGAATTGCATGCTGGACTTCAGAGCCCATTTACCTCTAGGGCACTGGGGTTTATCTTTAATAGCTATAGTGTCAGAGAGAGCTTAGAAAAGAATGAGCACTTAAAATATTATCTTACATGCCTGGCCTTCCATAAGGCCCACAGGCTCCATTATTACAGCCTCTGAACCCTGCTGATCTTGGCACCCCACCAGGAACCACAAAGACAAGGCTCTCCTCTCCAGGTTTGCCAAGTCACCTCTGCCCTTTCATGAGGCCCTTTCTGGGGAAAGACAGAATCTTTGTTCTGAAAGACCTTGGACAGAGAGGATCTCCTTCAGTCTCAAATGCCTCCAGCTTCCTCAGAAGTTAACACAATGCAGGGATCTGGTTTCCCCTTTGTGGTGATGGTGTGAAACCCATCTTTGTACCTCCCTGGATATTCCTCTGCCTTAGCTTCACTTCATCAGCTCTGTGTTCTGAATTTTGATTCCCTACCTGTCCTTCATTGCTTTCCTTTAAAAAAAAAAAATAAAAGAATATTTTAAAAAAGAGAAATGGTGGATGTTAAGTTTGAAATTCCGAAATTGTGACTTAGAAACATTCCAAACAAATGGATCTTATCTGATGAATGTCTTTTGAGAGAAGAAATGAGGGACAGTTGGAGATAAGCTAAGATCAGTTGCAGAGATGGCTAGGATATATAGTGCAACCAGAGAGACTAGGGGTTATTTTCGATGAGGTCCATGATGTCTTGATGTATGAATTTCCCCCCACTGGGTGCCCCTTTCTTCCACCTCTCCCACTGTCTCTGCCTAGCTTTAGGGCTGTGTTCATGCATCAATGGGCTGCTCATCCCCCTCAGGGACTTGAGTTGTCAAGGAGATAGTCTTAGCCCATCCATCGTTTGCCACCCTCCACCCCAGGTAAGGTTGCCCTGGAAACGAGGCATCCATGCGGTACACCCAGCAGAGCATGTGTTAGGTGTGCAGTATGCAGGGAGTAATTTGCGTGGTAGTAAAATGTCACCCATGAAAGATCCATCAAGTTCTTCAGCCTAACCTCCTCCTTTGCCTAACACCTTCCCTTGCCCTCCACCCACTTTTTGTAATTCTCCTTGGAACCAAATCAAGTTATTTTCTCTTTTTATCCTTCCAGTTTCCTGAGGGGGCAGGCAGTCAGAACAGAATGCTCTTGGTGCCCTTAGGTCCTGAGGGATGAGTTTATGAGTTTTGAGGACAGAAAGCAAACTCCAGTTGAAGGAAAAATCTTCGCCTGAAGGCTTACGCATGAGGGGGCCTGCTTTGAGGCTGTTGGTCAAAGGAACAGCTACTCAGTGCCCTGAATCCCAAGATGGGTGGTGCAGGGAGCCTGGATCAGCAATCATGGTATTGATATAAAAGTCCCAGAGCCCTTCCCAGTGTAGGTTTCCCTGATTGTCTCCAGGCATTTGGACTCTTGGGTTCCAGAAATGTCAGGGACTTTTCTGGTTTCTCTCTAAATGCCCTCCAAGTCATCCAAATGTACCCATGGGGACATCATTTTTTTTTCATGCATGGGACAACTTCAGTGACAATACTTTGGGCATGCAAAGCAGTCATACCCTGCTGCTCCCTTCAGCCCTGCTGCTCCCTTCATTGGGTCCCCATCCTTCTTCCATCCTGCCCAGGGGGAGATATGGCTATTGTGTAGGCTGGTACAAGACTCCCTTGTGCCCTTTTGTTGCTGGAGCAACTGGACCCTCCTCGGTAGGATTCTGACCATGGTGAGGACGCTGAGAGGTGGCAGGGATTAACAATGCAGCTGGGGTCAAGAGAGACTGGGGTTTAGAATGCTGTGGTCCACCAGCAAATTCTGTCAAACTCTGAGAGTTCCCCCAAAATTGGCTATCTTCTGTTAGGCCTTGGGTCACCTGCATCCATGGCATGGTATGGTGATTGTGTTTCTTTGGGGTTGCACTCTTTTTCCATTGAGCCTCTAAGGTTATTGAGGAGTCCCAAGAATGTGTGGCCACAGACTTCTATCTTGCCTCCAGATTTTTGTGTTTTTTCCTTGGTCCATTTACCTCTTTTATTTTTTTCTTCTTCCTCATTTAAACTTTTTTTTAAGGATGCATAGATCACACAAAATGTTACATTAAAAAATATAAGAGGTTCCCTTATACCCTACTCCCCTCACTCCCCATTCCTTCCCATATTGACAACTTCTTTCATTATTGTGGTACATTCATTGCATTTCATGAGTTTATTTTGGAGCATTGTTACACAGCATGGATTATAGTTTATGTTGTAGTTTATACTCTCTCCCAGTCCATTCAGTGGGTTATGGTAGGGATATATAATGCCCTGCATATGTCCCTGCAATATCATTGAAGACAACTCCAAGTCCTGAAAATGCTCCCATATCACACCTCTTTTCCCCTTTCCCTGCCTTCAGCAATTCCTGTGGCCACTGTCTCCACATCAATTATATAATTTGTTCCATTGCTAGAGTCACAATAATTCTATAGTAGAATACCAGTAAGCCTACTCTAATCCATATTTTATTCCTCCTTTTTTATTTATTTATTTATTTATTTAATTTATTTATTAATTTATTTTTTATTTAATTCCCCTCCCCTCCCCTGGTTGTCTGTTTTTTCTGTGTCTTTTTGCTGCGTCTTGTTTCTTTGTCCGCTTCTGTTGTCAGCGGCACGGGAAGTGTGGGCGGCGCCATTTCTCAGCAGGCTGCTCGCGCCTTCGCGCTGGGCGGCTCTCCTTATGGGTGCACTCCTTGCGCGTGGGGCTCCCCTACGCGGGGGACACCCCTGTGTGGCACCGCACTCCTTGCGCGCATCAGCACTGTGCATGGGCCAGCTCCACACGGGTCAAGGAGGCCCGGGGCTTGAACCGCGGACCTCCCATGTGGTAGACGGATGCCCTAACCACTGGGCCAAAGTCCGTTTCCCTATTCCTCCTTCTTGAGGACCCTGGGATTGCAATGTCTATTCCACCTCTAAATTCAGAGGGGGCTTAGATTCCACATGGCTGATAGATGGAATTCTACTGCTTGCAGGTGTAGACCCTCTTGGTTCCCTGGTGTGGTGGTTAACCATACTCACTCCCTGTTAGCTGACCTGGGTAAGTCCAATGAACCAGAGAGTAGGTATGGTAACTCTCTTGAGGCTCAGGGCCCAGCTGACACATAGAAAGTCCAGAGATTCAAGTCTCCTGAGCATATACCAACCCCAGCACCAACCACTGATTCAATAAAAGTGACAGAGGAGGCATGCATAGAGAAGTCATATCTGAGTCCAACTCTATCATGTTCAGGAGCACAAATTCCAAAGTAGGGCCTACTGGCAAGGCACTGAACTCCAAAGCTATCTGTCATGACCATAGGACCAGGGTGTCTCTGTAGCCCTCAGGAACACTCCTGCCTGGGGCTGTATCTGCTTTGGCTGTCTCTCAGATCTTGCTGAGATGTGTGTAAGAATGACCCCTCTGATGACCTCCTGACTAATTTTGAAGACTCTTAGCCATATAAATTCTTTTTTCTTTACCATTTCCCCCTTTTATTCAAGGTCTTTTTCTAGTTGCATCACCAGCTGGTGCTTCATAGTAATCCCTTGGCACCAGGGAGGCTCATCCCTGGGAGTCCATGTCCCATGCTGAGGGGAAGGTAAGCATTTACATTCTGAGTTTGGCTTAGAGGGTGGCCACATTTGAGCAAATGGAGGATCTCAGGAGGTAACTCTTAGGCACCCTGAAGCACTAGGCCTAGTTGGAATTTCAAGCACACAGACTCATAAGCATAGTTGTCAGTATCAAGGGCCCATCACTGGACCATCCTTCTTCACTGTTTTTTGTCCTTGTACTTGGGGATTGTTGCTCCTCCACTGAGGAGTGCAACAGAGTTTCCTGGAATGGGAACTCAGCACTCCATCCATTGTTGTTTGAAACTCTTCCCCCTCTGTTAATACCCAGTGAACATCTGAACATATCTATATACCCTATATACATGCCCTGGAGAACTCCCTCCCACCCATGCATTCCCTATCAATGACACCCAGCATCAGTGCTCCTCCTCTGCCATAGTTGAACCCTTCTGTGATCCAAAACTTCTTCAAAAATGAAGTCTAATATATTGCCAAATTTGATTAATAGGAAAATGAAATACTAACAAAAGGTTTAAAGATTAGAAATAGAAAACATAACAATTTAGAAAAAGTAAAATAAAGTAAAAAATAAATTGGTGTATTAAAAAAATGAAAATAGCATTAAAATTTTTTTGATGTTTTGCCTTTCATCACTGTAATAGGTGTTGCCCTGTGTATACAGTGGCAAGGGATTCTCTTCTTTGTCTTCCTCAGTGTCTACATGCTTTTTTTTTTATGTCTTCAAAAAAGTTTTAGGTCACAGTGAGGTAACATACAGACTATAGGGAACTCCCATATACCCAACATCAAACCCTTTTCCACCTTCCCCAGCAAAGATCTTTTTTTTTTTTTCAATTTTTTTCCTTCTTTATTTTCTTTTAAATGCTACATTCAAAAAATATGAGGTCCCCATATACCCCCCACCCCACCCATGCCACCCCTCCCATATTAACAAACTCTTCCATCATTGTGGCACATCCACTGCACCCAGCAAATACATTCTGGAGAACCTCTACAGTACATGGACTGTGGTCCATATTGTAGTCCACGCTCTCCCCCAGTCCACCCAGTGGGCCACAACAAGACACACAATGTCCAGCATCCATCCCTGCAGCACCACCTAGGACAACTCCAAATCCTGAAAATGCCCCCAAACCATATCTCTTCATCCCTTTCCTGACCACCAGCAGCCACTGTGGCCACCCTCTCCACATCACTACTACAGTTTCTTCCCTTACTAATCACAATAGTTCCCCAGCAGAACACCAGTAAGTTCACTTTAATCCATACTCTATTCCTCCATCCTGTGGACCTGGGATGGCTATATCCAGTCCCCCTCTACATCAGGAGGGGGTTTAGATTCCACATGGATGATGGATGCAATTCTCCTGCTTGCAGCTGTAGGCACTCTTGGCTCCCTGGTGTGGTGGTTGACCCTCTTCACCTCCCTGTCAGCTGGCCAGGGTAAGTCCAAGAAACCAGAGGGTAGGAGCTGCAAGTCTGCTGAGGCCCAGGGCCTGCCCGTCACATGGACAGTTCAGAGATTCAGGTCTTCTGAGTATACACCAACCCAAATGCCAACCACAGGTCCAGTAAAAGTGACAGAAGAGGCATGTGTAGAAAGGTCACATCTGAGTCCAACTCCATCACACTCAGGAACACAAACTCCAAAGTAGGGCCAACTGACATGGCCCTGAACTCCAGAGCCATCTGCCTTGACCATAGAACCTGTGGGCCACTGCAGCCCTCAGGAGAACCAGCACCTGGGTTTCCATCTACCTTGGCTGTCTCTGGTACCGTGCTGAGGCATGCATAAGCATCACCCCCTAATGACCTCCTGACTCTTTTTTTGGAGACTCTTAGCCATATAAACTCACTTGTCCTTTCCATTTCCCCCTTTTTATCCAAAGTCAAAAAGCAGTTTTTAACAACTGATATTACATGTAGGCTGAGATATTCTGCCGGTCTGAGTTGACCTCTTTGTTCATGGTCTTTTTGTAGTTATCAGCTGATGCTTGGTAGTAATCCCTTGGTGCCAGAGAGGCTTATCCCCAGGAGTCACGTCCCATGCTAGGGGGAAGGCAATGCATCTATGAGCTGAGTTTGGCTTAGAGAGTAGTCACATTTGAGCAACATGGAGGCTCTCAGGAGGTAACTCTTAGGCACCTCACAGCTATAGGCCTAGTTCATATTTCAGGCACACAGGCTCATAATCAGAGCCATCAGTATCGAGGGCTTATCATTGAACCAGTCATCTTTATTGGTCTAGCAAAGATCTTTTCACATGTGGATGTTACATTTGCTGCAACTAATGTACAGATATTGGAACATAGCTACTACCCATGTTTCCATTATGGTTTGTATATGGTTTACATTTTAGACTGTACTTTTATAAATTTTTGGTTCCATTGTGGTCTACATTTTAGATTATACACCTTTATACATTTTTGGTGATATTTAACATGGCCTGTATCCATCATTGCAGGATCATGCCGAACGCTTCCATTGCCCCCCAGTTACCCACTCTTCCAACTATTCTATTCCTCTCTCTCCCTCCCCTCAAGACCCACGGTGATAACCAAGATTCACTGCTTGAAGGACAAGATTCATAGATACTTGCAACAATGCTAAGGGCTTGACACACTAGTCTGTCCTCCCCCATAAGGAGCCATGCTCTCTAGAGATACCTTCCTCTCTGTTTGAGAACATCAGGTCGCCCCAGGATGGGGGTATAACGCCTACCTGCTCATTGTATGGGTCTCCATCCACTGATAACATACTATGACAGGATGAGCATTCACACCCTCCCTAAAAGCCTGCCCCAGGTACACCCTGTGCCAGATGCCCCCCATCAAACACCATAGACAAGTAACCCTTCCTTATATTTTCTAAAGAGTTTTCTCGACATTGTAGGTTGAACCACATACATGACAATCTCCCGTGTTCACCCCCCAATCCTCCCCCCAATTCCTAGGACCATCTGACCCATCCTCCCAACCCTAGCTCTCCTCAAGCCTGCAAAGCCCAACCCAATAGTTTCCTTACGCCCCCATCTTTTTTAAAGTGAGCAAATCTTAATAGAGAAGCACATCTGGATGTGAATCCTTGCTCTCTTACTTACTTACAAGCTGCATGGCCTTGGACAAGTGAAAATCTCTAAGCCTGTTTTCTCCCCTGTAAAATGGATTATAATAACATTACTTGCTCAAAAAGTTGTGAGAATTAAATTAGATAATACGTGTAAAGCACTTAGCACTATGCCTGGCTCGTGATTGGCATTCAGTAATTGTTAGCTGTCATTACTATTACTGGTCCAAGTACTGGCTCTTTTTCTTCGATAGAAGGGAAGAGTTTTCCCACAGCACAATAGATTCCAAAAGCTGACACAGAACTTGGTTTTGCCACATCCCTTGCATGGAAAAGCTTGTTTTGGCTTTGGAAACAATGTTCTTTCTCAAAGTCACCAAGGATAAACACAAATCCTTCCTTTCCTTCTATTCTTCTCTTTGTCCTTATCCTGGCCTCTCTCTCTTCTATTTTCTTCCTCCAAAAAAAATTTAAAAATCACTATTTCATAGGTAAGAATCTTTACGTTTAGCTGACACCTCACCTGGCTCTTAGCACTTTCTTTGGGGCTTTGTGAGCACAGTAATAGTTGCTGTGGAAACAGAGATAAATGATTTCTACGAATATCTTAGGTCTCAATTTTAACTTTTAATTCCCTTTCCCTGTCCCTTTGAGTCATCATAAAAAAAAAAAAAGCAAATATCAATGCTCAAAAGAATACTAAACTACGGGAATGAATTTTCCTTTCTAAACTTTGTCATTCCCAGCTTGCTATTGCAGCAACCCTTCCACGTTGAATAAATGAGCAAGCACTAAGAGCCCTTCCCAAGTCTGGACTGCAACAAAACCTGAAAGAATAGATTGGTTTCTTGCTAGTTTTAATAATCCCAAAAAGTATAAATACAGGTTGAAGTTAACATTATCAAGGTCAAGGTCATTGCTGGCAGCACTGTGATCATGAAATGAGAAAAAGCACTGCAGGGTGAAAACCAGGGCTGGAATCTTGGCATTGCCAAGTAGTGGTTGGTTCAACCTCAGACATGTCTCTCTATAGTTTGTGAGCCTCAGCTTCCTCATCCGTAAAATGGGGATGGTAACAATACAGGGCCGACAGAGTTGTGGTAAGAATTGGGGCATATGAAAGTGCTTGTCAGAACAGACCCTCAGTGCTCTCCACTATTATTACTTCCCATGGTGGGAGCGTGGGTCTTAATACTTGCACTGGCTTCGTGTGTCTGGAGCCTTGAGCACCCATGGCTTAATTATAAGGCTTATCATTAAATCCAAATAGTTGATCATAATCTTACTAGAACTCTTTAGTTTTCATCATATGTAGCTTTATTTTTGCATAAAATTATAATTATGTAGAAAAGCAATCAACAGATTTGCAAAAGAGACCACAGCCATGGTGGTTTCTTTGAGATTTTACTAAAGAAAGTGTCACATCTGGATGGCATTTTCCTCTCTGAACATTTATTTTGGCATCCTGTATTCTCTGTAGTCTCTGGCATGCATCTATCTCTGTGCTGTGGCACGTTGTATTTCTTTGAAGTGGCACAACCTTGGGGTTGAGAGTATGGGCTGTGGTGTCAGAGTCTGGGTTCAAAGCTCAGCCCTCTGAGTTCGGCCTTGGGCAAATCACTTAAACTTCCAACCTCAGCATCCTCAGCGGCACAGTGGGGATGGTACAGCTGGCCTTGGTCACCAGTGGCAGTTAGAATGAAGTGAAACAACACAGTAAAAGAGCCTGGCCTTGAAGCTGGCAGAGTAAATGTTAACCCTTAGGGCTTCACTCACACATTCCCTTCTGGCTCATTCCCTCCCTAAACTTATCCTTTGGAAGGGTGACACTTGTTCCAGCCAGTCTCCTGGCTGTCATGGGTAAAGCTAGTTTGTATCCAGTTTATTTTCCACTGGCAATGGGTTGACAGCCCCAACTGCAGGTACCAGCTATCCACCCTCATAAAGGCCTGCCACTTATTCATTACATATGTGAAAAGCCACACGAGAGAGCTTCACAGTTGTGCGTTCAGTTGCATATTCATCCACAGACTCATTCACTTTTTTTCATTCCAATGGTTATGAAAAATGTCTGTCCATCAGAATCACTTGGGGAGAGAGCCTCACAGTTGTGCATTCAGTTGCATATGCATCCACAGATTCATTCACTTTTTTTCATTCCAGTGGTTATGAAAAATGTCTGTCCATCAGAATCACTTGGGGAGCTTTTAAAAATTTCAGGCACCTGGACCTCTTTTGTTGGAGAATCTCCGGGAATGATGTCCTGACTTTTTTTAAAAGATTTATTTATTTATTTTATTTCTCTCCCCCGCCCCCCGTTGTCTGTTCTCTGTGTCTATTTGCTGCGTGTTCTTTGTCCGCTTCTGTTGTTGTCAGCGGCATGAGAATCTATTTCTTTTTGTTCTGTCATCTTGTTGTGTCAGCTCTCCGTGTGTGCAGCGCCATTCCTGGGCAGGCTGCACTTTCTTTCGCGCTAGGCAGCTCTCCTTACGGGCGCACTCCTTGCGCATGGGGCTCCCCTACGCAGGGGATGCCCCTGCTTGGCAGGGCACTCCTTGGGCGCATCAGCACTGAGCATGGGCCAGCTCCACACAGGTCAAGGAGGCCCGGGGTTTGAACCACGGACCTCCCATGTGGTAGATGGATGCCCTAACCACTGGGCAAGATCCATTTTTTTTCCCTTTTTTAGGAAGCTCATTCAGGTGTTTTCTGGTGCACAGCCAGAGCTGAGAACCATTGTTTAATTTACTTATTCCTCATCCATTATCTTCCAGACATCATCCCCGACTTCACAGCACTTACAGTCCATGGAAGACAGACCAGTGAACAGGCGATAACTGCCAGAGGGCATTAGTTACAGAGCGTTGTGGGGGCCAGAGCAGCTGGGACACTCACCGAAGGAGGGGCTAGCTGAACTGAGACTGGCAGGAGTCCCAGTGACAGACAGGTGGCCTGCGAGATGGCATTCCAGGCACAGCCAACCAGCAAAGGTCCCGAGGAGGCGGAGGCAGAGCGTGGCCAACCTGAGGAACCGGGAGTTCAGCCTGGTTGGAGGGTAGGATGGGAGCGGGGAGGAACAGGGGAGACATGATGGGGAGTGACCAAGGGCCAGATCCAGGTACAAGGAAGATTCACCGGGACCAGGAAGAGATTCCGGTTTGTGGAGAGGGCACCCTCCGTGAACACCCTTCACCCTCTACCTGACTCTCCTCCAGTGACTTCTCTCTGGAGGCATTGCAGGGGCTTTAGAAAAACATACTGAGAGTCGCGTGGCTGCAGCTGCCTCATCCATTAAGAACCTTGTTACTGGAAATTGGTGGATCATCAGCAGCTGCAGCAGGGCAGCAGCTGGGAGCTTGTTAGAATACAGGCTCTCATATCCCACCCCAGACCTTTTGAATCAGTAAGATCTCCAGGTGATCCATCTGCACACCTAAGTTAGAGAAGCACTCTCCAGCCTCAAGTCCAGTCCAGGCTGGCTATTTAAAGAAGCTGGATGGACAGGACTGGGAGTTTACATTTTTTTTCTTCTTTTAATGGCCTCTTCCTCTTTGCTTCCCCTCCTACCCTTCTGACTCCTTGTAGCTTATTTTAGAACATGTTGGGATTCTGTGTCTCTTGCAAACAAAAAAGCTGTTGCTAAAATCTTTTCATCTGGCAGCAGCGATGTTTAATTCATGGGCTAGAAAATTAATTTTATTTTCATGAATCAAGTTGGGGAAAAATAACACGGAGGCTCTGTATACGGCTCTTGGGAATTCAGCCTGTCTATTTAACAGATGCCTATAAAGGGGGGGGGGGGAACCAGAGAGGAAGGCTTCCCTCCACAAAATTGTGAAGTTGTATCAGGGTGCTTTCAGCTGCAGGTAGCACAAAACAGAACTTCAAATTTCTTGAACAATAACACAAAAATTTAGTTTCACTAATAAGAAATCCCGAGGTAGGGCATTTCTAGGATGACCCAAAAATGTCACCGAGAATGCAGACTTTTTTCCTGCCGTGTTGGCGTTGTCCCCATTTAGCTTTCCTCATGGTTGCAAGATGACTGCCACAGTACCAGGCAATACACGATCGTATGGAAGAAGAGGCTGCCCTTCCTGAAGTCTCAAAAGCAAGGAAATCCTTCTCGGTAGCCCACAGCAGTCTTCCCCTTAAATCTCACTTGCAGGATTGTGTCCTATGTCATTGTTAAACCAATTACTGGCAAGGAAATGGATCACCATGGCTGGTTCAGCCCAATCAGAATTGACCAGAGCCACATGATGCAGGGGCAGAGAGCCAAACAAAACCCAGACTCTGCTCACAGAAAGAAGAGGGCACGGCTGCTGGGATAGCCAGTGACCACCCCATGGGCTTCTTTTGCTCCCTCTCTAGCCTTCCCCTCCATCATGTTCCCTCTTCTCCAGAAAGGCTCTCGTTCCTGGGTTTTATACATTTTCGTATACTCCCAAACCCTTACGCTTTGTTTCAAATCCTGCACTTATCCCAGTTTTTTTGATATTTATCTGCCTTTTCCATGAAGCCTTCCCAGCATCTCTGCATCTCCAGGACCTGGCACACAGCCCCGCCCAAGACGGGTGTTCAACCTATACAGTGTTGGTTGAATGAATGAGGGAATAAATGAATCATTTGTCACTGTGTGGTCTTTCTCAGGGAAATTTGCATTTTATCCCTTCACTTTAGACATGTTTTTCCCCTGCTAGAGAACTTTCTCTGTGATTTCTTGAGAAGGGTTGGGGAGAGACGCCTTTCTCAGTGCCTCAGGAATCTGCATGGCCCATGCGCCGTGTCCCACCTGTGAACTCCCTGACCTCCTGGCGCGTCTCTGGAGCTCTGTTGACCTTCTCCACAGGCTTTGAGGGAGCATTGGGGCAGTAGGGAGGGATACCTGGGTGCAGGGATCGTTAAATCTCTTGTGGCAGGGCACCCAGAACTGAATTAAAAGAAAAGGATGGATTCAAGTTGTGTATGTCTCTAGAATAAAAATGAAAACAAACAGAAAAGATGGAAAACCAATGACCTAGAATATGTTCCTCACAAAGGTTTTCTCCACGGAGGCCCTCACTGCTACGCGATTTCTCAGTTCGTTGTCTTCCTTATCTTTCAGAGGACACAGAATCTCAGTGTTGAAGTCAAGACCAGAGTTCTGGTTTTTTTTTGCTTTAAATTTTATTTGAGAAAAGGGCATTTAAAAGTCCGGTATCTCCTCACCTCAGGAGGTACTTTTTTGGGGGGACAAGAACGGGAGCCTCTTACTTAGGAGACAGGTATTAACCATGTGATTGGGGAGACAAAACTATAGTTTTGGCTAGAGTATGGAAAACTGTATTTTAAAGTGCAGCTGTAGGAACATGGTGTGAAAGCAGGATTGTAGCTTAGCCATTGGGTAATGCCTTTGAGTCAAATACTGCATGGAAAGTACCTTCATAAAGTAAGTGCGTAACTGAAGCTGCTCTGGGGGGGGGGGCGGCGTTGGGTGGCACTGGTCCTTACTCGGCATATACGTAGGTGACCTTGATGTGGCACCCAAGGTCTTCAGGGCTTGTGGGAGTTTCCTGAGATTGGCTCCAGGAATGGGGTAAAAATCAGAGAAATGGAAGGAGACAAGAAAAGAGTTTGTAACTCAGATTTAAATCAGTGTTCTTCCTATATCACTTTGTATGAATGTCGTCATACACTTACTTGTTTGGCCTTCATTCCCTGAAGAGACAATGGCTTATAACCACAACCTGGGATCTAAACAGGCAAGGCCGCCTCCAGGAGCATTCTCCTCCTCTGCGTCAAAAGCATTTATCAAACAAACAGACCATTACTTATGTCCCTGGGCTAGGCACTGAGTAATCCCTGCCCTCCCTTTTATAACTCCAATGAACAGCTGTGATTTTCCCCTGAAATGTAACCGGAAAGACTTACTGTTCTCTAGGCGGGTGTAGATAATGGAAGGTACTCTATAAAAATGCCATGTATGAAATTAGAAATGGATTTCTTAAATTTAACTGTTTCATGCAGTAGTTTGTCAGTCCACTGCTCTAGTAATATGTATGTTCATAAGGAGATTTTACAGATGGTTACAATGAAGCTCATCTCTATTCTCAGCCTATGACTCACTTTAGTGGTCCTGAAAGGATTTGTTTTGCTCTGGAGACTGTGTATGTAAGCAAAAGGAGATATTTAATAGCAAGTGTGAATAATGCCTACTTAATCTCCCTCCGTCCAACACTCACCCCTCAATCCATTGTGTTTGGCTCTGCAGCACTTGCAGAATGGGTGTCATTGGTATTTTTGAGCTCTACCCAAAATTTCTCCAGGGTCTTGAACCCATCTGGAGCTCTGGAGAGACTTAAGTCCCTACGCTCTCTCCTAAACTTCGCAGGGCTCCCATGAGGGTTGGAATAAGCCGCACTTATTAGAGCTGACATTCCCTCATGCACTGAGCTGGTATTCAATCAGTGTGCACCACTGTGGCTCCACGAGTTATTAAAATATTGAAATAGAGACTAGCTACTGCCTCCCCTGGTTCTCCTGGAGTTCCCCACAATCCAGGAGCTAAAGGGTCAATACCCGGCTCGGCTGCAGGGTTTAAATCAACATCTGTTCTGATTGGTTTTGCTTGGTGCCACATGGGTTGTCAAGTATTTTTAATATCACCTCTGCATATGTGTCCTCTCATTATCATCATATAATCCATATACTTTTCCATTTTCATCCCTCTCATCATCCTATTTTCATTGAGTGAGAACTTTTCAAAAATCAGTCTGTTATTCTGGTTTAAGTTTATATCCCCAAATCATGTATGAAAAATGTTGGAACCCAATCTAAATTCTGAGGCTTTAGGTAACTTCCCTGTCCTAATAGGAAGTCCTGAGTGATAAAGGCAAAGGTGATTTTTATTTTCCAGTTTATAATTAACTGCTTTTATTATACAAGATTTCCCCCTAAAAAAAAAAAAAAAAACACCTTTGTAAAAATACCATTGTACACTTACTTTCTTTTGGTGTTAGGAGCTGGGAGGCCAGATATGGAAGACGGCACCTGTCATTCAGGCAGTACTCCTAACTCATGATTCTTTTTCCCATAATGTTGTAAATGGTGGCTAGGCTAGAGTCACTTTTGTTCAAACCATACCTGAGGCGTGGTCCAGGCAATTTTTTTTTTTTAATTGTAAAAAATTTCAAACCTATACAAGAGTAAAGAGAATAGAGTCTGCATCCCCAAACCTCCCTCACCCAGGGTTTTTTTTTTCTTTTTACCTTTCAGTTTTGATATGTAATTTCAAACTTACAAAATAGTTGTAAGAATCGTGCAAGGGACACCCATATAGTCTCTTCCCAGAGTCAACAGTTTACATCTAGTCCATTTGCTTTATAATTTTTTCTCTCTATAGTTATATACATATATGTGTGTGGATGTTTTTCCTTAACAATTTGAGACTAAGTTGGAGACATTGTGCCCTTTTGCCCCTAAATACTTTAGTATCCAATTTCCTAAGAACAAGGGTGTAACCATAGTATAGTTTTCAAACTCAGGAAATTTAACCTTAATACAATACTTTTCTCTAACTGGCAGCCTACGGTGAACTGTCATTAAGGGTCCTAGTAATGTCCTTTATAACAATTGTTTTTTTCTCTTGGGATTAGGTTGAAGCAAAATCCCAACAATTGCGTCTGTAAATATCTAAGTATAGAGCATTGGTTGAGGTGCTTCTAAGTACACATGGAAACCTTTGGGGGCCCACCTGCCCCCCAGTTCCATGGGAAAAACAGCTTTGAGAAGTTGTTTTTCAAGGTGGACAAGGGTAAAAATTGAGAAGCAGGAATAGGTAATGAGTGAGTCAGAATTTCTGTGTATTCTGCCAACTGCCTGCATTGGAGTCTTCTGAGTTGCTTGTAACATGCAGATTCAACAGAATTAGACTCTTTGGGGCTGGGACCCAGGCACCTGTACTTTAGTAAGTGCTGCGGGTAGTTAGTTCTTTTACCCAGTGGGTGGGAGCCATTCTGTCCCCGGGAACAGGTGGCCGGTGATCCTGCTGCTTCCCTCACCCCAGGAGCTCAGCATCTTCACCCCCACCTCACCCCCACCTCAGACTTGTAGGGCCTGAAATCCCACCAGCCCGGGATTCCTTCCAGTTGATAAGAGGCACCTTTAAAGGAGTCCACACTTTCGAGTGAATTGCTTCCAACACACATTTCCATCTAACATAGGACTGATATCTTGTGGGAGTGGGAGTTTTCACAGGAGTGGGGAGGGTAAACGATATTAGGACTGGGAATGCTTTCTGGGGGTAGTATGAACTTGTTTTTGGGAGCAGAGGGATGGGGATGGGGTGCCTAATGCAAGGGAAAAACTGAAAAAGTGAGAGGTATAAAAGGCACCTGGAAAAAGCCTCAAATAGCTCAAGGAAAAAAATCTTAATTGGCGACTTGGAGAGGGACAGGAAACTCTGGTTTTGTATTGGTGTGAGGTCTGAATTTGGTGCCTGGTCCCCACCCTGTGCCTTTGCCCCCACAGGGAAGTAAGTGTGGGTCACATACAAGGAGTGCGGTGGCTTCAGGTTTTGTCACTCCCAGAATCAGAAGAGCGCATTGGTGCTATAATTCTCTTGTAGAGAAATGCCTGGGCTCCAGTAAATTGGTGAATTCTGTGCAGAGGTCGACGGAGCCCTTCTCTTGGGTCCCTTTTATCCTCAAGTCGGTGGCTTTACAATCATCTTTCTCTCAGGAGGGCGGACCGTCCCCAGATCAGCCGTGCCTCTGTGCCGCTAGCCGCCTGGGACAAAGCTGTTTCAGTGGGGCAGCCTGGCCACCTGTGCTGATGCAAGGCCCCTTTGCGATGATACGAGACCCCCCAACAAACGAGGATGGGTGAGAAGACTGAAAGTGAACTGTGCACCTGAGGCTGAAGTAATCCTGGTCTACATCCCGTAAGCGGTGGCATAGTGACTTGGGTGGTCTCTACAGGCCCACGGGGTGATGAAGGGGCTGGGACCATCCTCACCCAGGACTGTAATCCAAGTGGTTGTTTCAGCTCCTCTGCGGTTGAATCTCCCGCCTCCCTTCTCTCGGAAAGGAGATGTGCTTTCCACAGCCCCCTCCCCTCTCTCAGCATGAGTCTCCCAAGCCAGTGCTGATGCTGGTGTAAATCTGAAGGCTCATTCAGCCTGCCTCAGGTGAGCCCTGCTGGATTTTTCTTTCTTGATGATGAGTGAGAAGAGGCACACCGAGAGGGTCCAAACACAATCAGACTCTGCTTCTAAAACAGGAGTCTTCACAGGGTGGAGAAAACGCATAACATTAAAAGCAAAGCAGTCCCTCACTCTCAGAACCCGCCTGTCCCTGATGCTGGAGCAGCAGCCTTCAGGGCGGGCCTCCTGGGGCCTTCCCGGAGGCAGAGCTGCTTCCTCAGTCTAAGGCAGGGGTTCTTAACCAGCGGTTCATGGACCCCAAGGGATCCGTGGAAAGATTTCAGGGCGTCCATGAGCTTGAATTGAAGATTCAAGAAAACATTATTCTCGTGGGGATGTGTGGGTACAGGTGTGATATATTTATTAAATAATACACGGTATAGTGTGGACTTAGTATGATTTTTATTTTCATGTAGCATGTTCTGTGTGCCGTGGATAACTGCCTGCAAAGAGCTTGGTAAGGATGGTGGAGATGGTTTTATGATGTCGTGGGAAAACTCAAATTTCTGAATTTGAAAATGACCGTTGAACAGATGTTGAACCATGTTAGGTTATCAGGTATTGAAATTACGGTAAAGTTATAAAATGTAACAATCCTAAAATTTCATTTAAAGGCCGATGTTGAGTGTCATAAAACTATCTGCTGCTACATTCTGAGAAGGGGTCTATGGTTTTCACTTGACTCCAAAACGGACCATGGAGCAAAAGAGGTTAAGAACAGCTGGTCTAAAGGCTGGAGGCAGAGATTTTGGAGGCAGATAAATTTTTGCTTATTAGCTAAAGTACTAATCTTCCAAGTCTCTCCCCGGCCCAGGGCCATTCCATTCCTAGCGGGTATTAATTGGGTTTATAAAAAAATTAAAATTTGGGGAAGCGGACTTGGCCCAATGGATAGGGCGTCCGTCTACCACATGGGAGGTCCGTGGTTCAAACCCCGGGCCTCCTTGACCCGTGTGGAGCTGGCCATGCGCAGTGCTGATTCGCACAAGGAGTGCCCTGCCACGCAGGGGTGCCCCCCACGTAGGGGAGCCCCATGTGCAAGGAGTGTGCCCCGTAAGAGAGCTGCCAAGCGCGAAAGAAAGTGCAGCCTGCCCAGGAATGGCGCCGTCCACAAAGAGAGCTGACACAAGATGACACTACAAAAAGAAATGCAGATTCCTGGTGCCGCTGATAAGAATGGGAGCGATCACAGAAGAACACACAGCGAGTGGACACAGAGAGCAGACAACCGGGGGCGGCAGACGGGGAGAGAAATTAAAAAATAAATAAATCTTAAAAAAAAAAGTATTTGAAGGTACTAAAGAGGTTGTTCTCCTGGCCCCTTTGTGATGATGCTGAGTATGGGTTGTTTTTTTTAACCTATGCTCAGGTTCAGGAGCAGTAAGGGGCACTTCTGGGATGTGCTTTTCTGCACCTGCTTCTGCTCTAGTACAGGCAGGCTGAGGGATTTAGATGTCTTATTAAATTCTGTTTTTCACACATTTGTGGAAATGTGCGTAGTGGGTCTCAGGTGCTGGGTGAGCAAGTTATACTTCCTACCACCTGATGCTCTCTAGTAGGGGAGCTGGAGCTACGCCAAGTTTAACTCAGTAGAATAATTCAGAAGTAGGTGTGAGGTGCAGGGATGACTTGAGGAAGCAGACACTACCAGGAATACGTTCTTGGAGGGGGTGACACCAAGTTGCCTTTTGAAAAGCAGAAATATTGAGAAAAGGCAATCCAAGCAGATGTAACAGCACTTTCTAGGCATGGAACGGGGGACTGCGTGGGAAATTGGTGGCTAAAGATGTTCATGATTTAGCCAGCATTTACCATGTACCAGGCATGCTCCTAAGTACTATCTATATTGTAACTCCATTAAATCACACAACAGTAACCCTGTGAAGTAGGCCCAGGATACAATGCCTTAACTGCAGTTTTTAGGGGAGAAAATCTTTGAAAATGAAGTTATTTCATAACCAATATAGAGGTAAAACCTGACCCAATGAATTTATTTGGTGGCAAAATCTGACCTAAACTATTTATCCTATTTGGTCTGAATGTTCATATTAATGTGTTTGAATACAGATCCACCAGGGACATTTCATGTGTAGTACATATACACTATATTTCTTTTCTAAAAATCCAAAAAATTCTGAATTTTGAACCACACCTGATCCTAAGTTTTTTGGATAAGGAACTCTTGACTTGTCCTGGTATCTTCTGCATTTTGCATTTGAAGGAGCCGAGGTTCAGAGATGACTCATTTGCTCCAGGACACAGAGCTGGTAAGGGGCAGAATCTGGGCTTGTAGGAAGGTCTCTGCCCATTGACCAGCTCTGCACCCTTAGGTTGCACCACCTTGAGAGACGCTGGACTTCCTCCAGGGATAATTTGAGCACTACACCCGAGGGCAGGTCTGGAGTGGGGATGGATTGGGGTAGTGTTGACCCCCTGGGGCACCCCCTCTAGCTGAACTCTGATGACTTTGCCCCATCACCACCCTTTTGGTGACAGTGACAGAGAAATGGGTCTCCAGCTCTTCCTTTCCACCTGTGGAGGGGAGTGCGCTCAGCCAATCCTTGCTCAGGTGGCGGTCAGGCATTATTTAAACAGGGAATGATGACCGCATGCCTCTCTGCCTACGAGATCTGCTATTGCCTTGTCCCACAGCTGGCCATTTCTTATTGCTCCTTGCCTTGATATTCCATCCTTCTCACATCTTACTCCTGCCACTGTCTCCTGGTCTGTAATCCCTAAGACGGCTAGGCCAGTTAGAAAGAGGTAGCTGTAAACTATTTTGGAGATTCGTAGGTCTGAGCCCAGGCCAGCTTTATCTGAGAGCAGAAATTAAGTAGCTAAGTGTGAGAAATGATTTTAGGGCACAGCCTTAAAAGGCCCTCAGTGTCCTAGCATTTGGAGCAGGGATTATGGTGTACATTAAAGAGGTGTACTTTAGGGATTTTATGAACCCCATGAAATAGTATACGTTGTTTTGTGCATGCCGGTATTTTCCTTCCATTAGATTCTCAGAGGAGCCTGCAATTTTAAAATGGTTAAGCATTGCTGGTCTAGAGGAATCCACATTAAATATGCCAGAGATTTCTAAAAGGATAAACAGTAAATGGATACTCATTTCTATATTATCATCCATTATCCCTTAGTGTATGTACAGCTGTAATTGCTTTCACGCTTTATTTAATAAACAGGATAATTAAGCTTTAATGGGATGAGCTTCTGAGTTTATTTTTAATTTTTTAAAAAAGATTTATTTTCTTTATTTCTCTCCCCTTCCCGCCTGTTGTCTGCTCTCTGTGTCCATTTGCTGTGTGTTCTTCTGCATCCACTTGCATTATCTGGAGGCACTGGGAAACTGTCTCTTTTTTGTTGCCTCATCTTGCTGCATCAGCTCTCTGTGTGTGTGGTGCCACTCCTGGGCAGGCTGAGCTTTTTTCACACGGGGCGGCTCTCCTTGCGGGATGCACACCTTGCACGTGGGGCTCCCCTACACAGGGGAGCTCCTGCATGGCAAGGCACTCCCTCACATGGCAGCACTGCGCGTGGGCCAGGAGGCCCTGGGAATCAAACCCTGGACCCTCTATATGGTAGACGGATACTCTATCAGTTGAGCCACGTCTGCTTCCCAGCTTCTGGGTTAGTAGGTGTTTATAGAGTCAGTTTTTGTGGAGTCTACCAGATGAGGGATCACCCAGGATTGTGGGATACCTGAGGACCACAAACAAAGGGCTTTTTTTTTTTCCAAATCTTTTTTACTTAATTCTCAGTTGTGCTCAGGTTCTCATCACCTGAGGGGAGAAGCGGTGGTACCTTTGCTGAGTTCTGTTTAAAAACACTCTGGTGATGGGAATCCTGAAGAAAGACCCAGGCACCAAGGAAAACTAATCTGCATTAGCTCCTCTAGTTATTGGTACCACCTGGACAGAAATCCTCGGTATGTATAACCTTCCTTTGAAGATAACTTGTCCTCTTGATGGGGCTCCCTCATCAAAGTTGCATTCTCTGACCTCATCCTTCCCTCCTTAGGAGGCTGCCTGGCTGTTGGTATTTTCAGGAACAGCCCCCATGCTGTCCTCCTAGGAATCTTCCAGAGGATGTTAGCTGATGACAGTATTTGACTGCCCACCTATGGCCAGGTCCCAGGAGTGACATAATTTAGCAAAAATTGGTTGGAAATTGTGTGGTAAGCATTTTATCTGGGGTGGGGGTGAGGAGAGATTCTTGGCTTGCTCAGAATGCAGAATTCCATCCTTCCTTCAACATATCCCTTAAAATTTCGTGTATGCATCCCATTAATAGGGAACAAAAAGGTAAGGGATGGTAAAAAAGAATATCCAGCAAGGACAATAGCAACAAGAAAAGCAGGAAAATTACACAAGAAAATGCAAGGGAGAAGAGCCCGTGGTCATTTGGCTTGTGAGTCACATGAAAATGACAGCACGACCTTGGGGGTTAGGATCTGGAGGGGAAAAGGAGTCACAGGGGTAGAATGGGCTTTCCGGGAGGCTAATTGCATGAATTTGGGGCTTTTGTTCTGGCTTCAAACAGTGGCTGGGAAAGCATCCCCTTACTATGTAGAGTTGTGGCTCTACTTCGTGAAACCCTGGGATTGGAGATGAAAATGTAGGGAGAAGAGTATCAAGAAACTTGAGTATCAAGTTTACAAGAGTATCAAGAAATACAAGTATACAAGAGTATCAAGAAATTACATAGGTGGTCCTGGACCACCTATGTAATTTGCAGAGCTCAGTGCAAAATGAAAATATGGGCCCTTTTTCAACAATTACTAAGTTTTAGGATGGTGACAACTGAGTGTTACACCAAGCATGGGGTCCTTCCAAGCACGGGGCCCTGTGCAGCTGCGCAGGTCCACACCAGTGAAGCAGTCTCTGTTCAGAGATAATGTGCCCGTGTGTGTCCTTGGGATTCTCTGACAGCATGGCTGATATTCAAGATCTGCTTCCCAAGAAATTGCCAAAACCATGGGACCTAGACCTGAGGACTCACTTGTTGCAGAACTTGTCTTGATTGCCCTGGATATTTGATACTGTTCGATTTGGCTCAACTGGTAGAGCATCCGCCTACTATATGGGAAGTCCAAGGTTCAAACCCAGGGCCTCCTGACTCATGTGGTGAGTTGGCCCATGTCCAGTGCTGATGCGTGCAAGGAGTGCCATGCCATGCAGGAGTGTCCCCACATAGGGGAGCCCCACGCACAAGGAGTGCACCCCTACAAGGAGAGCCGCCCCGTGTGAAAGAAGCACAGCCTGCTCCCGAGTGGCACCGCACACATGGAGAGCTAATGCAGCAAGATGATGCAACAAAAAAGAGACAAAGATTCCCAGTGACACTGGGTGCACTGTGTGCAAATGGACACAGAAGAACACCCAGCGAATGGACACAGAGAGCAGACACGGGGTGTGTGTGTGTGTGGGGGGGGGGGGCAGGAGGGGAAGGGGAGAGAAATAAATAAAAATTTAAAAAAAAGGAAAGGTAGTTTGCACAATTCTTGGTGAACCCAAGATCCAGAACTATAAATGGTTAGGGTCTGAGGAGGAAAACTTGGGACTCTATCAGAGCCTTCCGTTCTTGGACAAGCAACTTAGATTCTCACCGTCTCTCTTCTTCATCTGTGCAATAGAGATTGTGTTGTTCATCCCAAAGGCCAAAGTGACAGCATGAGGTTAAGGCTCCAAGGAGAGAGTGAGACTGGTGCTCCCCGAAATCCCAGTCCAACCATCACTACGGAAGGCAGGTTTACGCCCTGCAAGGACCAACCCAGTTCAATAAAGCTAATCAAATGTTCTTGTTCCACTGCTTCCCTTTGTCTGCCCTCAGCACACACATGCCCACACTACATCTGAGAAGGTGCTTTCCTCTGTGGTACTTGAGACCCACTGAGCCAGAGACCTGAGCTTCCACAGCACCAACCTACACAGAAGCAATCCTACAGGCAGCCCTCAGTGAGAGCTTGAACGAAATAAGGAGTGAGCAGAAAAGGGGAGCCATGTGTGGGGAGAAATAGACAGTGGTGGTCCAGTAAATTCTGGGGATATCCAAAAAAACTCATCCCAACCAAGGATAGCCTCCCAACCCTCAGCGGTCTGCTCACTGGCACTGCTGGCAAGAGGCAGAAGCAGTCAGTTTGTGTTTCTCCTCTTCTGCTCACCCTTCCCTGGCCAAGCTAGAGGTGTTAATTAGCAGCCAAGTGGTGGCTGTGGGAGGAAGGGAGGGAGCCAAGGATCTGAACTCCTTGGCCTAGAGAATCTAGACCATGCCAAAGGAAATATTGGGTGCTGCAGAAAACAGCCTTTGGAGAGCCAGAGGGCTGCCAGGCAAGGCCAAGGGTAGGGACCGTCTGGTCCTAGAGGGAATGGGTTTAGGGAACTAACCCTTTTGCCATTTCCAACACATTGCTGATAGTTGAATTGCAGATTCCTCCAGTCTTTTAGTCAATAACACAATAGGAGGGCATTGGGTTCATTTAACCATTCTCCTCAAGAAATAAATTCCCTTTACCCGGTGGGAGAAGCAAAAGGTAGGGAATGAGGGGGTCATTTTTCTCCCAGAGAGGAGTGGTTTGTGGGCTTTGGTGTTCAGAAGCAAGGATACCACATAATCTGGCTGGAGGCCTGAGGCTGCTTTCTTTCTTTTAGAAGAATTTTATTTTGCATCTTATAAATAGAGTAATACTTGTTCAGTGTATACAAGCTAAAGGAAAAGACATCACACTTATTTCTCCATTTAGAGATAACTATTATTAACATTTTAGGCTTTATTTCCTCCAGGTATTTTTCTCTGAGGATAGCCCTAGTCTCCTTCTCTGCAATTATACTGTCATCTCAGTTTTTTTAATCAGCTTTTTTTAACTCATCAATACATCACAGACGCATAGGTGTGGATCATGGGTTGTTTTTTTTTAAATATATTTTTATTAGAGAAGTTGTGAACTTACAAAACAATCATGCACGTGTGGAATTCCCATACTAGACCCCTCCACTAACATGTTATATTGTTGTGGAACATTTGTTACAGATTATGAGATAATATCATCAAACTATTACCAGTAACTATGATCTATAACATGCATTTGGTATATTCTTTCCATATGCCCCCTATTATTAACACAGTACATCTTTGGCATTGATGCAAGGATATTACAGTATCACCCTTTGACTATAGTCCATAGGTTACATTAATTGCATTTTCCCTGTGCTTCTCCACATTCTTACCATCTTGTACGTTTGTTCTAGTTCATAGAAGGACATTCTTGTGTTTGTGCCATTAACTACAATTCTCATCCACCTCTGGGTTCATTATGCTATCCAGTCCCTAGATTATTCTCTAGCTTTCTTTTAATGGACATTTACATCTCTAGACTACCCTTTCAGCCACAATTCCATTTATAAACCAGCTGCTATTCACTGTAATGTGTTACCATCAACTCTATCCATTTCCACACTTCTTCAGTCAAGTTAATTAAAACTTCCACGCACATTAAGCATCAGTACTCCTTATTGGCCCTCCTCTTATCTCCTAATAACCTATTCTCTGGGTTTTAACTTCATGCATTGATTCTTCGTATTTAGTTCACATTAGTAAGACCACGCAATACTTGTCCTTTTGTATCTGTCTTATTTCACTTAGCATAATGTCCTCAAAGTTCATCCATGCCATCATATGTGTCTCAATTTCACTTCTTATCACAACAGCATAGTCCATGGTATGTATCTACCACATTCCATTTATCTATGCATCAGGTGATGGACTCCTGGGTTGCCTCCATCCTCTGGCAACTGTGAATAACACTGCCATGAACATCGGTGTGCAAATATCTATTCACATGACAGTCTTCAGTTCTTCCAGATATATTCCCAGCAGAAGAATTGCTGGATCACATGGCAGGTCTATATTTAGCTTCCTGAGGAGCCACTAAACTGTCTTCCACAGAGCCTTCACCATTTTACATTCCCACCTGATGGAGTTTTCCCATTTCTCCACATCCTCTCCAGCATTTATTGTTCTCCATTTCTCTAATAATGGCCATTCTATGTGGTATGAGATAATATCTCTACATCCCCCGATTGCTAGTGAGAGCAAACATTCCTTCATTTGCTTCTTGGCCATTTGTACTTCCTCCTTGGAGAAATCTATTCAAGTCTTTTGCCCATTTTAAAATTGGATTGTTTGCTCTTTTATTGCTGAGTTGCACGATCTCTTCACATAGAATGGAAATAAAAATCTTATTGACTATGTGACCTCCAAATATCCTCTCCCATTGAGTGGGCTGCCCCCTCACCTTCCTGATGAAGTCCCTTGAATCACAAAAGTGTTTAAGTTTGAGGAGGTCCCATTTATCCATGTCTTCCCTAGTTGCTCGCACACTCAGTATGAGGTTCAAGAATCCACCACCTACCATAAGTTCCTGAAGGTGTCTCCCTACATTTTCTTCCAGGAGTTCTATGGCTCCAGCTTTTATATTCAGGTCCCTGATCCAACTTGTGTAAGGTGTGAGATAGGGGTCTTCTTTCTTTCCCTTGGATATGGATATCCAGTTCTCCCAGAACCATTTGTTGAATAGACTGTTCTGGCCCTATCAAAAATCACCTAATCACATGTGAGGGTTTGCCTCTGAACCATCTGATCCTGCTTAATATATTGAGATTGCTTTGTGACCCAACATATGGTCTATCCTGGAGAAAGATTCATGAGCACTTAAGAAGAATGTATATACTGCTGTTTTGGGGTGCTGTGTTCTATATATGTCCATGAGGATTTAGTCTATTTATCATATTATTCAAGCTCTCTGTTTGATATTCTGTCTGCCCAGATGTTCTATCCAGTGCTCAGAGTGGTGTCTGCAACTATTATTGTAGAGACATCTATTTCTCCCTTCATTTTTGCCAGTGTTTGCCCCAAGACATATACATTTATGATTGTTATTTCTTCCTGGAGAATTGCTCCTTTTATTAACATATAATGTCCTTCCTTGTCTTTAATAACAGTTTTGCTTTTAAAGTCTATTTCACCCAATATAAGTATAGCTACTCCAGTTCTTTTGGTTTGGGTTTTTGTTTTTAAGGAGGTACTGGGGATTGAACCCAGGACCATATACATAGGAAGCAAGCACTCAGCCACTGAGCTACATCTGCTCCCCAGTGAAAGTTGGTTTTTCATTTATTTGTTTATTTTAGGAGGTACTTGGGATTGAACCCAGGACTTTGTACATGGGAAGCAGGCACTCAACCACGTGAGCTACATCCTCTCACCACTCCAACCTTTTTTTTTACTGCATGTGTGGGAAATTGTTTTCCAGACTTTCACTTTAAATCTACTGGTACCCTTGTTTATAAGGTGAGTCTCTTATAGACAGCATTTGAATGGCTTATATTTCCTTATCCATTCCACCAGTCTGTGTCTTTTGATTGGGGAGTTTAATCCATTAACATTCAATGTTATTATTGTAAAGGCAGTTTTTCTTTCACCTATTTTGACCTTTGGGTTTTATCTGTCATATTTTATTTTCACAACTCTCTTTACACTTATAGTTACTTTTCAAATGTCATGTCATTTTCATTAGCCTTTTCATAATTACACATGTTTATGTTGTATAGAAAAGTGTCTGGAATAATATGGCAAACACTTTTACTGCTACTACCCCAGTCCAGGCCACACTGGTTTCTCCCTTGGATTTCTCTCCTGCAACAATCTCCTGGCTTCTATCTTTATTCCCTTTAGTCCACTCTCAATGCAGCATTCAGAGTGATCTTGTTAAAATGAAGGTCTGATCATGTCACTTCTCTGCTTAAAACCCTCCAGTCATGCACATCTCACTCCAAATGAAAGCCCCAGCCTCTCTCCTAGTCCTAATGATCCCACTCCCCTCTCTAAGCGCTGTACCTCTCTCAGGTCATTTCTGCTCCATCACGGACATCCTTGCAGTTCTGAAAGCATCCCAGCCAAAGCCCTGTTTCAGGCTTTTCCTTCTGTCTAGGATACTCTTCTCCCCAAGAACCACTTTGAAGTCTTTACTCAAATGTCCCCTTCTCAGTGGAGCCTTTCTTGACCACTGTGGAAACCAGAGAAGTGTCCCCACCCCAAAATGTCCACACTCCAATCCTTGGGCCCGTGATATAGGTTCCTTTACACAGCAAAGGGTCTTTGCAGATTTGATTAAATTAAGGATCTCCAGAGGATATTGTCCTGGATTGTCCAGGAGGGCCCAGTGTAATCACACAAGTCCCTGCTAGTGAAAGAGGTAGGCAGGAGAGTCAGAGTTGGAGTGATTCACTGTAAGACAGACCCAATTCCCTTTTGCTTTGAAGATGGAGGAAGGGGACCATGAGCCAAGGGCTGCAGACAGTCTCTAGAAGCTGGAAAAGGCAAGGAAACCCATTCTCTCCTGAAGCCCCCAGAAGGAGCACAGTCCTGCCAACACCTTGATTTTAACCCAGTAAGACCCATTTCAAGGACTTCTGATGTCCGAAAGTCTAAGATAATAAATTGGTGTTGTTTTAAACACCAAGTTTGTGACAGCAATAGGAAGCCAATACAATTACCCTATTTAAAATGGTACCTCCACTCTGCACCTTGGCACTCCCTATCCCTCGTTCCTGCTTTATTTTTCTTCGTAGCACTTATCACCAGGGAATATGTATTTTACCTATTTTGTTTATTGTCTTACTTTCCCCACCCTCAAGAATGTAAACTTGAGGAGGGCAAGGATTTTGTTTCTTTTGTTCATTGTTCAATTCTAGAGCATGGTAATAGTAGGTGCTCAGTAGATCTTTGATGAATGAATGACTGAATTCTGTACCCAGCATCCAGCTTTGTCATCTGCTCAACCTGGGAACGTAAGAGGCAATCAGGACAGGTCTGTGCACTTGAGGAAATAGACACTTGGAGAGAGAGACAGACACACAGTAATGTACAATAAAGGGTAGTAAATGCTATGGTTAAGTGACCTAAAGAGTGTTGCAGAAACTTGATTAAGTTTCCTTGGCTGTTTAAGCAAATACTGTGAAATGGTGGCTTAAACAATGGGAATGTATTTGTTTATGGTTTTGAGGTTAGGAAAAGTAAAAATTAAGGCATCATCAAGGCAGTGCTTTCTCCCCAAAGTCTGTGGCATTCTTGAGCTGGCTGCTAGCACTTCTTCGTCCTTAATTTGTCACATGGCAAGGCACAAGGCAGCATCTCCTGGTCTTTTCTCTTCTGGGGTCCGTTGATATTCAGCTTCTGCCTTCTCCCTCTGTAGCTTTCTGTGTCTGAATTTCATTCTGTTTATAAAGGATTCCAGCAATAGGATTAAGACCTATCCTGATTGAGGTGGGCCATACCTGAACTGAATTAACCTCAACAAAATGTCTTGCTTAAAATGGGTTCTTATTCACAGGATTGGAATATATTTAAGAACATGTTCTTCTGGGGTACATATAGCTCCAAACTATCACAAAATCCAAGAAAGGAGCTACAATGACAATCACTCTGTTCAAGAATTTGTTCCAATGATCCTGAGCATCTACTTTGTTTTTTTTGTTTTTATTTATTTTTTTTAATTTATTGAAATACATCCCTCATACATAAACATACATAAACAGCAAGTGTGTAATAGTTGTGAACTTACAAAACAAACATCAAACATATAGCATTTCACCCTACCACCAATAACTTGCACTGTTTTTAAAATTTTTAACTAATGATTAAAGAGCATTGTCAAAATATTACTACTAAACAAAGTAGTTTTCCCCTAACCAATCCGATTGTTATTATCTTTGTATCATTTATATATGAACATACATAAACAAATGTATAGTAAAAGTTGTGAACTTACAAAGCAAACATGTGTAACATCATACAGGGGTCCCATACATCAACCCTCCACCAACACCTTGCATTGCCATGAGACGTTTGATACAAACTATGAAAGAACACTGTCAAAATCTTACTTCTAATCATAGTCCTTATCTTACATTTGGTGTAGTTTTCCCCCAACCCACCCTATTAGTATTTTTTAAATATACTTTCATGACAGAAGTTGTAAACTTATAAAAGAAACATGCACATGTGCAGAATTCCCAAACAACACCCCTCCATCAATACTACAGATAAAATAATATCATCTGATTGTTACTATGTCCATAGTGTACATTTGGCTGACATTTTCCATATGGCCTCTGCGGCGGCTTGCTCGGTCAGTAGAGGTGGGGTCTGGCTGCGGACGAGGGGTCGGTCCAGCTCTGGACGAGGGGTCGGTCCCGCTTGGGACGAGGGGTCGGTCCGGCAGCAGACGAGGGATCGGTCTCACAAGGGGTTGCGCGGTTCGGCTGACGGGGTCGCCCGGCGAAGCCGGCGACGAAGGGGTCGCCCGGCGAAGCCGGCGACGAAGGGGTCGCCCGGCGAAGCCGGCGACGAACTGGGGACAAGGGAGGCCAGGCCCTTGTCGGGGGCTCTCAGGACTGGAGGGCGCACGGCAGAAGAACTACCGCGGAGACAAGGTAAACACGCAAGTCCACTTTACTGAGGGAGAGGCAACAGTTTTATAGGGGCTGGGGAAGGCTGATTGGTCGAAGCCATGCCCTGTTCTGATTGGTTGCCGGCGAAAGGTCAGTGGGCGGTACTGGGCGGGGGAGGGGTGGTCGTTAGGGATTGGCTGTCGCTGTTGCTGGGGGAAGGGGCAGGGTTTAGGGATTGGTGGCTGCTGTTGCTGGGGTGGAGGGCAGACTTGAGTTTCCCGCCCACGCCTGGCTGTTGCTGCTGTCGGGGGAAGGGAAAAGGGCGGGCTGGATTTTTCCGCCCACACCTGGCTGTTGCTGCTGTCGGGGGAGGGGAAAAGGGCAGACTGGATTTTTCCGCCTACGCCTGGCTGTTGCTGCTGTCGGGGGAGGGGAAAAGGGCAGACTGGAATCTTCCGCCCTGGGCCTGCGCAGGGAGAAAGAAGAAGAAGGGTGCTGCCCCACAAGGCATTGTGTGGCGCTATCCGGGAGGAGGGGCGGCCGCGGAAGCATGGCTGCCGAGAAGGGGAGACCCGAGGGCACTCTGCGCCCATGCCGAGCTTCCTTCAGGGGTGGCGGTGAGTCCGACCAGCCACCCTATTATGGGGGCAGCGGCTTGGCCTGCCGCGGCCGCTCCCCTGCCAGGCCAGCAAACCACACTTCAGCCTGAGGGGTGACCGCATTTCCCCCTTCTTTTCAAATAAGCACCAGGATGGCAGCAGCAACAAGTAGCTGAGGCCCAAGAGGCAGTAAGCAATGAGGGAAGCGGGGCTGAAGAGGGAGGTGAGTATGACGGGGATACAAATGTACAATTTGGGGGGCGGTATCTTGCCGTTGCAAGCAAGGGTGGCCAATGTCCAATTCCCGTTGACCTCGGTGGCGATAAGGTCTATCTGTTGTTAAAAGTCCAGGATGATAGCGCATTACAGGTGGTTGATCTCTTCTTGGTGGCGAAGAGCGGCAGAGGCAGACTGTGTGATGGTCTGGAGGATCGCAGTGGTGAGGACAAGTTGCGTCAGGGCACCAGCGACGGTGGTGGCGGCAGCATCGGGAGTGGTGGAGACGTAGGCGAGGACAATAAGAAGGCCAAAGTCTTCACGGGCGCGAGAGAGGCCGATGTTAATGGGGCGGGCCGACATGGGGCGGCCCAATCTGCAACGCAATAGGGGTTCAAGCGAAAAAAGGAGGGGGGCGGGGGACGAGAAAGGACGCTTTGGATGGCTGAGAAGAGGAGTGAGGTCAAGACAGGAGGAAGCTCCGCAGAAGTATGGGGAGGCAAGAGCAGAAGTGTTATTGGATGCTAGAAAGCAGGCCGCGGGCCGGGGAAAGCAGGTTGCGGGCCGTTTCGCGGGGCTGGAGCTGCTTGAGAGCGATGGCGGCATGGGGGGCCGTGGTTACAATCTTCTGGGGTGGTAGTGGCTAGACAGATGGCGGAAAATATTATCAAGAAAGCAAAGGTTATGAGGAAGAAATAGAGTATTAAAGGCTGTGGGGGAAGTGAGAAGATCATTTAGAGGATAGGGTTGAGAATGGTATGTTTAAGACAGAAGCTTTGTGGTTTGTAGGAGACTGCTTTATAAACGAAGGAGAATGAGGGCAGTAAATATAGTAACGATAGATAGGAAGATGACAGTGAGGAGGAGTCTTTGTTTAAGGTTCCAATCGTCCGGCGCAACAGTGGCTAGGCCGATAGCGAGGGGTGTTGCTAAATAGACAATGGCTGCAAAGACAAAACCATTTTTTGTTTCCTTAAGAATAACTTTTCTTTAAATACTTAGTAGCATGCAATATTAGAAACCGTTTCCTAAAAGCAAGTTGGCAGGGGAGCTTGGTTGCTGTTAATCTTTCCTGTTATAAAATTACCTTTTATTATTATTATCATCAATTTAGTTTTATATATATATATTTAAGAATGACCTTTTGGAATTAGCCATTTAATACCTTAATGTAAACTATTGAAGATAAATTTTATCCTTACAGAACACATTCCCTTACGTAAAGTTATCACAATACCTTTTACACTTGCCGCATGCAAATTAAATTTCAAGAGTTTATGAAAAATTAGCCATCTTACTTTAGGACAAAATACGTCTTTTTGCAAAACTTATTACATTTCCATTAGCATTTTTACAAACTTTTAACCTTTTTAATATTCATATAAGTTTTACATTCTTTATATTATCCTGTGAAGAAAAATAAGTTATTCATTTTAATCTAGGCAAGAACAACTTTTTATGAAGACGTACAGTTAATTTTGTTAATTAAGACTTACAATTTTTTTTAATTGTAGATATCTTATTAACATTTAAACTTATGTATTAATATAATAAACTTAAGTATTAATATAAGCGCTTATTTAATTTTTGGCCATTTGAATAGAGCTCTTTTAAAGATTTCTAGTAATTTATATTTACCATCCGGAGGTATCACAATATACGTTGACATTGAACGAACAGACAGACAAACACAGAACAATTACAACACATTAACAGAAATATATAATTTATTTACAGTTGACTCATAATTCTTACTTTCTTGGTATAGCTGCTTTTAAATCCTTGTTTATATAGCATATTATAGATTATACCCTTTAAGATTTCTTCTGGACTTCATGTTGCCTGTAATAAGCCAGGAGGGAATCTTTTACCTTCCTGCTCCACAGCAAAAGTGACCCTATCTATAAGGCGAGTATAGGTGTCCGGGTCCCAAAGCTGACACGTGGTAAGCCACGGATTAAAGGGGAGAAGAAGGTCCTGATATACTTGAAGCTGTTTGAAAGAGATCTTACACCGGTGAGTGTCTAGGAGACCGGTGAGGGCCCGAACTTGTGGGGCTTGCTTAGCAGATAGGATGTTACCCATTGCTAATGGCCTTTTGGAGCCGATAAGAAAAGGGGCCCTTACCTTGAGAGCGCGGCGATGGGAGCCAAGGTGCACGGTGAGACGAGGGGTCGGAGCCGGTGGGGCTCCGACGGTGGTCGCGGGCCAAGAGAAGGCCCCGACGAGGGGAGGGCGGGACGACGAGCAGTGGAGCAAGGCAAAGGGGAGCAAGCGCGGAGGGGAGGAGGCAGAGGTGAAGGCAGGAGAGGAGGTGCTCAGGCACGCGCTCCTGAGAGTTTTATTGGTGCCTCTTAATCATAGCGGGTCGGTATAAGCCCCCAACATGGAAGGAGAAAGCCATCCAGCGATTCTCCCAGACCGCCGTGGATCGTATGAGGTCGCCAAGGTTCAGGAGCAGCAATGCAGAGCGAAAAGATAGGGGTGAGAAGAGAGGAGAGCGTAGGGCTATGGTAGGGTTACTTCAGACGTGCAAGCGCGTGCTCCCGAGAAATCCAAGGCTCCTCTTAATCATAGCGGGTCGGTATAAGCCCCCGACATGGAAGGAGAAAGCCATCCAGCGATTCTCCCAGACCGCCGTGGATCGTATGAGGTAGCCAAGGCTCAGGTAGCAGCAATGTTGCACGAGAGAAGTCCCAAGGTGAGAAGAGAGGAGGGGGGGGAGCCGCCAGGTTATGGAGTGAGGCTGTGGTGGGGTTGCCTTGCCCCACGTTGGGCGCCAGCTGCGGCGGCTTGCTCGGTCGGTAGAGGTGGGGTCTGGCTGCGGACGAGGGGTCGGTCCAGCTCTGGATGAGGGGTCGGTCCGGCAGCAGACGAGGGATCGGTCTCACAAGGGGTTGCGCGGTTTGGCTGACGGGGTCGCCCGGCGAAGCCGGCGACGAAGGGGTCGCCCGGCGAAGCAGGCGACGAAGGGGTCGCCCGGAGAAGCAGGCGACGAAGGGGTCGCCCGGAGAAGCAGGCGACGAACTGGGGACAAGGGAGGCCAGGCCCTTGTCGGGGGCTCTCAGGACTGGAGGGCGCACGGCAGAAGAACTACCGCGGAGACAAGGTAAACACGCAAGTCCACTTTACTGAGGGAGAGGCAACAGTTTTATAGGGGCTGGGGAAGGCTGATTGGTCGAAGCCATGCCCTGTTCTGATTGGTTGCCGGCGAAAGGTCAGTGGGCGGTACTGGACGGGGGAGGGGTGGTGGTTAGGGATTGGCTGTCGCTGTTGCTGGGGGAAGGGGCAGGGTTTAGGGATTGGTGGCTGCTGTTGCTGGGGTGGAGGGCAGACTTGAGTTTCCCGCCCACGCCTGGCTGTTGCTGCTGTCGGGGGAAGGGAAAAGGGCGGGCTGGATTTTTCCGCCCACACCTGGCTGTTGCTGCTGTCGGGGGAGGGGAAAAGGGCAGACTGGATTTTTCCACCTACGCCTGGCTGTTGCTGCTGTCGGGGGAGGGGAAAAGGGCAGACTGGAATCTTCCGCCCTGGGCCTGCGCAGGGAGAAAGAAGAAGAAGGGTGCTGCCCCACAAGGCATTGTGTGGCGCTATCCGGGAGGAGGGGCGGCCGCGGAAGCATGGCTGCCGAGAAGGGGAGACCCGAGGGCACTCTGCGCCCATGCCGAGCTTCCTTCAGGGGTGGCGGTGAGTCCGACCAGCCACCCTATTATGGGGGCAGCGGCTTGGCCTGCCGCGGCTGCTCCCCCGCCAGGCCAGCAAACCACACTTCAGCCTGAGGGCTGACCGCAGCCTCAGTATCAATATAGTACATCTTTTGCATAGAAGCAAGAATATTATATTATTACTACTAACCACAGTCATAGGTCACTCCAGCTGTATTTTTCCCATGCTTCTCCACATTCCCATCACCCTGCAGTAGTGATATACATTTGTTCTAGCTAACAAAGGACACTCTTGCATCTGTACCACCAACCACAATTTTCACCCACCTCTTGGTTTACAATGCTATCAGTTCCTAGATTATTCTCAAGCATTCTGTCAATTGGCATTTACATAACTAGACTACCATTTTCAGTCACATCCTCATTTATAAACTAGCTATTACTGTGTGCTACCATCCACTCTATACCTTTCCACGATTTTACAGTAAAGCTAATTAAAACTTCTACATACATTAAACATCAGTAGTCCATCTCAGTCCTTCTCTTATCTCCTTTAAGAATCCACCACCTGCTACCAGGTCTTGAAGATATTTTCCAATAATTTTTTCTAGAAGTTTTATGGTTCTTGCTTTTATTTTTAGCTTTTTGATCCATTTTGAGTTACTTTTTGGAAAAGGTGTGAGATAAGGGTCCTCTTTCCTTCTTTCAGCTATGGATGTCCAATTTTTTCAGCACCATTTGTTGAATGGATTGTTCTGCCTGAGCTGTGTGAGTTTGACAGGCTAGTCAAAAATCAGTTGACCATACCTGTGAGGATCTGTTTCTGAACCATAGATATGGTTCCATTGGTCTATTGTGTCTGTCTTTAGGCCAGTACCATGTTGTTTTTACCACTATAGGTAGGTATTATGATTTAAAGCCTGGAGAAGAGGGTTCACTTTTCCTTTTTATGATGTTTCTGGCTACTCAGGACTCCTTACCCGTCCAAATAAATTTAATGAACATGTTTTCAATTTTTTCTTTAATGCTGGTGTTATTTTTGTCAGGATTGCATTGAATCTGTATATCAATTTGAGTATAATTGACATCTTAATGGTATTTAATATTCTAATCCATGAGCATGGAATGTTCTTCCAGTTATTTGGGACTTTTTTGATTTGTTTTAACATTGAGTTGCAGTTTTCTGAATACAAGTGCTTTACATCATTGGTTAACTTTATTCCTGACTATTTGAGTTTTATCTGTTATATTTTATTTTTACCACTCTTTTGACACTTTTAGTTACTTTTATTGGTATGATCTTCATTTCTAGACTCTCTTCCAGGCCCCTCTCTCCTGTCTTTTCAGGCTCTAGCACACCCTTTAGTATTTCCCGAAATTCTGGTCTCTTGCTTAGAAATTCTCTCAGTTTCTGTTTATCTGTGAATATTCTAATTTTACCCTCATTTTTGAAAGACAGTCTTGCTGGATATAAAACTCTTGGCTGGAAGTTTTTCTCTTGTAGTATCTTAAATATATCAGACCACTGTCTTCTTGCCTCTGTGGTTTCTGGTGAGAAATCAGCACTTAATCTTATTGGATATCCCTTATATGTTATGCATTAGTTTTCTCTTGCTGCTCTCAGAATTCTCTCTTTGCTTTGGCCTTTGACATTCTGATGAGTATGTGTCTTGGAGTTGATCTAGTTGGATTTTTTTGGAAGGGAGTACAGGGTTGGGAAATTTTCTGCCATTATTTCTTGAAATATTCCTTCTGCCCCTTTTTCACTTCTCTTCTTCTGGGACACCCATGACACATATGTTTGCATATCTTTTGCTGTCATTTCGTTCCCTAAGACCTTGTTCAATTTTTTCTATTCCTTTTTTCATCTGTTCTTTTCCATGTTCACTTTCAGAGGCCATTTCTTCAAACTCACCAATCCTTTCTTCTGCCTCTTCAAATCTGCTATTATATGATTCCAATGTTTTTAAAATTTCATTGATTGTACATTTCATTCCCATAATATCAGCTATTTTTCTATGTATGCTTTCAATTTCTTTTTTTTTAAGATTTATTTATTTTATTTCTCTCTCCTTTCCCCCACCCCCACCCCACCCCAGCTGTCTGTTCTCTGTGTCTATCTGCAGCAGATAGACAACACTTCTGTTGTCAGCAGCACGGGAATCTGTGTTTCTTTTTGTTGCATCATCTTGTTGTGTTAGCTCTCCGTGTGTGCAGCACCATTCCTGGGCAGGCTGCACTTTCTTTCGTGCTGGGCCACTCTCCTTACAGGGCGCACTCCTTGCGCATGGGGCTCACCTACGCGGGGGACACCCCTGCGTGGCAGGACACTCCTTGCGCGCATCAGCACTGTGCATGGGCTAGCTGCACACGGGTCAAGGAGGCCAGGGGTTTGAACCGTGGACCTCCCATGTGGTAGACAGATGCCCTAACCACTGAGCCAAGTCCGCTTCCCTCAATTTCTTCTTTGTGCTCATCCAATGTCTTCTTAATATCCTTAATCTCTTTAGCCATCTCACTGAATTTACTAAGGAGATTTGTTTGAGCATCTATGATTAGTTGTTTCAACTCCTTTATGTCATCTGGAGGCTTATCTTGTTCCTTTAACTGGGCCATAGCGTCCTGTTTCTTGGTGTGGATTGTAATTTTTTGTTGGTGTCTTTGCATCTGGTTTACTAGAGTATTTTTTTCTGGGTGCAGTTTTTCTCTTTAGTTTAGGGCTTTGTATCATTTCTCCCTTGCTGGTTGTGCAGTAGGAGCCAAGCATGTAGTTGATGCTGTAAGCTATGGAGGCTCAAGCTGCCCTCATTGCACCAGGGGCCAATGAAGCTTCTTCCAACTTTTTCCTTTGCCAGGGGTAGGGACAGTGTCACAGCTATGTGGAGTAATCCACGTGCAGGCCTAGACTGTAGTTGCCCAGAGAAACTGATGAAGCTTCACATCCCTTTCTCCCCTGCCTGGGGCAGGGATGGAACTGCAGGTGTGGGCAGCAATCTATGCAGTGCAGGTCCAAGATGACCTCAGTTGCCCTGGTAGACTTCTGATTTTCAGTCTATGCCAGCCAAAGTTATCTGCAGTTACCTATATAGGCTGGTGCAGGGCTCCTCAGCCTCCTCCCCACCAGAGGTGGGGCTGAAGCCAAGGGGGACTGCAGGCTGATCTTTGTGAAAGAAATTGGTTCCTACTGACACTGCGAGTTTCAGTCAGCCCGGCTTCCCCTCAGGCTGGGGGTGGAGTAAGAATGGTGGCTACTGGCCTCTTTCTGACTTGGGCTGGTTCTTACCCCAGCTGTTCCCAGGGTTATCTCTTAGCCAGCCAAGTCTACCAATCAGTAGCCAAAATCGGCAGCCAACCATCTCCTCCTCCCCTGTTTCTGGGAAATGGAGCCTCCAATTCCCATCACAGAGCAGCTCCTGGGGTGGCTCGTTTCGCCAGAGTAGGATGATCACCAGCCTCTGTGGCTTGGCTGATAATTTCCTGGAGAGGCCGGCACAGGTCCCTGCAGCTTCCTCCCTGCTAGAGGTGGCACTGGGGCCTAGGCCAGAGCTGCAATATAATCTGGATGGGAAGAAGCCGGTCCCCACCAGCACTGGGATTTTCAGTCCACCCTGCTTCTCCTCATGCCAGGCATGGAGTTAAGATAGCAGCTCCCAGCTTCTTTTTTTTTTTTTTAAAGATTTATTTTATTTATTTATCTCCCCTTCCCCTGCCCCAGTTGTCTGTTCTCTGTGTCCATTTGCTGTGTGTTCTTTTTGTCCGCGTCTGTTGTTGTCAACGGCACTGGAATCTGTGTTTCTTTTTGTTGCGTCATCTTGTTGCGTCAGCTCTCTGTGTGTGCGGCACCATTCCTGGGCAGGCTGCACTTTCTTTCGCGCTGGGCGGCACTCCTTACGGGGTGCACTCCTTGAGCATGGGGCTCCCCTATGCGGGGGACAGCCCTGTGTGGCATAGCACTCCTAGCATGCATCAGTGCTGCATATGGGCCAGCTCCACACAGGTCAAGGAGGCCTAGGGTTTGAACCGTGGACCTCCCATGTGGTACGCCCTAACCACTGGACCAAGTCCATATCCCCCCAGCCTCTTTCTGACTTGGACAGGCTCAAACTTTAGCTGTTCTCAGGATTATACTGTAGCCCACTGAATTTCCTTATCAATGGCTGAAATTGGTGCCCAACCGTCTTTTCCTCCTCCATTTTGGGGAAGTGGAGCTTTTGATTCCTGGCATGGAACAGCTCTCGAGGTGGCTTGTGCCTCCAGTGGAGGATGGGCACTGACCTCCGTGGTGTGGAGCGCTCAACTTAGGAGTATTCTCTGCAGACGGGCAGTCTCCTCCTTCCACTCCTTCAAAGACGTTGCAGGATGCTCTTCTGTTCTCCTGGAGCCCCCAAACAGGCACTTCAGCTAGCTCCAGAGAGCTCTGGTGTTTGCTAACTGCTCTGTAGCAGGAGCTGACTCTAGGAACTCCTTACTCGGCTGCCATCTTGCTGGTTGTCCTCCTGAGCATCTCTTTGAACTAAAACCTGGCTTAACTTCTGAGGATACAGCAGTGAACAAGAGAGACATGGTCCCTGTACTCATGGGCTGACTCTGGAAGTACATTCAACAAATAATTCTCTGGGTAATGGGGACAATAAGGTGAGGCACAGGGTGCTATCAGAGCACCTGACAGAGGAACTCCTGAAGCAGGGGCTGGCATTCCAGGTAGAGGAAATGGTGTGAAAAAGGCATGAAAGTGTGAAGGTTTTGTATGCTCAAGCCGTGGAAAGTGGTTTGCTCGGGGCCCAGTAGGGGGGTTGGTATAAAGGGGTTGGTACCAGAAAGATAGGCAGGGGTCAGACCATGAAGGGCACATCTTGCTGAAGAGTTTGGATTTGATTTGAGGGTGATGGGAGCCATCAAAGAATTTTAAGCAGAGGAATCATATGACCAAATTTATAAGGATCGATATGGCAATAATGTGGAAGATGGATTAAATGGAATTGAAAGTGGGTGAAGGAAGACCAGTTAGGGGTCATGTAGTCATGTAGGATACCTTCTGTTTGCCCCTCCAGATCTATTCCCCATCTCTTCCCACATTGCTCTATGCCCAGGGGGACCAACCTGGATGGGCTGCAGCAGTGGCTCCCTTGCTCTCTGGTTTCTGGTTGTGTTCGGGCAATTACAAAGCCCAGCTGGAGGAGAGAGAGGTCAAGGTAATTATTATTATGGCTTCCTTCTTGCAGTGCTGCAGACAGCCAAGGCTCGCATCAGGCATCCCCTCACTTAAACTAAAGTAGCTGTGCTTCTTTGCACTTGGGGTGTAATGGCTTTCTACCTTGCTATCCTCCTTGGTGCTTTTCCACCCTTGTGGGGTCTCTTCCATCACCCGTTTTAAGGGCACCATCTCTTTCCTGCTGGGACTCTAACTAATGTACAAGTCCGTTGCAATAATCTGAGTAGGAGATGAACGGGGCAAGAAGAAACACAATGGCATTGAGAATAGAGAAGAGGCAAAGGACTTGAAACTATTTAACAACTTATTTTTGTTGAATGTTTACTATATGCCAGGTACTGTTTTAAGTGCTTTACATATTAATTCATCAAACCCTTACAAAAAACGTCTTTGAAGTGAGTACCATTATTATCCACATTTAACAGTTGTGGAAACTGAGACTCAGAGAGGTCGAAGTTTCCTAGGGTTAAACCTGGGAGACTGGCTCTAGCACCCTTCATCTCTCTGCTTCACTGATTACTATTTAGTCCTATGCAAGAGTGATGGAAGAAATGGGGGTGAGTCTGAGGTTTTTAATTTAAGCAGTTAGTGGATGGTCATATCGTGAACTGAGAAGAGAGATACAGGAGAAAGGAGAACTTTGGTCTGGAGGCTTGAGGTTTGATATGTGAAGATGATGAGATTTTTAATCTAAGTGGAAAGTGCCTTGGAGACAACCTGCCCTGAGCGGATGGCTTTGACACTTCTGGCAGAATTAAGCAAACCTTGTAAAGGAGGCCCAGCCAATTCCCTTGAGGTAGAGAATTTCGGTCAGCTGGCCAATGTGCCCCTGCTATCACCTACCCCCTGCCAGCTCCAAAAACAGAGGCTGCATTACAGAGGCCGTGCTGCATTCAGAGAAGGGCACATTGCCCACCATAACTAGGCTTCTATGGTAACTTCAGAGCAACTTTACTGGGAGGGGCTGACTTGCAGGGTGTGTTGTTTACCTGCAGGGGAGAGGAGACATCTGGCTCCTCACATGTCGCCATGCTCAGTGTAATAGCAGTAGGAACATTCACCTTTACGGTCTGAAGCCAAGATCTATAAATGTGTCTAGACCTCCTGTCCATTTCCTCTGAGCCTCATTTGGCAAGTGGTCTGAGGGAGGAATACCAGGAGCCCTGAGATGGTGTCTTGAAGGACACTCCTCAGTGAAACAACCTCAGGGAGGAAGGGTTGGTGAAGGAACCTCCCTTCATCAGAAGAAAATGAGGGATGGTTGAATTAGTCTCTTTCCATTTTTAGTAACAAAAACCAAGACAAACCAACTTAAGCAGAAAAGCATGTCTTAGCTCAAGTAACTGGGAAGGTTCTGAAGGATCTCACAGCATGGATGAAAGAACTGCAGGAACCAAAATTTCAGACCATGGAACTGAGCTGTGGGGACAGCAGGACTCCTTAGCATGTCTCAGATTGGTTATCTCTGCTTGATTTCATCCTGTGGTCAGATGCTCTGAGTGAAGACAGTCCCTGCAGCCCCCATTCACATCCTCTCACCTTAGCAACCCAAGCAGAAATAAAAGGCTTACTCCCAGCATCTACATGTCAGTCTGAGGGAAGGGCTGATTGCCTTTGAAGGATCATGTGGTAGAATGAAAAAATTGGTCACAATATGTTGCACTCTTCTGATCAAGAGGTGGAGTCTATTTCTCTATTTCTTGAGTCTGGGTTTGGCTTTGTGAATTGCTTTGCCATTGGTCGTCAGTAAATGTGACACAAGCAGAAGTTTGAAAAGTACTTGTGAGTTGGGATTATTCTGTCTTGCTGTCTTCAGCCGGCCTGCTGGAGGTTGAGACATTGTGGAGAGAGAGAGGTCAGAGCTTTTGCAGCTGCAGCCCTTGACTTGAGCAAGGCCACTCTAGACTGTGCAGCTACAGCCAAATTATCTCATATCAGAAGATCCACCCAACCAACCTACAAAACTGTGAGAAATAATAAATTGTTGTTTTAAGCCATTGAGTTTTTGGGCATGTTTTGTTGAGCAGTCAAAGCTAACAAACCCAGGTCATGTGCCTGCTGAAGCATCATTGACAAAAGTGGGGGGGGGGGGTGCTATAATTGGTCGGTCCTGGGTCAACGGCCCACCCCATATGACCAGGGGACTATGCTCTGTAACTGAAAAGGAGTGTTGGGAGGGCTTGCGTGGCAGACCTGCCACTGCCCTCGTTAGTTATGCATGAACGGAAATGGTCTCAGCGTCTTCCTACCTGTTTTTTCTCTTGTCTTCTCAATCCGCCTCAAACCTGCATATCTATATCTTAAGTTCTAACACATCATGCCGCTGGTATTGATTAAGGGTGTACCTTCCTCTCACCTGGATGCTCGTTATGGCAGGGACTGTGTCCTGCTCCCAGGATGGGCATGTAGTGATCATGCAACAGATGGGTGTGGAACCGAACTGAACTCCTCTGATGCAGTTTTTTAAAAACCCTTCTTTATTTCTTAACTTTCCAAGTAGAAAAAAATGAACTCAAAAGCCTTTGTCCTTTAGGGATTTGAGGGGAAGCTTGTCAGGAATGTCCTGCCAGGATTAGCATCCAGAAGCCTGATGTGGAGGCAGAGCTTGCAGTTGGAAGGGTATAGGTTTGAGTGCTAGCCCCTCCTCAACCTGTGTGATCTTAAGCAAAATATTTACTTCTCTGATCCACAGGTCCCCTGTTTTAGTTTGTTAAAGACTGCCAAGGCAATATACCAGAAGTAGGTTGACTTTTACAACGGGGATTTAAGCTTGCAGTTTTGAGGTCATGAAAATGTACAAATCAAGGCTTTATCAGGCAATGCTTTTATCCCTGAAGACTGGCCGCTAGTGACCCTGGACTCCTCCATCGATGGCAAGGCACATGGCAGCCTCTTCCAGTCTCTGCCCTCTCCCCTGAGCTCTGTTGTCTCAGCTTCTGGATTCCTCTCTCTTGGGTTTCATTGATTTCAGCTTCTAGTTCCTGGGTTTTTTCTCTCAGTTTCTGGGGGAATATCTCTGTCTCTGTGGCCCCCTCTTTCTGTATTCATACATTTATAAAGGAGTCCAGAAAGAGAATTAAGACTCCCTACTGAAGTAATCTAATTCAAAGGAAGGTTCCACTTGCAATAGGTTCACACCCACGGGAATGGATAGATCTAAGGACGTGATTTTTCTGGGCTCCATAAAAGCCTCAAACTACATCCCTTATCTGTAAAATTAGGAAAATTATATCTTTCTCATGGGGTTTTTGTGAAACTTGAATGAGGTAACATAGATATAGCATCCAACACATAGTTGGGAGGTCCTTAAGGAAACTTAGTTTCTTTCCTTTCCTTTCTGAAATGTCCCCTGTCTTGTAGTGGGTTCCCCCCAAGGCAGAACCTGAGATAAGGCTTTGAGTGCAAGTAGTTTATTCAGGAGGTGGTCTTAGGGAGGTGGGAGAAGTGAAATAGGGATGTGAAAGAAATCAACCCAGGGTATGTTAATAAAGAGGCTACAGTTGTGGATGGGGGGGGGTGCTCAGTCTCTCCGAGGACCTCTGAGAGACCACGTAGATTAGAATGAGCCTCAGAGGGTGAGGAAATAGGAAGTATGCACAAAGTTCTGTCCATCCAGGGCATTAATGCCCCAGCACTTCTGTCTTCTTTCCTGCCCTGGGAAAACCTCTCAGGCAGGGCATCGAGGAGCCTGCAGTAAGAAGCATTGGCACATATGGAAATGGTGATCACCAAGGGGACATACACAAAGCACTGACAGTGTCAACTGCATTGCCTTTTCACTGAAAGAATATTCTATTCCCATAATTACTTATACTTAGAAAATATTTTACTGATTAAGGAGGGGGTAGGTAAAATGCAAGTGAACTGCTTTCTATTATCACTGTGGATGGATGGGGTTTCTAGAAATTCAGTAGCTTTCTTTCCTGGAAGTATAGTAAGAGTAGCCAGAGATAAGAACAGTGGTTAAAATAGACTCTCAACTGTACCTCTTCAACATTACCATGGCTTCCAGGCACCACTGTCTTCCTGGCTAATATCCTTTTCCCTGACAAGGCAGAGTTAGGGAGAAGGAAGGGGACAGGGAAGAGAAAATTATGAGGAGGGAAAAGTCACAAATGTTCTCTTTTATATTTGGGTATGACAGGAAGTTTACAGAAAGAGTGAGAGAGAGAAATAAAATGCATTTCAGTTAAGTATTTTATTGGTATCAACTTGCTGGGTAACTCTGAACCCATCTTAAAGCTCCCTAAGCCTAATTTTTAAAGTATGGAAGATCCCTTTATTCCACAGAAAATCTTAAAGAAAACAGATCTGTCTGCTGGGAGATATTCCCCACTTTCCACTACCCACCCCCCAACCCCCCGCCCCACCCAGACTCTGGTAGGTTCCAAGGAGCCCCTGGGGTCCTCTCACACACATGCTGGACTGGTTTTCTCTAAAGGGCCTTCCAGGTCTACAGTTAGGATCTCTAGACTCCAGTCCCAACCGCTGCCCAAGACTGTTGGGCAACACCTTTCTGGCCCCCAGTTTGCTTAACTGTAAAGTGGGGTTAAAAGAATTTCTAAGATCCCTTGCATCTGTAGCACCCTGTCCCTTAGTAGGACTCTGATGATTATTGACTAAATATAATGCCATTGCACTAGAGTAGACTATTCAGGGGAAAAGACATTAGCCAGGTAGACAGTGTTTTCTAAGGCCCATAAATGTTTCACCACTTTATCGAGGATTATATTTTTTTAAAAATGGAAATAAAAATCAATGAGATTTTGGTGATATGTGAGCCTTAATCTAAGCTTCAATATCGCATTGGGTAAAACTTTACCAGTTCACCAATTCAGCCTCCTTCGGTGACTGTTCTTTGGTAAATGACTTCCTGTGATAGGAAGTCATGTGAAAATACTGCACAGGATGTGGAAGGCTCTAGTGTGTGACCAGTTCCTCTGGTCATTAATATTGCCTTACCGCTTGTTCTCAAAAGAAAAATCATTGCCTTCGAGGCAGGATGGGTAAAATTCACAAACGGTTCACATAACTATTGCTCTGATTTTTAATGCCAAAATCATCTACCCTTGGTTCCCTTCAACTTCTTCCAACTAGTTTATAAAAGATAAGGTCTTATTCTTCATTACTATACTCTTTCTAATGATCTGTTAGACTTTTCTATTTTTTTTATTACCTAATAGAGAATATTATTTCCTATTCAAATTTTTATCCTAAACATTCTCCTGTTCTTCAGCGAGTATAAAACTAAAATATGGCCAAGGTTATTTTTCTTCAAAGACAACAGTGTTTCCAATTTGCCAGATTACTCCCATATACAGTAAGCGTTAGTGTCAAACATAACTAGGCCCCCAGCTCTGCCATTAACTAGCACATTGCCCTGCCCCTTTACAAAGTTTCTCAAGTCTCAGGTTCTTATCCATAAATGGAAATGATAATTACAGTATCTATTTTATAGAATTGCCATAAGGATTAAATTATAATTTATGTAAAGTACTTAAAAGAATATCTGACATGTAATGAGTATTCATTAGTTGTTTTTATTCTTATTCAGGAGCAGTTTTTTATTAGCCAGATAAATGAAATAGGTCTAATCTTTAAAATTCAGGGCTCCTTTCCTTGTAAGGTTGGCACTTGAATCATATTAACATACCTACATTGGTTTTTTCCTTCTAAAAGTGGAGGTAGGAGAATGTTCACAGAGCATTCAGTGGGTAACCAGAAGGATTACAGCAGGGGTTCCTAAACTTTTTTGTTCCACAGAGCCCTTTGCCAGCCAGGTGAAAATCACAGACCCCTTACTAAGTCCACAATATACTGTGTATTATTTAATAAATATATCACACCCACACCAACAAGTCCCCACAAGAATAATGTTTTTTTGAATTTCAATGCAAGTTCACGGACCCCTTGTTAAGAACCCCTGAACTAGAAGTTCTTCTGTAGCTATACATGTGGATTTGATAGCCTGATCATAGCTGCTAGCCATTCTTTTCTCATAAACGCCATCATTATCTTGTGATGTGTGTTTTCAGCATGACATTTCCTTATGTGTCTTCAAGTTTTAGTACATATCCAAAAATGTAAATGAAAAGAGAAACTAGAATGTATCAACAATATTTTGAAGGGAACAAGGACAAGACAAGATAAAGGAAAAAGAGAAAGACAGACACATGGCAGAAATGTGTAGAAACACTTTACCCAGAAAATCCTCGGGAAAAAAAATGTAGCAAGACTTCAACTTCTGGCCAAGCTGGACTAACAGTGTTTGGTTCCTAGTGCCTCCTGGATAAGGTGAGCAAACAATGAGCAGATAGATGAGAGAACCATCTGGGGAAGGGAGGGCTGTTAATAAATAAATAAAGTAAATAAAGAAATCTCTTTTTAAAAAGTGAGGGTAAAATAAAGACCTTTTAGACATTCAAAAACTAAGAAAAATTCATTGCCAGCATACTTAAGGTATAAGAAATATTAAAGGAAACCTTCAGGTAGAAGAGGAATGTATCAGTTGGAAATCTGGATCACCATAAAAAAACAAAGAGCACCAGAAATGGTGAATATATGGGTAAAAATGAAGTATTATTTCTTATTTAAAAATATCTTTAAAAGATAATGACTGCTTAAAGCAGAAATCACCATGTATTTTGGGATTTATAACATCTATAGAAATAAAATGTATGAAAATGATTGCACAAAGATCAGGAAGCAGAAAAAGGAGGTGTACTATTGTAAGGTTCTTTTACAACTTGTGAAATGGTATAATATTACCTGAGGGTAGACTGATAAAAGGTATGTACCAAGAAACCTAAAACAACTGCTAAAAATAAAATAAAATGAAGGATAATCGCTAAGTTCACAAAGCAGATAAAATGAAATAATGAAAAATGCTCAATTAATTCAAAGAAGGCAGAAAAAAAAAGATGAAAAGGGCAAGAAAGAATAGTTGGGACAAATAAAAAGTAAACAGCAAAGTGGTAGATTTACCCAGCCATAATAATAATACCAAATTGTTTAAACCAGGGTCATCTGATAGAATTTTCTGTGATAATGGCAGTGTTCTTT